>NC_079189.1:107919358-108582215 GCF_029499605.1 Hyla sarda | reverse complement strand
GCTCCGGACAATCACCGCTGCCCTGGATGTCGCCTTCCATCGCTGTCGCCGCGTCACCGGGGTGTCCCGATGCTCTGGCAAGGCCTCTGCTTCCCCGGCATCCTCGCTCTCCGTCGCCGCCATCACGTCGCTACACATGCCACTCCTATTGGATGACGGGACGGCGTGTGCGCAGCGACGTGATGACGACGATGGAGAGCGCCGACAATGCAGAGGATCCCGAAGAGGACGCGCCGGAGCCCCGAGCACAGGTAAGTGATCGTCAGCAGACCACACGGGGCACCGTAAACGGCTATCCGGTAGCAGCTCAAGCAGTCTGCGCTGCCGGATAGCCGTTTATGCGATGGCCCCGACATACAAAAGCATCGTATGTTGATGCTACCTCTGAGAGGCCATCATATGTTGAAATGATCGTATGTTGGGGCCATCGTAGGTCGGGGGTCACTGTACTATATAAATGAACAGAAAACCTGTGCTTCATCTGTGTGTTTGTCTAAATAATCTGGAAGCTCAAACTCAAATGTTGCTAAGAATGTAATACTCTTTAGTAGCATGCACGCAACACAAAGAATTTAAATGATTATAACCTGCTCCTGCCTGGAAGTATGAAAGGCTTAGGCCTGATATTATGCTTGTGCTCAAAGTATCCCAAATCCTGTAGGATAAAAATAGTTGATTTAAATGTAAGACACACTTTGTAATTCCTGATTGGATCATAAAAAAAAAAGATATCTTTAGTCACTGAAAATAACAGCCATTTACTATGAGAAAAGTTGCAAAAAAATAACACAGTGCTTTTGTATTGTAATGGTACATCTCTTGGAAAGTCGTGACATTTATCTCTTAAACTGTGCAGATGTTGAAGGATACTTCATTCTAAAGCTTTAAATTAAACATGATGACAAACAACTATGTACATAGAATCTTGCTTTAAATGGACCAACTAGGAAGTGGTCTGTGTTTTTCTACAACCATTGGCAAAAGCATCTAATATACCAAATTTACTATTAAACAAAGCAGAGGTTGATAATTCTCACATTACAAAACTACACTTGCCAGTAGATGGCATTAAATGCACACACAAAACTCTACAGTTTTAGTAAACATGGGTCTTGGGGGGGGGGGGGGTTGTGGGCTTGGCTCTCCCTATTGGGGGGGCTAATTGTTTGTATTAATGAAAAATTTGTTAAAAAAATGTTTAATTTAAAAAAAACATAGGTCTTTATCTTATATGAGGGAACACTCCTGGAAAAACATTTGCACAGATTTACTAACAGTGTTCCATACTATTAAACATTGTAAGCTAATCCTAGACAGCCTAAGATTTATTATCACAGTGGCTCAGATTGTTTGATATTTTAGGACATATTTAAACAGTTTTGTTTAACTTTACACAAACTATTCGTTGGCCTAATTTGCACACAAATTTTGTGCCAGTAGCTGTGAAAGCACTGGTTGTATAAACAGAAATATATGGCCATCTGCTGGTTCTGCCACTTGAAGGTTCCTGTAAGCTAACCGCATTCTTAAAGGGGTACTCCACGGCTCAGTGTTTGGAACAAACTGTTCCGAATGCTGGAGCCGGCGTCGGGAGCTTGTAAAGTCATAGCCCCGCCCCCTCACAATGTCATGCCCCACCCCTCAGTGCAAGTCTATGGGAGGGGCTTCCCATAGACTTGCATTGAGTAGCGGGGAGTGACATCTTGAGGGGGTGGGGCTATGATGTCACATGCTCACAGTGCTGGCTACAGCGTTTGGAACAGTTTGTTCCAAACGATGAGCAGCAGAGTACCCCTTTAAGGTTTTTATATCTGGATCCAGCAAACCAGATAATGTGTTTTGGGGAAACCCAGCTGTCCTCCAATATCTTTTGAGGTTTATCCAAAATGCCCAATTGATTGTTCATTGGGGGGAGTCGCTCTCCATTTCATTGGCATATTTGTAATGAATATCTAATTGTTATTTAAAGGAGTATCCCAGTGCAAAATCATTTATCCCCTATCCAAAGGATAGGGAATAAGTTATAGATCGCGTGGGGTCCAAGTGCTGGGGCCCCCGGGATCTCCTGGACGGGCCGCGGCAATCTGCAGGAAGTGAAGTTTTGTCCCCAGCAGAAAGCCGCTGCAGACACGCCCCCTCCATGTATCTCTATAGGGTACATGAAGGGGGCGTATCGGGCACCGCGTCGTGTGGGGACAGAACGCCCCCTTTCCAGCATACTGCTGCGGCCTTCGGATAGGGGATAAGTTTTATTGCACTACAGAGCTCCTTTAAAAATCCAGAATTTGTAAAATATTATACAAGACATGTAAGATTATATTAGATGATCGATAGGTTAGGCACTCAAAGAACATTTTCCTTAAAAAAAAAATTATATATATATATATATATATATATTTTTTTTTTACTCAGCACAGCAAATTTTTGCATGCATACTTATCTTCTACTTACATTTGATCTGCATTAGGAATAAGACCTCTCATCTGTCCATGGAATGCATCTTTAATATTGCCAGATGAATACAGCCCAATGGGGGTGTTATAGGAAGAACTCACTACCTGCTTTTTGTCCCCAATATTTGCACCCGCTACAAATGGTTGTGCTCTTCTGTTATGAGCTGTACCAATAGGCTTGAACTCCTGCATACATTTGGATAAAACACAGCAAACCACAATTCATGCAGATTAAACACGCACAAGCTTGTTTATATTCCACATATTGCATGCACATAACATATTATTCCATGGTTAATTATCTGTTTTGGAGACCGTTCCTAACTTGTGCACCCCCCGTGAATAATCTTCAGATTATCCATAAACTTGGCATGGGAGATACTGGCTTCTATTATTTTAATTTATCTCTTATAGGAATTTTGCATTACCTTTAAAGAGGTACTCTCGTGGAAAACTTTCTTTTTCAGATTTGTAAATTACTTCTATTAAAAAATCTTAATCCTTCCAGTACTTTTTAGGGGCTGTATACTACAGAGGAAATGTTTTTCATTTTGGATTTCTCTTATGTCACGACCACGGTGCTCTCTGCTGACCTCTGCTGTCCATTTTAGGAACTGTCCAGAGCAGTAGAAAATCCCAATAGCAAACTGGACAGTTTGCTCTGGACAGTTCCTAAAATGGACAGCAGAGAGCACTGTGGTCGTGACATAAGAGAAATCCAAAATGAAAAACATTTCCTCTGTAGTATACAACACCTAAAAAGTACTGGAAGGATTAATATTTTTTAATAGAAGTAATTTACAAATCTGTTCAACTTTCTGGCACCAGTTGATGAAAAGAAAAAGTTTTCCACGGGAGTACCCCTTTAACTATAATTGTAGGCCACAAACTACAATTCTGTTGGCAATCGCCAGACACTATCAGATCACATTACAGATGTTGCACACATCTCAGAATAATACTAATATGGTATCTTCAAGAATTTTGTATATTTTACTTGTACAGGTTTCCTCATTATCAGTAAAATAAAACATTTGGGTATATCTAAGTCTGTCTCTATCACCATGTCCATCAATTTGTTTAAAAAGAAAAAGAAAAGAAAACAAATCTTACCTGTGGTTCAGCTTCAAGATTGATTTTATATGGATCATCACAAATGTTCGGAGACCACATTCTAGTTTCAGCTCTAAAGATAAATAAACATTTATTTATTTATTTTTTAACCAACCTTATATTACTTTTTTGGTAAGAATCAACCTAAGGCTAGGTTCACACGGCCGTTGTCCCCCTTCTAGATTTTCTCCGTTCTTGCCTCCTAAATAGACCATTCTACTAACGGATGCAAAGGAATGCTATTTCGTGGCATCCGTTTGCATCAGTTTTTTATCAGTTAGTATCAGCCATCTACAGACTCCTGCAGCCGGAAATACTACTACTCCCATCATGGAACAGACTCCTTTTCATGATGGGAGTAGTAGTTCCCTGCGGGCGGCTGGGAGGCTAGATTAGTGCTTGTACTACTACCACCATCATGGAACAAAGTCTGTTCCATGTTGGGGGTAGTAGTATTGGGGCTGTGAGATTGATCCCACCAGATCTCATTTCTAAGACCCAATGTGATCAGAGGTTATTAACCAGGGGAGCAGGCGGCATGCTCCGCTCCCCTGCGATGTATTGAGTGTATTTTTACTTTCATTTTTAAATTCCCCGCCAGGAGCCCTGAATTGCCAGCACAGAGGGGCCACACAGGGCTCCCGGCAGGGTTTTTAAAGTTATTAGTGAAGATTGTAATGGTGAACAACACTGGCGGATGTGGAAGCATTGTGCTGCATTCCCCGGCTGCCCTGACATGCTGCGGGACCATATGTATAGAAGCACTGCATGAGGGCAATATACATAGCTAGCGCAGCAGGGGTATACATAGCTAGCACAGATAGCAAGACATATAGCGCTATATACCTGCCCCCCCGCTGCGCTAGCCTTGTATATTGACCCCCGCTGTGCTAGCTATATACCCTGTTCCAAATTATTATGCAAATTATATTTAAGTGTCACAAAGATAAAATATTTTGTTTTTAAGTTTAACTCATGGATGGCATTGTGTCTCAGGGCTCTTTTGATCACTCAAAACAATCTGGGACACCTGTGATAATTAGACTGCCAGGGGAGCCCAATTTAAGGAAAAACTACTAAAGGTGGGTGTTCCACATTATTAAAGGGGTACTCTGCCCCTATTACATCTTATCCTCCCCAATCTGTCATTCAGCACCCACTTAAGCAAGCTCTCCGCAGCGCTGGAGGCTCCGAGTGTGCAGCGTGATGACCACGGGGCCGGAGTATCGTGACATCATGACTCCGCCCCGTGTTATGTCACGCCCCACCCCCTCAATGAAAGTCTATGGGAGGGGGCGTGATGGAGTGAGATTTGTGGCTGATTTAGAGCGCAGACAAGTTTGTGCAGATAAAGGCACATTGAGGAAGATTTCTGCCAGATCCATGCATTGGATCAAGAGAGCAGCTGCTAAAATACCATTACTTAGCAGCAAGCAAATATTTGAAGCTGCTGGTGCCTCTGGAGTCCCACGGACACCAAGGTGTAGAGTCCTCCAGAGTCTAGCAACTGTGCATAAACCTTCTATTCGGCCACCACTAACAAATGATCACAAGCAGAAATGGTCAGAAAAATACATGAAGACTAATTTTCAAACAATCCTGTTCACTGATGAGTGCCATGCAACAAGGCTGCAATGCCAGCAAGGCAGTCATGTTTTGGGCCACAATCATGGGAAGAGAGCTGGTCGGCCCCTTAGGGTCTCCGAAGGTGTAAAGATGACCTCTGCAAAGTATGTGACTGACCACTTTCTTCCTTGGTACAGAAGGAAGAACTATGCTTTCCGTAATAAAATCATCTTCATGCATGACAATGCACCATCTCATCCTGCAAAGAATACCTCTGCATCAATGGCTGCTATGGGGATAAAAGGAGAGGAAGTCATGGTGTGGCCTTCGTCCTCCCCTGACCTCAATCCTATTGAGAACCTTTGGCGCATCCTCAAGCAAAAGATCTATGAGGGTGGGAGGCAGTTTACATCCAAACAGCAGCCCTGCGAGGCTATTCTGATGTCTTTCAAGAAAATTCAAGCAGAAACTGTCCAAAAACTCACAAGTTCAATGGATGCAAGACTTGTGAAGCTGCTATCAAATAAGGGGTCCTATGTTATAATGTAACGTGACCTGTTAAAATGTTTAAAAAGTTTAAATGTTGTTAAAAGTTTGGTTGAAATAGCTTTTGATTTCAGTAAATATGCTGCAAACACAACAAATGACAATTTTCAGTTCTTTACAACCTATAAAGTGTTTTGAAACTTACTGTGCGTAATAATTTGGAACAGTTTGGAACAGTGCATTGTAAGTTTTTTATGTTTAAAAAAATACTGTTATCATTAGGAGGTTTGTTCAATAAAATTTGAATTGTACTCTTAATAGTTGATAACATAAGAATTATGCTGACAGTTATTTACATCAATTATTTAGGTAAATGAGAAAAATATTATTATTTGCATAATAATTTGGAACAGGGTGTATATTTTACCCCCGCAGCACTTGCATATGTCCACCGCAGCGAGCGCATGCATATGTCCCTCGCAGCGCTATCTGTGAAGTATGCTATCAGCAGCGCATCATGCTGCTGGCCGGGGAAGGCAGCGCAATGCCGCCTGCTTCCCGGCCGGCAGATGCGTTGCTGATAGGATACTTTTCACAGATAGCGCTGCGAGGTACATATGTGTATAGAAGTGCTGCAGGGGGACAGATATATATCACTATATATCTTTCCCCTTGCAGCGCTTCTATACACATATGTATAGCGCTATCTGTGAAAAGTATACTATCAACAGCGCATCTGCCGGCCTGGAAGCAGGCAGCATTGCGCTGCCTTCCCCGGCCAACAGCATGATGCGCTGCTGATAGCATACTTCACAGGTAGCACTGCGAGGGACCTATGCATGCGCTTGGGGGGGGGGAGGCAAGATATAAAGCTGTGCTACCTATTGATCTTGCTATATATATACTATATGTACATCCAGGGGAGCGGAGCATGCGGCAAAAGTGAGACCCAGTGCGATCAATCCCTCACCCCCTGTACTACTACCCCCAACATGGAACAGACTCTGTTCCATGATGGGGTTGGTAGTACAAGCACTATTGTAGCCTCCTCAGCCGCCCCAGACTCCCGCAGCCTGAAAACTACTACTCTCATGATGGAAACAAGTCTGTTCCATGATAGGAGTATTAGTAATCCCACAGCACAGCAAGAGTTTGCTGATGATTTCACTCCTTCTGAGCATGCTCAGAAGTAATAACGGTTCAAAAATGGATATTAAAAATCGGGTGCAAACGGATGACATTATAGGCTAATCCGTTTGCCATAGACTTCAATGTAAAACTTTTACTATCCGTTTCTATTCCGTTATTTTTGACGAGAGCAAAAATACTGCAGCAACGTCTTTTCTCCGTCAAAAAAAAAAACGGAACAGGAAGCAAACGGGTGATAAAGGATTGTAAAAAAATGGGATTATTTTACAACCGCTTGCAACTTATTTGAAAAATGATCAAACAGATTGCAGAACGGGCATGAATTTACGGGGGAAGACGGCCGTGTGAACGAGCCCTAAGACTGCTTTTCCACTTGACAATTTTTTTTTTTTTTTTTTAACTGCCACTGCAGTTTTGAGCCAAAATCAGAAGTGTATTTAAAAGGTATGAGAAATATAAAGGTAGGAGTTACACTTCTTCAGCTCTTCTCCACTTCTGGCTAAGTTGTGTAAACACAGCTTTATAGGATTATCCATGATTTTTAGTAAATAGGGTAACATCTGAAACTGGCATAAAACTGGAGAAAACTTTATAATTTGTGGGCTTTACTTGCAAAAAAATCCTAGACAACTACTTATTGTTTTATCTAGTGAATTTATCGTTTTTTGCTATAATCAGGCCTGGAGAATAAGACAAGGTGAATAGAGAGAAAGTCCACTCTAGATAAATATATGTAAGATAAATCTATGGAAGATGCAGGGCATGCATGGAACACCTGTTCTTATATTTTAGTAGGAATCCCTGCGCTTGGCCACCAAAAATCTGGAATTTATTAAAGTTTTTTTTACTTTTACAGGACTTGTTACATACTGTCTCTTTAAAGAAGTAGTATCATGTACAAAAACATTTTAGATTGCAGGAGGTCCGAGCGCTGGGGCCCCCCGTGATCTCTTGTATGGAGCCCCGGCTTTCCTTCACAGCGGCGCATCACAACCCCCGCCCGAAGTGGAGGCCGCCATGCCCCCTCTATATAGCTCTATGGGAGAGCCGAAGATTGCCGAACGGCTCTCCCATAGAGCTATATGGAGGGGGCGTGGCGGCGCCACAGTGGAGGAGAGTCGGGGCTCCATTCAGGAGATCGCAAGGGTCCCATGCGCTTGGATCCCCTGTGATCTGAAACTTAAGGGGATAAGTTTTTGTCCACAATACTTCTCCTTTAAGTGTAATGTATTTATAATGATTGTGATTATTAATAGTTCGGGTGCAGCAGAAGAGATTACCATAAGGGTCATGTTTTTAACACCACTGATGTTCTGGGTTAGGTTTACAGCACTGCACTTAAAAAAACTTCTCACTGTTCTCAGCAATAACAGCTCTGGCCTCACATTAGTAACCGACACCTGTATGTTCTGTAACAGGAAGGAAATATATACCTGTCAATCTTTAGGCAGAGCTGGTCAGTTGCCGCTTTAATTCTGTCCTGTGCTTCTGCGTGCGTCATGTTATCAGTGCTATACCCATCAATGGCAAGTATTACATCTCCAGGGCACAAATTAGCCACCGAGGATTTGCTTCCTGGTGTTATCTGAAATATGCAGACATTGGACATGAGTTATAGTACAAATGCATTTAAAAAAGGACATAAGTATTTGTCCCTCTGTTGTATGTGAGACATGTATGACTCTCTGCTTTTTAAGAGAATCTGTCACATTGAACCAACACAGTCACATTCTGTCATATTGAACACAACCCAATCTGCAGGCATTGTGTGATAACTTGTTATTTATTCATGTAAATCTCTTCTCATTGCTAAGTAGTCAAGTGGGTGGACCTACAGACTGGTTGACAGTGCTATATGATGTTATACATCAGATAATACCTGTAGTCAGAAAAAAACTTAGGGTTAACTGCTCCTAGACATCTTATCCCTTATCCAAATAATAGGGGATAAGATGTCTGATTGGGAGGGTTGTGGACGATGGGACTACCGGGATCTCCAGGCCGAACATTTATGTTCAGAACACTGGCTTCGAGCTTCCGTGTTCATGACGTCACGCCACGCCCCCTTCATTCATGTCTATGGAAGGGGTGTGATGGCTGTGGAGCAGGAGTATATAAATGTTCAGAACACCGTGGTGACTGCCCGGAGATTGTGGGGGTCCCAGCAGCCAGACCTCCTGCGATCAGACATTTTATTACCTATCCCTTCCATAGAGGATAAGATGTTAAGGGGTGGAGTACCCCTTTAACCCCTTAACGACGCAGGACGTATATTTACGTCCTGCGCCGGCTCCCGCGATATGAAGCGGGGTCGCGTTGCGACCCCGCATCGCGTCGGTCCCGGCGCTTATCAACGGCCGGGACCCGCGGCTAATACCACACATCGCCGATCGAGGCAATGGGTGGTATTAACCCTTTAGAAGCCGCGGTCAAAGCTTTGACCGCCGCTGCGAAAGTGAAAGTATCCCGGCTAGTATCCCGGCTGTTCGGGACCGCTGCGGTGAAATTGCGGCGTCCCGAACAGCTTACAGGACACCGGGACTGCTCCTTGCCTGAGATCCAGGTAGGAGCAGTCAAGCGCCGATAACACTGATCACAGGCGTGTTAATACACGCTAGTGATCAGCATAGGAGATCAGTGTGTGCAGTGTTATAGGTCCTTATGGGACCTATAACACTGCAAAAAAAAGTTTTAAAAAAGTCTTAATAAAGGTCATTTAACCCCTTCCCTAATAAAAGTTTGAATCACCCCCCTTTTCCCATAAAAAAAATAAAACAGTGTAAATAAAAAAAAATAAACATATGTGGTATCGCCGCGTGCGTAAATGTCCGAACTATAAAAATATATAATTAATTAAACCGCACGGTCAATGGCGTACGCGCAAAAAAATTCCAAAGTCCAAAAAAGTGTATTTTGGTCACTTTTTATACCATTAAAAAAATGAATAAAAAGTGATCAAAAAGTCCGATCAAAACAAAAATCGTACTGTTAAAAACTTCAGATCACGGCGCAAAAAATTAGCCCTCATACCGCCCTGTACGTGGAAAAATAAAAAAGTTATAGGGGTCAGAAGATGACATTTTTAAACGTATAAATTTTCCTGCATGTAGTTATGATTTTTTCCAGAAGTACGACAATATCCAACCTATATAAGTAGGGTATCATTTTAATTGTATGGACCTACAGAATAATGATAAGGTGTCATTTTTACCGAAATATGCACTGCGTAGAAACGGAAGCCCCCAAAAGTTACAAAATGGCGTTTTTTCTTCGATTTTGTCACACAATGTTTTTTTTTTCCGTTTCCCAGTGAATTTTTGGGTAAAATTACTAATGTCACTGGAAAGTAGAATTGGTGATGCAAAAAATAAGCCATAATATGGATTTTTAGGTGGAAAATTGAGAGGGTTATGATTTTTTAAATTAAGGAGGAAAAAACGAAAGTGCAAAAACGGAAAAACCCTGAGTCTTTAAGGGGTTAAAGGCTTTTTTGGGTTTTGTTTATTGGTCGCCAATCCTGAGACAACCATACACAGTGGGCATAGCTGAAAGCAGACTGCTCTGTACATAGTGGGCATGCTGGGTTACCACAGCTCAGCTCACATTAAAGAGAATGAGAGCTGAGCTCAGATATTTATGCCCTATCCTGAGGATAAATCTGAAAATAGGGAAAAAAGGAGAGGCACACTCTTAGTGGAATATTGTCAGTGTACAGATGTTCAAGTGCTGGTTATTCACCTTACCGTTATGTGTTGTGCTGAGAGCTAATTACTCAAACTAATTACTTCTATTAAAATATCTTAATCCTTCCAGTACTTATCAGCTGCTGTATGTTCCAGAGAAAATTTTGTATAGTTTTTTCTGTCTGACCACAGTGCTCTCTGCTGACACCTCTGTCCATGTCAGGAACTGTCCAGAGCAGGAGCAAATCCCCATAGAAAACCTCTCCTGCTCTGTACAGTTCCTGACATGGACAGAGGTGTCAGCAGAGAGCACTGTGGTCAGACAGAAATTAACAACTCAACTTTTTCTGCAACATACAGCAAGTAATCAGTGCTGGAAAGATTTTTTAATAGACGTAATTTACAAATCTTTAACTTTCTGGCACAAGTTTTCCACTGGAGTACCCCTTTAATGCAAGCAAAGCTCTAGAAACTGTTCATAAGTTGTTGTTTTTCTATATGGACGCTTTAGATTTAAAGTGCACTTTTCTGCACACTCTCTTATATACATTTGACATGGCATTTTATTCATGCATGAATTCTCCAGTTTCATGCTCTTCCTTTTGGAAAGGACTGTACTATCCATCACATCAACCCTGAGGAGAAGACACAACTGTCATTCCATATCTTGATGACAGGTTCTTCAGGACAAAGTCAGAAGAACTATTCATCTTTCATCTTAAGGAAACTGCATAATAATAAACTACAGACTCTGATGCCGACTCCCCTACAAGGTCTAGACCAAGACCAGGAATTTCTTTTCGTAACCTGGTCTTTCCTCCGGAGATTGGGTTTGATGTCATTCAGCTTGGCAAAATGGCACATAAGAACAATTTTTCAAAATTAAAGAAAAAACACCCGGACACATTTAATATGTCTTGGCAGATTATGGTACATTTAAAAATTATTCTGTCTAGGTTGAGGGTTTAAGAACTCCTCTCTGAAAGAAAAACCCTCGTAAACATGAAAAGATGAGGGCAGTTTTAATATTTTTATTTCACTTTACCCATTTGATCAATGTCATAAATTGCCAGGGGAAAACACAATCTGCACAACTGCACAAAGAAGAATTTTAACAAGATCAAGTTGGGCACCGATATGTTCTGATGGTTTACTTGAGCAGAAGGTTCTATGTTCTTCGGTAAATAGGAATACTGTCACATATGTAATGTTCACTGGTATTGACAAGCGGTTATTTGGGCAGCTTTTTTAGTGTGCAACATCATCAATAATATGTTGGCTATTAGTTTTAATACTATAAGCATAGTATTTACCTTCACGCAATTCTACAATTGTGTTTGTGAGCCACTCCTTAATGGAAAAAGTATTTTATTGATGATGTTTTAGCATTTACATGATGTATGTCAAGTGCTGGGATCATCGAGTTTAATCACATGTTAATGCATGTCAGTTTTTCTCCCTTTCCCCTATATATCTGTTCACATATACTTAAACCTGTAATTGCCATAGGTAGTTATTTGAATCCACTATGATTCACTGTTGTTACGCGATACAGGTTAGGCCATGCTTTTCAAGTAAAGTCCTTCAGAGGTCGACAAAAAATGCTGAAGCTGCAAAAGTTGCAGGCAGTTTTGCAGAGGGTTTTCACTGGTACAACAGGCTAAAAAGTTTGTGGTAAATCATTTTGGTTTACTGAAGATTGCTTATACAGTAACTGCAATTTTCTGTGTTATCATAATATATAAAAAAATTATCTGTTTAGGTAAGCTATAGTCATTATTAAGTAGGGAAAAAGTGTACCATGCTACTATTGCATTGTATCCACTCCATGTATGCATTCTTTTATTTTGATTGATTATTTTTTTTGTTTATGTCACAATCATTTTAATTGAGTTTTCAAGAATTCTTGAATAGAGCAATGCTGCAATTATATAATCATGCAATTAAAAAACAGGCCAACAAAGTAACAAACCTGCCCATTTGGGTGTGATGGGCACTAATATTAGAGGTAAAGCCGCAAGCTTATGGCTAAATAGCAGTAGTAAGCAATATACAAGCAGAATACATAGGAGGATAAGGAAAAGGAGAAAGAAATTGGAGATGAAAAAAGAAAGGGTGATATAACAGGGAAAATGAGGAAGCACTTAGATTGGATTCAGGATTTTGATTTGTATTTTTAGTTAAAACCAGGAATAGATTTGAAACACAGAAACAGGTGCAAATCTTTCCTTTAGGCTATGTTTCCACACAGGTTTTCTACAGTTTTAAGCCAAAGAGGTGTTCTTAAAAGGAATAGGAAGTGTTAAGGAAGCAGATGTCCTAGCAACATCCCAAGCGTTTTGATCAGCGGGGGTCTGCGTGTTTAGACCTCCGTCAATCAGGAGAACGATCCGGGAGGAGCACGATCTTTCCTGGCTCTGTATCACATGGTTAAGACAAACTTCTCATGTAAGTCTATAAGAGTGTCTTGATCACATGACGCAGGCAGGGGGATAAGGCAGGGAGTGGAGTGCATAGAGACCAAATTTTATGTGATAGGCAACACCACTGATGAAAAAAAAGCATGCCTATCTGTGGATCCCAGTGAAAATATAATCTATTCCAAATGGGATTTTCTGTTTATCTCTTTTGTTTTTCTGTTACTCGCCTCTAAAAACATTGTGAGGGGTGAGGGGACACATTAGGGTTTGCTTTTTCTTTTTTGCCAATATTTTTTATTATTATTATGTTGCTGTGTTCAGGGAAGGGTATTCCAGGGTGAAGAAAAGGGTTGTTGTGCATAGGCAGAAAGAGATTAGGGTGTGTCTAGTGCCATTTATCCTGTATATAAAGTGTTATTCTTCATTATCCTGTGTATGTTACAATAAATTGCAGCTTTTTGCAGATTTTCCGTTAGTATTGTAAAGTATACCTGTTATTTGTATTAGTTCATGTGAATGGTGTATTTGTCTGACAACTGTAAATACAGAGATGTTGAAGTCAAACCTGCATTGTCATTTCTGTTTGCTGGATGTGTTACCCCACTGACATAAGCAGTGGCCATATGACCTCCCTTACTTATATGTGTTCTGTTGGGTTCTGTAGTTGTGTCTGTTATTTAATAAGGAAGAATAGCACTGCATTCTGCACTTTGTGTCCCATCAAATATGGCAGTGTCTGTTGCAGAGACTCCAATTGGAGCATCCAACACTGATGTGAATACACTAACCAGACTTGTATCCAAGTTACATCATAGGGTGCTATAGATATAACATGCAGCCCTTGTCAGCAGCTTCGCAGGTGCACATGACTAGATGACCTTTTCATGCTCTCTACATACATTCAGATCTATGATAACATCACCTCATTCCTTCGGCAAGGGCATCCCGCATAGAACAGTCTACTTGATCTGGTCTGAGGCAAGCCCTGTTTGTGAAATGCTATCTACATGCTGAAAGATGTAAACAGATCTAGATTTCTGAGTTTAAAATGAATCTTCATGAGCTATTTATAGTTTACCCGTGGCTAGATAGAGGAGACTGCTTAGAACTCTGCTAGTCTTAGTTCACACTGGAAGATAGTTAACTAAACTCATCTTGTGGATACAAATATATTAATACATCTTATTACAGAAAATCGTCTCTCTACTTGTCAGAATCCTATCCCCCTCCCTCCTAAAATGTGCACACTTCAGGCAGAGATGAGGACTGACTATAAGGTATAGCTGCTGTCCATAGAATGGGGGAGCAGCTGCACATGGAGAGCGGCACAGGCACATTAATGCCTTGTAGTAACACTACTCAGTACTGATATATAATGTCCTCCATGTTGCTGCTGCTTTTTTGTGCAAAAGACACAGATAGGTAAGCAGTTTCCTCTACTCTCTGTGTGCTGTGTATGGATAAGCTTACAAAGGTAAAACTGTGAAAAATGCTATATACAAGTAATAAGATGGACAAGAATGTGCTACATGTTTCAGAATGACCTTGTGTACTAATTATGATCATGCTATTCAAAAGCACTACTTGCCTCTCAAAAAAGTAAGCCTTTATATAGCTCTTTTGATGGAAAATTAAAAATATATGGGTCTAAGAATGTGATGAGATCTTTTTTTCGAATCTGTTTCTATGGTCTGAATGTAATTTTTTATTATAGGGGCATCCATAATGTCCTTACAATGGACATGACCTGTCCCATTCAGAAGACTTGTGACCTTTTCAGATGTCATTTTACATGTTGGGGCTAGCCTTTGGGCAAAAGCTATTTATTGTGTGTACTTGTGTAAGGGTGCATTCACACAACGTTTTAGCCATATGGCTGCCAGATCCAATGGGGAAATTTCAAAACTGACTGCTACCGGATACCCGCCAGACCAGCGCCACATCTCATTCATTTAAGTTCGCCAACTGGAGTCAGATAGTGACTCCGGTTGACTCATTTTTGCATTGTATGCTTTTTTGTTGCTGGACTGAAAACCGTGGTATGCTGCGGTTTTAAGTCCGGCAATAAAACTGATGCAGTGCAAAAATGAGCCGACTGGAGTTCCTATCTGACTCCAGTCGGCCGGATGGCTAAAACATGATGTGAATGCATCCTAACTGGTGCCACCTTTTATTGTACTCTCATCTTGCAGAAAAGAAAGGCATTACTGGGAAATGATCTATACAGAACAGGAAGTCTCAGCTTAGTTTTTGGCCTATTGGCCAGAATGGAAACTGCAAGATTTAAGGATTATTATAAAATATAGATAGAAAAGGGAACACATTACAACAAAAAAATCACCCAAAAATTATAAAAAATATGGTAAACATAAAAACCTGATCTAAACATTAGGCCATTTTCTGTTGACACATTTCCTTTAACCCTTTTCCTCCCCATGATGTAGGTGCCGCTCATTTACTGAAACTAAACTGGACCACCACAGTGCAATCGCAGGGTCTCCATCAGCTGACATGACAGCTGGAGGGTCTATACCTGCCTCCGTGCCGTTCGATTTTCAGTCTGTTAAGAATAATGGAGTACACAGTGCCCTTCTACAGTCTCTGAGCTCTACATGCATTTTTTTTCTTCACCTCATTGCTTTCTTTTTGCTCTGATATGCATTGCCAACTGAGACTTTATATAGACGGGACTGTGTCTTTCCAAGTCATGTCCAATCAACTGAATTTACCAGAGGTTAAATATTTAGTTTCTGCCACTTTATTGGTATTTTGGGGGTTCATGGCATTTTCGCATGCTGATACAATGACCTTTTCAGGCATTTTCTTTATATACACTAGGGATCGACCGATATCGGTTTTTTAGGGCCGATACCGATAATCGGTGGAGGTTAGTGCCGATAGCCGATAACTTATACCGATATTCTGGTATAAGTTATCGGCTATTTATCCCCCTGCGACACCGCTGCAGTTCATTGATTTAAAGCGGGCGCTTTAAATCAATGCACTGCAGTGGCTTTTGCGGTGCCATAGGCCGCCGCCGCCGCCACACGCTTCTCTCCCCCTACCTGTCAGGGTGGTGCGGGCCATCCATCCTTCCTGTAGTGTCCGGCAGCATTCCGGGTGGAGGGTGAACCGGTCCGGGCTGTACTTCTTCTCCGGGGTCCTCTTCGGGCTCCGGCCTAGTAACGCAGCATAGACGCCGCTGCGCAGTGACGCCTGTGCGCAGCGATGCACCTGACGTCACGGTGTAGTGGCGTCTTTGCAGCGTACAGCGTTGAGAAGAGGACCCCCAGAGAACAAGTACAGCATGGACTGGTTCACCCTCCACCCAGAATGCCGCCGCACACTACACGAAGGATGGATGGCCCGGACCACCCCATTACGGGTAAGTTAAATTTTTTTTTATTGACTCGGAGGGTGGGGGAGGGGCCCGACCGGTATAGCGGTATGGGCAAAAATCCATACCGTGGGAGAAAAAAAAAACGGTATCCGGTTCATACCGGTATACCGCCCAGCACTACGGTAGGGGGTGCGACGCGGTGCGGTGGGTCGGGGGAGGGCGGTCGCGATGCAGCGGGTCGGGGGGGGGGTCGCGGTGGGGGCGGTGCGGGGGGCGGGGCATTATCGGCTTATCGGCAAGGTAATTGCCTATACCGATAATGCCCAAAATAGTGATTATCGGCCCATAATATCGGCCATACCGATAATCGGTCGATCCCTAATATACACTGGTCAAAAAAATAAAGGGAACACTTGTCTTAAAAAACACAATGTAACTCCAAGTCAATCACACTTCTGTGAAATCACACTGTCCATTCAGGAAGCAACACTGATTGGCAATCAATTTCACATGCTGTTGTGCAAATGGAACAGACAACAGGTGGACATTTTAGGCAATTAACAAGACACCCCCAATAAAGGAGTGATTCTGCAGGTTGTGACCACAGACCACTTCTCAGTTCCTATGCTTCCTGGCTGATGTTTTGGTCACTTTTTAATGCTGGTGGTGCTTTCACTTTTGCTAGTGGTAGCATGAGATGGAGTCTACAACCCACACAGGTGGCTCAGGTAGAGCAGCTCATCCAGGATGGCACATCAATGCGAGCTGTGGCAAGAAGGTTTGCTGTGTCTGTCAGCGTAGTGTCCAGAGCATGGAGGCGCTACCAGGAGACATGGAGGAGGCCGTAGGAGGGCAACAACCCAGCAGCAGGACTGCTACCTCGGCCTTTGTGCAAGGAGGAGCACTGCCAGAGCTCATCTGTGACATCATGTCACTGGCCATCCACCAACGCCACGTTGCACCACAGACTGTCCAGGAGTTGGCAGATGCTTTAATCCAGGTCTGGGAGGACATTCCTCAGGAGATCATCTGCTACCTCATCAGGAACTTGCCCTGGCATTGTAGGGAGGTCATAGGATAGGAGCACGTGGAGGCCACACACACTACTGAGCCTCATTTTGACTTGTTTTAAGGACATTAAATCAAAGTTGGATCAGCCTGTAGTGTGGTTTTCCACTTTAATTTTGAGTGTGACTCCATATCCAGACCTCCATGGATTGATAAATTTGATTTCCATTGATCATTTTTGTGCAGTTTTTTTGTCAGCACATTCAACTGTGTAAAGACGAAAGTATTTCATATGATTAGTTTATTCATTCAGATCTAGGATGTGTTATCTTAGTGTTGCCTTTATTTTTTTGAGCTATGGCATTCACTATAACTGACTTTGTATTTTATTTAACCCTTATCATATGTTAAGTGCCCTGGGACCAAGGGCACTATAATAATAAGAAGAATAGTGAAACTAGTTCTTTTTTTTTCCAATCTGTTTCTGTTTTCTGATTTTAAGTTTTTTAATTTCATTTTATGAAAATTATTATGGGGGCAGACATGTTTCCTAATAAGGAGGGCACTGCTGGGAAATTATCTGCACAGAACAAGAATTCTCAGCTTAGTTTAAAGGAATACTGTAGCCTAATACAACTTATCCCCTATCTGCAGAATAGGGGATAAGTGCCTGATCGCGGGGGGTCCGAACGCTGGGACCCCCCTGCAATCTTCTGTACAGGGCCCTGGCTCTGCTGCGGCCGACACACCCCTCCATGTATCTTTATGGAAGAGGCGGAGATGCAGCGTTTGTGCATCCCCGTCATTGCCGTAGAGCTTAATGCAGGGGGTTTGTCTGTTGACCCCTTAGTAGGGTCGGGGACACGAGCATTAGCCACGCAGAGCCTGTACAGGAGGTGGGTCCTAGTGGTCGGACCCCTGTAATCAGACACTAATAGGCCATAAGTTGTCTATGGCTGCAGTACTCCTTTAAGGCTCAGTGGCCAGAATGGAAACCGCTAAAAAATAAATAAAAACACTATGGTCATAAAACAAGAATGTACATGATTCCAAGACAGCATTGTTCCCTGTAGTTTATCTAAACACGGACATTCCTATGTGTGTCTACAAAGTTTTCCTCCCTTGCTTCAATGAGCCATGTTGCTACCAAAGATGGCCTGTAGCATTACATTTCAAAAACACTTAAAATATCTGAATGTATACCTGTATAGTATGTAAATAACTCAAAAACGTCAGATTCCAATTTTGTACATTTTATCTTTCTGTTCACTTCATTCTTCTTCTATAATCTCACAAACACAGGAGTCTATGTAGTCCTCTCTATTATATTAATGCGCTTCATAGTGGGGCAACTATCTAGAGGGGGGCTGCTAAATACAGAGCGGCTAACACCTACAGGGGGCAACTATCTACAGAGGGACTATTACCTATAGGACAGCTTATACCCACAGGTGGGATCCTATCTTGAATGGGACTGCTACCTACAGGGGGGCTGCTATCTACATGGGGCAATTATCTACAGGGGGGCAACTATGTACAGGGGGACTGCTACCTACAGGGCCGTTTCTATCTCCCGGTGGGCAACTATCTAGGGGGTTCTGCCTACAAGGAACAGCTACCTAGAGGTGAGTTTGCCCACTCTGGGCACGTATGTAATGAGGTAAACTACAAGAAGGGACTTGTCTACTTAGTGGAATATCCTAACTAACTAATGTGGGGACCTACTTATTCTTCCTCTACCGACTTTACTGTGTGGGACACTAAGGGGGCATTATTACTGTTTGGGGCACTATAAGTGCTGAAAAAATATGTCATGACTGTCTGATTTGGATGGAGAAGAAAAAGGAAAGTAAACCACTCGGATCAGTAAAAGAAGTCACCTGTGAATCATCAGATGTAACTGCACTCTAATCGCTTATATGGTCTATCGTGGTAATGATGGTTATTGTTGTCAGTCTGTCACCTGTGTATAGAAGGTCCTCCTAAACTCAGGTGACAGACTGACAACATTTTTGCTGTGGTATTCCCATTCTACATTTACAGACATGGTTAGGGGTATGATTTTAAGACAAGACGCTTCGTATTATGCTTTACAACTTCTTTACTGAAAACTCAGCAGCCAGTAAGTATTGCATGTATTAACAGAAAAATACTTTTTTTTATAACATATAAAGAGAATATGAACATGCAACCTAGGGTGCAACCTAGTATGAAGTCTCATAACAATAGCCAATCAGACTGCATCACAGGTGATAAAGGTGACCAACTCTCAGGTATCTTCCTTCTTCTTTGCTGCTCAGCAGTGTGACTAGATAAGTACAGAATTTTCTCTCACACAAATTTCAAATTTTTTCTTAATTATTTCCATTGTTATTCAATTATTTAACAATTTTTTTTATTTTTCTCCTCTTTCCTTTCATCTATTATAATATCTTAATTTCTTTATTTCCTATACAAAACTCTTATAGATCAAGAAATCAGAGACCAAACAGGCAATTATTCCAGTTCCATCCCACTCACCAGGTTTTATCAGCAATCTATTTCTGGTGAAAAAGAAGGATGGAGGTCACAGACCAGTGATCAATTTGAAACTACTGAACAATCTAGTGATTTATCGCCACTTCAAAATGGAGGGCATACATTTACTAAGAGACATCCTATTGAAACACGACTGGCTAGTAAAAATAGACTTAAAAGAAGCATATCTGACTGTCCCAATTCATTCCTCATCTCAAATGTTCCTACAATTTCTTTGGAAAAAACAAAAATGGCAATTCACTTGCCTCCCTTTCGGACTATCATCAGCCCCTTGGTGCTTTACAAAACTACTGAAACCAGTAGTGGCTTCTCTCAGAAGTCGAGGAGTTCGTCTTATCATCTATCTCGATGATATTCTCCTTTTGGCCCAATCAAAAGAGTTACTTTTGCTCCACATGAGCTGGACTCTGTCTCTTCTGACTCATCTGGGTTTTCTGATAAATTACAAGAAATCAGTCCTAGTTCCTTCTCATGACCTGGATTTTTTAGGCTTCATGATCAACACTCAGTTGACCACTCTAAGCCTTCCTCCAAGAAGGTTGATAACCATTCGGAAAGAGATCAGACAAATTATCGGCAAGGATATAATCTCCTTGAGGACAATAGCTCGAATAGTTGGCCTCTTATCAGCCTCCATTCAGGCCATTTTTCCAGCCCCTCTCCATTACAGGGCTCTTCAACGTTTAAAGATTCGTCATTTAAGAGAAGGTCTCTGTTATTCCGACGAAATTCCCCTATCGTCAGAAGCCAGGGAAGAACTTCTCTGGTGGCTCACTCACATAGAATCTTGGAATGGCAAAGCAATTTTCCATCTGAATCCAGACATCATTATAGAATCGGATGCGAGTCTTTTCGAATGGGGAGCTCGCTGCGGTTCTCTTTCCACTGGAGAGAAATGGTCCCAGACGGAATCGCAATTACACATAAATTGTCTGGAATTACTAGCGGGATTTTTTGCTTTAAAAAGTTTTACAAAAAATTCCTCCCACTGTTGTATCCTCCTTTGTATGGACAACATTTCTGCTGTCCAATACATCAATCACCTGGGAGGTATGAATTCCAAAATTCTTGCAGATTTTGTCAAAGATTTTTGGCATTTCTGTTTGGACAGAAATATCGTACCGGAATACTTACCAGGGATTTCGAATTCAGTGGTGGACTGGTATTCGCGCTACCTCACGGACTCCAGCGATTGGAAACTTCTTCTTCCAATCTTTCAATCAATCAATTCTTTATGGGGCCTTCTTCACATAGACCTTGTTGCCTCCTGCCTGAATACCCAACTACCTCTGTTTTTCAGTTGGCGTCCAGACCCGGAAGCTCTGGGGGTGGACGCCTTCCTGCAATCTTGGCCTCAGAAGACCCTATATGCTTTTCCTCCGTTCAATCTAATCCCTCGAGTTCTTCTTCAGACCTCGATCCAGAAGGCCACTCTAGTCCTCATCACTCCCCTCTGGCCAACTCAATCGGGGTTTCCCCAAATTTTACACCTGCTCATAGACCTTCCTCGTCTCCTCCCTTCCACTCACGATCTTCTCCTAGATCCTCAAGGGAATCGTCACCCTCTGATACTGTCGGCCCAACTACCTCTGGTGGCTTGGATGATTTCGGGTCGCCAAGATCTGATTTCCAACTTTCAAAATCAACTCAAGACATCCTTTCAGATGCATGGGCCCCGGGTACCAAATCAGCTTACGGATCAGCCTGGAGACTTTGGTCTCATTGGTGCGATCAACGACATTTGGATCCCTTACGAACATCTATATCCCATATCTTAAATTTTTTATCGGAAGCGTTTGATGCTGGTAACCGTTCGGCAATCTCCTCTAAACACCGTCGTATAGATTCCATTCCTGTGGGTAGACATCCTTTAGTTTGTCAACTACTAAAAGGTATTCGTTTTCGTAGACCTCCTCTTCTTAAATATACTTCTACTTGGAATGTGAACGTTATACTCGACATGTTTATATCCTGGGATGATAATGATGCCTTATCATTAAAATTCCTATCCTTCACGCTTACTACCCTTTTATGCCTCATCTCCGTTAAAAGGGTCTCGGATGTAAAATCATTAGATATATCCCTCAGGCAATTTACACCTCAAGGCGTTGTGTTTTCTATATACCGACGTACTAAGACGAATCTCCATTCTGTTTTTTATCCTTCCTTTCCGGATAATGAAAAACTTTTTGTTGTCCGTTGTCTTCGTACCTATAAATCCAGAACTGAATCTCTTCGATCTTCATCTTCTTCCCAATTATTAATTTCCTTTTGTAAACCCCATGCTCCAGTTTCCTCCCCCACTCTGGCTAGGTGGGTTAAACAAACCATGCATCTGACTGGTATTGATATTTCCAAGTTTACCGCTCATTCTACCAGAAGTGCAGTCTCAACCAAACTTTTCCAATCTGGAGCTTCTCTTTCAGATTTATTAAAGGCGGCCAATTGGTCCTCTGACTCTACTTTCAAAACTTTTTATTTCAGACCTGAATCTCATGTGTCTATGTTATTATTGTAATAAGAAAGTAATTCTATTTGATACATGTCAATTATTTTATGTTATTTCGATTAAGCTTTGAACTAGCATAATACGAAGCGTCTTGTCTTGTCATAAAATTGGGAATTTTCCTATCTTAAGTGACGGAAAATTTGGATTTTACGAAAGACAAGACGCGAGTATTATCCCTCCCTGGACCCATCCCTATAATATGTTTTCTGTCTCTAATTACTCAACAGCTCCACAATAGACTCCATGCACCGTTGGACATCATCTTTGAAGTGATTTCATGGGACCTATATTCCTTCGGCTTCCATTCATCCTACATTATTTTCGTTGTCAACTTCCTATATTCTTCTACCAGTTGGATGATATTCCGCAAAGAAGAAGGAAGATACCTGAGAGTTGGTCACCTTTATCACCTGTGATGCAGTCTGATTGGCTATTGTTATGAGACTTCATACTAGGTTACACCCTAGGTTGCATGTTCATATACTCTTTATATGTTATAAAAAAGTATTTTTCTGTTAATACTTGCAATACTTACTGGCTGCTGAGTTTTCAGTTAAGAAGTTGTAAAGCATAATACTCGCGTTATGTCTTTAATAAAATCCAAATTTTCCGTCACTTAGGATAGGAAAATTCCCAATTAAAGTGTACCTGTCGTTAACAAAAACTTTTGATAAAATTTAGATAATACTATTATATGTATACTTGTAATATACATTGATAACGAAAATTTTTATATTTTTGGTTGAAAAAATGCTTTCTCTGCAGCTATTGCCTGTGTGTCTCTATGAGGAGTCCAAATACAGGAAGTGTGGGCAGGACAAGCAGGGCTCTGTGCAAGCTCCTGGTTTGTCAATCATCTTGCTGTGTGAGCTGGGAGTATGTCACAGAGTCTCACTGCACAGAGCCCTGCTTGTCCTCAGTGTACAGAGCCCTGCTTGTCCTCAGTGCACAGAGCCCTGCTTGTCCTCAGTGTACAGAGCCCTGCTTGTCCTCCATGCACAGAGCCCTGCTTATCCTCAGTGCACAGAGCACTGCTTGTCCTCAGTGTACAGAGCCCTGCTTGTCCTCCATGCACAGAGCCCTGCCTATCCTCAGTGCACGGAGCCCTGCTTGTCCTCAGTGCACAGAGCCCCTGCTTGTCCTCAGTGCACAGAGCCCTGCTTGTCCTCAGTATACAGAGCTCTGCTTGCCCTCAGTGCACAGAGCCCTGCTTGTCCTCAGTGTACAAATATACATAAAATGGTATTATCTACATTATATAAAACTTTTTGTTAATGTCAGGTACACTTTAAAGGGGTTTTCCAGGAAAAAAACTTTTTTTTATATATCAACTGGCTCCAGAAAGTTAAACAGATTTGTAAATTACCTCTATTAAAACATCTTAATCCTTTCAGTACTTATGAGCTTGTGAAGTTAAGGTTGTTCTTTTCTGTCTAAATCCTCTCTGATGACACCTGTCTCGGGAAATGCCCAGTTTAGAAGCAAATCCCCATAGCAAACCTCTTCTAAACTGGGCGTTTCCAGAGACAGGTGTCACCAGAGAGGACTTAGACAGATATATATAAAAAAAAGTTTTTTCCTGGAATACCCCTTTAAGGGTGTGGTGAGGGTTATGGGTTGTCCCTCTTTGCTCTCAGCAAAAGATGTGAGGTATGAGATTGTAATGCATCTTACTACAAAAAGTATCATTCCATATACCAATAAATAGAAGAATTAATTGTGAGATAAGCTAAGCAGTCTGATGGATGTGCCAGGTATGGCTGTGTCAGTCAGTGATGGATTTGTCAGTGACATTTGCTAGTTTCATATTATTTCAGTATTGTGATGTCAACACTGATATGAATACAGAGTATAGCCAGAGCTTATTTTGGAAGGAACATTGTCATGTAACTTGCAGTTTAGTACATAATAGGAATGTATTAATAATTATTGTAACAAATAAACTAAAATACTCCTATTCTGAAGAGATACAAAACTGAACAGCTTGTGCTAGACACATTGTTTGTCGTTTTAATACTCCATATTCTACCTCCTTGGCTTCCCTATTAAGCTTATACCTGTATGGGTATGTTTATCAGACAGAATTTGACATTAGGAAAAGTTTTTGGGATCTGCTGTAGACATCTCAGGCATACCTTTACATTTTTGGCACAGATTTTTAGGTTTTTATGCTGCAGATTTTGCCACACTTTTGGGATTAATCTGTTTATAGGCTTCCTGATATGGAATCTGTGAGGATTTCACTCGGCATGGATTCCCATAAAAACCAGTGAGATACAGAATACATATGGTTTTCATGCATCAGAATCTGCGTGCAAAATATGTATTATTGTTGGCAGACATATGCTATCATTGTACAAAAAAACAAAAATTCTCTGTATGCAATGAAAAAAAACATTATCCAATGCATACCAGGCTTTTGCTGGGTACATGGTGTCAGCTGAACCTGCCAGTTTTGGCGGGACCAGCCTAATTATATAATGTGTATGCAAGCCTCCTAACTCTCCCTCCAATAATAGATTTCTACATGCCTGATTCTTTTGTTACCAGGGACCATAAGCTGCTGCCAGAAGTATCTTGGCAGTGGCTTCCTCACTTGTCCCCATTCAGATCACATGAACCATTTGGACAAGCTGAGCATACAAGCATATGGGGATGGGAGGAGGGAAAGATACCTCACAGCCAAACAAGTGTATGACTCGGCTTAGTTGTACTTATAACCAATTCTGTACTGGTACAGTAACTAACATTGTGACATTTTCAGTTTTAGATTTCAGATCTGCCTACGGCATTTTTTTTTTCTGTATTGAAGGCCTTCAGTATCATAACCATTAATGACTGAGCATCTAAAGCCATAACCATTTAATGACTGAGCATCTGACTGTGTATATATGTCTTATTTGATTGGTTGCTGCAGTACATAGTGTGAGGAACCGTCCTCAGGGATAGCTCTGGGATCATCCTGGTCACTTGCCACGGGACACGTTTCCGCACAATAACTCGCCAGACAACAGTTCACCATACAAGTCTTGCTCCTCGCCAGCTTAATTTACATAGTTTGCAGGTAAAACAAAACATAAAACCGGAACAAAATAAAGTCCTAGACCGTCTGGTCACTGACTACAACTCTCAGCATGCCTTTCTACTAACTGGTGAGCTCCCCTCATCCAGTTAAAACATATGCCTCCTGCAACCTGATTACTCACAGTTCACACTGTCACTTGGGCCACTCACAGCTCCTGCTGTGTGCTTCCAACAGAGCCCACTGTCTCCCCCTTCCAAAGGAAATCCACCCTTTCCTTGACACTTTATCACATATACCCCCCTTTGCTCAGACCACAGGGATAGAGCACCTGTGCCTGAAAGGCAGAGTCCACCTGCCTTTCCATCCTGTTGGACAACTCTTGTCCCACAGTCACTGAAGACCTTGACACTTTTCTTTCTCACTCTCACCAGCCACCACGTACACGTCTCGGCTTCAGAGGATTCCCCACCGGGTTTCACCTCAGACTTCACTTCAGAGGATTTCCCACCTGACTTCAGCTCAGTCTTAGCTTCAGAGGACTTTTTACATGGCTTCACCTCAATCTTAGCTTCAGAGAACTTTTTACAAACCTTTACCTCAGTCTTAGCTTCAGAGGACTTTTTGCTGGGCTCCACCTCAATCTTAGCTTCAGAGGACTTTTAACCGAGTTTCGCCTCAATCTTAGCTTCAGAGGACTTCTTTACAGTCTTGAGCCAATTCCGCCATAACTTGGTCTCTGCTCTCTTTTAGGACTTTACGTTCCTCTTCCATTTTTTCATATTTTCGCTGCTTACACTGGAGCTTAGCGGACTTCATCCTCTCACTATTAAGCAACTCTGTCAAGTCCCTGATAGTTTCTTCTGAAGACATCAAGCCAGTACAGCCTCTTGCTCGTAGAGTTGTGTTCCCAGCAAAACCAAGGCAGCTACGTGGGACCTTCTGCGTGTTTCATTTGGTGCTTCCAGGCTCTGCACTTTGTGCGCCAACAGCACTTTCTCTTGCTCCATATCCTCTACGGCAACCAGCCTAGCCTTGTAGTCGCACCGTAAAGTGTGATATGCACTATGCAGAAGACTCACTTCTTCCGGCAGAAAAGTAACCTGCTTGGCCAGACTCTCCACTTTATTCTTCTGGCAGGTCACCAAACTCTGGGAACGGGACAGTTCATCTTGCAGAGCCACAGTGTAACTTTAGTGCAGCTCCATGACTTTTTCCAGTTGATGCTTCTGTTCCTGCTCATTCTGGAAGTCTGCAAGCACTCTGTCCCTTTCTTCTGTCATACACTGTACCTTTTCTTCTGTTTCTGACAACTTCATAGAAACCTACTGCAGGGTTTCTTCCAAAACCTGGATTTGCTCCAGTTTCTTCCCAATGCCAGCTCGTCGTTTCCGAGACCTTTTACTAACAGCGGTCTCCTCACTCTCGCCGTCGGGCCTTGAGTCATTCTTTTATCCTCTATGAGACGCTCGAGGCGATTCTTCTCCATCTCATTTACTTAGGTCTCCGTCTGTGACTGTAAACGCAGCATCCAGCTCCACTGGACCTTTCTTCCACAACTTTGGCTTTTCCAAAGCCCTCTCCGTAGCTTGGCTTATGGAGTGCTCTTCAGCTCCCCTAGTTGTCTGGCATACTCCCACCTGACATACACCTAGGATTTGCTTACACTTCCCGTCCTCAGCCTTCCCTAAAAAAAGGTAAATCCTTACCCAGTACTACTTCATACTCCATGGAAGGATCTATTGCAACCTTGTGGACTATTGTACAATAGGGAGAAGTAATACATACATCAACAGTTTTATAACCCCAAATTCCAGCTTGCTTAGATATTTTAGCGGGGTCTGGCTTTCTGCAGCTGGTCTTTACCAGAGTTATCACGCTTTTATGGTCTAGCAAAACCATCACCTTGTTACCATGTATTGCCAGCTCACACAGGTTTTCTTTTGTCTTTCTAGAGGTGGGAATAGAACTTTTTACCTCTGGACACATCATCATAAATGTTTCTACAGAAACCTTATTACCCTGCATGGGTTCACAATATATGAGACTATTCATACAGTCCCGCAAAGACACCTCAGTCTTTACTACTTCCGGACCCCCTGGGTGCAAAATTTTTCTGGCGCACTCTGCGCCTCCAACAACTCCAGTCGGGGCTTCACACACTGAATTACCTCCGACCTTATCAGAGACACAGTCTTACGACCATCCAAGTCCACCCACAGTGGGATTCTGCCCACCTACAACTCACGGGACCTCGGCTTCATCCCGGCGACCACCAGTTGTGGTACATGTCGATTGCCCCCAGCAACGGCCTGCCGATGTCATCCCTTTTCCAAAAAATCGCAATCAGTTGCCTCTAGCAACGTTCTTCCACAGACTCTTTCCTGTGCTTGCACTCCTCTGCTCGGCTCATCCGACTTGCAATCTTGAAGAAGGTTGCTCCTAGCAATGGCTCCTCTCCAACTCGCCCATTGGTTGCCCTTGTCAACGTGATGCCCTTGTCATCGTGATGCCCTTGTCAATGTGATGCCCGCATCCTCCACCAAATGTGAGGAACCATCCTCGGGGATAGCTCTGGGATCGTTCTGGTCACTTGCCACGAGACATGTTTCCTCGCAATAACTTGCCAGACAACAGTTCAGCATACAAGCCTGGCTCCTCGCCAGCTTTATTTACACAGGTTGCAGGTAAAACAAAACATAAAACAGGAACAAAATAAAGTCCTAGATCGTCTGGTCACTGACTACAACTCTCAGCATGCCCTGTCTACTAACTGGTGAGCTCTCCTCATCCAGTTAAAACATATGCCTCCTGCAGCCTGATTACTCACAGTCAACGCTGTCAGTTGGGCCACTCACAGTGCCTGCTGTGTGCTTCCAACAGGGCCCACTGTCTCCCCCTTACAGCGACCTGCTGTTTCCAAGGGAGAGCCCAGATCAGACTGAATCTCTCCCTTATAAACGCCTCCCTTCTCTGCTGCCTCATTCATTAGGCCGTAGGTGAGGGTTGCTCCAGAGTCAGCAAAGGATATCCACCCTTTTCTTGCCACTTTATCACAATAGATAAAAGGGAATTCTATAGACAATATAAGTGAATATGTTTACACAAATATGTAACAATGAATAAGTTCAAGACAACATTTCCAATAAGGTATGACTAGCTGACTACTGCTAACTCAGGCAGTGACTAACAAAGGAAAATACTCTTCAGATCTGATCAACAATAACAGAAAATAGATCATGTAGAGAATACTAGAAAATGCAGTTTTAGAGCCAAAATACCTCTTTATTTGAACATTGAGAAGGAATCTGTCAGGTTGTATTATCACCCTAAAACACCAACTTGCCTTACTACAGTATCTGACAATGGTACCCAACAAACCCTCTTCACAGTATAACACTAAAACTTAAAGCGTACGCATCAGATCCAACAATTTTTTTCAATATATCACTCAGTACCTAATCCTGACCATGTACATTTTTATGTGTCTAGCACCTTTATTTATTTTTTTATTACACTTTTAATTTAGCTCACTAGTCTGAATTCCTCTCAAAGGGAGGGGGCATGGCCACACTGTGCAGGTCTCCGCCCCCTCCCTCAATATGTTGTCTGCTCACATCATCCCTAGCATTAGCAAAACTACAACTCCCAGCTTGTCCTCACTGACAGTAGCGGGACACAAGCTGACAGTGGGAGGATTTTTCCTCCAGCTGTGAGCCCTGCGCTCCCAGCTGTCAATTAAGGAAGTGTGTCCATGACATAGGTGATGACGCATGGACACAGCAGGACTAGTATGTGTCCAAGCAGGCAGGGGGGGCAGTAGAAATTTTCTAATGAAAGCAATTGAAAACCTATTGGTTTTGCACACTTTACTATATATCAAAAGTTTTTGTATCTGACAGTGCCCATTTAACCTTTATTGAACGCTAAAATCATAAAATAAACCACCAATTTGTGAATGTCATGTCACCACAAGAGCAAAACAGAGAGTCAGTGATTGAACCTCAATTATCACTGACCCGGTGGGTACACGCTCGAATCACAAATGTCAGTTAAAAGCATGTATGCGTTATCCTACAATCAGGAGACTTAAAACAAATGCTCCCACAATCAGGAGACTTCCAAGATGTGTTGGTCCGGGTAAGTATCAATACTAAAGGGAAAGATATAGGGTAAAGGGAAAAGGACACGGAGGGAGGGCCTAGGGAGGTGCAAGGCCTAGGGTGTACGGCCACTACCTATTACACCATGCTACTATATTCCCTGTCCTACCCCTAATCCTAGGGATGGCCCTGCTCTGGAACTTACCCCTCACGCTCCATTCAATGCCCTATGATATAGACATTAAGGAGACTCCATATCTCACTCAATGATCCTTGTCTGACTAGATTGGGATGGGAGAAGGGTAGGTTGACCTATTGCCATCAGATAGACTAATAAAGGTATGAATCCTATTTTGCAAGTATTAACATACCTCATGTGATGAATCAATTACAGTCATGGCCGTAAATGTTGGCACCCCTGCAATTTTTCTAGAAAATGAAGTATTTCTCACAGAAAAGGATTGCAGTAACACATGTTTTGCTATACACATGTTTATTTCCTTTGTGGCTATTGGGAAAAAAACAAAAAAGGGAGGAAAACAAAAAAGCAAATTGGACATAATGTCACACCAAACTCCAAAAATGGGCTGGACAAAATTATTGCCACCCTTAACTTAATATTTGGTTGCACACCCTTTGGAAAAATTTACTAAAATCAGTCGCTTCCTATAACCAACAATAAGCTTCTTACACCTCTCAGCCGGAATGTTGGACCACTCTTCCTTTGCAAACTGCTCCAGGTCTCTCTTATTGGAAGGGCACCTTTTCCCAACAGCAATTTTAAGATCTCTCCACAGGTGCTCAATGGGATTTAGATCTGGACTCATTGCTGGCCACTTCAGAACTCTCCAGAGCTTTGTTGCCATCCATTTCTGGGGGCTTTTTGACATATGTTTGGGGTAATTGTCCTGCTGGAAGACCCAAGATTTCGTACGCAAACCCAGCTTTCTGACACTTGGCTGTACAGGCTGACCCAAAATCCGTTGGTAATCCTCAGATTTCATGATGTCTTGCACACATGCAAGGCACCCAGTGCCAGAGGCAGCAAAACAACCCCAAAACATCATTGAACCTCCACCATATTTCACTGTAGGTACTGTGTTCTTTTCTTTGTAGGCCTCATTCCATTTTCGGTAAACAGTAGAATGATGTGCTTAATCAAAAAGCTTTATCTTGGTCTCATCTGTCCACAGGACATTTTCCCAGAAGGATTTTGGCTCACTGAAGTTTATTTTGGCAAAATGTATTCTTGCTTTTTTATGTCTCTGTGTCAGCAGTGGGGTGCTCCTGGGTCTCCTGCCATAGCATTTCATTTAAATGTTGTCGGATAGTTCACGCTGACACTGATGCTCCCTGAGCCTGCAGGACAGCTTGATTATCTTTGGAACTTGTTTGGGGCTGCTTATACGCCATCCGGACTGTCCTGCGTTGACACCTTTCATAAATTTTTCTCTTCCGTCCATGCCCAGGGAGATTACAGTGCCATGGGTTGCAAACTTCTTTATAATGTTGCGCACTGTGGACAAAGGCAAATCTAGATCTCTGGAGATGGACTTGTAACCTTGAGATTGTTGATATTTTTCCACAATTTTGGTTCTCAAGTCCTCAGACAGTTCTCTTCTCCTCTTTCTGTTGTCCATGATTAGTGTGGCACACACAGAAACACAATGCAAAGACTAACTGAACTTCTCTCCATTTTATCTGCTTTCAGGTGTGATTTTTATATTGCCCACACCTGTTACATGCCCCAGGTGAGTTTAGAGGAGCAGCACATGCTTGAAACAATCTTATTTTTTTTACAATTTTTAAAGGGTGCCAATAATTTTGTCCTGCCCATTTTTGGAGTTTGGTGTGGCATTATGTCCAATTTGCTTTTTTTCCTCCCTTTTTTGGTTTAGTTCCAATGCACACAAATGAAATAAACATGTGTATAACAAAACATGTGTTACTGCAATCCTTTTTCTGTGAGAAATACTTCATTTTCTTGAAAAATTTCAGGGGTGCCAACATTTACGGCCATGACTGTATATGCCATACTCTGTATACTGTGTACTGATATGCAAATTGCCAATGGTCATACTTAGGCTGTAGCTATGTACAAAAGATCTAAATTTTAAGTTCTCAAAAAAATATGGGTAAGTATCAAAGCATACTAATGTATGCAGCACAAATGCATGATGTAACCCGGCATAGCATATGTCTTAGAAAGGTAAATAACAGATGGCTAATAACAGTATGCACGTTATTGCCCCATTCATTAGGAGACGATGGGGGGCATTGATGGTCTCATGGCGGTAATCATTAGAATGATGGCTGGTCTGAGATTGAGAAAGATACCGGATGTTCTGCAGCCATGGCCATTGTCTCCTGATGAATGAGGCAAGAAACGTGTCGAGACTCTTTCCTATTTACTTCAGTCAGTCCAGATAAGTGCATACTGTTATTAGCCATCTGTTATTTACATTTCTAATACATATGCTATGCCGGGTTACATCATGCATTTGTGCTGCGCACATTAGTTTGCTTTGATACTTACCCATATTTTTTTTGAGAACCTAAAAACATTTTTTGTTTTTTGTACATAGCTACAGCCAAGTATGACCATTGGCAATTTGCATATCAGTACACAGTATACAGAGTATGGCATATAATTGATTTATCACCTTTATTAGTCTATCTGGTGGCAAAAGGTCATCCTACCCTTCTCCCATCCCAATTTAGTCATACAAAGATTATTGAGTGAGATAGAGAGTCTCCTTAATGTCTACATCATAGGGCATTGAAAGGAGCATTAGGGGTAGGTTCCAGAGCGGGGCCGTCCTTATAAGGACATATCACTCCGCCTAGAAATAGGGGTAGGACAGGGAATATAGTGGCAGGGTGTAATAGGTAGTGGCCGTCCACCCTAGGCCATGCACCTCCCTAAGCCCTCCCTCCCTGTCCTTTTCCCTAAACCCTAAATCTTTCCCTTTAGTGTTGATACTTACCTGGACCAACACATCTTGGAAGTCTCCTGATTAAGCATGCCTTTTAAGTCTCCTGATTTTAGGAGGACGCATACATGCTTTTAACTGACATTTGTGATTCGAGCGTGTAACCACCGGGTCAGTGATAATTGATGTTCAATCACTGACTCTCTGTTTTGCTCTTGTGGTGACATGAGATTCACTAATTGGTGGTTTATTTTGTGGTTTTAGCGTTCAATAAAGGTTAAGTTTTAGTGTTTTTTTACAACACTGAATTATTTATCAGTTTTTCTGTGATTTTATCTTCTCAACAAACCCCATCTAAATCGGTGAAGTCAGTGTTGAAACTGGTGCATCCTGTCTCTAACCTACCCCTATAAGCTTTATAGACACCTCTTTGTCATGCTAAATTGTATTGTCCCAAGAATGACAGTGTTACTGTCTAAATGAAGAATCTTGTAATGATTGTGTGATTTTGGTTTGTATATTTGAAGATTGGGAAAGTGATCATATATAAGGCTCCTTTCACAATATGAATTTTTCCGTTTACAAACTTCCGTTACATGTTCCGTCACTACAGCTGCAAAACCCGGCAGTTACAAAACCCCTGACGGCCATGACTAAATTGCATTGCAGCCTATGGAGTTTTGTAACTGCCCGTTTGCACCCGTATATGCCTGTAATTCATTGCGGGCGTTATACAGTGACGGGACATCGTGGCGGAAAAATTACTGCATGCAGTAATTTTTCCGCCACGATTTCCCGTCACTGTATGACGCCCGTAATGAATTACGGGCATATACGGGTGTAAATGGGCAGTTACAAAACCCCATAGGTTGCAATGCAATTTAGTCACGGCCGTCAGGGTTTTTGTAACTGCCGGGTTTTGCAGCTGTAGTGACGGAACATGTGACGGAAGTTTGTAAACGGAAAAATTCATAGTGTGAAAGGAGCCTAAAGCGATCATTTGGTGTAGAATTGACAGTAGTGACCGTCTGTATGCTCAGCCCCTGCTTCATACAACACCTTTGCACTGTGGTAGTCCTGATGGGGGAGCTCAGGACCGGAATTGGGGCCCCCTTAATAATCTAACATTTATCACATATTCCGCTGCAGAGTAATAAATCTTGACGACTTCTAGTATAATTATTAGTTTTTATTTTTTTTTTTTTTTTAGTTTTTTTTCCTGGTGGCTTCACATCTGATACATTATAGTCATTGTATTTATTGTTAAAACATTTGTATGTATGTAAGTGAAAGCTCCCCAGAAAAATATCTCATTAAAGGGGTACTCCAGTGGAAAACAATTTTTTTTTTAATCAGCTGGTGCCAGATTTGTAAATGACTTCTGTAAAAAAAAAAAAAATTATTCCTTCCAGTACTTATTAGTTCCTGTAGACGAAATGATTTTATTTTGGGATTTCTTTTCTGTCATGACCAACGTGTTCTCTGCTGACACTTCTGTCCATTTTAGGAACTGTCAGCAGAGAGCACTGTGGTCGTGACAGAAAAGAAATTCCAAAAGAAAATAATTTCCTCTGTAGTATACAGCTGCTAATAAGTACTGGAAGGATTAAAGGGTAACTCCCATGGAAAACTTTATTTTTTAAATCAATTGGTGCTAGAAAGTTAAACAGATTTGTAAATTACTTCTATAAAAAAAATCTTAATCCTTCCAGTACTTATTAGCTGTTGAATGCTACAGAGGAAATGGTTTTCTTTTTGGAACACAGAGCTCTCTGCTGACATCATGACCACAGGGCTCTCTGCTGACATCTCTGTCCATTTTAAGAACTGTCCAGAGTAGGGGAAAATCCCCATAGCAAACATATGCTGCACTGGACAGTTCCTAAAATGGACAGAGATGTCAGCAGAGAGCATGATGGTCATGATGTCAGCAGAGAGCTCTGTATTCCAAAAAGAAACCAATTATCTCTGTAGTATACAGACCCTAAAAAGTACTGGAAAGATTAAGATTTTTTAATAGAAGTAATTTACAAATCTCAAACTTGTTTGCAAGGATAGGTATAGCGCCCGGCACTGCTGTATCCAATCAGCCACTAGGATATACGGGGTAGGTATGCTGCTGTGACCTCGGAGTGGACAATGTCTGCTGCGTGGAGATGCAGACCAATAAGTGAAGGTAACTTGCATCGGCTAGTTGAACGAAGAAGAAAAAAGTTGCACTCACCAACCAGGAGCAGTATTCAAAATCTTGTCCTTTATTCACACTGGCAGAGTGGAGCAATAAAACACGGTCACACATGAGTGGAGCGAGAGCAGCCGCTCTCAGGATGCGGGGGCACACCACCAGAGGCGAATAGTTTCGCTTCACGGCTTGACGCTTCTTCCGGCCAATAGGTGTTTCCCTCCATGTTCAGGTGGGTAAGTATTTATACATCTTGAAAAAAAGAGGGGGGGGGGCGTGGTGACCGTAACACACAACAAAAGTGTACAGAAAAAGAACCCCTAAACATTTTAAAATCATGACGTCACTTGAACAATACTTAAAATAAAACCACCTGACAAAGGTAGTCGATTCATAGAAAAGCTCACAGATCTTGCTTGTCGTTCATCCCCGTTGGTCCCATGGCTTTCAACCTAATAATCCAGAACGCCACCCGATGTGGACAATCTCTATTCGCTCAAGTCCGGCAAATTTGAGTCCCTCGCTCGCACCGCCATGACAATCATTCATATGGGCGATGAAGCGAGGGGACCCCTTGCCTGATCGAAGGGAGTAGAGATGCTCTCTCACACGTGCAACAAAAAAGGGACAAATACATTAGGGACAAGCACGACTTTGAAAATGGCTTTGTATTCTCATGGAAAAACTCCAACTTCGCCACTGTAAATAAGGCTAGAAGTAAATATAAGAATTTCAAGCCTGCTCAAAAACAAAGTAGAAAGAAAAAATCTGGTAAAACATTAACCGAATCTGGGAAAGCAAAAACCGTATCTGACTTTCTGACTACAGAGTCAGACTCTAGCCCCTCGGAAGAGGACGACGCTGCACGTTCCCGACCTCCCGAGCAATCCAATACATCCACAGCTAGCCCTTTAGGAGGCGCACAAGGAGAGGAAGAGGGAGGAAATGAACAAAATTTGCACAAGGAAGACAATGGAAAAGGAAGGAAGTAGCCTGGAAACAGTAACAACTGTGGATAACGTAGTCAATCTTATGGACGTTGCCCTTGACAATTACTGTATTTCTGCTCTGTCCAATGGACTCAATTATGAGTTGCACGACAGATTCAATCTTGCTCATTTTGAAATAGATCTACACAAGGCTCTACGAAAAATTTGCCTTAATAAATATTTTTCACGCATGCAGAAAACTAGTGGTAACAAATACTTAGACAGTAAACCTAGACTTGAGGGAGAAAAACCCTGTGCTGTATCTAGGTTAGGTGTTATCATAGCGCAGGATATTTCTCCACAGAATCAACACAATGCAGAAATGCTATGTAGTCTAATAGAGGACGAGTTTCCCGACCCTCCTGATCTTGAGGGGGACTTGGAACACTCATATTTCCAAGACGGAAATAAATCTACATTTTTTCCTCCTATCGTTCCTGGAGGTAATGTAGATTTCTTTTGCAGGGCAGTAAAAAGAGACATGCAAGCTTTAATTTACCCCGAACCAGAAAAAAATCTTTCTTTCGGTGAGTAAAAAGCGCTGGAATGGTTGGGCAAGAGAAAAGATCTTATCGTTACTAGAGCTGATAAGGGAGGAGCGGTGGTGGTCTGGGGCTTTCAGGCACATAAGACGGAAGTTGAACGCCAACTGGGAGACAGAACTGTCTACATACCCCTTAAAGAAAATCCCACTAGAAGGACCACTGACCACCTCCGCTCCCTCCTTAGGTGCCATGTAGAAAGAAAAATCATTTCTGAAAAAAACGCAGAAATGCTCCTGCTGACCAATCCAAAGCCAGCTAGATGGTACGTACTGCCGAAAGTACACAAAACCCTACACAACCCCACAGGACGACCAATAGTTGCCAGCACAGAATCTATTACTCAACCACTATCTGCATACCTTGAGTGGCTAGTTGCCCAATGCTACTTAAGGATACCGGAGAGCTGCTAGTAGCTTTCAAAAATTTTACCTTACAAGAGTCCCACAGGCTGGTCTCCCTGGACATAGAAAGCCTCTATACCCGCATCCCACACGATGCGGGTATAGGCGCCATGGATGTCTTCCTGAGCGAGGCAGGGAAGTCCAGGGGTTTCAGAGAATTTATCTCTGAGTCCCTGAGGTTCTTGTTAGAAAATAATGAATTTTTTGTATGAAGACCAATGGTACAGGCAAGCCCATGGCACAGCCATGGGCTCGCCTGTATCATGTACATACGCTAATGTATTCCTTACTATGCTAGAAAAGAGATCAGTTTTCTCCCGTAGTAACCCGTTTGTGAAGAACATAGGCTATTTCCTTAGGTATGTTGACGACGTTCTATTAGTATGGAATGGCACTGAAAATGAGTTTCAGGGCTTCGTCCAATATCTAAATGAAAGAAATGCAGCTAACATGCTCTTTACCTATGCATTCGGAGGCCTTTCTATCGACTTTCTAGATGTTACCTTAACCATTAGGGAAGGAGAATTAATAACCACTGGATACAGAAAGAGTATTTCCAAGAATACGTTACTCCATTAAAAAAGCTCTCATCCCAGTCATGTCAGGGATAATATCCCCTACAGACAATTTCTTAGTATAAAAAGAGTGAACAGCAATAATGATACCTTTAGAAAACAGGCAGAAGAATTAAAAGAAAGACTAACAGAAAGAGGATATCCCCTAGAGACCATTGAACGGGCATACAAAAAGGCAGAAAGGAGAAATAGGGATGAACCACTGGCCCCAAAAAACAAAAGGAAAAATTGCTAACTCACCTATCAATCAGCTGATAAAGAAAAGTATTTTTGACAACTGGTTTCATTTTGATAATGATGAAGAGTTAGAGGAGGAAGCAAAGGTAAAACTTATTATATTCAGAAAATCCACCACCATAGGAGATGTAATTAAAAAACATAAAAAGAAGTCTCAAGATGGAGGAGATCACTGGCTAAACAGAATTACACCTAAGGGAAACTTCCCTTGCAGGAATTGCAAATTTTGCAAATTTAACCTGTCAAAAAGGAACTTTTCCATTGGAGGTGTTAATGTATTTGTAAACCAGTTAATCACCTGTCAATCAACTCACATAGTGTATTGCTTGATATGCGTAAACTAAACGTGTGAGAGAGCATCTCTACTCCCTCGCTTCATCGCCCATATGAATGATTGTCATGGCGGTGCGAGCGAGGGACTCAAATTTGCCGGTTGGCTTAGATAAACACGCCTTCCTACTACGTCGGGAGGCGTTCTGGATTATTAGGTTGAAAGCCATGGGACCAACGGGGATGAACGACAAGCAAGATCTGTCAGCTTTTCGATGAATCGACTACCTTTGTCAGATGGTTTTATTTTAAGTATTGTTCATGTGACGTCATGATTTTAAAATGTTTAAGGGTTCTTTTTCTGTACACTTTTGTAATGTGTTACGGTCACCACGCCCCCTCTCCTTTTTTCAAGATGTATAAATACTTACCCACCTGAACAGGTAGGCGTACACCTATTGGCCGGAAGAAGCGTCAAGCCGTGACACGAAACTAGTCGCCTCTGGTGGTGTGCCCCCGCATCCTGAGATCGGCTGCACTCGCTCCCCTCGTGTGTGACCGTGTTTTATTGCTCCACTCTGAGGGTGTGAATAAAGGACAAGATTTTGAATACTGCTCCTGGTTGGTGAGTGCGACTTTTTTCTTCTTCGTTCAACTAGCCTAATTTACAAATCTGTTTAACTGTCTGTCAGCAGTTGATTTAAAAAAAATAAAAAATAAAATAGTTTTCCACCAGAGTACCAGTTCAAGACTTCCACCGAAATGGGGCAGCAAAGCGAGCTTCCTTCTTCACAGCCCTGAATCATCCCTGCAGGAGAGCAAGGCACCACTTACTGCAGGACAGGAGTCGCCAAGCTCTTCTGTATGTGCAGCAGAAATCTGGTTGCATATGAACACATTTAAACCTGCACCATAAGTACAGGCTGCCATTACCTGGTGAAGAAACAACCTTGATTTGAAGGAAAACAAGTTAGCCATGCTAGGGACTGAGGTGGAGGAAGACATATTTTGTGACTGAGGAGAGGGGTCTGAGAAGGATACAGTACAGTTCTGGATGTTGTACTGATGTGTTCTTCAACCTGTGACCCCACAGCTGTTATGAAGATAAAATTTCTATTGGTAGTAAAAGCTGCACATTATATACAGGGCATGGTTTTCCAGATGCTGAGAATTCAAGGAAACTGTTTGACTTAAAAGTTTTATGTTTAGTTGTGTACCGACTAAATGAAACACTTTAACCAAAATTTTGTATACTTTTTCTTTAAGAAGACCACCTCCCTAAAATACTGTTTTGGCTCAAAGAGGTTTCACTGTAATTTTGTATCATACAGAACCCAAAGTGAAAAGGTATTACCACTTGAGACAGTTATAACATATCCGCATCTACCTTAGACATTTCTAGTGCATAGCATCCCACTTCTGTGACCTGCACCTATCTCCCAAACAGGGCTCCCCTGACCCCCCACCCTACCTTTCGGAAAATGAATGGATGTATAACCACACAAACTTTACATACATTTTTATGAAAATCATGAATACAGCCAAGCCCAGGTGAGAAAGGTTGGAGGGCACCCATTCATGCGATAGGTATGCGTCCCAGAAGTGGATATCCAGTTGATATGGATAGATGCTTAAGATGGAAATACACCTTTAATTATACATTATTTGCCAAATAAAGTACTGAACAGAAGAATCTAGGTCTAGCAGTCCTGTGTACTTGCTATTTAGACATTTAGTTATCATTTGATAAGATCATTTCTTTTCAGTCACCTGTTCTACATCAAAGACTATTCGTTTTTCCTCTTACAGACAGAAGCATTACTCATACATGTGAAATCTGTAACAGGGCCCTTCAAGTATCACATGCCGTTTTTATTATCGTGTAGCCCTAAGACACCACAGCCAAGGTGTAGATTCAACCTCCCCACCCTCTATAGTTATGTCCTAGATTACAGAGCAGAAACTTTGACAGTATATGGTATATAGTGTTATATAGTGTGTTAGTGTTATATTTGGTTAGATTTGTCATTTTACTTACCCTAGAGATTAGTAGAGGCTGATTAAAATCTATGCCCCCAGTCAACCTGAATCCCCAAGGAGCAGGTCCGGGTAGGACCACATTTTGTGGCATTTTTCTTTTCTTCTGAGAAGATTACGTGTTGTGAAGAAAAAAACAATGAAAGAAAAAGTCTCAGATCCAAATTCCTAAGGTTAAAGCGTTCTTCAAGCAGCAGCTGAAACAACCCAACTCCCTGATGCCTAATGATCTTCTCTTTATCCTTTTCTCCGACCGACGTCACAGCCTGGAGTGGAGAACTAGTGAGAAGAAAGTATGAGGGGAGGAGAATGAACAGAGGGGAAAGAAAGACAGCGAGGGAAGTGTTTTGGAGCTGGCATTCCTAAACCTTAGGATACTAGTCGCTACAGTACTGTATATTAACTCTGTGAGCCTTGTAACTTGCATTCATTTATGTTCAGATCACGCACAGGGCACTTACATAATTATAACTATGAAGTCATATTTTGAGTTTTGCCAGAACTTGCCTAATTCTACATCTGTTAGTGCTTTGGATTGTCCTGTATATCATTTTCAAAACTACTCTATTTTTGATCCAAATAACAGTACATTTTCCTCAAGTCTAATAGCATTTGTATTGAGACTTAGACATTGATCTTTGAATATTTTTTGAGCTATTAACAGTGAAATATGCAAATACGCTGTACACGGTTATCTTTAGTGTTTACAGTGTACCAATAGGTCCTGTGACTATTATTGTAAGGTGTAGTCCTGTGCAGTCCGAGTTTAGTAAAATGTGTTAAGTGGCCACACACATTCAACAGCTGTTCTTCCTGACTTTGCCATATGTGTGCATGCTTGACCAAGCCTCAATGTGTTTTCAGTGGGAAGCAGGCAATAACCCGACAAGCTCCCTAACAGTGGCTTATCTTTCTTTATCCACTAAAAAACCATTGTATAAAAAAATTGTTGAAAAGGTGAAATTATTAAAGGGATTTTTCCATGGATAGGCCATCAATAGCTGATCAATGAGATGCTGACATCTGGCATTTCCGCTGGTAAGATGTTCGGCAGAGCTTTGGCACCCACACTACACTGTTAACATAGTCGGAACAGAAGTCTCTGTTCAGATCCAATATACTAGAATCAATGGGAGCTAAGTTGAACTAGCCCTGCTTGAACACTACACAGTATACAGAATTGCCTGCTTCTGGTCCGAGTCCCTTTCACATTTGTAGTGTGGGTACCGTTTTTTATATGCGATTGCAATATAATAAACAAATGGTGAAATTCCCCAATTTCATGTTCAATCTCCTCCATTTAATTTCTATCCCCCAACCCCCCCCCCCATTTCACATCTATCCTCCCATTTAATGCCCATCCCCATGTCACATTTCCCCCCATGTCATACACCCTGCCCCCAATATCACATCTCCCCTCCATGTCACATCCCCCTCCCATGTCACATCTCCCCACCAATGTCACATTTCCCTCTTGTCACATCTGCCCCATGTCACAAGCCACTGGTTGGCTGAGAGGGAAAGGCCCTGAACCAGCTGAATGAAGAAGAGTTTCGGGAGCACAGAGAAGAAACCATGACCATACAGAGGTGGACTTCCAGCATGCCCAGACAGCCTTAGGCTGGGAGTTGTAGTTTTACTCCAGCTGGAGGCACCCTGGTTGGAAAACACTGACTCAGCATTTGAATTGCAGTGACAGACCAGCCCCAGACCTTGCGTGCCTGATATAGTGACTGGCCACCACCGCAGGTAATCACAAATCAGAATTTGCAAAAATTGCGATATATCGTCCAGCCCTAGTGTAAAACTTACTTAAAGGAGTACTCCGGTTCAAGAACACATATCCCCTATCGAAAAGATAAGGGATAAGTTTCTGATCTCCCCCACGGCACCCCTGCAGTCACCAGGCACTGGCTTTCCCATAGAGATACATGTAGGGGGCTTGTCGGCCGTTTCATGCTGGGGTCGACATGCCCCGTTCCTGGGGACTGCTAAGGGGCCGAGCAGGAGATCGCGGGGGGGTCCCAGCAGTCAGACCCGCCGTGATCAGATACTTATCCCCATATCCTTTGGATAACGGATAAGTGTTCCTACACTGGAGTACTCCTTTAAGCTTACCTAGGACTCGAGGTGAACTTTCCAAACAAGAAAGCAATAACAGCGTTTTTGATCCCAATATTACCTGTATGAAGTATCTGCAGTAGTTTTACACTCTTATAAAGTCTCAGAATACTCAAATCCGCATCCTGCTTGTGTCATCCATGTTAGCCTAAATACTGTGAGTACCTCAAGGCCACCTGTTTAGAGTGGGTCCCTAACATCCCTAGCATAAAATGGCGTAGTACTGGGCGGCGACCACCACTGCCGCAACACCAGTGCCCACAAATAGGTGGCCTTGACGTGGTGAGTGGGCTTGTACTTTTTGATCAAAATGTATACTAACTAGCAAAAAGATCAAAATACAAATTGTGGATGTGCGATCATGTCTGTTTTCTCCATATGAATTCACTTTAAGCATTAATAACTCTAGGATGCTTTTACTTATGAATTTGATTCCGAGATAGTTTTTTTCGTGACATATTCTACTTTAACATAGTGGTAACTTTTTAGTTGATACTTGCATCATTTCTTGGTGAAAAATTCCAAAATTTCATGAAAAATTTGGAAATTTTGCATTTTTCTAACTTAGAAGCTCTCTGATTGTAAGGAAACGAGACGTACCAAATAAATGATATATTGATTCAAATATACAATATGTCTACTTTATGTTTGCATCATAAAGTTGACATGTTTTTACTTTTTGAAGACATCAGAGGGCTTCAAAGTTTAGCAGCAGTTTTCCAATTTTTCATGAAATTTTCAAAATCAGAATTTTTCAGGGATCCGTTCAGTTTGAAGTGGATTTGAGGGGTCTTCATATTAGAAATACCCCATAAATGACCCCATTATAAAAACTGCACCCCTCAAAGTATTCAAAATGACATTCAGAAAGTTTATTAACCCTTTAGGTGTTTCACAGGAATAGCAGCAAAGTGAAGGAGAAAATGTAAAATCTTCATTTTTTTACACTCGCATGTTTGTAGACCCATTTTTTTTATTTTTTACAAGGTGTAAAAGGAGAAAATGCCCCCCCCCAAAAAAAAAAATTTGTAACCCAGTTTCTCTTGAGTAAGGAAATACCTAATATGTGGATGTAAAGTACTCTGTGGGCGTAGTAGAGGGCTCAGAAGTGAAGGAACGACAATGGGATTTTAAAGACTGAATTTTGCTGAAATTATTTTTGGGGGGCATGTTGCATTTGGGAAGCCCCTATGGTGCCAGAACACAAAAAAACAAAAAAAACATGGCATACTATTTTGGAAACTACACCCCTCAAGGCATGTAGCAAGGGGTACAGTGAGCCTTAACACCGCACAGGTGTTTGACGGCTTTTCGTTAAAGTAGGATGTGTAAATAAAAAAAAAATTATCACTAAAATGTCGTTTCCCCCATCCCCATGAAAATACCCCATGTGTGGATGTAAAATTCTCTGCGGGCGCACTACAATGCTCAGAAGAGAAGGAGCTACATTTGACTTTTGGAAAGCAAATTTTGCTGAAATGGTTTTTGGGGGGCACGTCACGTTTAGGAACCCCCTATGGTGCCAGAACAGCAAAAAAAAACAAAACATGGCACACTTTTGAGGAAACAACACCCCTCAAGGAATGTAACAAGGTGTCAGTGAGCCTTTACACCCCACAGGTGTTTGACAAATTTCTGCTAAAGTTGGACATGAAAATGAAAATTTTGATCTTTTTCACTAAAATGCTGGTGTTACCCAATTTTTTTTTTCACAAGAGGCAATAGGAGAAAAAGCCCCCCAAAATTTGTAACACCATTTCTTCTGAGTAAGGAAATACCCCATATGTCTATAAAGTGCTCTGCATGCGCACTAAAGGGCTCAGAAGAGAAGGAGTGCCATTGAGCTATTGGAGAGAGAATTTGGTTGGAATGGAAGTCGGGGGCCATGTGCGTTTACAAAGCCCCCGTGCTACCAGAACAGTGGACCTCCCCACATGTGACCCTATTTCAGAAACTACACCCCTCACGGAATGTACTAAGGGGTGCAGTGGACATTTACACCCCATTTGCGTTTGACAGACCTTTGGAACAGTGGGCTGTGCAAATGATAAATTAAATGTTTCATTTTCATGGACCACTGTTCAAATAATCTGTTAGACAGCTGTGGGGTGTAAATGCTCAATGCACCCCTTATTACTTTCCTTGAGAGGTTTAGTTTCCAAAATGGGGTCACATGTGGGGGGGGGGGGGGGGTCCACTGCCCTGGCACCATGGGGGCTTTGTAAACACACATGGCCTTCAATTCCAGCCAAATTCTCTCTCCATAAGCCCAATGGCGCTCCTTCTCTTCTGAGCCCTGTAGTGGGCCCGCAGAGCACTTTACATGCACATATGGGGTATTCCCTTATTCAAAAGAAATGGTGTTACAAATTTTTCGGGGCTTTTTTTCCTATTACCCCTTGTGAAAATGAAAAATTATGGGTAACAACAGCATTTTAGTGCAAAAAAATTGAATTTTTCATTTTCACTTCCAACTTTAATGAAAATTTGTCAAACACCTGTGGGGTGTTAAGGCTCACTTTACCCCTTGTTACCTTCCGTGAGGGGTGTCATTTCCAAAATGGGCTTACATGTGGGTATTTTTTTTCCGTTTATGTCAGAACCGCTATAACAATCAGCTACCCCTGTGCAAATCACCTCAAATCTACAGCCTTGTTGTGCGCCGCAGAGTACTTTATGCCCACATATAGGGTATTCCTGTACTCAGGAGAAATTGCGTTACAAGTTTTTGTGGTCTTTTTTCCATTTATCTCTTGTGAAAATGAAAAGTATGGAACAAGACCAGCATGTTAGTGTAAAAAATTGAATTCTTTTTCACTAACATGCTGGTGTAGACCCCAACCTTTCCATTTCATTAGGGGTAAAAGGAGAAAAAGACCCACAAAATTTGTTAGACAATTTCTCCCGAGTATGGAAATACCCCATATGTGTCACCAAACTGTTACTTTAAACACGACAGGGCTCTGAAGTGAGGGAACTCCATGCGCATTTGGGGCCTAAATTAGGGATTTGCATAGGGACGGATTACACTTGCCTCCAATACCAAAAATACCCTATGACAGTGTTTCCCAAACAGGGTGCCTCCAGCTGTTGTAAAACTCCTAGCATGCCTGAACAGTCAATGGCTGTCTGGCAATACTGGGAGTTGTTGTTTTGCAACAGCTGGAAGCTCCGTTTTGGAAACACTCGCTCTCTTTCGTTGTGATGACGGCGATGGGGAGCGACGATCCAGGGCAGTGGTGACGGTCCATAGCGGTGGGGACATGTGAGTATAAGATTCTATATTACTATTGCACGTATCACTCAACATACGATGGATTCAAGTAACGAGGGTCCTTTTGGAACAAATTACCATCGTATGTTAAGGGATCACTGTACTTTCATTTAAATGAACTTCTGACATGTTACACAGATATGTTAAGAATTAAGATCGGTTGGGGTTTCAGTGCTGAGACATCTTCCGGTTATTCCTTATAGCTAGGTGAAGCATAAGACAGCATGCTTGATTCCCCAACTCCGCATGCAGCCTTACTGTTTACAGTAGACGGGCTTCATACACTATAGTGGGCCCCATCATTGAGACTGTTTGCTGAGTCGGAAGTAATGAACACTAAGACAACATGTAAAAAGTAAATTTTAATGACAGTAACTCTTTAACTAATGTCAGTGTTGACTAGACATGCCTTGAATACCAATTACTGTGTGCAGCGGAGACAGGTTGATCTTACGTACATCATCACTGTAGCCAGTAATTGACTGTTGTGTCAAACAAAAACTGGCAGAGACCCCTAAGTGTTTACAGGGAGTAGATCCCTTTCATCAGTGAATATCATAAATGTCTTTGAATACGATAAAGGGTATGTTTGACAAATAAATAGCTTTGTTTGTTATTTTAAGCCGGTTCCAGACTTCTTCATTTTGTGTGCAGCCACTAGTCTTTTTCTTATTTTGCTCTGACCAATTTAGTATTGTGGCACTGTGATGTGTGAGATCAGGAACTGTGTCCTTACCATCATTTGAGTGTTATACAGCTGTACATACTGTCTGCAATGGCTATTACTGGAGATAATTCTGAATCTGTCCATTAAAGGAGTTATCAAGCATTTTAGAATTTATGCCCTATCAACAGGATGGGGACCCTCCGCAATCTCTACAATAGTGCTCCTGCTCTCTCTGTACACAGACTCTATAATATCGTCAGAGACAGCTGAGTGGGGATCACGGAGGGGACCGACCCATCCTCGGTCAGACACTTATCCCTTTTTCTGTGCGAAGAAGGTTTAAAACGCTGGAGTACCTATCACTTATGGGCAGGGAAGGAGTGCAGCACTGCACTGGAGGGTATTAATATTTGTATTAACTCATAGACCAACTATAAAGGTGGTCCAAAAAAAACCTGGGTTCTCACACCACTTAAAAAGTATACTTTATTAAATAACTCACACACCAAGCGATTTAAAATAGCAGGTATAACCTATTATTACGTATAGCTTTGTTTGTATAGTACCAGGCCCGTCGCTACCGGACCGGCAAACCAAGCAATTGCTTGGGGCCCCGAGCTGGCTGGGGGCCCCGAGCAGAGCTGGTGCACATCCAGTAGCGACGGGGCACTTCGGGGGGCCCGCACATTTCAATTAAATTACCTTTGTAGGGCGCGGGCCCCTTAAGAAACAAAGCGCAGGGCCGGCACCGGACAGGTCAGGGGCTGATGGGAGTAGAGACGTCACGTGCCCCGCGCAGGCATGCACGTCCATTCCGATCACCTGACCTGTCCTTGCTTACGTCCCTACGCGAACCTCCAGCATCCTCCTCATGCAGTGACAGGAGCAGCAGAAGACTCACACCGCTGCAACGATCTGCGGCAGGGTAAGTAAACTGGCCCAGGGGGGGATTGTATGGTGGTTAGGGGACTACATTGGTGATGAGAGGTGTGTGTGTGTGTGTGTGTGGGGGGGGGGGGGGTTGTTATGGGGGTGATAAGAGGTGCAGGGGGGTGTTATGGGGGTGATAAGAGGTGCAGTAGGGGTGTTATGGGGATGATAAGAGGTGCAGGGGTGTTATGGGGAATGTTATGGGGGGTGTTATGGGGGTGATGAGAGGTGCAGGGGGGGTGTTATGGGGGTGATAAGAGGTGCAGGGGGGGTTATGGGGGTGATAAGAGGTGCAGGGGGGGGGGGTGTTATGGGGGTGATGAGAGGTGCAGGGGGGTGTTATGGGGGTGATAAGAGGTGCAGGGGGGGGTGTTATGGGGGTGATAAGAGGTGCAGGGGGGTGTTATGGGGGTGATGAGAGATGCAGGGGGGTGTTATGGGGTGATGAGAGGTGCAGAGGGGGTGTTATGGGGGGTGAAGAGAGGTGCAGGGGGGGTGTTATGGGGGTGATAAGAGGTGCAGTAGGGGTGTTATGGGGGTGATAAGAGGTGCAGTAGGGGTGTTATGGGGGTGATAAGAGGTGCAGTAGGGGTGTTATGGGGGTGATAAGAGGTGCAGGGGTGTTATGGGGAATGTTATGGGGGGTGTTATGGGGGTGATGAGAGGTGCAGGGGGGAGTGTTATGGGGGGTCATGAGAGGTGCAGGGGAGTGTTATGGGGATCATGAGAGGTGCAGGGGTGTTATGGGGGTGATAAGAGATGCAGGGAGGGGTGTTATGGGGGTGATGAGAGGTGCCCCCCTGCACCTCTCCTCATCACCCCCCCATAACCCCCCCTGGTTATAGTAGTATTTTATTCAGGGTACAGTGTATGGCAGTATTATATTCAGGGTACAGTGTATGGCAGTATTATATTCAGGGTACAGTGTGTGGCAGTATTATATTCAGGGTACAGTGTGTGGCAGTATTATATTCAGGGTACAGTGTATGGCAGTATTATATTCAGGGTACAGTGTGTGGCAGTATTATATTCAGGGTACAGTGTGTGGCAGTATTATATTCAGGGTACAGTGTGGGGCAGGATTATATTCAGGGTACAGTGTGTGGCAGGATTATATTCAGGGTACAGTGTGGGGCAGGTTTATATTTAGTGGGTACAGTGTGTAGCAGTATTATATTCAGGGTACAGTGTATAGCAGTTTTATATTCAGGGTATAGTGTGGCAGTATTATGTTCAGGGTACAGTGTGTGGCAGTATTTTATTTAGGGTACAGTGTGGGGCAGTATTATATTTAGTTGGTACAGTGTGTGGCAGTATTATATTCAGGGTACAGTGTGGGGCAGTATTATATTCAGGATACAGTGTGGGGCAGTATTATATTCAGGGTACAGTGTGAGGCAGTATTATATTTAGTTGGTACAGTGTGTGGCAGTATTATATTCAGGGTACAGTGTGGGGCAGTATTATATTCAGGATACAGTGTGGGGCAGTATTATATTCAGGGTACAGTGTGAGGCAGTATTATATTTAGTTGGTACAGTGTGTGACAGTGTGTGGCAGTATTAATTTTAGTTGGTACAGTGTGTGGCAGTATTATATTCAGGGTCCAGTGTATAGCAGTATTATATTCAGGGTACAGTGTGGGGCAGGATTATATTTAGTGGGTACAGTGTATAGCAGTATTATATTCAGGGTACAGTGTGGGGCAGTATTATATTCAGGGTACAGTGTGGGGCAGTATTATATTTAGGTTTCACTTTCTGGCAAGGTTATAATGATTACTGTCTTCATGCAGAGGATGAGGATCTGCTTACAGTGAGGAGCCAATGATGTCTGGATGTCAGACTCTGCAGAGAAGATGGAGCTGGAGGAAGACCTGGTCTCTGGATGAGATAAAGAAGAAAAGAAGACGTCACTGAGGTCACTGATATCATTGTGTATTCTCCTGACTGTCCCATCAGAGCTGTAGTCACTTGTAAGTTCTGCAGTGATGATGGGTAAAACTGTGTCCAATCTGTGTCTCTCCAGCTGTTACAAAACTTCAACTCCCATTGCCAGAGGCTCTCCAGACATGATGGGAGTTTTAGCTTTCCAACAGCTGGAGAACCACTTCAACCGAGGTGATCGGCGGGGGTCTCAGCAGTCAGACCCCCACCAAAAAAAAATGGCCCTGGGGGGGGGGGGGGTGGACAGGGGCTATGGGTAGGGAACACTGCCTGCCTAATGTGGGGGGAACACTGCCTGCCTACTAAGGGGGAACACTGCCAACCTAATGTGGGGAGAACTATGCTGCACCTAATGTGGGGGGAACTCTGCTGCACCTAATGTGCGTCGTATCGACGTTCGCTCACGTTGCGCTCCCAGAATTCAAGGGCCGGGGTTACTATGTCCTGACGCCGGCCCTAGAGCGTGACGTGCGTGAACATCAAAGGAGGGGGGGGGGGGGGCTCCATGTCCATTTTGCTTGGGGCCCCCAAATTCCTTCAAACGGCCCTGTATAGTACAATCTCTCAGGCCAACCGGCCTATTTTATATTGCTGTCTCTGTGCTACATTCATTAGCGTCTGCAGACCGCTATGATGTGTAGGAAGTTCTTTTCTTTTTGAATTTCTCTTCTGTCTGACCACAGTGTTCTCTGCTGACACCTTTATCTATTTTAGGAACTGTCCAGAGCAGGAGTACTGGGAGGATTAAGATTTTTTAATAGAACTAATTTTACAAATCTGTTTTATTTTCTGGCACCAGTTGATTTAAAAAACATTTTTTCCATCAGAGTACCCAATGGATTTATTGGAACATTTACCAGATTAGTTGATCAGTTTAGCTGTAGTGGGATGAGTTTCAGTGTAATGTCAGTATAAGTGTCCTAAAAGCTGCACACTCCTCTGAGAAGAGCTACATATATTATTGGTTGAAATTACCCCTGAATTTCTTCAAACACTGACAGAATTACAATCATTTGTAAAGCTGTCATTTCTACAAATGGAGGGTTCTGTGCTGAGTGTTAAAAGGTGTATTCCAGTATCAGAAATTTGTTTTTTAAAAAGACTATCACCTTAACATATACTCTTCAAAAAAATAAAGGGAACACTAAGATAACATATCCTAGATCTGAATGAATGAACTAATCATATGAAATACTTTCATCTTTACATAATTGAATGTGCTGACAACAAAATCACACAAAAATTATCAATGGAAATCAAATGTATCAACCCATGGAGGTCTGGATATGGAGTCACACTCAAATTCAAAGTAGAAAACCACACTACAGGCTGATCCAACTTTGATGTAATGTCCTTAAAACAAGTCAAAATGAGGCTCAGTAGTGTGTGTGGCCTCCACGCGCCCGTATGACCTCCCAACAACGCCTGGGCATGCTCCTGATGAGGTGGCGGATGGTCAACTGAGGGATGTCCTCTCAGACGTGGACTAAAGCATCTGCCAACTCCTGGAGAGTCTGTGGTGCAACGTGGCGTTGGTGGATGAAGCGAGACATGATGTCCCAGATGTGCTCAATTGGATTCAGGTCTGGGGAACGGGCAGGCCAGTCCATAGCATCAATGCCTTCCTCTTGCAGGAACTGCTGACACACTCCAGCCACATGCGGTCTAGCATTGCCTTGCATTAGGAGCAACCCAGGGCCAACCGCACCAGCATATGGTCTCACAAGGGGTCTGACGATCTCATCTCAGTACCTAATGGCAGTCAGGCTACCTCTGGCAAGCACGTGGAGGGCTGTGTGGCCCCCCAAAGAAATGCCACCACACACCATTGCTGACCCACCGCCAAACCGGTCATGCTGGAGGATGTTGCTCCATGGCGTCTCCAGACTCTGTCACATCTGTCACTGTGCTCAGTGTGAACCTGCTTTCATCTGTGAAGAGCACAGGGCACCAGTGGCGAATTTGCCAATCTTGGTGTTCTCTGGCAAATGCCAAATGTCCTGCACGGTATTCTACTGTAAGCACAACCCCCACCTGTAGACATTGGGCCCTCATGCCACCCTCATGGAGTCTGTTTCTGACCGTTTGAGTGGACACATGCACATTTGTGGCCTGCTGGAGGTCATTTTGCAGGGCTCTGGCAGTGCTCTTCCTTGCACAAAGGCCGAGGTAGCGGTCCTGCTGCTGGCTTGTTGCCCTCCTATGACCTCCTCTTCCACGTCTCCTGATGTACTGCCTGTCTCCTGGTAGCGCCTCCATGCTCTGGACACTATGCTGACAGACAATGCAAACCTTCTTGCCACAGCTCGCATTGATGTGCCATCCTGGATGAGCTGCACTACCTGAGCCACTTGTGTGGGTTGTAGACTCCGTCTCATGCTACCACTAGAGTGAAAGCACCGCCAGCATTCAAAAGTGACCAAAATGTCAGCCAGGAAGCATAGGAACTGATAAGTGGTCTGTGGTCACCACCTGCAGAACCACTCCTTTATTGGCAGTGTCTTTCTAATTGCCTATAATTTCCACCTGTTGTCTGTTCCATTTGCACAACAGCATGTGAAATTGATTGTCAATCAGTGTTACTTCCTGAGTGGACAGTGTGATTTCACAGAAGTGTGATTGACTTGGAGTTACATTGTGTTGTTTGTTCTCTTAATTTTTTTGAGCAGTGTATAACTTACTTATATAGTGTTATTATACATTTACTGACTTAAAGGGGTACTCCACTGGCCAGCTTTCTGAAGTAAATGTTCCGAATGGTGTTTTCGTGCGGCGGGGGTTGGTCACGCCCCTCGTGACATCACAAGGGGCGTAGCCGACCCCTGCAGCGTGAAGACACCGTTCGGAACATTTACTTCTTAACGCTGGCCAGTGGAGTACCCCTTTAAGCAGGTTTTTATGTGATTCACCCCTGACAGGAAGTTGTTTAGTTCTTAAAACTAAGTTGCGTTTCTTTTTCTGTGTCCTATATGTGCATGTTTCCTCTTCTCTGCAACTGGGGATATCTTCTTTATTTTTCTAAAGTTTTTTATTATAGATTTTTATTGTCTTAACATGCTTCCCTTGCCCGCTTAACAATTTTTTTCACGGTGACAGTGCTAATCTTACTAATGATACTCAAATATCTTGTTAACTGTTGAAGAAAGTTTTTAATTTGTTAGTATTATAATAAAGAGTAATAACCCATGAATTACAGTAGATATGTAGCCTCTCTGTTCAAACCACAATCCCACTATATGTCTAAAGGAGCACTATTTCAGCTTGCTGTAAGTTCCTGGAAGTAATTCTGTAGCATGTAATAAGAAACTTAAGAGCTGGAAGAGGTCAGGAATGAAGAGATGCTTTCAATTACATTTTGAGTGGGTAAGAAACTAAAATAACTGAATCACAGAAATGCATATTGTCGATGCTAAATCACAGCTTAGTTAAACTTCCTTGTCATGCAACATAAAATACATTTTATGAAAGAATAGAGAACCTTTTAGAACTAGAATAACCTTGCTAAAATACAACCTCTTTGAGAAGATATCCAGATTATCCAGATCCAGATTATCCAGACACATGTTGTTTGATACATTATGCAAAGTCATTTTCTTTGAGAAGACCACATCATAGAAAACCACCTTTTAATGTACAGTAATGGTCATAAATGTTGGCACCCCTGAAAAAGTATTTCTCGCAGAAAAGAATTTCAGTAACACATGTTTTGCTATACACATGTTTATTCCCTTTGTGTGTATTGGAACTAAACCAAAAAAGGGAGGAAAAAAAGCTAATTGGACATAATGTCACACTTTTGTGTGGGCTGGACAAAATTATTGGCACCCTTTCAAAATTGTGGAAAAATGAGATTGTTTCAATCATATGATGCTCCTTTAAACTCACCTGGGGGCATGTAACAGGTGTGGGCAGTATAAAAATCACACCTGAAAGCAGATAAAAAGGAGAGAAGTTCACTTAGTCTTTGCTTTGTGTGTCTGTGTGTGCCACTCTAAGCATGGACAACAGAAAGAGAAGAAGAGAACTGTCTGAGGACTTGAGAACCAAAAATATTAACAATATCAAGGTTCAAGTCCATCTCCAGAGATCTAGATTTGCCTTTGTCCACAGTGCGCAACATTATCAAGAACAGCACATGGCACTGTATCTAATCTCCCTGGGCATGGACAGAAGAGAAAAATTGATGAAAGGTGTCAATGCAGGATAGTCCAGATGGTGCATATGCAGCCCCAAACAAGTTCCAAAGATTTTCAAGCTGTCCTGCAGGCTCAGGGAGCATCTGTGTCAGAGCGAACTATCAGTCGACATTTAAAGGAGATGAAACACTATGGCAGGAGACCCAGGAGGACCCCACTGCTGACACAGACATAAAAAAAAGCAAGACTACATTTTGCTAAAATGAACTTGAGTAAGCCAATATCCTTCTGGGAACACGTTTTGTGGACAAATGAGACCAAGATTGAGCTTTTTGGTAAAGCACATCATTCTACTGTTTACCGAAAAAGGAGAGATGCCTACAAAGAAAAGAACACAGTACCTACAGGGAAATATGGTGGAGGTTCAATGATGTTTTGGGGTTGTTTTGCTGCCCCAGGCACTGGGTGCCTTGAATGTGTGCAAGGCATCATGAAATCTTAGGATTACCAATGGATTTTGGGTTGCACTGTACAGCCCAGTGTCAGAAAGCTGGATTTGCGTCCGAGATCTTGGGTCTTCCAGCAGGACAATGACCCCCAAACATACACCAAAAAGCACCCAGAAATGGATAGCAACAAAGCACTGGAGGGTTGTAAAGTGGCCAGCAATAAGTTCAGATCTAAATCCCATTGAACACCTGTGGAGAGATCTTAAAATTGCTGTTGGGAAAAGGTGCCCTTCCAATAAGAGTTCTGGAGCAGTTTGCAAAGGAAGAGTGGTCCAACATTCCGGCTGAGAGGTGCAAGAAGCTTATTGATGGTTATAGGAAGCGACTGATTTTTTCCAAAGGGTGTGCAACCAAATTTTAAGTTAAGAGTGCCAATAATTTTGTCCAGCCCATTTTTGGAGTTTGGTGTGACATTATGTCCAATTTGCTTTTTATTCTCTCCCTTTTTTGGTTTAGTTCCAATATACACAAAGGGTATAAACATGTGTACAGCAAAACATGTGTTACTGCAATCCTTTTCTGTGAGAAACACTTCATTTTCTAGAAAAATTTCAGGGGTGCCAACATTTACGGCCATGACTAATTTTGGATGATCTCCTCGAAGAGGTTTTACTGTCTGTTGTCCTTATCCTTCTTAGGAAATTTCTTAGAAATGTTACCTATAGAAATGTTACCTATTCATGTTACCTACACAGATAGTACTACATTTTAACCTGTTAAGGACCAAGGGCAAAAACGTACACCCCTAGTCCCGCTCCAGTGATATAACGCAGGGTTACACGGTAACCCCGCATCATATTGCGGCGGGCCCGGCGTCATAGTGACGCCGGGACCCGCCTCTAATAGCCACGGCACTGATCGCGGTGCCGCGCGCTATTAACCCTTTAGCCGCGCGCTCAAAGCTGAGCCGCGCGGCTAAAAACGAAAGTAAAAGTGCCCAGCTAGCTCAGGGAGCTGTTCGGGATCGCCGCGGTATAATCACGGCATCCCGAACAGCTGTAACACAGGAGGAGGTCTTCTTACCTTCTCCTGCGCTGTCCGATCGCCGAATGAATGCTTCAAGCCTGAGATCCAGGCTTGAGCATTCAATCGCCGAAAACACTGATTTATCCATTCCTATGGAGATGGATCAATCAGTGTAAAATATCAGTTAATGTTATAGCCCCCTATAGGAGCTATAATATTGCATAAGAAAAGTGTAAATAAATCATTAACCCTTTCAATGATCCCTTCCCCTAATAAAAGTTTTAATTACCTGGCATTTCCAAAAAAAAACAAAAAACTGTGTAAATAAAAATAAACATATATGGTATCGCCGCATGCAGAAATGTCCGAATTATAAAAATATACCGCTTTTTAAACCGCATGTTCAATGGCGTACACGCAAAAAAATCCCAAAGTCCAAAATAGCGTATTTTTGGTCACTTTTTATATCATGAAAAGCTGAATAAAAAGCTATCAAAAAGTCCAATCAATGCAAAAATGGTACCGACAAAAACTTCAGATCAAGGCGCAAAAAATGAGCCCTCATAGCCCCTTGAACATGGAAAAATAAATAAGTTATAGGGCTCAGAAAATGACAATTTTAAACGTATACATTTTCTTGCATGTATTTATGATTTTTTTTCAGTAGTAATACAAAATCAAACCTATACAAGTAGGGTATCATTTTAACCGTATGGACCTAGAGAGTAAAGAAAGGTGTCATTTGTAACGAAAAATGTACTACGTAGAAACGGAAGTCCCCAAAAGTTACAAAAATGGCATTTTTTTTCAATTTTGTCGCACAATGATTTTTTTTCCATTTCGCCGTAGATTTTTGGGTACAATGACTGATGTCATTACAAAGTAGAATTGGTGGCGCAAAAAATACGCCATAATACAGATTTTTAGGTGCAAAATTGAAAGAGTTATGATTTTTTAAAGGTAAGGAGGAAAAAACGAAAGTGCAAAAGACAAAAAATGCCTGGTCCTGAAGGGGTTAACATCTTAAGGACCAAGGGCGTACAGGTACGCCCTTGGTCCTGCTCTCCTGATATAACGCGGGGTTACACAGTAACCCCGCGTCATATCGCGGCGGGCCCGGCGTCATAGTGAAGCCGGGACCCGCCTCTAATAGCGCGCAGCGCTGATCCCGAAAGTGGCCGGCTAGCTCAGTCGGGCTGTTCGGGATAGCCGCGGCTAATCGCGGCATCCCGAACAGCTGACAGGACAGCGGGAGGGCCCCTACCTGCCTCCTCACTGTCCGATCGCTGAATGACTGCTCAGTGCCTGAGATCCAGGCCTGAGCAGTCATGCGGCAGAATCGTTGATCACTGGTTTCTTATGAGAAACCAGTGATCAATGATGAAGATCAGTGTGGGACCTATGGGACCTATAACACTGCAAAAAAAAAAGTGAATAAAGATCATTTAACTCCTCCCCTATTAAAAGTTTGAATCACCCCCCTTTTCCAATAAAAAAAAAAACACGGGGGCGCATGCGCGCGGCTCACGGAATAGGACGTAGGTGATGTGAGCTCCGCGCCACACGCGTCTTTAAGCCTCACTTAGCGCCGAAATTCGGCTCCAAGACGCTGATCCACTTACCCATCGATTCCTGAATATGCCCCGGTCAGGCAGAAGGGGATCTCTCCGCAATTCTCAGGTCCTCTCTCAATCAATTCCGGACTTATTCCGCTCCGGGGCCCGCTCCAAGATGGCGACGGGGAGAGACACTTCTCCGGCAGGCCTTTCAGATGGGGAGGAGCCTGCAGAACCCGCCGACTTAACACCAACGGCCATGTTTCGGAGCATTAAGAAGATGTTCCACTCAGCCCTGTCTAAGGCGGTGGATGATTTTACCTCCCAGCTGCAGGATTTGGGCAGGAGAGTTTCAGACAACGAGGCCAAACTGGACGTGCTGGCAGACGCAGCGGAGGAGGACAGGAGGGACATTGATGACCATACAACACAGCTGCGGGACTTTGAGCTCAAGTTAGAGGACCTCGAAAATCGCTCACGGAGGGCTAATTTGCAGATACGCGGTCTCCCTGAACCCGATGTGGACCTCTCTAAAACGTTAACATCTTTATTTTTTGAGCTTGCCCCACAGTTGGAGCCGGAAATGCTCCGTTTTGACCGCATTCACCGTGCCTTAGCTAAGCCAAGAGGCCCTGACTTACCCAGGGATGTCGTCCTCAAGCTACACTACCCCGAGGTCCGCGATGTCCTGCTGTCTGCGACTCGTAATTTGCCGGTGCTCCCTGGGATGCCTCCCTTGGTGCATATATATTCGGACCTAGCTCCATCCACGTTGGCCCGCCGTAGGGACTTCCGTCCTGTCACCCTCGCGCTACAACGCGAGCAGATAAAATACAAGTGGGGCTTTCCGTTTTCCATTTCGTTCCAATTGAAAGGCAAGCTACATACTGTGCGTTCCCTGCAAGAGGCACAGGATATTTTGCTGCAAGCCCGTGTACCATTAGTGGAGAATCCCCCCTTGCCTCCAAGAGTGCCTCGGCCGTCGAGAACCTGGACTCCGGCACCGCAGGCTAAGCGGGACCGACCTCCCTCACGGGAGCCATGCCAACCTACTTGAAGTGACCTGTACACCCCCATTGGCAAGTTGTGGATTGCTTTTTGCCCCCTGATTTGATTGAGTTTTTCTTTGTTTTTCAATATGGCCTCTAGTCCTGACAGTGGATATTCACTTACTTTCCATTTTTTTTTTATTTTTTTTTTTATAATGTTTACTAAGCATATGAGAATTCTCCTGCTCAGCGAGACTTTACCTGTTGGATCCGCACCTATTTTTTGCCAAGCTGCCCGGGACTTGTGTACTTGAGACTTAGTCTCTGTTGCCTTTTACCTACACTCTGATCCTCTACATTTCTTTTCTTTTCTTTCCCCCACCTTTTTCCCTCTAGATTTCCCTGTTCTCCTCTTTAGACTGCTCCTGCTTCTCTCTCTTCCTCATCCTGCTTTTCGTCTCTTCCCTTGTCCTTACCTTTCTAGCTCCTCTCTGGGCTGACCTGGTGCCTTTACTTGGGTCACCTATTTAGCTGGCTAGACGCAATGTGGACTGTTGCGCCTCACCTGTCCCGATTGGGGCACAGGAAGTACGAGGGTTCAGATGATATCCTGGACCGCCTTTCCTGAGTATTGTATTGTTTTGATTTGTTCTATTTGGTTTGTTTTTGTCTTTTCTTTTGTTTCAGGAGGTTTACCAGCTACACCTTTCTTTTGTGATGGAGGCAGTGTAACGGGATCGGTCGTCGCCTATTGTAAAGTATATGTGGGTGATGGTTTGCCTTCTCCTTTTATATTTAGCTTTTTTAATTTTACCCATTATGTGTAGGATAATATCACATAACGTTAGGGGCTTTAACTCCCCTAACAAACGGAAAATGGCTTTCCATACATATGTCCGCCTCAAACCTGACATAGTCTGTATACAAGAATCGCATTTTACTGTGACTTGTTACCCTAGTTTTATTCATAAATCTTTTGTAAGAATGTACAGGGCGTCCTTTACCACTAAGTGTAGAGGAGTTGCTATTTTCTTGCACAACTCCCTTCCACTTGAGGTGACGGAGGCGAAATGTGATCCTGAAGGTCGTTATCTAATTATTTTAGGTACTCTGTATGGGAAAACTATCTGTCTTGTGAATACTTACGCCCCCACCGACAACCCTATTTTATTCTTTAGAGATATGTGTTCCATTCTTGACTCCCTGACTTATGAGACATTGTTGTGGGCAGGTGATTTTAATTTTGTTTATAACGGCAAGTTGGACCGTTCTAATACGGTTCAGTTTCGTAGGTCGGGGACTCAACAACGCTTATTATCCAATCTGTTTGCTATGCACTCTCTTGTGGACACATGGAGGGAACATAACGGTGCCAGTAGAGGTTATACCTATTATTCCCCGGTCCAACGCCACTACACGAGGATAGACTGGATCTTGGTCAACGCTGCGACGGTGTCTAAGCTGGTCTTTGCTCGTCATGTACCCGTGTCATGGTCGGACCATGATCTGGTATTGTCAGTCTTTAATTTTATGTCCACTCTCATATTACCATTTAGGTGGAGACTTAACGAGTCTCTATTGACTATGCTTAGAATTAAAACCCAATTGGAGAGTGATATTGCTTCCTACTTCTCCCCACAGCTCCCCACAATCGTCTCCGCATTGGACGTGGTTGGCCCATAAGGCTTACATCCGCGGACGCCTGATCTCTACGGCCTCGGGTATTAAGCGAGATAGGTCTAGAGTCCAGGCGGCCTTGGAGGCCAGATTGTCTAGATTGGTTTTTGCCCATCAGCAGGATCCTACCCCCTATCTTTATAAGTCTATTGCGGATACTAGGTTGCAATTGGATGCCCTGCTTTCTACTAAGGTTGAGAAAGCTTTGAGGTGGACGGGTGCAACCTATTATAGGTTGGCTAACAAACCTGACAGGTTGCTCGCGGCTATGCTTAAGAAAACTTCCTCATTTAACCGGGTACATAGTGTTCAGTTGAGACCGGGTCTCCGCACATCCCACCCTGATTGTATTTATGAGGCTTTTTCTTCCTTCTATTCTCACCTCTACTCGGCTCCTCCCTCTCCCCCTAATTATTCTGCTTCTTTCAATGCTTTTTTCTCTCAATTGTCTCTCCCATCTTTATCTGCTTTGGACCGGGAGGCCTTGAACGGACCCATCACGGTGGAGGAGGTAGAATGGGCCATTGACCATCTTAAATTGGGCAAGTCTCCCGGCCCGGACGGATTTTCTGCCTCCTACTTTAAAACCTTTTCCTCTTTGCTAATTCCTCATCTTGTTTCCTTTTTCAACTCCCTTTTTTCTGGCGCCAAACCTCCCTCTGAATTTCTTGATGCTTTGATCACTGTCTTGCCTAAACCCTCTAAGGACCACACTCTACCCTCTAACTATCGTCCTATCTCTCTTCTTAATGTCGATTCTAAACTACTTACCTCTATTCTTGCTTCTAGACTTAATTCCTATTTGCCCTCTCTTATCCACCATGACCAGGTGGGATTTATCCCAGGCCGACAAGCCCCAGATAATATCAGGAAGATCTTAAACCTTATCAACTATTCAGATGTAACTAAAACTCCCATGGTCGCCCTAGCGCTAGATATAGAAAAGGCCTTTGATACGGTCTTGTGGCCCTACCTGTTTCAGGTACTGTCGAAATTTGGCATCTCGGGTCCCTTTGTTAGCATGTTGCGTGGCATTTATTCGGCCCCAACGGCCTACTTGAAGCTGCCCTCCACTTCACCCTCATCTATATCTATAGGGAGGGGAACGCGCCAGGGATGCCCCCTCTCACCGGCACTTTTTGCGCTCGTGATGGAGCCCTTGGCGGTTGCTATTAGAGACAATGTTGACATTAAGGGCCTTGTGGTGGGTTCGCTGGAATATAAAACTAGTCTATTTGCAGATGACCTTTTCCTGACGTTAACGAATCCTTTAGTTACTTTACCTAATTTACTCACCCTCTTGGATAGGTTTGCTGGGCTGTCGGGGTTGAAGGTGAATGTGGCTAAATCGGAGGTTATGTATTGCAATGTCCCACCTTTGACACGTCAATTGATTTCATTAAATTTTGGGTTTCATGATTCCTCCCAAGGCCTGTCCTATCTAGGTGTTACTCTTACTACATCCCTTAAAGCTATATATGCGGCAAACTATCCTCCACTATTTCGCTCTATTAGAGCGGATCTCACTAAGTGGACGGTACCCCATATCTCGTGGATAGGTCGCATAAATGTATGCAAAATGGTTATTCTTCCACGCATCCTGTATTTGTTCCGCTCCCTTCCCATCCCGGTAGTGAAAAAAGACATATGCTCTCTTCAACACACTATTTCCCATTACATCTGGAATGGGAGACGACCCCGCATTAATAAGACTGTTATGCATTATCATAAAAGGGTGGGTGGCCTATCGGTTCCCAACCTGTTGAAATATTACTATGCTGCTCGCCTAGCCCAATTGGCCCTCACACACGCCACGCAAAATGCCCCTAGATGGGTGGGGTTGGAGGCATCCCTTATTTCTCCCTACTCTTTTTCCGCCATGATGTGGTCCTCTTGTCCTGTCTCAGCTCTTCTCTCCTCTTTGGCGCAAATCACTCTGTTTTCCTTGTCTCTTTGGCGTCTGGTTCGCTTCAAATTCCGTCTGCAGTCCCCTATACCTCCCCTCCTCCGCTTTCTTTCTAATCCCTCTTTTCAACCTAGCATTTCCACTGCTTTATATTCTTGGTGGCGCTCTGCTAACCTAACTAGATTATCTGACCTGCTGGTGGGTAAACAATTGATCACCATAACACAACTCTGCTCTATACATACACTCCCGCCTGGGGAATATTTCCGGGCCCTTCAAATCCTATCATATTACTCCTCATTGGGACCTAAGGGCTTTCAGGTACATACTACATTCTATGAAGCAGCCTTGCTTTATGGTCCTACGTTGCCAGGCATGCTTTCTCGCATTTATGCTCATCTAAATGCTCCCCCTACTGATACTAAACTGCGCTTCATGGTAGCCTGGGAACGTGACCTCCGTGTGACCCTATCTTTGCCCCAATGGCATGCTTGTTGCACGGCTATTAGTAAGGGTAGTTGGCAGGTCTCCTTGATGGAGACATCTATTAAAATCCTACATAGAGTCTATATGGTCCCTTCTAGATTGCACACACTATACCCATCGGTGTCTCCTCTTTGCTTCAGGGGATGTCAGACTACTGGTTCTATGCATCATATTTGGTGGAGCTGCCCTACGGTAGCGCAATTGTGGAGAAGGGTTCATGTGGTCCTGGTAGATTTATTTGGTGACCGCATGCCCAGTTCCCCATCTTTTTGTCTTTTAAGCAACAGACCCAGTAGGATGCCATTCCGCACCTTTCGAATGGCTCAATTCATTCTTATGGCTACCAGGATTCATATAGCGGCCCAATGGAAATCCCCGTTATTGTCGTTTCAGAAGGTTATCGATAGAGTTAACTTTATTATGCTTTGTGAAAAATTGTCTGCCATTCGTGAGAACAGGGTGGAATATTTTGATAAATTATGGGAAGAATGGCAGGCCTCCTCTTATTGCCCACCTATGCAGAATTGCCTTTCTCTATATTGAACTGGGGGGCGGGGAATTTTACTAGGTATTATATGTGCTTGAGGCGACTGTTTGGGACGACCGATCCTGCCATTGCCCTGTATTTGTACTGTTTTCCATGCATATGTTCTTTGTTTCTGTGCGAACCAACGAGATGATGTAACCTCCATGTTCTCTGTTTTATCTGTTATTATGTGATTTTATGCCTGAAAAGGCATTTTACTATTTATCTTTTGCCTTTTGTACTGCTATCATTATTCTTTTCAATAAAAGATTCTTGGTTTGACTGTTAAAAAAAAAAACACAGTGTAAATAAAAATAAAAATAAACATATGTGGTATCACCGCGTGCGGAAATGTCCGAATTATAAAAATATATCATTAATTAAACCACTCGGTCAATTGCGTGCACGCAAAAAAATTCCAAAGTCCAAAATAGTGCATTTTTGGTCACTTATTATATAATTAAAAAATGAATAAAAAGCGATCAATAAGTCCTATCAATGCAAAAATGGTACTGTTAAAAACTTCAGATCACGGCGCAAAAAATGAGCCCTCATACCGCCCCATACACGGAAAAATAAAAAAGTTATAGGGGTCAGAAGATGACAATTTTAAACGTATTAATTTTCCTGCATGTAGTTATGATTTTTTCCAGAAGTCCGACAAAATCAAACCTATATAAGTAGGGTATCATTTTAATCGTATGAACCTACAGAATAAAGATAAGGTGTCATTTTTACCGAAAAATGTACTACGTAGAAACGGAAGCCCCCAAAAGTTACAAAACTGCGTTTTTTTTTCAATTTTGTCGCACAATGATTTTTTTTTCCGTTTCACCGTAGATTTTTGGGCAAAATGACTGACGTAATTACAAAGTAGAATTGGTGGCGCAAAAAATAAGCCATCATATGGATTTTTAGGTGCAAAATTTAAAGAGTTATGATTTTTTAAAGGCAAGGAGCAAAAAACAAAAAATTCAAAAACAGAAAAACCCCTGGTCCTTAAGGGGTTAATATATAGGTAAAATAATTAGTAAAAAAAAAAAAAATCTACACAAAAGTAAAAGATAAATATAATTATTTTTATCAATATTATTTATTTTAGTTAGTAAAAGATGTAAAACATCGTATACATTGTTGTTCTAAATCATAACAACACATGCAAAACATTTAAAACATAATTTAGGAAAACAACATCAGGCCTCATGTAATGGAGTGAGCCAAAACTAGCTGCCATGTAGTTATTTTTCTATTGCTCAAATACACCTACTGTAACAACAAAAGGTAAGCAGCTTTGCAATTGGTCTTAGGAATTGCATACAGCTGTTTATCATCCCATCTCTGTGCTAGCCATGGATGCTGATTTATGACCTACGACAATACACACAGACACATCTTAGCACTCTTAAAGGGGACATGTATGGCAAACTGTTTTTCTTCAGCTGGTGGCAAACAAGGTGCTGCTAAGTGTGAAGATGTGGTCATGTGCTGCTATATTTGGAATGATCTTGGTGTAACATATGGATGTCATGGGTAGGGTCATCATCTGCTCAGGACCTCACATACTAGCTAGATAAAAAAACAAAAATGCAGTCTAAAAGGATCAGCACCTCCATGGAGGACTCCACATGACTTTAAATGGCTTTAAATCAACAGGTGTCAGAAAGGTAAACAGATTTTAAAGTACTTCTGTTTAGGAATTTTAACCCTTCTAGTACGTATCAGCTGTGTATACTACAGTCTGACCATATTGCTCCCTGCTAACACCTCTGTACGTGTCAGGAACTGTCCAGAGCGGGAGAGCTTTGCTATGGGGATTTGCTCTTACTCTGGACAGTTTTTTTTACAAATCTTTTTAAATTTCTGGCACCAGTTGATTTCAAAATATTTGTTTTCCAATGGAGTACCCCTTTATAGCATGATCCCCCTTTAATTTGCATGGTCTTCTTGTAATACTACTGTGTTGCTTCTTACAGCTTCTTTTGATACTAAAAGCTGATGGCTAGTTGTTTCTATAACCTGACATGTGGATAATCAGAGAGCTGTGTTTTAAGAAGGAATTGTTGGATTGTATGATGCTTTTGTAACTTGCCTCCCTTTTTCAGTGTATTTCTACATGTCCAATGGTTGTGAATACATATGGTGATACCTCACCAAAAATAACTTTTTGAAAGACTACTCTTCTCACCTGCACTACATTTCATGTGACAAATTTTCAGTTCAATTATATTTAATACCTAGTAGACATCTTTAATATGTGTATATCTCCCCTAGACAAATTTTCTGTGCAATCATGGGTTGCCATCTTAAGGGTTTATTCACACATACAGTATCATGTGCATATTTGATGTGCAGGATTTGAAGCTACAGATTTGATGCTGTGTTCAGTTTCATATCCTGCTTGTCAAATGGACCCTAAAAAAGGTTTTCTCATTCACTTTGAATGGCTAAACAATTAAAGAACAATCACCGATGGCCAGTAACAGGTTTAAGTTATTGGGGCGGTTGGCCCCCTCTGAATTACAGTTCTCTCGTTAATTGTGTATATGGCAAGATCTGTCAATTGGAACTCCAATGGCTCAGAGCCCTGTTCCCAGCCATAGTTACAGATGTGATTCCTCTGAAATGGCACAGCCATTGAAAGTAAATCACATATTATTGTGATAAGGAAGCATGATAATGTTTCGGTTTGCCCATGGTTCAGGGAAGACAAAACATGTTACTTTTGTAAAAGCACATTTTCTCAGTTCATGCTTGGAGAGTGGGCAGTGAAGGAATATCCAAGAGTATATTATTCGACCTTTGACTGTTATGATGGTCTTAGAGGTGATGACAGAGAAATCTGTCATAGACTAAGCTATCTAACACATGTACTAGCAACGTTAACACTTCTAATGTAGACTTAGGGTGCGTTCAGACAAGCGGATCTATAGGGTGCCTTTAGATGTGCCTGCTCAGAGTGGCACTACGCCACTATGAAGAGACACTATGCTGCGATGTGCGAGTTGCTGCGCATGCACAGTGTACTTGCACGTATCGCGGCTGCTCCCCTTGCTCCCTGAGCTAGGCCGAGAGTAGCCGTGATGTGTTAGTATATCGCAGTGTCTGCTCGTAGCGGCATATTGCTGCTTCAAGCAGGCATATCTAAAGGCACCTTGTAGGGGTCCTCTGGTGGCAGATCCACAGCATAAATTATGCTGTGGATCTGCTCATCTGAATGTACCCTTAAAGAGAAATTCAAGTAGAAGCTACTATTAATATGAATCATGGTAAAAAAAAATCTTTGTAGGAATGGTATAAAACTATTGTAAAAAAAGAGCAAGGCTGGGGGGTCTGACCACTGGGACCACTATACCATTTTATAATGAGAGTATGCCTGTAATATTTAAATATCTTACATTTTTGCACCTCAAATACTTTTCACAATATAATACAGGCAATGGGCAGGACCTGCCTATATGTCTGTTAATGTATGGAGAAAAACAAAAAATGCCATATGATAAGAGATTGGCTCAGTAATTCTCTGATAATATGCAATATGACATATGAGGTAGAAGGGAAAGTGAGACTCAAATTGTGAAAAGCTGTTGACTATGGATTAATCACCTTCATGGACAAACCTATCTGAGGTCAAGATCCCTAGTCTTTTCATTCAAGCTTCTTTGAGGTCTATTTTCAAAAACTCGCAACAGTTCAATGTCTCTGTTGTTCACAATGCTTTTCATAGATTAGATTAGCAGAAATATCCAATATGTCTAAATGTTAGTGATATGTGTACACAGCATATCATTCAATTGAGCCAGCACTTAGAATATGCAAAATAGCTTATAATATGACTAGTTTACCTCTACTATCTTAATGTTTATTTTGGGAGCAATAAATCTAAACCATATAACTAGCAATTCTCTTTTTGACCATCGGTAAGGTTTCATACACACTTAATTTCTGTATATGCAAACCTTTAACTACCTTTCTATAGTGTCAAAAAGTATATGATAAGTATATTCTCCCACCTGTCTGCTTAGGATGAGACTAGTGATGTAAAAAGGTGGGGGGGGGGGGCTTGTATTACTGTTCATTAGATTTATGACTCATTTGATAAGGCAGCAGTGAGCCTGTTCTGATGGAAATTTCTGTGACTGAAAGGATTCCTGCTGCCTTATCTAATGAGTCATAAATCTAGTGAGCAGTAGTACAAACTCATCCCTTTATATCACCGGTCTCATTCTTACGGCCAAGTGGCATAGCGGACCTGATTGTCTCTGACTGTAGAATTATTTATTTTTTTTGTAAAGAAAAGAAATCAAGGAATGTAGGACTGAAATGTAGATGATAATTAACTTATACACCGTGGGACTAGTTTACCAACTACATTTTATGTAACAGATGAACCTCAAGGGATTTTTCACACCTATAGTGTCCTGTGCATATTTGATGCACAGGATTTGAAGCTGCAGTTTTGATGCTGTGTTCAGTCAATTAGTTTACATTGAAATCTGTAGCATTAAATTTTGCGCATCAAATTTGCACAGGTTACTGTACGTGTGAGTACACCCCAAAAGTATGCTCATATGTGCATATTTTTGCTGCAGATTTGCTCTAGCAGATTTTGCTATTCATTGAAGTCAATGGGCAGCAAAATCTGTAGCAGCAAATCTTCTGCAGCAATAATATGCACATGTAAACATACCCTAAGCAAGTATCTTACATCTACAGTGCCTTGCAAAAGTATTCACCCCCCTTGACTTTTTCGTATTTTGGTACATTACAGCCTTAAGTTCAATATTGTGTTAATCTGAATTTTATGTGATGGATCAGAACACAATAGTCTAAGTTGGTAAAGTGAAATGAGAAAAATATATAAATAAAACTATTGTTTAGAAATAAAAAAAAACTAAAAATTTGTGTGCGTATATATTCACCCCCTTTTGTTAGGAAGCCCATAAAAAGCTCTGGTGCAACCAATTACCTTCAGATATCACATAATTAGTGAAATGATGTCCACCTGTGTGCAATCTAAGTGTCACATGATCTGTCATTTCATACACCTTTTTTGAAAGGCCCCAGAGGCTGTAACACCTAAGCAAGAGTCATCAGTAACCAAACACTGTCATGAAGACCAAGGAACTCTCCAAACAAGTAAGGGACAATGTTGTTGAGAAGTACAAGTCAGGCTTAGGTTATAAAAAAATATCCAAATCTTTGATGATCCACAAGAACACCATTAAACACCATTAAAGAACATGGCACAACAGCAAATATGCCAAGAGACGGCCGCCCACCAAAACATACGGACCCGGCAAGGAGAGCATTAATCAGAGAGGCAACACAAAGACCTAAGGTAGCCCTGGAGGAGCTGCAGAGTTCCACAGCAGAGACTGGAGTATCTGTACATAGGACGACAATAAGATGTACGCTACATAGAGTTGGGCTTTATGCCAGAAGAAATGCATTACTTTCAGCTAAAAACAAAAAGGCACGTTTTGAGTTTGCAAAAAGGCATGTGAGACTCCCAAAATGTATGGAGGAAGGTGCTCTGGTCTGATGAGACTAAAATTTTACTTTTCGGCTATCAAAGAAAACGCTATGTCTGTCGCAAACCCAACATCACCCAAAAAAACACCATCCAGGACTGGGAAACTCGTCAGAGTTGAGGGAAAGGTGGATGGTGCTAAATACAGTAACCCCCCGACCTACGATGGCCCCGACATATGATAAACTCGACATACGATGGCCTCTCAGAGGCCATCGCATGTCGATGTCAGCATCGACATACGATGCTTTTATATGTCGGGGCCATTGCATTAACTGCTATCCGACAGCTCAAAATGCTTAAGCTGCTGTCGAATAGCAGTGTAATGTGCCCCAGCAGGTTCACTTACCTATTCCCGATGCTCCGGGTCCACTTCGCGATCCTCCGGTGTCTTGCGCATCTTCTCCAGGGTCCGGGCCTTGCTTTCCGGCGTCGTTATTACGTCACTACGCACGCCGGGCCGGCGCAGCAGCGTAATAACGTCACCAGAAAGCGAGGCCCGGACCCTGCAGAAGATGCGCAAGACACCGGAGGATCGCGAAGAAGACACCGGAGCAGCGGGACAGCATCGGGAGCCCCTGGAACAGCAGCGGGAGCGGTGAGGACCTGGTGCGGAGCGGCGGGGACAGGTAAGTACAGCTTCCTATACTTTACATTGCACGGATCCCTCAACATACGATGGATTCGACAAACGATGGGTCGTTTGGAACGAATTACCATCGTATGTTGAGGGACCACTGTACAGGGATATTCTTGAGAAAATATGTACCCCTCTGTGCATAATTTGAGGTTAGGACAGAACTTCACCTTCCAGCAGGACAATGACCCCAAACACACTGCTAAAGTAACACTTGAGTGGTTTAAGAGAAAACATGTAAATGTGTTGGAATGGCCTAGTCAAAGCCCAGATCTCAATCCAATCGAAAATCTGTGGTCAGACTTAAAGATTGCTGTTCACAAGGGCAAACCATCCAACATGAAGGAGCTGGAGCAGTTTTGCAAAGAGGAATGGGCAAAAATCCTAGTTTTAAGATGTGGTAAGCTCATAGAGACTTATCCAAAGCGACTTGACGTTGTGATTTTCGCAAAAGGTGGCACTACAAAATATTGACTTTAGGGGGTTTAGAATAGTTATGCACTTCAACTTTTTCTGTTATTTTGTCACATTTGTCATTTGCTTCACAATAAATAAAATAAAAAAACATCTTCAAAGTTGTGGGTATGTTCTGTAAAAGGATCAAACTCCTCAAACAATCGATGTTAATTCCAGGTTGTGAGGCACCAAAATACAAAAAAGGGGGGGGGGGGGTGAAAACTTTTGCAAGGCACTGTATGAGCATTACTGATCCACATATGTGGTTGAACTATAGTGGCTTAAAAAAACCAACTACTAGTAAAAGTAAAAACAACTATATAGATTAGTTTTTTTTTTCAAATATATTTTTTATTAAACAATTTTCAACATATAAAACAAAAGAATCAGAAAGAAAAGCATCACATTAGCACGGCAATAAAAGATGTTGCGTTACAAGGGCTGATAGATGCCGACGGAATAATACAATGATAATGTCCTGGCAGCAAAACAGGAAATCAAAGAAAATATACAAGGAGCATAGACAGCAAGGGGGGTCCCTCGACTCCAACAATCTACACTACAACTAGCGACCAGAACTAAAATGAAAGCTAACCACCCAGGGATCCCACCCAGTTAACCAATTCAGCAAAAATTCCTCAGCCTCCACCCCCTTCCCTCTCCACCTCTAATTAAGTTGCGCACATGACACATAAGAGGCACTGCACTCTCCCGACTCCCAAGGGATTGCACAACGGAGCAGCAAGAAAAATATAGGTTAAAAGTGAACTTAAGCATTTGGTAAACGCAAAACACCAAGAAAAACCTTAAGCGCTTCGATATTATACCAGGTGGTATGCCGAAAGGGACAAACAATATCGGCTATCCTTTGAGAGTCAAAGTGAGATACAATAAATTAAAGGGGTACTCCGGTGGTTAATTTTTTTGACTATATGGTATCTTCTTTGTAAGTTTTGTTTTTTTGCAATATACATGTGTTATATGTTTTGGCAGCATGTGTGTGTTTTTCTTACCTGTTTGTTGGGCAGGAAGTTCTGTAGTTCCGAGGGTTTTCTTTTACCGTTGTCCACAGTCTGTGGTGGACAAGATGTCATAGCACTTTTTTTTTCTCTGTCTGCATGAGAGGAATAAGCCACGCCCCCTCGTCTCATCCAGCTGAGTACACAGCACCTCACCTCCCCTCCCCCCTGCTCTGTATTCTAAGGACGCAGGTCTGCACAGGAGAAGGACCTCACAGAGAAGATAAGTGTTATCTGAAGGGGAGGATGAGAAGGTGCACGGGCTGGGGATGTATGGACTGCAGGGGAATAAATCTCATACTGGGAATGATCTCTATGGGGGAGATTTATCAAAACATGTGCAGAGGAAAACTTGCCCAGTTGCCCATAGCAACCTATCAGATCGCTTCTTTCATTTTTCACAGGCCTTCATAAAAATGAAAGCAGCAAGCCGATTGGTTGCTATGGGCAACTGGGCAAGTTTTCCCTCTGCACAGGTTTTGATAACTCCCCCTATATGTGAAGGGGGAGGGGGGAGACTCCTGAATGACACATGCTGGGAGTTGTAGTCCCTGTTGTGTGTGTGTGTGTGTATGCTAGTCTTTACAAACCAGTGTGCCTCCAGCTGTTGCAAAACTACAACTCCCAGCATGCCCTGACAGACTTTGGGCATGCTGGGAGTTGTAGATTTACAACAGCTGGAGGTACTCTGGTTGGGAAACACTGTTCTAGCCTATTCAGCAAACACATCATGTTACACCAGTGTTTCCCAACCAGTGTGCCTCCAGTTGTTGCAAAACTACAACTCCAAGCATGCTCAAAGGCTGTGGGGTAAGGTGGCAGTTGTAGTTTTCCTGGTTGGGAAACACTGGTGTATGCCCTACAGAGGTGTGGTGAACTACAACCCCCAGGAGACTACAGAGGCAGCATGCTGGTGTTATACCACAGACTGAAGCCTCCTGAATGACACATGCTTGGAGTTGTAGTCCCTTTTGTGTGTGTATGACAGTGTATCCCAACCAAGGCGGATTATATTAGTGTGCTGTGTATAAGGGGGCTGACCAGGGAAAATGGTAGGGTGGGTAAAGGGCGGAACAAACAAACAAACAAACAAAAAAAAGGAGCTGCCCCAAACCAGCAAGGCATGTGGCATGCTGGGATTTGTAGTTTTCAGCACAGCAAGAAGCAGGAAATAGAAGCAAAGATAGGAAAACAAAGTGGGGGATAAAAAGACAACAAAGAACGGAAATAGAGTTGGCTAAACAGCAAGAATAGAAATGAAACAAATAGGGTAAGTCAAAAACGGAAAAACACGTTGACCACCGGAGTACCCCTTTAATGCCATTTCTTGAAAAATCTCTTCGTGCCCGAGTCCCTGTACCCCTCCGCACCCAATCTGTCAACCCCCATGAAAACTTTTAGTTGAGAGATGAGCAGTGGCAAATCTGGAGTATTTGTTTCCAACCACGTGTTAAATAGACGTCTCAGGGCAACTAGGAGCACAACATGTAAAAATGGAGGGACCCTATCAACCACCCCCACCCCCTCCAGTGGGTGCAGTTGGTGGAATAGTAGTGTCTGAGACGTGAAAGGGAGTTGCACTTTCCAATTGTCTCGAATATAGGAACACACCAATAGGCAGCATTGAACTGGCAGTCCCGTACCCCATGATAGAGATTTGTGAGTGGTGTCTGGCATTTGGGACACTGTGGGATTCTATCTGGAAAGGATGGCATAGGGAGGATATTAAAGCCATATAGAGCCACATGCGCCATTTATAAATAATTCTCCCACCACCTTTCATTAATGCCATTTTTACGAACCGCCCCTCAACCTGCTAGAATCGTGGCTGCGATGCTGTAGTCTCCCGTCCACCGCTCCCAAAGCGAGGTCGGGTGTAGATATAGTCACCCTCCTCGGTTCATCTCCCACAATGTTGTCCAAGACGTGAATGAGCGCCTCCCGTGTGTCTGGATGTGCAGAATGTATACACCTGATTGGCATGTACACTGCTCAAAAAAAAAGGGAAAACAACACAATGTAGCTCCAAGTCAATCACACTTCTGTGAAATCACACTGTCCACTCAGGAAGAAACACTGATTGACAATCAATTTCACATGCTATTGGGCAAATGGAACAGACAATAGGTTGAAATTATAGACAGTTAGCAAGACACCCCCAATAAAGGAGTGGTTCTACAGGGGGTAACCACAGACCACTTCTCAGTTTCTATTCTTCCTGGCTGATGTTTTGGTCACTTTTGAATGCTGGCGGTGCTTTCACTCTAGTGGTAGCATGAGATGGAGTCTACAACCCACACAAGTGGCTCAGGTAGTGCAGCTCATCCAGGAAGGCACATCAATGCGAGCTGTGGCAAGAAGGCAAGTAGTGTCCAGAGCATAGAGGTGCTACCATGAGACAGGCCAGTACATCAGGAGATGTAGGTGGCAACAACCCAGCAGCAGGACCGCTACCTCCGCCTTAGTGCAAGGAGGAGCACTGTCAGAGCCCTGCAAAATGATCTCCAGCAGGCCACAAATGTGCATGTGTCCACTCAAAGGGTAAGAAACAGACTCCTTGAGGGTGGTATGAGGGCCCGACGTCCACAGGTGGGGGTTGTGCTGTAAGCACAGGACGTTTGGCATTTGCCAGAGAACACCAAGATTGGCAAACTTGCCACTGGCGTCCTGTGCTCTTCACAGATGAAAGCAGGTTCACACTGAGCACATGTGACAGAGTCTGGAGCTGCCGTGGAGAATGTTCTGCTGCCTGCAACATCCTCCAGCATGACCGGTTTGGCGGTGGGTCATTAATGATGTGGGGGGGGGGCATTTCTTTGGGGGGCTGCACAGCCCTCCATGTGATTGCCAGAGGTAGCCTGACTGCCATTACGTACCGAGATGAGATCCTCAGACCCCTTGTGAGACCATATGCTGGTGCGGTTGGCCCTGGGTTTCTCCTATTGCAAGACAATGCTAGAGCTAATGTGGCTGGAGTGTGTCAGTAGTTCCTGCTAGAGGAAGGCATTGATGCTATGGACTGGCCCCCCCGTTCCTCTGACCTAAATCCGATTGAGCACATCTGGGACATCATGTCTTGCTCCATCCACCAACGTTGCACAACAGACTGTCCAGGAGTTGACAGATGCTTTAGTACAGGTCTGGGAGGACATCCGTCAGGAGACCATCCGCCACCTCATTGGGAGCTTGCCCAGGTGTTGTAGGGAGGTCATAAGGGGATGTGCAGACCACACACTACTGAACCTCATTTTGACTTGTTTTAACCCCTTAAGGACTCAGCATTTTTCCATTTTTGCATTTTCATTTTTTCTTCATCATCTTCTAAAAATCATAACCCTTTCTATTTTGCACATAAAATTCCATATGGTGGCTTATTTTTTGCGGCACCAATTCTACTTTGGAGTGACATGAGTCATTTTACAAAAAAATCCACGGTGAAACGGAAAAAAAAAATCAATGTGCGACTGTCACGATGCCGGCTGGCAGGAGGTGGATCCTCTGTGCCAGAGAGGGATTGGCGTGGACCGTGCTAGTGGACCGGTTCTAAGTCACTACTGGTTTTCACCAGAGCCCGCCGCAAAGCGGGATGGTCTTGCTGCGGCGGTAGTGACCAGGTCGTATCCACTAGCAACGGCTCAACCTCTCTGGCTGCTGAAGATAGGCGCGGTACAAGGGAGTAGACAGAAGCAAGGTCGGACGTAGCAGAAGGTCGGGGCAGGCAGCAAGGATCGTAGTCAGGGGCAACGGCAGAAGGTCTGGAACACAGGCTAGGAACACACAAGGGAACGCTTTCACTGGCACAATGGCAACAAGATCCGGCGAGGGAGTGAAGGGGAAGTGAGGTATAAATAGGGAGTGCACAGGTGAACACACTAATTGGAACCACTGCGCCAATCAGCGGCGCAGTGGCCCTTTAAATCGCAGAGACCCGGCGCGCGCGCGCCCTAGGGAGCGGGGCCGCGCGCGCCAGGACAGGACAGACGGAGAGCGAGTCAGGTACGGGAGCCAGGATGCGCATCGCGAGCGGGCGCCACCCGCATCGCGAATCGCATCCCGGCTGGAGACGGTATCGCAGCGCACCGGGTCAGTGGAGCTGCCCGGAGCGCTGCGGTAGCGAGAGTGAAGCGAGCGCTCCGGGGAGGAGCGGGGACCCGGAGCGCTCGGCGTAACAGTACCCCCCCCCCTTGGGTCTCCCCCTCTTCTTAGAGCCTGGGAACCTGAGGAGCAGACTTTTGTCTAGGATGTTGTCCTCAGGTTCCCAGGATCTCTCTTCAGGTCCACAGCCCTCCCAATCCACCAAAAAGAACCTTTTTCCTCTGACCGTCTTGGAGGCCAGTATCTCTTTCACTGAGAAGACGTCAGAAGAACCGGAGACAGGAGTGGGAGAAACTAACTTGGGAGAGAAACGGTTGATGATGAGTGGTTTAAGAAGAGAGACATGAAAGGCATTAGGAATACGAAGAGAAGGAGGAAGAAGAAGTTTGTAAGAGACAGGATTAATTTGGCACAAGACTTTGAAAGGACCAAGATAGCGTGGTCCCAGTTTGTAACTGGGGACACGAAAGCGGACATATTTAGCGGAGAGCCATACCTTGTCTCCGGGAGCAAAAATGGGGGGAGCTCTTCTTTTCATATCGGCAAACTTTTTCATGCGAGATGAAGCCTGTAAAAGAGAATTTTGGGTCTCTTTCCATATGGTGGAAAGATCACGAGTCACTTCATCTACAGCGGGCAAACCAGAGGGCAAGGGAGTAGGGAGGGGGGGAAGAGGGTGACGGCCGTACACCACGAAAGATGGGGATTTGGAGGAAGATTCAGAGACTCTGAAGTTATACGAGAATTCGGCCCATGGTAGAAGATCTGCCCAGTCATCCTGGCGGGAGGAAACAAAATGGCGTAAATAATCACCCAGGACCTGGTTAATTCTTTCCACTTGCCCATTGGATTGAGGGTGATATGCAGAGGAAAAGTTTAATTTAATCTTGAGTTGTTTACAGAGAGCCCTCCAGAATTTTGACACGAATTGGACGCCTCTATCCGAGACAATCTGCGTGGGCAAGCCGTGAAGACGAAAAATGTGTACAAAAAATTGTTTTGCCAACTGAGGTGCTGAAGGAAGACCAGGAAGAGGGATGAAATGTGCCATCTTGGAGAATCGATCAACGACCACCCAAACAACAGTGTTGCCACGGGATGGAGGTAAGTCTGTAATAAAGTCCATACCAATCAGAGACCAAGGCTGTTCGGGGACAGGCAGAGGATGAAGAAGGCCAGCGGGCTTCTGGCGAGGAGTCTTATCCCGGGCACAGACAGTGCAGGCTCGCACAAAATCCACAACATCCGTCTCCAGAGTCGGCCACCAATAGAAACGAGAGATGAGTTGCACGGATTTCTTGATACCCGCATGACCTGCGAGATGGGAGGAGTGACCCCATTTGAGGATTCCGAGGCGTTGGCGTGGAGAAACGAAGGTCTTCCCTGGAGGAGTTTGCCTGATGGAGGCTGGAGAAGTGGAGATCAGGCAGTCAGGGGGAATGATGTGTTGCGGAGAGAGCTCTACTTCCGAGGCATCCGAGGAACGAGAGAGAGCATCGGCCCTAATGTTCTTATCGGCAGGCCGAAAGTGAATTTCAAAATTAAATCGGGCAAAGAACAGAGACCACCTGGCCTGGCGAGGATTCAGCCGTTGGGCAGACTGGAGATAGGAGAGGTTCTTGTGATCGGTGTAAATAATAACGGGAAATCTTGATCCCTCCAACAGATGCCTCCATTCCTCAAGTGCTAATTTAATGGCTAGAAGCTCTCGGTCCCCGATGGAGTAGTTCCTCTCAGCCGGAGAGAAGGTCCTAGAAAAAAAACCACAAGTAACAGCATGCCCGGAAGAATTTTTTTGTAGAAGGACCGCTCCAGCTCCTACAGAGGAGGCATCAACCTCCAATAGGAAGGGTTTAGATGGGTCAGGTCTGGAGAGCACGGGAGCCGAAGAAAAGGCAGACTTGAGCTGTTTAAAGGCGTCTTCCGCTTGAGGAGGCCATGACTTAGGATTGGCATTCTTTTTGGTTAAAGCCACAATAGGAGCCACAATGGTGGAAAAACGTGGAATAAATTGTCTGTAATAATTGGCGAACCCCAAAAAACGTTGGATAGCATGGAGTCCGGAGGGGCGTGGCCAATCTAAGACGGCAGAGAGTTTATCTGGATCCATTTGTAGTCCCTGGCCAGAGACCAAGTATCCTAGGAAAGGAAGAGATTGACATTCAAACAGACATTTCTCCATTTTGGCATAAAGTTGATTGTCACGAAGTCTCTGAAGAACCATGCGGACATGCTGGCGGTGTTCTTCTAAGTTGGCAGAAAAAATCAGGATATCGTCCAGATATACAACAACACAGGAATATAAGAGATCACGAAAAATTTCATTAACAAAGTCTTGGAAGACGGCAGGGGCGTTGCACAGGCCAAAGGGCATGACCAGATACTCAAAGTGTCCATCTCTAGTGTTAAATGCCGTTTTCCATTCATCCCCCTCTCTGATGCGGATGAGATTATAGGCACCTCTTAAGTCCAGTTTGGTAAAGATGTGGGCACCTTGGAGGCGATCAAAGAGTTCAGAGATGAGAGGTAGGGGATAGCGTTTTTTTACAGTGATTTTATTAAGACCGCGGTAGTCAATGCAAGGACGTAGGGAGCCATCTTTTTTGGACACAAAGAAAAATCCGGCTCCGGCAGGAGAGGAGGATTTGCGGATAAAGCCCTTCTTTAAATTTTCCTGGATATACTCAGACATAGCAAGAGTCTCTGGGACAGAGAGAGGATAAATTCTGCCCCGGGGTGGAGTAGTGCCCGGGAGGAGGTCAATAGGACAGTCATAAGGCCTGTGAGGAGGTAAAGTCTCAGCTTGTTTGTTGCAAAAAACATCCGCAAAGTCCATATAGGCCTTAGGGAGACCGGTTACAGGGGAAACCACAGGGTCACGGCAAGGAGTACTGGGAACCGGTTTAAGACAGTCCTTGGAACAAGAGGGGCCCCAACTCTTGATCTCCCCAGTGGACCAATCCAGGGTTGGGGAATGGTGTTGAAGCCAGGGTAGTCCAAGGAGAATTTCGGAAGTGCAATTGGAGAGGACCAAAAACTCAATTTTTTCGTGGTGAGGTCCAATGCACATTAGGAGGGGTTCCGTGCGGTAACGCACGGCACAGTACAATCTTTCATTGTTAACGCAATTGATGTAGAGAGGTCTGGCGAGACTGGTCACTGGGATGTTGAACCTGTTGATGAGAGAGGCCAAAATAAAGTTTCCTGCAGATCCGGAGTCCAAGAAGGCCTTAGTGGAGAAGGAGAAGGTAGAGGCAGATATCCGCACAGGCACAGTAAGACGTGGAGAAGCGGAGTTGACTTCAAGGACTGTTTCACCTTTGTGCGGAGTCAGCGTACGTCTTTCCAGGCGGGGAGGACGGATAGGACAATCCTTCAGGAAGTGTTCGGTACTGGCACAGTACAGGCAGAGATTCTCCATGCGGCGTCGTGTCCTCTCTTGAGGTGTCAGGCGAGACCGGTCAACTTGCATAGCCTCCACGGCGGGAGGCACAGGAACGGATTGCAGAGGACCAGAGGAGAGAGGAGCCGGGGAGAAAAAACGCCTCGAGCGAACAAAGTCCATATCCTGGCGGAGCTCCTGACGCCTTTCGGAAAAACGCATGTCAATGCGAGTGGCAAGATAAATGAGTTCATGTAGATTAGCAGGGATTTCTCGTGCGGCCAGAACATCTTTAATGTTGCTGGATAGGCCTTTTTTAAAGGTCGCGCAGAGGGCCTCATTATTCCAGGATAGTTCTGAAGCAAGAGTACGGAATTGTACGGCGTACTCGCCAACGGAAGAATTACCCTGGACCAGGTTCAACAGGGCAGTCTCAGCAGAAGAGGCTCGGGCAGGTTCCTCAAAGACACTACGAAATTCCGAGAAGAAGGAGTGTACAGAGGCAGTGACAGGGTCATTGCGGTCCCAGAGCGGTGTGGCCCATGACAGAGCTTTTCCAGACAGAAGGCTGACTACGAAAGCCACCTTAGACCTTTCAGTAGGAAACTGGTCCGACATCATCTCCAAGTGCAGGGAACATTGTGAAAGAAAGCCACGGCAAAACTTAGAGTCCCCATCAAATTTATCCGGCAAGGATAGTCGTAGGCCTGAAGCGGCCACTTGCTGCGGAGGAGGTGCAGAAGCTGGCGGAGGAGATGATTGCTGAAGCTGTGGTAGTAGCTGCTGTAGCATCACGGTCAGTTGAGACAGCTCGTGGCCTTGTTGCGCTATCTGTTGTGAGTGCTGGGCGACCACCGTAGTGAGGTCAGCGACATCTGGCAGAGGTACTTCAGCGGGATCCATGGCCGGATCTACTGTCACGATGCCGGCTGGCAGGAGGTGGATCCTCTGTGCCAGAGAGGGATTGGCGTGGACCGTGCTAGTGGACCGGTTCTAAGTCACTACTGGTTTTCACCAGAGCCCGCCGCAAAGCGGGATGGTCTTGCTGCGGCGGTAGTGACCAGGTCGTATCCACTAGCAACGGCTCAACCTCTCTGGCTGCTGAAGATAGGCGCGGTACAAGGGAGTAGACAGAAGCAAGGTCGGACGTAGCAGAAGGTCGGGGCAGGCAGCAAGGATCGTAGTCAGGGGCAACGGCAGAAGGTCTGGAACACAGGCTAGGAACACACAAGGGAACGCTTTCACTGGCACAATGGCAACAAGATCCGGCGAGGGAGTGAAGGGGAAGTGAGGTATAAATAGGGAGTGCACAGGTGAACACACTAATTGGAACCACTGCGCCAATCAGCGGCGCAGTGGCCCTTTAAATCGCAGAGACCCGGCGCGCGCGCGCCCTAGGGAGCGGGGCCGCGCGCGCCGGGACAGGACAGACGGAGAGCGAGTCAGGTACGGGAGCCGGGATGCGCATCGCGAGCGGGCGCCACCCGCATCGCGAATCGCATCCCGGCTGGAGACGGTATCGCAGCGCACCGGGTCAGTGGAGCTGCCCGGAGCGCTGCGGTAGCGAGAGTGAAGCGAGCGCTCCGGGGAGGAGCGGGGACCCGGAGCGCTCGGCGTAACAGCGACAAAATTGAAGAAAAAATTTCATTTTGTAGCTTTTGGGGGCTTCCGTTTCTACGTTCGTGTCCTAGCTGATCGACACATCACGATTTTATCTTCATAGTCCCGATGAGCCCGAAAAGCATTTACTTATATTTTTAGAATGGCAATCAACTTTGATCGCCATGTCTGAAGGGTTAATAGCACGCGGTGCAACGATCGGTGCCGCACACTATTAGCCCAGGGTCCCGGCTATGAATAGCAGCCGGGACTGACCCGGTGTGATGCGGGGTCACGGCGCGACCCCGTTTTAAACCCAGGGACCGGGCGCAGGGCGTACATGTACACCCTGCGTCCTTAAGAGGTTAAGGGCATTACATCAAGGTTGGATCAGCCTGTAGTGCAGTTTTCCACTTTGACTTTGAGTGTGACTCCATATCCAGACCTCCCTGGGTTGATAAATTTGATTTCCATTGATCATTTTTGTGTGATTTTGTTGTCAGCACATTCAATTATGTAAAGATTAAATTATTTCATACGATTAGTTCATCCATTCAGATCTAGGATGTGTTATCTTAGTGTTCCCTTTATTTTTTTTGAGCAGTGTAGTATGTGGGAGTTGAAAAGAGGCAAGCATTTCCTCCAGAGTGAGCCACCTGCGGTCCTCCGTATGTATCAGTGACCCTATAGTTGTCACTCCCCTAGTACCCCAGTGGCGCTGCCAGGAGGAGAATCTACCCTGCGGAAATTCTGGATGGTCTTTTTGAGAGAAGGAAAGGGAGGCCAAAAATCTTCCGCACCTACTTCCACGCCATGATGGTGTCCCTGAGCAGTGTTGTCCTCTTGACTGTAGCAGACAGTTTAGCATAAGAAGTGTGCAGTAGCGCTGGGGGGGCACGGCACTACCAGGGCCCCTTCTACCCTCAGATTTGAATAGAAGGCTGAGCCATGGAGCCAGTTCATCACGTGGCGGAATAGACAAGCTATATTATATTCCCTAAAATTCATAAAATTTCACCCCCCCCTCTCCGTTTTGCCCAGCATGAGTTTTTGCAACACAATTCTGGGACACTTGCCTTGCCACAGGAAATGGGTGAAAGCTGAATTGAGGCACCGGACATCATCATAATATTTTAGTAGAAGCGGGAGAATTTGTAGGGGGTACAATAAATGTGGGAAACTAATCATTCTAATTTAGTGGTAATGCCCCAGAAAACAAAGCGTATCTCCCTTGTAGGTGTCGCTCCCAGGGGCAGTAGTACACTTTTAGAGGCATTTATTTTGTAGTCAGTAAACCTACCTACTCTCTTTAAAAAGTCGAGTATCTTGGGTACTGCCTCTCTAGGGTTGTTAAGGTAAAGGAGAATGTCATCAGCAGACATAGATAGTTTAATTTCCTGGGAGCCTACCACAATGCCCCTATAAATGTCTTCGAAAGTTAGGGAACACGCCAAAGGCTCGATCGCCAAGTCAAACAGTAAGGGAGACAAAGGGCATGCCTGTCTAGTGCACTTCGCTATAGTTATTGGTCGGGAAAGAATACCCGGGGTGTAGACCTTCGCAGCAAGGTTGTGGTAAAGCCCCTGTATAAAGGAGGTAAAACAGATGGTGATGCCAAACGCATCGAGCGTGAGTAATACAGGGTGGGAGTCTGGCCCGTGCTGGCTCCACACACTATCCATAGCTGCCAGGACCTTCCGGATGTTTATAACCGCCGAGCGTGATTTAACAAAGCCCACCTGGTGGTCTCCAATGAGTGAAGGTAAAAACATAGCCGGTCAGCTAAAATTTTCGACTGCAGTTTAACATCCTTGTCAATGAGGGAAATGGGGCGATAGGAACCAGGATCCAAAGGATCCTTGGCCAGTTTGGGAAGTACTTTAATATAGGCTATCTTGGCTGAGGAGGGTAGGGTACCAGACTGCAAGATATTAATGAAGTGTTTTTTTTCAGAGCAGGGACAATTTGGTCCATCAGTGGCTTGTAAAACTTGCCAGACATCTGTCCAGCCCAGGCGCCTTGCCATTAGCAAGAGAGCGAATTCCCACTGCAACCTCCTCTTCCAACACCTCAGCTTTCAGCTGCGTCATCTGTCAACCTAGGGAGATCAACCCCTGCAAAAAATTCCTCCCCCTCTACTGCTAGGGGTAGACTAGTAGAGCTCTGTGTAATATTACCCCAGAATCGCATTTATTGAATGTGGATCAGTTTTGGTCTGCCCCTGGGAGTCCCGTATAGCTAAGACGTTCCGGTGCATAAGCCCCCTTCGCTATTCTTGCCAGTAAGCGTCCCACCTTGTTACCATGTCTGAAGTGTGACCGGTACATGCGCTCATTCTTGCCAGTAAGCGCCCCACCTTGTTACCTTAAAGTGTGACCGGTACATGCGCTCCTTCCTATCCAACCACAGTTCATAAGAAGTCCTTGCTTCCTCCTGCCTTTTACTCTTATGGGCCAAGGTAGAAGAGGTGACAAAATTTGAGTAGCCTTTGCCACTAGCCTTTGCATGACCCTCCAGAGTCTTACACTTAAAGGGATATTCCAGGCCAAAACTGGCTCCGGAAAGTTAAACAGATTTGTAAATTACTTCTATTAAAAAATCTTAATCCTTCCAATAGTTATTAGCTTCTGAAGTTGAGTCGCTGTTTTCTGTCTAACTGCTTTCTGATGACTCATGTCCCAGGAGCTGTGCTGCTTCTATGGGGATATTTTCCCATCATGCACAGCTCCTGGGACGTGACATCATCATTGAGCAGTTAGACAGAAAACTTCAGAAGCTAGTAACTATTGGAAGGATTAAGATTTTTTAATAGAAGTAATTTACAAATCTGTTTAACTTTCCAGAGCCAGTTGATATATATAAAAAAGTTTTTAAGTGTGTTACTATACGCCAGTATCTTCCCCCTAAGGACTACTTTCGCTGTCTCCCAGTAGAGTGTAGGATTATCCCGGCCGTTCGTTGAACATTATATGCTAGGGAAGTAAAAAAGGAATTATTATCACCATTAGGGGCATATACATTAAAAATACTATAAGTGTCGCCATTCTACAAGAAATACATACTACAAGTGTCGCCGAGTTTCTGCATTCTCGAAAAGGCCCCCTCCTCAAGGTGGGTCTCTTGAAAGAGAACCACATCAGGACACAAACGTTTCAGAAAGCGCAGAAGTTTTATCCTCTTTTGAGGAGACCTCATCCCCTTTACGTTTCAAGAAATTATTCTACACATAATTCACGACAGCCCTCAGAGAGGAAAAGAGGAGTGAGGGAGAAGCAGAGGTAAGTCCAAAGTATAGTAGGAAAAGTAGGACTGGGTATGTAAAAAAAAGGGAGGGTGGAAAACGCTGGAAAAAGAGGTGAGGAGGAGAGGCCCACAAGAAAAGACTACCGCCGCTGGGGAAAAGACAGTGAGAATAGGAAGCCCGGTCAGAAAATGATAGAGAAGAGAAAGGATGATCAAGTAAAACATAAAAGAAATAAGCTAATAACCCAAAACCAGAAAGATAAACGAAAACACATAGTGATGCCCAGTATGGTGGAAGGGCAACCACCAATCGTGTAATAGACCTCACTTTTTTCGGGCACATGTGGAGATCCGATCCCCGACCCCAGTCCCCCCTTTAAAACAGTTGTACTGTGGCGTCCCGATCTGCTGGTAGTCTAGGATAAACAGCCCCCCCGGACAGGACAGAAAAGTACACGTGACAAGACAGAACAGAAGTACCCTCCCACCTGGAGACAACAAAGATTAATACATCAAACTCGGATATCCACTTGGTCAAACAGATGCTATCTTAGCAGATATCATTGTAACAGATCCTCCCCTCGGCAGCAGATCAGTGAGGAATATATAACAACTTAGCTCCTTTTCTAGAGATATGTCTCCCCCGGCATCTAAGGCTTAGAGATAGGAAAAATGTGGCTGAGTATCAAACCCTTTAAGGGCAGCATCCCAGCACGGTCAGATAAACCAAAACCACCCCCAGGGTAACAATAATCAAGACTACGCAGTTGAGATTGGTTAAATCCTGGGCTTCCCTAGTTGTTGAAAAGGAACACAACAGTCACGACATAATATGCTTCTCCTGCTTCTGTTGCGCCTCCCCACCAACTTCCTCCATTTCCTAGTGTCTTCAGCAGAGCTTGGATGACTATCTCTGTGCCTGGAGGAGGTGTCACTCTGTCCACTAGGTGAGAGAGTGACGATGAGGGGAACGGGGGCGAGGAGGACGACCTGGTTCCGTCAGAAGATGTCGAAGAGCCGCCTCCGCAGCAGACAGTGATTGATAAGAGATGAAGGTCCAATCTGAGTGGAAAAATTTCAGAGTTGCCGGGTATTGTAGTTGAAAGCGTTTCTTTGCTTTCTAAAGTTCCGTGCAGACTTTCCCATAAACTCTCCTCCACTTGGCAAGTTCATCTGAGAAATCTTCAAAGAGCAGCATTTTTCTGTTGCGGAAATTAAGCGGGGGAAGGCCTTGAGAATTTCCACCTTGTCATTATAGTCGAGCAACTTGAAGATAACTTGTCTTGGTCTGTCTGCGGAGCCAGGGCGGGAGTAAGAGCCAGCTGTAGGTGCTCGCCCAAGTCGATCTGCTCTTTCCACCTAACATTTATGCTTAAGACCCAATGCATTGGGCAGGTTGCTCTCACAGAAAGCTTGGAGATCAGATGGAGGGAGGGATTCTCTACCCCCCACCAAGCACAGGTTATTGCGGCGGGAGTGGTTCAGGGGTTCTCTAAGTCCTCCAATTTTTGCAAGTCACAAGTTTCTGGCTGCCTCAGTCTAGTAGCAAGGCGACTGTTTTCCTCCTCAGAAGCAGTAATTCGTTTTTCTGCCTCATCCAGTCTACCAGCATGAGTCCCCAGTTCTGACTGGATACGTGTCAATGTAGAATGTATGGTATTCTCCAGCATCTGTTGAATGGTAGGAGTAATCAACTTGATCTGCGCCGCTGCCAAGGATTGCAGGTCCATGGGCGCAGATAGCGATATGTCTGCCGATGCAGCGACTGCTTGCCGTGGAAACTGAGGGAGCGTAGGTGAAGACCCCTCCTCACGTGTGTGTGCCCCTGGCATTCCTGCCGGTGTCCTGCTTTTAGTGTTCATATCCATGGCCTTCACAGAATAAAATCTTTGTGCACTAGTTTACGGGTGAGTGCGTTTTTTTTCTACTGTCTGGCTCCCAGATACTTTCATAGCAGCCTGAGGTGCCAGCGAGGCCCCTGCAGGAGACTGGGTCAGTTCTGTAGTAGATTCGTGAGCCACTGCAGTTGAGCGCTGCTGTTGCGAACCTTTGTGGAGGAATTTCTCCATCTTGACCAGAGAAAGTGCCCACTTATTAGACAGAGGGTACAATAGGTATAAGAAAAATGTCTGCTAGGTGCCACCCCAATATTAGAGCAAATAGTGGAGAGAACTATGTAGAACTCCTAGATGAAATGCGCAGCTACACTCTACAGCTGGGCTATGTGCAGCAGGAGGATGGAGAGACTTGTAAGGTGAGGAGTACTGGAGGTGTAGTTTCCCCTCACTGTTCCTCTTGTTGTAGCTTGGCCAGGGCCCGAGAAAATGGTGGCAGCCCCTCATGGGGCCGCCGAGTACAGTCCTCCTGACCAGACCCCTGGGTGACTCACTGCCTGCGGACCCGGTCTGCAGCCTCCCGGCAAGAAGAGCAGTGCCAGGAGGAATGTCCCACAGATTGCGGGGATCACAGGCCCACTGCCGCCTGCCAGGGAAGATGGCGGCCTTTGTGTGAAGGAGCGCAGGAGCTGCGCTGCTGCTGCCGGATCTCTGGTGGAGTTGTGGCAGTTCCCGGGGCCCTGAGGAGTGACCGCGGGTGAGGCGAAAGGATGGCAGCCGGTCTTTAGTGCAGGTATGGGGCCTGGGCTGTGGGGAGCTCCGTCTCTCTCTTCCTTACATGCCCATGCCAGAACCGGAAGTATATAGTTTTTTTTTATTTATTTTTATGTTTTTGCTGTTTTGTTTTGTAGCACTGTGTTATTTTCGTGTGTAGGTTCATGAACTATTTACTATTCAAAATGGTTACTGTTTTTTGTTTGTTTTTCTAGAAAGACCTGTCAGAACCCAAAGCTCAGAATTAAAAATTCTAATCTGTGGCTGGTCTTCAGTGGCTAAGCTCCATGCTCAATAGCTTCAGTCATACGTCATTCTCGTGTTTGGCAGGCTGCTTCCATATTTGGTTTGAACTTAAATCCCTGTCTGGCAAATGGAAACTGAGCAGGCTCATTCCAAGAGAGATGATCTGGAAGGTCTCCAACTTGGATCTGTGCCATTGCTGTAAGAAATGAGAAGGGAAGACTAGAGTCTTTAAGTGTGCCACAGTTATGAAAATGAAGAAAAAGTTTGTGAATGAATACGTTTAGTTAAATATAACTGCAGCCCTAAAATTCTGAAGTCTTTTATAAACAGTTTATAAGTAGATAATATAATCTATATGAAAAGAGAGAAATACTCTCTACAGGGTGGATAAACAGATAGATAAATACCTTTTTTTTGCTTTTTGCATTTAACTCAGTGCTGCAGCCGCCTTAGTTCTTAGATAGATAGATAGGAGATATATACATATTTACTCTAAGTGACATGAGGTAGGTTTACTAGTATAATATTCAGGTATAGATATTTTAGAGAAAGTAAAACAATTCGTTTTATTTTAAAAGTACCCAGGACATGCTTTGACTTTGTAATGTACAGTCATGGCCGTAAATGTTGGCACCCCTGAAATTCTTCATGAAAATGAAGTATTTCTCACAGAAAAGGATTGCAGTAACACATGTTTTGCTATACACATGTTTATTCTCTTTGTGTGTATTGGAACTAAACCAAAAAAGGGAGGAAAAAAAGCAAATTGGACATAATGTCACACCAAACTCCAAAAATGGACTGGACAAAATTATTGACACCCTTAACTTAAAGGGGTACTCCCCTCCTAGCATCTTATCCCCTATGCAAAGGATAGGGGATAAGATGTCAGATCGCGGTGGTCCTGCTGCTGGGGAGCCCCGAAATCTCCGCTGCAGTGCCCGCTATCATTACTGCACAAAGCAAACTCGCTCTGTGTGCAATGACCGGCGATACAGGGGCTGGAGTATCGTGAGGTCACGGCTCCGCCCCTTGTGACGTCACTGCCCGACCCCGCAATACAAGTCTATGGGAGGGGATATGGCGGCCATCACGCCCCCACCCATAGACTTGTATTGAGGAGGCGGGCAGTGATGTCTTGAGGGGCAGAGCCATGATGTCACGATGCTCCGGCCCCTGTATCGCCGGTCACTACGCACAGAGCGAGTTTGCTCTGTGCAGTAATGATAGCGGGGCGCTGCAGCGGAGATCCCGGGGGTCCCCAGCGGCGGGACCCCCACAATCTGACATCTTATCCCCTATCCTTTGGATAAGGGATAAGATGCTAGGGGCGGAGTACCCCTTTAATATTTGGTTGCGCACCCTTTTGGAAAAATAACTGAAATGAGTCGCTTCCTATAACCATCAATAAGCTTCTTACACCTCTCAGACGGTATGTTGGACCACTTTTACTTTGCAAACTGCTCCAAGTCTCCAAGGGTGACTTTTCCCAACAGCAATTTTAAAGTCTCTCCACAGGTGTTCAATGGGATTTAGATCTGGACTAATTTCTGGCCACTTCAGAACTCTCCAGAGCTTTGTTGTGATCCATTTCTGGGTGCTTTTTGATGTATGTTTGGGGTCATTGTCCTGCTGGAAGACCCAAGATCTCGGACGCAAACTCAGCTTTCTGACACTGGGCTGTATAGTGCGACCCAAAATCCGTTGGAAATCCTCAGATTTCATGATGCCTTGCACACATTCAAGGCACCCAGTGCCAGAGGCAGCAAAACAACCCCAAAACATCATTGAACCTCCACCATATTTCACTGTAGGCCTCTTTCCACTTTGTAGGCCTCATCACATTTTCAGTAAAGAGTAGAATGATGTGCTTTACCAAAAAGCTCTATCTTGGTCTAATCTGTGCACAAGTCATTTTTCCAGAAGGATTTTGGCTTACTCAAGTTCATTTTGGCAAAATGCAGTCTTGTTTTTCTTATGTCTCTGTATCAGCAGTTGGGTCCTCGTGTGTCTCCTGCCAAAGTGTTTCATTTCATTTAAATGTCGACAGATAGTTTGCGCTGACACTGATGCTCCCTGAGCCTACAGGACAGCTTGAATATCATTGGAACTTGTTTGGGGCTGCTTATCCACCATCTGGACTATCCTGCGTTGAGACCTTTCATCAATTTTTATCTTCCGTCCACACCCAGGGAGATTAGCTACAGTGCCATGGGTTGCAAACTTCTTGATAATGTTGCGCACTGTGAACAGAGGCAAATCTAGATCTCTGGAGATGAACTTATAACCTTGAGATTGTTGATATTCTTCCTCAATTTTGGTTCTGAAGTCCTCAGACAGTTCTCTTCTCCTCTTTCTGTTGTCCATGCTTAGTGTGGCACACACAGACACACAATGCAAAGACTTAGTGAACTTTTTTCCTTTTTATCTGCTTTCATGTGTGATTTTTATATTGCCCAGGTGAATTTAACCCCTTAAGGACCAGGCCATTTTACACCTTAGGACCGGAGCGTTTTTTGCACATCTGACCACTGTCACTTTAAACATTAATAACTCTGGAATGCTTTTACCTATCATTCTGATTCCAAGATTCTTTTTTCGTGACATATTCTACTTTATGTTATTGGTAAAATTTTGTCGATACTTGCATAGTTTCTTAGTGAAAAATTCCCAAATTTGCTGAAAAAATTGAAAATTTAGCATTTTTCTAATTTTGAAGCTCTCTGCTTGTAAGGAAAATGGATATTCCAAATTAAAAAAAAAAAATATTCACAAATACAATATGTCTACTTTATGTTTGCATCATAAAATTGACGTGTTTTTACTTTTGGAAGACACCAGAGGGCTTCAAAGTTAAGCAGCAATTTTCCAATTTTTCACAAAATTTTTAAACTCAGGTTTGAAGTGAATTTGCAGGGTCTTCATATTAGAAATACCCCACAAATGACCCCATTATAAAAACTGCACCCCCAAAGTATTCAAAATGACATTCAGTCAGCGTTTTAACCCTTTAGGTGTTTCACAGGAATAGCAGCAAAGTGAAGGAGAAAATTCACCATCTTCATTTTTTACACTCGCATGTTCTTGTAGACTAATTTTTGAATTTTTACAAGGGGTAAAAGGAGAAAATTTATACTTATATTTGTAGCCCAATTTCTCTCGAGTAAGGACATACCTCATATGTCCATGAAAAGTGTTCGGCGGGTGCAGTAGAGGGCTCAGAAGCGAAGGAGCGACAAGGGGATTTTGGAGAGTATGTTTTTCTGAAATGGTTTTTGGGGGGCATGTTGCATTTAGGAAGCCCCTATGGTACCAGAACAGCAAAAAATCCCCACATGGCATACCATTTTGGAAACTAGACCCCTTGGGGAACGTCACAAGGGGTAAAGTGAACCTTAATACCCCACAGGTGTTTCACGACTTTTGCATATGTAAAAAAAAATATATATTTTTTCACAAAATGTGTGTTTCCCCCCAAATTTCTCATTTTTTCAAGGGTTAATAGCAGAAAATACCCCCCAAAATTTGTAACCCCATCTCTTCTGAGTATGAAGGTACCCCATAAGTGGACCTGAAGTGCACTACGGGCAAACTACAATGCTCAGAAGAGAAGGAGTCATATTTGGCTTTTGGAGAGCAAATTTTGGTCGGGGGGCATGTCGCATTTAGGAAGCCCCTATGGTGCCACAACAGCTAAAAACCCTCACATGGCATACCATTTTGGAAACTAGACCCCTTGAGGAACGTAACAAGGAATAAAGTGAGCCTTAATACCCCACAGGGGTTTCACGACTTTTGCATATGTAAAAAAATATATATTTTTTTTCACTAAAATGTGTGTTTCCCCCCAAATTTCACATTTTTGCAAGGGTTAATAGCAGAAATTACCCCCCAAAATTTGTAACCCCATCTCTTCTAAGTATGAAGGTACGCCATAAGTGGACCTGAAGTGCACTACGGGCAAACTACAATGCTCAGAAGAGAAGGAGTCATATTTGGCTTTTGGAGAGCAAATTTTGCTCGGGGGGCATGTCGCATTTAGGAAGCCCCTATGGTGCCAGGACAGCAAAATAACCCCAACATGGCATACCATTTTGGAAACTAGACCCCTTGAGGAACGTAACAAGGGGTACAGTGAGCATTTACCCCCCACTGGTGTCTGTCAGAACTTTGGAACAGTGGGCTGTACAAATTTTTTTTATTTGCACAGCCCACTGTTCCAAAGATCTGTCAGACACCAGTGGGGTGTAAATTCTCACTGCACCCCTCATTACATTCCGTGAGGGGTGTAGTTTCCGAAATGGGGTCACATGTGTTTTTTTTTTGTTTTTGCGTTTGTCAAAACCGCTGTAACAATCAGCCACCCCTGTGCAAATCACCTCAAATGTACATGGTGCACTCTCCCTTCTGGGCCTTGTTGTGCGTCCCCAGAGCACTTTGCGCCCACCTATGGGGTATCTCCGTAGTCGGGAGAAATTGCATTACAAATTTTGGGGGGCGTTTTTCCCTTTTACCTCTTGTCAAAATGAAAAGTATAGGGCAACACCAGCGTGTTAGTGTAAAAAATGTATTTTTTTACACTAACATGCTGTTGTAGACCCCAACTTCACCTTTTCATAAGGGGTTAAAGGAGAAAAAGCCCCCCAAAATTTGTAACACAATTTCTCCCGAGTACGGCGATACCCCATATGTGACCCTAAACTGTTGCCTTGAAATACGACAGGGCTCCAAAGTGAGAGCGCCATGCGCATTTGAGGCCTGAATTAGGGATTTGCATAGGGGTGGACATAGGGGTATTCTACGCCAGTGATTCCCAAACAGGGGGCCTCCAGCTGTTGCAAAACTCCCAGCATGCTTGGACAGTCAACGGCTGTCCGGCAATACTGGGAGTTGTTGTTTTGCAACAGCTGGAGGCTCCATTTTGGAAACAGTGGCATACCGGACGTTTTTCATTTTTATTGGGGAGGGGAGGGGGGCTGTGTAGGGGTATGTGTATATGTAGTGTTTTTTACTTTTTATTTTATTTTGTGTTAGTGTAGTGTTTTTAGGGTACAGTCACACGGGCAGGGGATTACAGCGAGTTCCCGCTGCGAGTTTGAGCTGCCGCGCAAAATTTGATGCATCGCAAACTTGCAGCCTGATACTCACTGTAAGCCCCCTGCCCATGTGAATGTACCCTGTACATTCACAGGGGGAGGGGACCTCCAGCTGTTACAAAACTACAACTCCCAGCATGCACAGTTTATCAGTGCATGCTGGTAGTTATAGTTTTGCAACAGCTGGAGGCGCACGGTTGGGAAACACTGAGTTAGGAAACAGACAATGTTTCCCAACCAGTGTGCCTCCTGTTGTTGCAAAACCACAACTCCCAGCTTTATCAGGCATGCTGGGAGTAGAAGTTCAGGAAACATCTTTAGAGCCAGATGTTGCCGAACTACAACTCCCAGCATGCTGGGAGTTGTAGTTTTGCAACATCTGGAGGACTAGTTTGCAGACCACTTATACAGTGGTTCCCAATCTGTGCCCTTCCAGATGTTGCAAAACTACAACTCCCAGTATGCCAAAACTGTCCAGGCATGCTGGGAGTTGTAGTTCTGCAACATCTGAAGGGCCAGATGTTACAGAACTACAACTCCCAGCATGCCTGGACAGTAAGGGCATGCTGAGGATGTGTAGTTTTGCAACATCTGGAAGTGCACAGTGGTCTCCAAACTGTGGACCTCCAGATGTTGCAAAACTACAACTCCCAGCATGCCCAGACGCCAAGGGCTGTCTGGGCATGCTGGGAGTTGTAGTATACAGGGTCCCATTACAGCAATGCATGTCGCTTTACTGCGACGTGCATTGCTGTAAAGGGCCCGACCGCGGCTGAAGATCTACTCACCTGTCGCCGCCGCCGCCATCTTCTTCGCCGGGATCCGGGTCTTCAGGGACGAGGTAAGTACCGGGGCTGGTCCCCAGCACTCCCCCGTCCCCCGCTGCATCCTCCGGTCTTCCTCCCGTCCTCTCCGGACTTCCAGGGGCCGGGCAGGGCGGGAGGAAGTAACCGCCCCCCCTCCTGCGATTGGTCGGTTAGTTAACCGACAGATCGCAGGGGATCGGAGGAGGTGGCAGGCTTGCCACCTCGCTCCGATACTTCAGCATGGTCCTGGCTGTCTGTGACAGCCGGGATCATGCGAAATTACCGGGCGGTATCGCCGCAGATCGCAAGGACGATTTCCCTTGCGATTTGCGGCGATCGCCGACATGGGGGGCCTACATGGCCCCCCTCGGCGTTTGCCCTGGATGCCTGCTGAAGGATTTCAGCAGGCATCCAGTTCCGATCTCTGCCCGGCGAGCGGCAGAGATCGGAAATACAACAGGACGTTCTCTAACGTCCTTGGGCATTAAAGCCCAGGTAGTGGGGACGTTAGAGAACGTCCTATGTCCTTAACAGGTTAAAGGAGCGTCACATGCTTGAAACAATCTTATTTTTCCACAATTTTCAAAGGGTGCCAATAATTTTGTCCAGCCCGTTTTTGGAGTTTGCTGTGACATTATGTCCAATTTGCTTTTTTCCCTCCCTTTTTTGGTTTAGTTCCAATACCCGGAAAGAGAATAAACATGTATAGCAAAACATGTGTTACTGTAATCCTTTTCTGTGAGAAATACTTTTCTTGAAATATTTCAGGGGTGCCAACATTTATGGCCATGACTGTATGCTTCTATTTAGTCCATGGCAGTATTTGTGTAAATGCCCCACATAAACGCAGATGAAGAATAGGTCCAGGTACGTAGACTCTTTAAATGTATCTTTATGTATTCATGTTCTTATTTAGCAGAGCTTCATAGACACCAAGAAGACAGACTTTTTAGCTTAGGAGTCACAATTGTATATATTAACCGGTTGCTGTCTAAGGACGAGCTGGCTTGTCCTGAGATGGTAGCCATTGTATGGCGCGGACTCGAGTCGGCCGGCCCCCAGCTGATTCCTGCAGCTGGGGGCCGGCGAATCCCACGGGCAGCTATTAACTCTTTAGATCGCCGCTTTCAACGTTGACAGCGGCATCTAAAGGGACATTTAAACCATCCCTGGTGGTCCAGTGGTGTGGATCACCCCCCCAGCAGCGCGATCGCGGGGGAGGCGATCCCCTGCTGAGGTAGCCGGAGGGCTTACCTCACATCCTATGCCGGCTGCTGAGCGCAGAGCACACAGATCAATGCGGTTCTATGATACCACATTGATTTGTATAAGGAATCAAATGATTCCTCCTAAATGTCCCCTAAGGGGACTAAAAGTGTAAAAAAATAAAGTTTTAAAAAACACCAATTAACACCTACCTTATTAAAAGTTTAAATCACCCCCCTTTACCCAAATTCCATGTAAAAAATATGTAATAATAAAAATAAACATATGTGATACTGCCGCGTGTGTAAATGTCAGAACTATAAAAATATATTATTAATTTAACCGCATGGTCAATGGCGTACGCACAAAAAAAAAATAGCATAGTTTTTTGGTCCCTTTTTATATCATAAAAAATTTATAAAAAGCGATCAAATACTCCAATCAATACAAAAGTACCGATTAAATCTTCAGATCACAGCGCAAGAAATGAGCCCTCATACCGCCCCATACACGGAAAAAGAAAAAAGTTATAGGGGTCAGAAGATGACAATTTTAACTCCTTAAGGACCAGGCCAATTTTCACTATAGGACCAGAGTGTTTTTTGCACATCTGACCACTGTCACTTTAAGCATTAATAACTCTAGGATGCTTTTACCTTTCATTCTGATTCCGAGATTGTTTGTTTTTTTGTGACACATTCTACTTTATGTTAGTGGTAACATTTTGTCGACACTTACAGAATTTCTTGGTGAAAATGTCACATTTAAGAAGCCTCTATGGTGCCAGGACAGTAACCCCACCCCACTTGGCCTGTTATTTTGGAAACTACACCCCTCAAGGAACGTAACAAGGGGTACAGTGAGCCTTAACACCCCACAGGTGTTTGACGTCTGGTTTTCCCCCAAATTTAACTTTTTTACAAGGGGTAATAGCAGAAAATGCCCTCCAAAATTTGTAACCCCATCTCTTCTGAGTATGGAAATACCCCATGTGTGGATTTCAAGTGCACTGCGGGCGCACTACAATGCCCAGAAGAGAAAGAGTCACATTTGGCTTTTGGAAAGCAAATTTTGCTGAAATGGTTTTTGGGGGGCATGTCGCATTTTGGAAGCCCCTATGGTGCCAGAACAGCAAAAAAAAAAACACATGGCATACTATTTTGGAAACTACAACCCTCAAGGAACATAACAAGGAGTACAGTGAGCCTTAACAGGTGTTTAATAAATGTTCATTAAAGTGGGATGTGAAAAGGAAACATTTTGTACACTAAAATGTTGGGGTTACCCCAAATTTTTCATTTTCACAAGTGGTATTAGGAGAAAATTTTACTGTAAATTTTTAAATACATTTCTTTGGAGTAAAGACATACCTCATATCTGGGCGTAAACAGCTCTGCGGTGCCCACCAGGTCTCGGAGGAGTAGGAGCGCAGTCAGGGGCCTTGAACGTCTGCATAGCTGCCTATGGAGCCAGAACAGCGGGACCCCCCCTCAAGGAGCGTTACGTGTGGTAAATTACTAACAAGGGGTACAGTGGGACTTAAAATAATAAAACAGGTTATATTCCCAGAATGATGACCCAGAGCATAGACAAAACTAAAAAATATGCCCACCCCAAACCCTATGCTCTGAATCATCATTCTGGGAATGTGATGTGTGTGGCCGTCTCTAACCTGTTGCTTCAAATGCGCACCCGCTCAGGTGGAGAGAGAGCGCTGCACATTTGAGGCAACATAAAAACGTCCCTGATGATAGTTTTTTTTTTATAAAAGAGTTTTTGGTGCAATTTAGTGGTTTTATGGGGTTAAAACTTTTAATGTACTCTGGACTTTGTACTTTGGGGTCAAATTATTGAAAATTGAAGAGGGAAAATTTAGTACTGCATGGAAGTGTGATACTCCCTGAAGCAATCTTTAATACAGAGGCCTGGATGAGTCACATTGAGTGGTGGTATCCTTCCGTATCCCCCTCTTGTGACACACTCTGCATTTTTTCTGGGATTGTCCCTTCTTTCAAGTGTGGGGGACCTCACCTGTAAAGTGTTGGCCTGGGATGATCCTGGCACCTATAACTTCAGTTCCTTGGGAAGTCCGGCCTGCTCTTTCCCGGTCAGCAAAGATCAGGACCTTTAGGACTTCTTCTTGGAACTGGAGGAATGTCCCTGTGTTGCCATTGTACTTGGACAGTACAAAAGTGTTTTACATGGCAATCTGTACCAAGTAGATCACAACTTTTTTGTACCATATCCGTATTTTCCGCATGGCAATGTATGGCTTGAGGACTTGATCAGAAAGATCAACTCCCCCCCATATACCGATTGTAGTCCAGAATGCAGTGTGGCTTGAGGTCCATTGTTGTGGTACCTCGCACAGGGACAGGTGAGCTGCCGTTACCATGAATGTGTGTGTGTGTGTGTGGGGGGGGGGGGATTAGTATGTAGTGTGTGCTTGGTGTGACTTTATATATAACGGTGTGTGATTATGACCCCCTTGGGCTTGTGCGCGGGGTGCCTGCTGATCGATATCACCAGTCACCCCGGTCCGGTCCGAAATTCCCACGGACGGACGCGTACGTCCTTGGTCCTTAACTACCAAGTAGTTAGAAGGTAGGCGTACGTCCTTGGTCCGTAAGGGATTAAGCGTATACATTTTTGTACATGTAGTTATGTTTTTTTTTTTTTTAAGTAAGACAAAATCAAACCTATATAAATAGGGTATCATTTTAAGTGTATGGAGCTATAGAATAAAAAGAAGATGTAATTTTTACAGAAAAATGTACTGCGTAGAAACGGTCCCCAAAAGTTACAAAATAGTGATTTTTCTTCAATTTTGTGGCACAATGATTTTTTTTGGGGGGGTTTGCCATAGATTTTTGGGTAAAATGACTGATGTTATTACAAAGTAGAATTGGTGGCGCAAAAAAAAAAGCCATCAAATGGATTTTTAGGTGCAAAATTGAAACGGTTATGATTTTTAAAAGGTAAAGAGGAAAAAACGAAAGTGCAAAAACAGAAAATCGCTCGGTCCTTAAGGGGTTAAGGGCAGTACATGTGTGTTGTTTTCCTAGCAGACAATGCCTTGTAATAACCAATATGGACAATAACAATCTGTTTTTGGGCAATCTGTTTCAAAGCAACTGTAAAAATTTTTATGTACTGACTTTACCCTGTTTTAAGTGTAGTTTAGCCCACTATTTACACAGCTACAGTAGAAGTTATAGAGTGATAACCAGAAAAATATATCCAGCACTTGCTATGAAGAGGAACCCAGGTATAGGGTTCAAAATATTTTAGCATCTCCCAGAAATGTTTCTATGTTTTTACCTTTTTCAGGATGTTTGTTTAACCCCCTGGGATTACTGTTGTGTTATTACCCTGCAAATGCATGAAGTGTCAATAGATAACAAACGCAAATTAACTGAGCAGTGACTTTAGCTGGGAAAGAAGTCTGGACATGTGCTCCTGGCCACCTTGGAATTGCAGTTCAGTAGAGAGAGGGCACAGAGGAAACAGCCTGTCAGGATCTGGTTCCCAAGAGTGCTGCAGCAGCTAAGAGGAATCTGCTAGCAAGATTCTATCTTGAATAAGATTCAGAGCTGATTGTATAAAAGCCCTCTGTAAGCAGTGAAGAGAAACTTATAGCTGGACTGACTTAATTTACAGCCTGTGGAAGGGGAAAGCGTGGAACCCTTCTTCCCCTGTTCAACAACAGGGCACCTTGAACTCACATACAGATTAAACACCTTGATCTCCATTTATTAACATTCTGAGAGTTTAAGCCTACACCAAGTAATACTGGCTCTGAGCGTAAAGAGGTAACAGGTGTAAGGGACCATAGGGATATAGATGGACACCCTCAAAACCCTTTTACAATTATATTTTTGAAATTCAAGTGGAATTTTTTCCTGTGATTGCTCAAATATATCCACCCTTGGCCAACATAGTGTTTCCTTCATGAAATGCTCTGCTACATGAACTAAGTTTATAAACTAGATGTTTCATTTTCTTTTAAACACAATGGTCTCCCCCTAGACAGTCGGCGTTCTATAATCTGCAAGGAAAATAAAATAATAATATGTTGGAGCTCAAAAGTCTATAGATATTGGGATAATAATTTATTTAATATGTATAAAATAACTTACCTAAATAGGTGGTTTACAGGGCCCTTGTGAAAACACTCCTTAAAATAGCCACAAATAAAGTCACATGAATATTGCACTGTGTAGGTATTAAATGTAACCAATATGTAGGATACCACCAATTATAGACACTAGTTAGTGGAATTAGATACAATAATCTACGATAGCTGAGCTGGTATACGGAATGACTGGAGTAACTTTTATGATTCCACAATAAAGTGCATAACTCCAGATAATTGTATTATATCCAAGTAAATGTCTGTAACAGTACCAGGCTTGGAAATAAGGTGCAATTGTCACAAGTAGCGCTGCAGCCAGACGTGCTGGGTGAGAGCGTGCTCTGGCCCCTTCCTCTCATGCTGCTTCTGCCGCCGTTCGCATAGCAGTACGCTCCCACATGCAAATGCTGGGCTCTCCGCATCTCTGTCTTCTCCACCGTTCCCATTTGCCGGCGCATGCGCCCCTGCCTCGGCTTCCTCAGATAAAGGACCAGTGCACCATTGATTGGTGCTTGTCTGGTCCTGTGTCTATTTATCCCCACACTTCCTTCCTGTCCTTGCCGGATTTTTGTGCTCACTAGCCCTAGAGAAAGCGTTCCAGTTGTGTGTTGTCTAAGAGTGTTCCTGACCTCTTGCTCTGTGACCTGACCTTGGTCCTGTGCCGCCTGCCCGCTGATCTCCGAGCTTTGTTCCTGACCACGCTCCTGTGCCGCCTGCCCTCTTGCCTGTCCAGACCATGAGATTGCCTCATCTTACCTGTGCCACATAACACCTCAGCAGCCTGTGTGGAAGAGTCGTATCAGGTGTAGCGACCTCGTTGCCGCCTGCCGCAGCAAGCCCATTCCGCTTTGCAGCGGGCTCTGGTGAAAACCAGCGGCACCTTAGACTCTGCTCCCTGCTATGGCCCACGCCATCATCCACATGGCACTGCTCCACTGCCCTTTCAGCAATGAGTGTATATATATATATTATCCTTATATCGTACATTCCGGCACAGATAAATAACCAAACAGATAAGGTGTTGTACAGGGCGATATCTGCCTGATATCTCTTAGTTATAATATTGTCCACCACAGCGATAAGTAGATTGTTTTCAACTCATCCTCCGGAGGACCAATAGATCTGGTGCTGCGCAACTCTGACGTCGTGGGGACTCCGGTTGTCTGTGAGTAGATAGTTGCACTGTGTATTTGTAGATGTTGGCGGCGCAGCCAACTGGATTAGTGATCTCTGTATGCTCGCGCTCTCAGTGTTTGTCAGCTGTAGATAGCGTAAAGACTTCGCTAGCAGCACTGGGCTAGCTTCCTCGTGGATGCCGAGTGTGCGCTCAGATCACTCGGATGACAGAGAATGATGCTCAATGATGTGCTCTGATCACTCTGATGACAGAGAATGGTTCCAGGTGATTGACAACAGCTCAGTATAGGTGGATATTCCCAAGAAAATATCAAGCTATAGGTGGTATTACTAGACTTAGTATACAGTGCTAGAAACTGGACGCGTTTCAGAACCAGCCATAAGTTCTTTCTTCAGCAGCAGTTACTGCAGCAGTTATTTAACATATAATACAATTATCTGGTGTTATGCACTTTATTGTGGAATCATAAAAGCTTCTCCAGTCATTCCGTATAATACCAGCTCAGCTATCATAGACTATTGTATCTAATTCCACTAATTAGTGGCTATATTTGGTGGTATTCTACGTATTGTCTATATTTATTACCTACACAGTGCAATATTAATGGGATTTTACTTGTGGCTATTTTAAGGGATGGTTTCACAAGTGCCCTGTGAACCATCTATTTATGTGTTATTTTATACATATTAAATACATTATTATCCCAATATCTATAGACTTTTGAGCTCCAACATATTATTTAACTTTTCCTTGCATTTTTACACCGTGGGTATAGGTGTTGGGTTGGGTTGCTCACTCTAGCCACTGCCATTCAGTTCAGTATCAATTGAGCCGTATCTGTTTTTTAAAATTTTAACTTTATTGGCTAAAGGAAAACATTGAGAACAAATCCCATTACAAAAATAAATTATATCATCCCAGGGAGAGAGAAACTAATGGGGATCCGACCCATGGGAATCTCTGTGACATAATGGAGGGGCAGAGAGTCATTGCAGAATTTTCTATTAGACATACTTAGGCATGTACTGGTAAGTGTGTGTGTATGTATATGTATATATATATATATATATATATATACATATATATGTATATATATATATATATATATATATATATGTGTATATATATATATATATATATTATATTTGCTAGTTTAGTTAAAATTTTATTTAAAAAATTATCATTTTTTTGTGCTGTGTTGCGGCATCATTGGTATTGTTTATCATGATGTGATGCCTCTAATAGAATAGAGACCCATTTAAATGAAAATACTATGAACTGGTTAGTAGACTTACCAAGTTTACATAGATATAAGCATCTTGTAGAAACCTTCTATTGTCTGATTTTTCCCAGGCTTTCCAATACAATAACAAACACTTTAACTCACCTTCCTCCGCTCCCTTGTATCTCCGATACCTGTGCACCCCGTCTGGGTGGTACGGCTGTACTGCCGGTGACTCTGCTTTCCCTCAAGCTGCAGAGGGTAGCGTCTACAGCTGGGGGAGCTGACCGTGCCACTTGCCAATCACTGGCCAGAGCTGAGCAGCACTGTGACGTCATGTTTACAGGTCCGAACGGCTCCGTGAAACAGACTGTCAGCTGAGACCAGATGGAGATAGGGCACCCTGATTCAGGAGCTATGAGGGACCAGAGGAAGATTAATTAAGTATTTTTAAGTGTTCGTCCCCATTACTCCTCTCAGTATCAACTTCTGATGTCTAATCATGGCTTCTTGCTCTCCTTTAGAATATCCACCGTGATACCTTAGAATACCACCTCCACGCCTACCATCACCAGTCCCACTAGTGTTATGTTCGGCCACTTCTTCCACCTCCATCACCTTTGCAACACACTTCAAAGGGTGACTGTGACACAACTCCTCCTGGTGGCTAATGCTATCCTTCTCCTTAGCACTAGGTGGGGGTAGCAGAGACAGAAATGATGGAACATGCTTACTAGGACAGACATGTCCACGGTGACATGTAACTGTAGATGATGAGGAATCCGCTGACACTTGGCTCAATGTCATATCTACCTTCTGAGATGACCGGGAACAAGTCAACCAGTCCACAAAGGCCAAATTATACTCCAAATAGGTAGAAATACTGGTTGTTTGATTAAACTCAGAAAATATACCCAACTTGGCCTTAGTTGGCTATCCTGCGTTTACTGTCATCAAGTTTTTATGCATATTTATATTAAACTCAGGTAGAAATACTATATGTTTGATTAATCCCAGAAAATACATGTAACTTGGCCTTAGATGGCTATTCCACGTTCACTCTCAACGCTTTCAATATGTATTTATGTTAAACCTAGGTAGAAATACTGTATGATTTATTATATCCAGAAAATACACCTAAACAGGCCTTAGATGGCTATTTTGCTTTCACTGTTAAAGCTTTTAACCCCTTAAGGACAATGGACGTACTCCTACACCCCCGTTTCCGAGTCCTTAAGGACCGAGGACGTAGGAGTACGTCCTGTCCATTCCCGGCCCCCCGCCGCTAGCCGGAGGGGAGCCGGTGCCCGATGCCTGCTGAAATCGTTCAGCAGGCATCGTGGCATATCGCCCAGGGGGGTCATTATGCCCCCCCATGTCGGCGATGGCCGCAGATCGCTGGACAATTCAGTCCAGCGATCTGCGGCGATTCCGGGTCAATCGGGTCTCCAGTGACCCGGTGACCCGGAATTACTGGCTGATCGGGGCCGTCAGAGACGGCCCCGAACAGCCAGAGCCTGCAGGGGTGAGGTGGCACTGGTGCCACCTCACGATCGCCCTGATTCGTCGGCCGGATTCCCGGCCGACCAATCAGGGCGCCTGCTGCGGGTGTCACTCCCGCACCCGCTCCGCCCCTCTTCCGGAGGACGTGAGCGGGTGCGGGACGTGCACCCCTGGTGCTGGGGACCCGATCCCCGGCGTTAATGTTGGGATCGGGGCCCCAGGAGCGACGACGGCGGCGGCGGGACTGACCTGCAGCGTCGATCAAGCAGCAGCAGGAGGTGAGTGACAGCCTCCTGCTGTTGCTTAGCAACAGCTCCCAGCATGCAAAAAGGGCATGCTGGGAGCTGTAGTTATGCAACAGGAGGAGGCAGACCACCACAACTCCCAGCATTCCCTTATGGGCATGCTGGGACTTATGGTTTTGCAACAGCTGGAGGCACAATCTTTCTATGGAAAAGTGTACCTTCAGTTGTTGTATAACTATAACTCCCAGCTTGCACAAACAGCTAAAGTGCATGCTGGGAGTTGTAGTGGTGCATCTGCTGGTTGCATAACTACAACTCCCAGCATGCCCGTTGGCTGTCGGTGACTGCTGAGAGTTGTAGTTTTGCAACAGCTGAAGGCACACTGAGTTAAGTAGCAAACCAGTGTGTCTCCAGCTGTTGCATAACTACAATCCCCAGCATCCCCAGCCAAAGTAGTATGCCTCCCGCTGTTGCATAACTACAACACCCAGCATGCCCTTCCGCTGTCCGTACATGCTGGGGGTTGTAGCTTTTGCAACAGCTGAAGGCACACTGGTTGCAAAACACTGAGTTTGTTGCCAAACTCGGTGTTTCACAACCAGTGTGCCTCCAGCTGTTGCAAAACTACAACTCCCAGCATGCACTGATAGACCGTACATTCTGGGAGTTGTAGTTTTCCAACAGCTGGATGTTCCCACCCCCCCCAATGTGAACGTACAGGGTACACTCACATGGGCGGAGGATTACAGTGAGTATCCGGCTGCAAGTTTGAGCTGCGGCAAATTTTCTGCTGCAGCTCAAACTGCCAGCGAGAAACTACTGTGAACCCCCCGCCCATGCGACTGTACCCTAAAAACACTACACTAACACAAAATAAAATAAAAAGTAAAAAACACTATATACACATACCCCTACACAGCCCCCCTCCCCAATAAAAATGAAAAACGTCTGGTACGCCACCGTTTCCAAAACGGAGCCTCCAGCTGTTGCAAAACTACAACTCCCAGCATGCACTTATAGACCCTACATGCTGGGAGTTGTAGTTTTGCAACAGCTGGATGTCCCCCCCCCCAATGTGAACGTACAGGGTACACTCACATGGGCAGAGGATTACAGTAAGTATCCGGCTGCAAGTTTGAGCTGCGGCAAATTTTCTGCCGCTGCTCAAACTGCCAGCGAGAAACTACTGTGAACCCCCCGCCCGTGCGACTGTACCCTAAAAACACTACACTACACTACCACAAAATAAAATAAAAAGTAAAAAACACTACATATACACATTCCCCTACACAGCCCCCCTCCCCAATAAAAATGAAAAGCGTCTGGTACGCCACTGTTTCCAAAACGGAGCCTCCAGCTGTTGCAAAACAACTACTCCCAGTATTACCAGACAGCCACTGACTGTCCAGGCATGCTGGGACTTTTACAACAGCTGGAGGCACCCTGTTTGGGAATCACTGGCGTAGAATACCCCTATGTCCACCCCTATGCAAGTCCCTAATTTAGGCCTCAAATTCGCATGGCGCTCTCACTTTGGAGCCCTGTCGTATTTCAAGGCAACAGTTTAGGGTCACATATGGGGTATCGCCGTACTTGGGAGAAATTGTGTTACAAATTTTGGGGGTTATTTTCTGCTATTACCCTTTTTAAAAATGTTAAATTTTTGGGAAACCAAGCATTTTAGGTAAAATTATTATTTTTTTTTTTACATATGCAAAAGTTGTGAATCACCTGTGGGGTATTAAGGTTCACATTACCCCTTGTTACGTTCCCCGAGGGGTCTAGTTTCCAAAATAGTATGCTATGTGGTTTTTTTTTTGCTGTCCTGGCACCATAGGGGCTTCCTAAATGCGGCATGCCCCCAGAGCAAAATTTGCTTCCAAAAAGCCAAATGTGACTCCTTCTCTTCTGAGACGTGTGGTGCGCCAGCAGAGCACTTTTCACCCCCATATGGGGTGTTTTCTGAATCGGGAGAAATTGGGCTTCAAATTTTGGGGGTATTTTCTGCTATTACCCTTTTTAAAAATGTAAACATTTTGGGAAACCAAGCATTTTAGGTAAAAAAAAAATATTTTTTTTACATATACAAAAGTCGTGAAACACCTGTAGGGTATTAAGGTTCACTTTACCCCTTTTTACGTTCCCCAAGGGGTCTAGTTTCCAAAATGGTATGCCATGTGTTTTTTTTTTGCGGTTCTGGCACCATAGGGGCTTCCTAAATGCGGCATGCCCCCAGAGCAAAATTTGCTTTCAAAAATCTAAATGTGACTCCTTCTCTTCTGAGACCTGTAGTGCGCCAGCAGAGCACTTTTCACCCCCATATGGGGTGTTTTCTGAATGGGGAGAAATTGGGCTTCAAATTTTGGGGGGTATTTTCTGCTATTATCCTTTTTAAAAATGTAACATTTTTGGGAAACCAAGCATTTTAGGTAAAACATTTTTTTTTTTTTTTACATATGCAAAAGTCGTGAATCACCTGTGGGGTATTAAGGTTCACTTTACCCCTTGTTACGTTCCCCGAGGGGTCTAGTTTCCAAAATGGTATGCCATGTGTTTTTTTTTTGCTGTCCTGGCACCATAGGGGCTTTCTAAAGTGACATGCCCCCCAAAAACCATTTGTCGCTCCTTCCCTTCTGAGCCCTCTACTGCGCCCACTGAACAATTAACATAGACATATGAGGTATGTGCTTACTCGAGAGAAATTGGGTTTCAAATACAAGCAAAAATTTTCTCATTTCTACCAATTGCAAAAATTCAAAAATTGGGTCTACAAGAACATGAGAGTGTAAAAAATGAAGATTGTGAATTTTCTCCTTCACTTTTCTGCTATTCCTGTGAAACACCTAAAGGGTTAATACACTTATTGAATGTCATTTTGAATACTTTGGGGGGTGTAGTTTTTATAATGGGGTCATTTATGGGGTATTTCTAATATGAAGACCCTTCAAATCCACTTCAAACCTGAACTGGTCCATGAAAAATAGCGAGTTTGAAAATTTTGTGAAAAATTTCCAAATTGCTGCTGAACTTTGAAGCCCTCTGGTGTCTTCCAAAAGTAAAAACTCATAAATTTTATGATGCAAACATAAAGTAGACATATTGTATATGTGAACCCAAAAATGTTTTATTTTGAATATCCATTTTCCTTACAAGCAGAGAGCTTCAAAGTTAGAAAAATGCAAAATTTTCATTTTTTTCATCAAATTTTGGGATTTTTCACCAAGAAAGGATGCAAGTTACCATAAAAGTAGAATATGTCACGAAAAAACTATCTCAGAATCAGAATGATAACTAAAAGCATTCCAGAGTTATTAATGTTTAAAGTGACAGTGGTCAGATTTGCAAAAAACGCTCTGGTCCTTAAGGTGTAAAATGGCCTGGTCCTTAAGGGGTTAAATACATATTTATGGTAAACACAGGTAGAGATACTTTATGTTTGATTAAATCCAGGAAATACATGTAACTTGATCTTAGATGGCTATTCCGTGTTCACTTTCAACGATTCCAAAGCATAAATATTTAAACCCAGGTAGAAGTGCTATATGTTTGCATAAACCCAGAAAATACATATAAATTATAGTGCACCATCTGAACAAAGTAATGCAGGTGACAGGCCACTATTTAAAGTCAACCCACTGCTCAATGCTTTGCTCTGTTTGCTTTCAAATTCTATAGGATTTGTGAATGCTTTCTAGGATCAGTAGCTCCTGTACACTGCTATCTCTCAGCTTTCTGTCTTCAAAATGGCATCTACAATGAAGTGTATAGGGCTTTATCAGCCTCTTTAGCTCACCCCTATGCAGTCTCCTGACAGCTTTATGTCATCTAAATGCAAGCAATCATTGGATAAGCTTAGGTCATGTGATCATGATAGCTGCAAGGTATGCTGAGCTTCCCTAATGTTATCGCAGTGTTCCCAGTGCTTCCTCTTTTCATTCAGGTGCCAAAACACCATATGTTCCTCATCACTGCTGCCATTATTACCACCATTGCCATGTTTGCATGAGCCAAACCTGGCAAAGTCTAAAAGATTAGCAAGCCGCTGTCACCCCAAAGTTCGGAGTGAGATGGGGTTCGCCAGGTTTGGCTCACTCATCTCTACTAGTTATACTGATTTCACATTGGTACTCCTAATATTAAGATTACTAATTGGCAACAAAAGTGAGTACACCTCTAAATGGAAATGTCCAAATTGGCCATTTTCCTCCCAGTATCTTGTATTGCATTAGTGTTAAGGTGTGAATAGGGAGCAGGTGTCTTATATTTCTGTGGATCTGAAAAAAAAGAATTGTTGTTCAACATAAAGATGGCCTAGGCTATAAAAGGATTGCCAAGACCCTAAATCTGAGCTGCAGCACTGTGGCCAAGTCTATAAAATGGTTTCACTGGACTAGTTCTACTCAGAACAGGCCTCCCCATGGTCGACCAAAGAAGTTAAGTACACATGCTCAGCGTCATATCCAGAGGTTGTCTTTGGGAAATAGACATATGAGTGATATGAGGTTAAAAGGGTGTGAGGGTCAGCCTTTCAGTGTTCAGACCATATTCTGCACACTGCATCAAATTGTTCTGCATGGCTGTCGTCCCAGAAGGAAGCCTCTTCTAAATATGAAGTACAAGAAAGCCTGCAAACAGTTTGCTGAAGGCAAGCAGACTTAGGACATGGATTACTGTAACCATGTCTTGTGGTCCAATATTGTGACATACGGACCATAAAGGAGTATCCAAACATGCTTTCTTTCTTAAACGAAAGGCGGGGGAGCACATCCACCATCTCCATAATGTCATCATGCTGTGGATTTACTCTTTACATTGTAGCAGGGGGTCATTTCTTAAGTGTTAGCAGTGTAGTCACTTATATGAGATACTGTATAGCAGTAGATGTTGATGGTAGACAAGGTAAATGATCACAAAAATGGAATACCAATTAAAGCTAGCTATTGAAAAAAGATATTGTTTAGTCCATCTTGTAGTCTCTCCTACTGAGCTACACTAATTCTTCTCGGACTGATCTGATTAGAGTTTTTCATGTCTATTATTGACATAATGTGTAGGCCTGTAATCTCTTAGTAACTTCAGATCAATGGGATTCCCGTTCGTAATGATCCCTTTATTAAGAACATGTGTATATTTTGTTTTTGTTATGTTGATTTTACTCTTTTTATTTGGGTAACTATGATTACTAACTGTTGGGTTGGTAAAGTTCCCAACTGCAATAAAAGTCTAAAAATGTAAAATGGAAAAATCATGTTTGCTAATTTGTTTGTAAATTTATTCCAGTGCAGCATGCATCCCAGAATAGAATGAGCCTATAATTTTTAGTTTTTCCTTTGGGAAATTGTCAAGTTTTTCCACTTATGAAATATAAGATATTTTTGAATCTTTATTGTTAACCTCCTGAGCGGTTATCCCGAGCGTGACTCGGGGTTAATTTTCCCTACCAGGATCGGTAACCCTGAGTCACGCTTGGGTAGAATTGCAGAGTTGCCGGTCAGGCTGCGCGATATATGGCAAAAGTAATGCGATATAGCGATACGGTCCCCGGGAAAACATGCGATTATCTGCTTGGGTCGGCTCCCGTGGTGGGGGGCGGCCAGAGCAGGTAAAAAAAAATACTAAAAGTCAGTGTTTCCCTACTAGGGGGCCTCCAGCTGTTGCAAAACTACAACTATCAGCATGCCCGAACAGCCAAAGGCTGTCCGGGCATGCTGGGAGTAATAGTTTCACAACAGCTGGAGGCACCCTGTTAGAAAAACACTGAGCTAAGTGTAAAAGGAAAAAGGAGTAAAATAAAAAAAACTTTTGCTCACCTAATCCCGGTCCCTGAAGATGTTGTTCCCCTCCATGCGCTCTGGTCCCTGCTCTCTTCACTATTCATCTTCTAGGACCTTTCACTTTTCAGCCAATCACAGGCCGCAGTGGTGTAAAGCCTGTGATTGGCTGAAGGGGAAAGGACTTGTTCTGCAGCAAATACACTAGGTTTGAAATCTGCCCGGCAAACCTAGTGTATGCTGCTGTAGGACAAGACAAGGTGACAAGGGGGGGGGGGGGGGGGGGATGAATGTGACGGGGGGGGGGGGGGAGAATGTGACAGAGGGGGGAATGTGGCAAGAGGGAAGAATGTGACAGGGGGGGAGGGGAATGTGACATGAAGGGCGAGGGATGTGACAAGGGGGGAAGAATGTGACAAGGGGGATGTGACAGGGGGGAGGGAAATGTAACATGGAGGGAGGAGAATGTAAGAAGGGGGGGGAATGCGACAAGGGGGGGGGGAATGTGACAAGGGGGGGATGTGACAAAGGGGGGGAATGTGACAAGGGGGAAAGAATGTGACAAAGGGGAGGAGAATGTGATAAGGGGGGGAAATGTGACAAGGGAGGGGGAATGTGACGGGGGAGATGTGAAATGGGCGGGGGGAGATGTGAAATTCAATGCAAAAAAGGGACACCCTGTATTTTGCTAACATTCGCTACTGTGAACCAATGGGAACTGACTTAAGAGGGGACAGGGGATAACTTTACAAGATGGTAAAACCCCTCTGCATGCTCTCAATGCTCATTGGTTTATTTCACTGATTTTTATTGGTTTATGGTTATTGGTTTATGAGAATCGTTTTTTTTTCTTGTCGTGGTAGAAAATCTATTTTCACAAATTAGGGTGTGTTCACACATTCAGGTTTTAATTGCAAGTATTGAAAACAGAGGCAGGAATGGATTTCATAAGAAAAGTCACAGTCTTTTCTTTATAGGTGTCCTCTATTTATGATCTGTTTCTGGCTTTGTATTCAATTATTGCATTTTAAATCCTGAACATGTGAATACACATCAGAGAATTTGGAATTAATAGATGCCGGCTTCCCCTCAAAACCTTCATCTGTTAAATAACTTGGATCATTCTCTGCAGTTGTGTCTTCTTACATATTGAGTACAACAAGTACAGATTTCTACAAGCCCTGATCCAGACTTAGTGAGTCACAGGCATAAATATACGAGCAACATGGGAAATGCCATATGTGGAGTTGACTTTTGTAACTTGAGATATGTTTTTGTATATCTGTGATTGGTGTACATATCATCACTTGGTCAGATTGATCCTTTCTATGATATGATTTCATTTACTGAATATGAATGTCATTAATGTATCTTCCTATAACTATCTTCCAACTACTTAATTTACTGTATAATTTGCCCATTCAAATAGATTTCTCTTCTTGCTGAATTTTGCTAAATACTTTTGTTTTGCTATAGGCCTTTTTTACATTTACTGCTGTACATCACTGCTGATCACTTGAGGTCATATGCTGATTGTTACTGTCTACCATGAGATAGAAGGTCCCACTCTCTCCCAGGGTCCTGTGCCCAGCTCGGCAGGCAGCAATGATAAATCACTTTTTCCCCTAAGGGTGCGTTCACAATATAACAAGTATTTCCGTGGATTTCCGCTAGCAGAATTACACGCGGTGAACTTTAACACAAGTGTGAATGGGTAGTCATGAGACCCGTTCACACTGAGCAATTTCAGCGGCGGAAAATTCCGCCGCTGCAATTGTTCGGCACAGAGAATAAACATGTTCATTCTTTGTGTGGAATTCCGCAAAAGTATTTCAGCGGCGGCTGCCAGACTGAATCTCCGTCACTGAATTCTGTTTTCTGATTCAGCGAGATATGCCCAATGTGAACACACCCTAAATTGCCCTATTATATTTAACCAGCCTATCAATATTAGGCTTCCTGATCCAGTACAGTTTGCACTTTTCTGATGCTTGTCCTATAGAGTGTTCTGGTCTATTACCCTGGCTGCCATGTTTGGCACAGAAACCAGCACTGTCAGAACACTTCTATCCCAAATGGCACTAAAAGCACTAGCTCCTGTTATAAAATTTGGAGACAAAGCAGGACGCTCTCATTTACGGGCATTAGATCTGTGTTTGTTAGGCTCCCATGTCCATCACAGGAGACAATTTTACAGTGGAGAAAGCCACTGTGCCATCTATAACAAGGACCATGCTTGACTTGACTTTGATGCAGTGTGCCAAACTACTGTGCATGGCCATAAACAATATGTTTTTCAGCTATATGGAGTGGCAGTGAGGAGCTACAGCCCATTTGCCAAAGACTGGTATAAGAAAAATAAGGTTTTATTTGTTTCCAGAAATAGGGCTATGTTATCCATAGGCTATATCTGGTATTACAGCTCATTCAAATTTAAGCGAGTAGAGCTATATTGCAGTGCTGGGCACAGCCCATTCACAAAAGTGATACTGTTTCTATAAAATAATTAGAGCTTTTATTTTTTTTTCCCCTTTATCTTAGATGACCCCTTAATAGGTAAATTAGTTGTATACAGTGGGGATCAAAAGTTTGGGCACCCCAGGTAAAAAGTTGTATTAATGTGCATAAAGAAGCCAAGGAAAGATGAAAAAAATCTCCAAAAGGCATCAAATTACAGATCATACATTCTTATAATATGTCAACAAAAGTTAGTGTTATGATTCGCCTAGCTGGATGTGGATCCTCTGTGTCAGCGAGGGATTGGCGTGGACCGTGTCGGTGGACCGGTTCTAGGGTTGCTACTGGTATTCACCAGAGCCCGCCGCAAGGCGGGATGGTCTTGCTGCGGCGGTAGCAACCAGGTCGTATCCACCAGCAACGGCTCAACCTCGCTGACTGCTGAGAAGGCGTGGTACAAAAGGACTAGACAGAGGCAAGGTCAGACGTAGCAGAAGGTCGGGGCAGGCGGCGAGGTTCGTAGTCAATGACGATAGCAGAAGGTCTGGAACACAGGCTTTGGACAACACTAACGCTTTCTCTGGCACAAGGCAACAAGATCCGGCAAGGAAGTGCAGGGGAAGTGAGGTTAAATAGACAGGGAGCAGGTGGAGGCTAATTAGACTGATTGGGCCAGGCACCAATCACTGGTGCACTGGCCCCTTAAATCCTAGAGAGCTGGCGCGCGCGCCCTAGAGAGCGGAGCCGCGCGCGCCAGAATGTGACAGCCGGGGACCGGGACAGGTAAGTGGCTTGGGATGCAATTCGCGAGCAAGCGCGTCCCGCTATGCGAATCGCTTCCCCATCGTGAATGTCAGTGCAGCGCTCCCGGTCAGCCGGTCTGATGGGGCGCTGCAGAGAGAAGAACGCCGCGAGCGCTCCGGGGAGGAGCAGGGACCCGGAGCGCTCGGCGTAACAGTTAGATTTTATTTCTATCATTTACACTTTCAAAATAACAGAAAACAAAAAAATGGCGTCTGCAAAAGTTTGGGCACCCTGCAGAGTTAATATCTTGTACTGCCCCCTCTAGCAAGTATCACAGTTTAACTTCAGCTTTTTCACAGATGGCATCAAGTCAGCATCCAAAATTTGCAGAATTTTATTGAATCCATTTTTCCTTCTACTCGTGAGATGTTCCCTGTGCCACTGGCTGCAATACAACCCCAAAGCATGATTGATCCACCCCCATGCTTAACAGTTGGACAGAGGTTCTTTTCATTAAATTCTGTTCCCCTTCTTCTCCAAACGTACCTTTGCTCATTCCGGCCAAAAAGTTCAATTTTAACCTCATCGGTCCACAGACCTTGTTTCCAAAATGCATCAAGCTTGTCTATATGTTCATTTGCAAAGTTCAGACGCTGATTTTTGTGGTGAGGACGTAGAAGAGGTTTTCTTCTGATGACTCTTCCATGAAGACCATATTTGTACAAGTATCTCTTTATAGTTGAATAGTGTACCACACCTCCAGTGTCTGCCAGATCTTTCTGGAGGAATTGTGCAGTCAAACATGGGTTTTGAATTGTTTTTCTCACAATCCTGTGAGCTGTTCTGTCTGATATTTTTCTTGGTCTTCCAGATCTTGCTTTAACTTCCACTGTTCCTGATGACAGCCATTTCTTAATTACATTCCGAACAGAGGATATTGACATCTGAAAACGTTTTGCTATCTTCTTATAGCCTTCTCCAGCTTTGTGAGCATCAACTTTTTTCAGTTTCAGATTTCTAGACAACTGCTTAGAAGAACCCATGGTGCTGATTGTTGGGGCAAGGTCAGATGAGTCTGGACATTTAAAACCTTTGAGCTTGACATCACCTGGTCTTCCCAGATGATGATTGAGAACAATCCATGACTCTGGCAGGTCTCAGCTTTGCAAAGGGGGCAGTGTATGCTATAAATTCTGCAGGGTGCCCAAAATTTTGCAGACACCATTTTTTTGTTTTCTGTTATTTTGAAAGTGTAAATGATGAAAATAAAATCTATCTTTTGTTGACATATTATAAGAATGTCTAATCTGTAATTTGATGCCTATTGGAGATCTTTTCAACTTTCCTTGGCTTCTTTATGCACATTAATACAAATTTTTACCTGGGTTGCCCAAACTTTTGATCCCCACTGTAGGGAGATGATTAGAGATGAGCGAACTTTAGAAAAATTCGGACGATTCACCGAATTTTCCGAAAATTTTTTTTTGAATCTATATTAAAAACGCCTATTTCTGGCCTAAAGAGAGTCTTAATAGGGGTTTAGAACACTTAGCTTTGTTCTAACACGCATATGGAGTGTGCTGGGGTAGTGAAATAATACTGTCATTCAGTATAACATGCAGATTACAGGAATCTCTTATAGAATCACTGCCGCAGAGCGGCACAATGACAGAGCCTGGAGGGGGCATCAGTATGAGGAGACCATATAGTGGCTGAATGACACAGTGTGGAGGTGTTGGCAGCATGCGGAGACCATATAATGGCTGAATGACACAGCGTGGAGGTGTTGGCAGCATGAGCAGTCCATATAGTGGCTGAATGACACAGCATTGAGGTGTTGGCAGTATGAGGAGACATATAGTGGCTGAATGACACAGCATGGAGGTGTGGGCAGCATGAGGAGACCATATAATGGCTGAATGACACAGCGTTGAGGTGTTGGCAGCATGAGGAGACCATATAGTGGCTGAATGACACAGCATGGAGGTGATGACAGCATGAGGAGACCATATAATGGCTGAATGACACAGCGTGGAGGTGTTGGCAGCATGAGGAGACCATATAGTGGCTGAATGACACAGCGTGGAGGTGTTGGCAGCATGAGGAGACCATATTGTGGCTGAATGACACAGCATGGAGGTGTTGGCAGCATGAGGAGACCATATAGTGGCTGAGTGACACAGCGTGGAGGTGTTGGCAGCATGAGGAGACCATTAGTGATGAGCGGCATAGGCCATATTCGAATTCGCGATATTTCGCAAATATATGGACGAATATTCGTTTTTTGGATTTTTTTGCGCATATGTGAAAATATATCCCATAGAGAGAGATTTAGCAAAAACAATGTAGAGGAAGAGTTGTGCAGTTGCCCATAGCAACCAATTAGATTGCTTCTTTCATTTTTGAAAAGGCCTCTGAAAAATGAAAGAAGCAATCTGATTGGTTTCTATGGGCAACTCAGCAGCTTTTCCACGAAAGTAAAGTTTAACCGCAACACTGTAACACTCAGTCCCACCCCAGGATCCAAACCAGTGGTGGTCTCCCATTCCACTGTGCTGCCGAGACAGTCCTGCTTATCTTACTGTTTTACATGACATGAGATCCCCATAGACCACAATGGGCCTATTGGTTTCAATAGGCAAAAAAATCACAGAGTTAATGCACTAGTCATAGTTCCCTATACCATTAACGAAGGGAGGGCTCAATATTCGCGCATATGTGAATATGCGCATACATTTTCGCATATGCGGAAAAAAAATTAAAAATAAACAAATATTTGTAATTACGAATATATAGTGCTATATTCGCAATATTCGCGAGCAACACTATGACACAGCGTGGAGGTGTTGGCAGCATGAGGAGACCATATAGTGGCTGAATGACACAGCGTGGAGATGTTAGCAGCAGGGGAGACCATATAGTGTCTGAATGGCACAGCCTGGAGTTGGCAGAAGCATGAGGAGACCATTGAAATTTAAGATATTGAAATTGAGGATTTTGAAATTGAAATTTTTTACGCCCAAGTTTTAGTGTGGGTACAAAGGACCAAATCTAGCAAGGAGTCACATTTCACATGGCAGCACAATGACAGAGCCTGGAGGTGGCATCAGTATGAGGAGACCATATAGTGGCTGAATGACTGCCTGGAGTTTGTGGAAGCATGGGGAGACCATATAGTGGCTGAATGGCACAGCCTGGAGTTGGCTGAAGCATGAGCAGACCATATAGTGTCTGAATGGCACAGCCAGGAGTTGGCTGAAGCATGAGGAGACCATATAGTGTCTGAATGGCACAGCCTGGAGTTGGCAGAAGCATGAGGAGACCATTGAAATTTAAGATATTGAAATTTAAGATTTTGAAATTGAGGATTTTGAAATTGAAGTTTTAACTCCCAAGTTTTAGTGTCCCGGTCCCCAGCGTGTGGGTACAAAGGACCAAATTTAACAAGGAGTCATATGTCACATGGCAGCAGAATGACAGAGCCTGGAGGTGGCATCAGTATGAGGAGACCATATAGTGGCTGAATGACTGCCTGGAGTTTGTGACAGCATGGGGAAACCATATGAATGAATGGCACAGCCATCTGAATGGCACAGCCTGGAGGTGGCTGAAGCATGAGGAGACCATATAGTGTCTGAATGGCACAGCCTGGAGTTGGCTGAAGCATGAGGATACCATATAGTGACTGAATGGCACAGCCTGGAGTTGGCTGAAGCATGAGGAGACCATATAGTGTCTGAATGGCACAGCCTGGAGTTGGCTGAAGCATGAGGATACCATATAGTGGCTGAATAGCACAGCCTGGATTTGGCTGAAGCATGAGGAGACCAAATAGTGTCTGTATGGCACAGCTTGGAGTTGTCTGAAGCATGAGGAGACCATATAGTGTCTGAATGGCACAGCCTGGAGTTGGCTGAAGCATGAGGAGACCATATAGTGTCTGAATGGCACAGCCTGGAGTTGGCTGAAGCATGAGAAGACCATGTAGTGTCTGAATAGCACAGCCTGGAGTTGGCTGAAGAATGAGGATACCATATAGTGGCTGAAAAGCACAGCCTGGAGTTGGCTGAAGCATGAGGAGACCATATAGAGGCTGAATGAGACAGCCTGGAGGTGGCAGCAGCATCAGGAGTCCTTAAAGTGACCCGATGACAGAGTGGTGTGGTGGGTGGCAATATCAGTACCCAGTAACGAAGGTGGGTGAAAAAAAGTCTGATGCAGAGGAATGTTTGTAACTGGGGAGCAGTGTCTTAAATCTGTTTGGCACTATCCATATTTGTGAAGTGTTGGTGTGGCACCATGGTCAATCTACACAAAGGTCAGTCTCTCCACATTTTTTGTGGACAGACAAGTTTTCCTTGGGGTGACTATGGCCCCCCTCGCTCTAAACGCCCGCTCTGATGGCACACTACTTGCCAGGCAGGACAGCTTTTCCAGGGCAAACTCTACTAGTTGTGGCCACAAATCAAGTTTGGCTGCCCAGAAGTCCAGCAGATCTTCAAAGTGTGTTGGCATGGGCATGTCAAGGTATGCCATCAACTGCTGGTTCAGGTTCTGCTCCAGGTCTACCTGCTGCTGATGAGTTGCTTCACTATGTGGATGAAGAAAAGTAATCATTTGCGACTTTAGACTCAGACTGCTGCTGATGGAGCTGGTACTGCTCCTGCCACCCCACCCCTCCCCAGCAGCCATGGTAATGGAAGGTGAGCACAGGGGGCCCCCCGATTCCGACCTGTGAGAGGATGGACGATGGCGCCGATAGGCATCGGCCAACTGACTACATAGAATGCATCTCTAGTAGGTCAGTTTGTCCCCCCTCTCAGTGGGTGTAAAAAAGATGCCTATTTTGTGGTGGTAGCGAGGGTCCAATAAGGTGGAGATCCAGAAGTCATCCCGCTGCCGAATGGTGACAATTCGGCAGTCACTACGCTAGCAAGTGAAAATGCATAGTGCCATTTGTGCAAATGACTCGGAGGGACTTCCTGCCTTCATCTCCACCGCATACTGCCACATTGTGTCTGCGTCCTCGGTCTCGCCTTCCTCATAACCTCTAGCTCCTCTGGCTGCTCCTGCTCCTCCTTTCCTGTCAGATTACTAGAAAAACCACCCATTTGGTGAAACCTAAACTGTGCTCCACTGTGCCCCTCACCCTCCTCCTCCTCTAGGTCAGCCCCCACAGGGCTCATGTGGCCGTGAGAGATGTAGGCGCCATGTCTCCAGTGCCCTTACCAGCCGTCATTTCAAACACGTGTTGTAAGAAATTAAGCAGTGGAATGACATCGTTTATCCGGTAATCCTGACGACTTACTAATAATGTGGCTTCCTCAAAGGGCCTGAGCAAACGGCAGGTGTGACATATGAGCTGCCCCTGGTTCACATTGAAGTTACACAGGGGAGTACCCCTATCCGCTTGGATCATCAAGAAATCGGTGATGGCTTTTTTCTGTTCGTACAGTCGGCCCAACATATGGGGAGTGGAATTCCAACTTGTGGCAACACCACAAATCAGACTATGTTGGGGGATACGGTTCTGACACTGCAGCTCAAGGAGGGTGTGCTTTGCGGTGTACGAGTGGCTGAATTGCATGCAAAGTTTCCTTCCCGTTGTTAGGATGTTTTGCAAATGGGGGGAACATTTCAGGAACCACTTGATAACCAGATTGAACACGTGTGCCATGGATTGTTGGCAAAATGGCTAACTAAAAGTAGGAGGAGCATCTGCAGCGACAGAAGGAGAGTATGACACACAGCTCCCTTCGGCTGAGGTGGTGGAGCCTTGGCTGGCTGAGAGAGTGGCGTACCACTGGATGATGCAGCAGGCTGGACCACTACATCGGAGCCATGATTCTCCCAGGCCGCTTTATGGTGGTGAGGCATATGTTGACGCAGGGCCATGGTGCCAACATTGGGACCCTGGCCACGCTTCACCTTCTGCAGACATATCTTGCATGTGGCTATGTGAACCTCCTCCAGATGCTTGATGAAAAACTGCCACACTACCGAGTAGCTGATTTTCCCACCAACAGTCCGCACTAATTGACTGCAACTGCCGCCGTCTACAGGAACCCCTGTTCCACTACTTCCCGGGAAGGTAAGCTACCGCGAAGCAGGTGGTCTCCCCCGGGCACGTTTGGCTCCAGAATTTCCACTTCTGCCACCATGCTGACTGCCAACCATGCTACCACCTTGCTGTCTCAACCTGCAACTCTCTTCTCCTGATGATGATGAAGCCCCTTCTGCACCCGGCTCCCAATTGTGATCGGTTTCATCATCATCAACAAGTGTCTGCACGTCACTGATGTCCTCCTCAACAGTGTCTGCTTCGGGACCCTGAACGCTGGCAACACCGCCTCCCACGTCACTCTCCTCATCACTACATGCCCGCCTAGCAGAGGAAGCAGCGGATGTCTTCTCCACTTCTTGGCTGGGCAGTAGCTGCTGACTGTCCTCTATTAGATCATACTCACTGAATAGTGGAGCTGAACCCTCAGCATAAGATACTTCTTTAGGAGAGGGAACAGCATAGGACACAGGCAATGGGAGGACAGGGACTGCTCCTGGGCCATGCCAACTGAGGGTTTTGTCTGAGGAAACCACCGACTGTTGACTGGGGGAATCAGATGTCACTTGTGATGAAATGGATGACCGTGTTATTAACCAATCAATGACGGCAGATGGGTTGCTGGTCGAGACACGACCGCTTGCTGATACCGGGAACTCAGGCCTCTCGCTGCGACTCCTGCTGCCACTCGACCCTAGTCTGCTGCGACCTCTGCCTGATGAATTTAGGCCTCTGCCACTCCTCTGTGCACGTCCTGGCACTTCTCTGCCTGACATACTTAGTGCATATATGAGGGGAGTACAATACGCTTCACTACGTTTAAAACAGTATTTGTCTAGAAAAGCAGCAGGTGTGTACTTTTGGCTGGACTTTCACAGTGTCTAGGCCCTTGACAGATTAACAGGTACCAATTAGTACACTACTTAGATGTAGGTATGTGGTATACACTTATGAGGGCAGAAAAATGCGCTACAATACACTTAAAAAAAAGTATCTGAGTACAACACCAGCCGGTGAGTACTTTTGCCCGGACTTTCACAGTATCTAGGCCCTTGACAGAATAACAAGTACAAAATAGTACACTACTTAAATGTATGTATGTGGTATGCACATATGAGGGCAGAAAAATGTGCTAATGTATGCTTCAAAAATTATTTGAGTAAAACAGCAACTGGTGATTACTTTTGGCTGTCCCTTCACAGTATGTAGGCCCTTGACAGATTAACAGGTACAAAATAGTACACCACTTAGATGTAGGTGTGTGGTATGCACTCATGAGGGCAGAAAAATGCGCTACAGTACACTAGAAGAAAATTGCCAACAACACCAGCAGTACACAACAATACTGCAGCACACAGTCACTGTGTACTAAACCCAAAATTGCAAAAAGACTCTCTCTCAAATACTATTAGGAATGGACTGCTGGGTATGGATTATACTGTCCACAGACTAGTATAGCCAGCAGACCAGTTGTTGTGGAACAAAGACACAGATTTGCCCTAAAAAATTATTTCTCCTCCTCTGAAAACATTTGTGCAGCTGAGGCAACACACAGCTCTCTGCCCCCCTCTGTAATACAGTGCAGTGACTGAGGGGTTAATTGCTGCAGTAAGAATTAATTTCTGTGTGAAAACACTGTGCTCTGTGCCTTACAGAAGGCTGAGGTGACCAAAAAAAGCAAAAAGCAAAAAGCTTTTCTGTGTAACACACACAGCGATGTCCATCCTATCTCTCTGCAGTGTAATGAATGAAATGACGTGCCGGAAAATGGCTGCCAAATATATAGGGCTGTGACACAGGGGGGACTGGCTGCTGATAGGCTGCATCCTGCATGTCATTCAGGGTCATCCGCCTGTCTGTCTTCCCGCCTTGCCTTCCCTCCTTCCCAGCGTTCCTTGCCCCATGTACTGACATGTGGATCCACCATTTTAGATGCCCCTGATCCTGGACCGCAGTAAATGTAGTTTAACTTAGCGATTTGCGCGATAGAATCGCGGCGATATTCACATTAGTTGAAATCAAATTTTTCATGAAATTCGTAGCTAATTCGGGTTCGTCAGCTTCGATTAACTCATCTCTAGAGATGATTGATGTCGTGAATACCCAATCACAAACACCCAATACTACTATTACATGTGACATTTTAACTTTAGTAATATATATCTTTCCCAAGTAGCCCTTCCCATTATTTGTGAAGCACGGCAACATGGTCCTCCAGATAAACCTACTGAATGACCTTGTAGAGATTTTCCAACTAGTGTTGTGACAAATGATAGTACACAACATTTGTTACAAAACAAATCTGTATTGTTTTATATGACTCATAATTCATTTTGATGCGGCTGTTACAGGCACGCTATGAACTTCTCAATCAAGCTTAGCTAAGATTAGAGTAATTTCTCCAAGGTCACAAAGAACTGAAACTAATTCAGACTGCATCTCAGGCAAATCCCTTTTTCATTCACCATCACACTCTGTCGCCCTTAACCACTTCACTCGATTACTTCCCATATTGTACTTTCATGCCAGTAAAGGGGTTGTCTTTAAATAACAACATATCCCTTATCTACAGTATAGGGGATATGTGCCCAACTGCTTGGACCCCCTGAAATCTTTAGACTGGGACCCAGCTCTAAGAAAAGCGCTTGCTGCTGATGGCATACTCTCTTTTCGTTTCTATAGTAGCGTTGAAGATGCCTTAGTGCTCAATTCAGAGCTCACTTAAAAAATGTTTTCTTAAATGAAGTGTGTGCCATCAACACCCGGGGCTCCATTCTGGAGATCATGGGGGTGCCTTCATTCGGAACCTCCGCGATCAGACACTGTAAAGTATAGTAACAGGGCAGAGTGGCTTCTTAGCGCCTTATCCTTGTCTTCTTTCCGCCCCACTTGGCTTAATTGACAGGCCCCTACCTATACAAAAATAAGCAAACAGGCAATCAATTCATCCGAGGTGGGCAGAAGCTAAAAGGGAGCTGGCCAATGGACACTTCTCCCTGAGCCTGGCGCTTTGAAAAGCTTTGTTTGCCCTTATATGCCACTCTTTCTTTTGAGCTTCACAGCCCACAGCATGAGGAGAGAACTAATGGATATACATTTTTTGTATCTTTTCATTAAAGGAAAACAGTCATCCTGTTCATCCACACTAAACCCAATAAACTGGGTTATAGTGTGGGTGAGAAGGAGACAGATGAGGGTCACTGATTCCTTTACATACCATTTCTCTGGAGATCTGTCCCTCCGAAGATCTGCTTCCATCTTCTGTGAATTGCACTCTGGGGACAAGCCCACCGACTCAATTTGAATAATTTGCGGAGTAAAGGTACGTATAGGATTCCTCATCGGTCTCCTGTTTACCCACACTATAACCCAGTGTACTGGGTTTAAGGTGGGTGAACAGGAGGACCGTTTTCCTTTAATAAAAAATAAGAGGGACTTTTGGTGATTTGTAACTTTTTTCTTGTTTGCTGGATTCAAATGTATTGAATTGCTAATGTAAGCCTAGCAACTCCAGTATCAGTATTTTAATGTTACTTTTCTACTTGCTGGTAAAGAAGGATATTATATTTAAAGTAGAAAAACATCCACAAGAGGACATAGTTTTAAATTAGAGGTCTGTGCAGTAATATGAGGAAGTAGTGGAGAGGGTAGTGGATGCATGGAATAGCCTTTCTGCCGAAGTTTTAGCTGCAAATACAGTGAAGGAGTTTAACCTCTTAAGGACGGCGGGCGTATCCATACACCCCCGTTTTAAAGTCCTTAAGGACTGAGGGCGTATGAAATAATTCAGCAGGCATCCCGGCACATCACAGAGGGGGGTCCTGAGACCCCCCCATGTCGGCGATCGCAGGAAATCGCATGTCAAGTCAGACATGCGATTTTCTGCTATTCCGGGCTGATCGGGTCTCTGGTGGAAACCCCCGCTCTGCCCACCCCTGGATGTCGGACAGAATGGGGGGAGAAGATGGCGTCTAGTGGTTGCCAAACAGCAACTCCCAGCATGCCCAGACAGCCAAAGGCTGTCTGGGCATGCTGGGAGTTGTAGTTTTGCAACATCTGGAGGGTCACAGTTTGGAGAGCACTATTACAGTGGTGCTCAAACGGTAGCCCTTCAGATGTTGCCAAACTACAACTCTCAGCATGCCAAGACTGCCCAGCCATGCTGGGAGTTGTAGTTCTGTAACATCTGTCCCTTCAGATTTTGCAATTTTCATGAAAATTTTGAAAATTGTTGCTATACTTTGAAGCCCTCTAATTTTTTCAATAAGTAAAAATATGTCTATTTTATGATTCCAACATAAAGTGGACATATTGTATTTGTGAATCAATATAAAATGTATTTGGAATATCCATTTTCCTTACAAGCAGAGAGTTTCAAAGTTAGAAAAATGCAAAAGTTTCTAAATTTTCATGAAATTTGAGGATTTTTCACCAAAAAAGGATGCAGTAACGACAAAAATTTACCACTAAAATAAAGTAGAATATGTCACGAAAAACTATCTCAGAATCAGAATAATCGGTAAAAGCATCCCAGAGTTATTAATGCATAAAGTGACGGTGGTCAGAATTGCGAAAAAGGGCTCAGTCCTTAAGGTGAAAAAGGGCTCAGTCCTTAAGGGGTTAAGCATGCATGGGATATGCATATGGCTTTCCTTCATATAAGATAGAGCTAGGTATAAGGCTATCCTTCATATAAGAAAGTAATAGGTATAAGGCTATCCTTTCTATAAGATAGAGATAGGCATATGGTTTTCCTTCATATAAGATAGAGATAGGCATATGGCTATCCTTCATATAAGATAGTAATAGGTATAATGCTATTCTTCATATAAGATAGAGATAGGCATATGGCTTTCCTTCATATAAGATAGTGATAGGTATAAGGCTATCCTTCATATAACATAGTGATAGGTATAAGGCTATCCTTCATATAAGATAGGGCCAGGGACTATTCATAGTATTTAAAATATTGGGCAGACTAGATGGGCCAAACGGTTCTTATCTGCCGACACTGTCTATGTTTTTATGCACAACCACACACATCTTGGACTTTCAGAGCAGTGCTGGTTGCTTTCTCTTTTTGTATATGTGGTGACGGGGTGGTGCTGGTGATAGTGTAGGGTATATTGGTATTAACCCTTTGTTGTTGTGACGCCAGGGTGCGGTTTCCTTAGGGTAATGGTCCTACTGCCAACCGTCCCACAAACGGTAGGGAAAAATAAAGCAATGTCCACAGCAAATGTTGATGAAAACTGGAATAAACTTCACTGCATATTTTATGCAAATGCAGGTAACAAAACAGTCTTTGTATAGAGGACCGTAGTTCAGGTTCCTCACAGGTTTGCTGGGACTTCTGAATGCAATGAGCTTTGATTTGCTAGCCACTGTGCTACTGTATTTATGATAATTGAGTTGCAGTAGTCACACAGGATTTTATTAGTTTTGAGCTGGATAACTCACGGTTTAGTGGCTGCAGAAGATAAGGCTTCAGGCCTAGCTTGAATTGATGATGAGATATGAGATGTGCTTGGCTTTATAATCCAGAACTAAGAGAGAAAATTTAGTGGCAGCAGCCCCTTATATATTAAGGGGGGTGGGACAAAGCTCATTGGATAGCCAAACCTATCAGTCCTGACCCCTGGAACTCTGGGTATATCACATTACCCAAAGGTCCTTAAACCATAGCATAACAAAAATCAAAGGCACGTGACCTCTAAGGTCCTATACAGAGGTATCCTAGATTAATTAAATATATAAATATATACATTAAATATTACCATATTAAGAGGTGACTAGGGGTTAGCCCTTCAGGAGAGCCCATTAGCATGGTGGAACTCTGGCTGAGGTGACTCCAGACAAAGGGACAGGACAAAGTCCTGTACCGGGACACCACATATAAAAGAAGAAATTGGGGCTCAGGGTCATGAATATTGAACCAAGTGCCCTTGTGAGTCAACAGGGACACAAGATAGCAATATAAAATAAAAATATATATAAAATATATAATGGCAAAAAAGGGCTAATAAAATAGGGCTAGTGAAATAAAACAATAAAATGTGGCCACACACTATAATGAATACAACCTGGATAAAATACTGCGCAGTATATTGTGCTTTTTGTTCTGTTTTAGAGTGCTCACTCTTATCATGCAACTGAATTCAGTAAGCCAGTAATGTCCAGGTATGGTGGCAAGTCTATGACTCCCTGATTCGGAAGTGTGGAAAGATGCAAAGTCTCTGTGCAATGTTATTAGTTGTACTGCAATATTAGGTAACAGTTGTGCTGGTAGGTGGATAGTTCCTTGAGATGCGTGTCAGTTGTAGTCCACGTTCCGGTGTCTCCTGGCAGGGAGCACGCTGCTAGAGACTCGGCCGTCTCCTTCATTCGCAGCACAAGCGGCAGAGGGCTCCAGTTGTGTGGACTGCAGCGCTTCTCCTGGATGCAGCAGTAGCAGATCCCGGCAGCGTCCTCGTGTTTGAGATAGCACACGTTGTCACGGGTTGATTGGCAGGTCTTAATATAGGACCTAGCTGCTGCAAAAAGGACCTAAGGAAGTCCTGAAACATGTCCAGCTACTTATTACCCCAGTGACCACCACTACCTACAATATTGAGACCTGCCAAGCAACCCGTGACAACGCGCGCTACCTCAAACACGAGGACGCCGCCAGGATCTGCTACTGCTGCATCCAGGAGAAGCGCTGCAGTCCACACAACTGGAGCCCTCTGCCGCTCGCTCTGCGAATCAAGGAGACGGCCAAGTCTCTAGCAGCGTGCTCCCTGCCAGGAGACACTAGAACATGGACTACAACTGACACACATCTCAAGGTACCATCCACCTACCTGCACAACTGTTACCTAATATTGAAGTACAACTAATAACATTGCACAGAGACTTTGCATCTTTCTACACTCCTGAATCAGGGAGTCATAGACTTGTCACCATACCTGGACATTACTGGCTTACTGAATTCAGTTGCATGAAAAGAGTGAGCACTCTAAAACAGAACAATAAGCACAATATTTTATATTGCTATCTTGTGTCCCTGTGAGTCACAGCACATAACGCTGATTTATATATTATTTTTTAAACATTAATAAATACTATTTGGTTCAATATTCATGACCCTGAACCCCAATTTCTTCTTTTAATCTGCCTATTGTTCAACACCGTGGGTATAGTCTAACAAGAGCCTCTCCAACATTTTTTATATTGCATTTCTTTTTGTGTGGTTGAGGTGCTATTACGTTTACTTGTGGGTCCTTGGCATATAAGGTTAAAGATACTTCTTTGTAAACACATCACCAGCACAAAGACCATCACCTTTATTAATTATTCCAAATGGAAAGGAATGTCCAACACGCTTAAGAATTCCATATAATTTCAGTGTATTGCAAATCCATTATAAGGACACACATCTCAAACAAAAAAAAAGTTAGCTTCATGCGTTTCAGGGATAACCTCCTCAATAAGCCTGGATTGATAGAGCATTGGGCATTTCTTTCCGTTTGCATATATTGGCCTCTGCACCTGTTTGGCGTCCGAGTGCTCCCAGCTGGATCAATTGGTGATAAGCTGACTGAACCTGGTATGTTCAGTAACTATTGGTTCCATGTGATCACCATTGTATTGTTACCCCTTCCTATAATTTCCTTCCCTTACCCAGTGGTTTTAATTTTACAGTATGGCCAAGTGGTATATCTGTATATATATATATATATATATATATATATATATATATATATATATATAGGGTTTTCTGCAAATGCCATACTCATTTGATGTCATCCTTCCCCAGAGACTTAAATAAGGGAGAAAATGGCTAAAAATTATGGGAGGAGTAATTACATGCAGAGCTCAAGTAAGACAGTTCTAACATTACTTTCCAGTTCTGTTCTCAGCAAAACCATATGTAATAAAAGCTTTATAGCATTTTTTGCAGTTGTGGTGTTCAACATGTATATAGGTTGACTATTAATATGCTTATGTGCCACCTAGATTTTTTCACTGACTAGAGAAAGATACTTGATTTAATAACCACCCTCAGCTTATAGCCAGGGATAATTTGTTTTATCTCCCTACCAGCTATCTGCCCATGTCCGCAGCTCTGAGCATAATACAGTCATGGCCGTAAATGTTGGCACCCCTGAAATTTTTCTAGAAAATCAAGTTTTTCTCACAGAAAAGGATTGTTTATTCCCTTTGTGTGTATTGAAACTAAACAAAAAAAAAGGGAGGAAAAAAAACAAATTGGACATAGTGTCACACCAAACTCCAAAAATGGGCTGGATAAAGTTATTGGCACCCTTTCAAAATTGTGGAAAAATAAGATTGTTTCAAGCATGTGATGCTTCTTTAAACTCACCTGGGGCAAGTAACAGGTGTGGGCAATATAAAAATCACACCGGAAAGCAGATAAAAAGGAGAGAAGTTCACTTAGTCTTTGCATTGTGTGTCTGTGTGTGCCACACTAAGCATGGACAACAGAAACAGGAGAAGAGAACTGTCTGAGGACTTTAGAACCAAAATTGTGGAAAAATATCAACAATCTCAAGGTTACAAGTCCATCTCAAGAGATCTAGATTTGCCTTTGTCCACAGTGCGAAACATTATCAAGAAGTTTGCAACCAATGGCACTGTAGCTAATCTTCCTGGGCGTGGACGGAAAAGAAAAATTGATGAAAGGTCTCAACGCAGGATAGTCCGGATGGTGGATAAGCAGCCTCAAACAAGTTCCAAAGATATTCAAGCTGTACTGCAGGCTCAGGGAGCATCAGTGTCAGCACGAACTACCCGTCGACATTTAAATGAAATGAAACGCTATGGCATGAGACCCAGGAGGACCCCACTGCTGAAACAAAGACATAAAAAAGCAAGACTACATTTTGCCAAAATGAACTTGAGTAAGCCAAAATCCTTCTGGGAAAACATCTTCTGGACAGATGAGACCAAGATAGAGCTTTTTGGTAAAGCATATCAGTCTACTGTTTACTGAAAAATGGAATGAGGCCTACAAAGAAAAGAACATAGTACCTACAGTGAAATATGGTGGAGGTTCAATGACGTTTTGGGGTTGTTTTGCTGCCTCTGTCACTGGGTGCCTTGAATGTGTGCAAGGCATCATGAAATCTGAGGATTACCAATGGATTTTGGGTCCCACTGTAGAGCCCAGTGTCAGAAAGCTGGGTTTGCGTCCGAGATCTTGGGTCTTCCAGCAGGACAATGACCCCAAACATAAGTCAAAAAGCAACCAGAAATGGATGGCAACAAAGCGCTGGAGAGTTCTGAAGTGGCCAGCATGGAGTCCAGATCTAAATCCCATTGAACACCTGTGGAGAGATCTTCAAATTGATGTTGGGAAAAGGCACCCTTCCAATAAGAGACCTGGAGCAGTTTGCAAAGGAAGAGTGGTCCAGCATTCCGGCTGAGAGGTGTAAGAAGCTTATTGATGGTTATAGAAAGCGACTGATTTCAGAATATTAAGTTAAGGGTGCCAATAATTTTGTCCAGCCCATTTTGGGGGTTTGGTGTGACGTCATGTCCAATTAGCTTTTTCCCCTCCCTTTTTTGGTTTAGTTCCAATACACACAAAGGGAATAAACATGTGTATCGCAAAACATGTGTTACTGCAATCCTTTTCTGTGAGAAATACTTCAGAAATTCAGGGGTACCAACATTTACGGCCATGACTGTATAAAGTTGACAGATTCCTTTAAATGAACTTGTTAAGGACCCATGACGTACCGGTACGTCACGAGTCCGCTCCCGTTCTATAACGCGGGGCCACGGCGTGGGTCATAGCAGGTCGGGCCCGGCCTCTAACAACTGTTATTGTTAGAGGCCGGGACCCGTGGCTAATAGCGCGCGGCATTGATGCGCGGTGCCGCCTGCTATTAACCCTTTAGAAGCGGCGTTCAAAGTTGATCGCCGCGTCTAAAGTGAAACTAAGAGCATAGAGGGAACAGACTGTACAGCATTCACCAGGAATTTTCGCCGGGATGGCACTTTCTTTATTGCATACGAGACGGAATTACAGCAGCATGCTCGGAAGAAGAAGAACGCGAGCTCAGAGAGCTCGTGGGTAGCCGGTTTCGCGGGTGTCCGCATGGTCACGCCCACTAAACTCTGTTCTCTATGTGTCTGCATAAAGTGAAACTAAAATGTTTCCTCGCCTCCTCGCTGTCCGATCGATGAATGACTGCTCAGTGCCTGAGATCCAGGCATGAGCAGTCAAGCGACAGAATCATCGATCAGTGGGTTCCTTTGAGAAACCACTTATCAATATAAAAGATCAGTGTGTGCAGTGTTATAGTCCCCTATGGGAGCTATAACACTGCAAAAAACAAGTGCAAAAAAAAGTGAATGAAGATCATTTAACCCCTTCCCTAATAAAAGTTTAAATCACCCCCTTTTCCCATAAAAACAAAAACAAACAGTGTAAATAAAAATAAACATATATGGTATCGCCGCGTGTGGAAATGTCCGAATTATAAAAATATATCATTAATTAAACCGCAAGGTCAATGGCGTATGCGCAACAATATTCCAAAGTCCAAAATAGTGCATTTTTGGTCACTTTTTCGATCATGAAGAAATGAATGAAAAGCGATCAAAAAGTCCAATCAATACAAAAATGGTACCGCTAAAAACTTCAGATCACGGCGCCAAAGATGAGCCCTCATACCGCCCCATACGCGGAAAAATAAAAATTGTCAGAAGATGACAATTTTAAACATATAAGTTTTCCTGCATGTAGTTATGATTTTTTCCAGAAGTACGAAAAAATCAAACCTATATAAGTAGGGTATCATTTTATTCGTATGGACCTACAGAATAAAGATTAAGTGTTTTACCGACAAATGTACTGTGTAGAAACGGAAGACCCCAAATTTACAAAATGGCGTTTCTTTTTTTCAATTTTGTCTCAATTTTTTTTCCCGTTTCACCGTAGATATTTGGGTAAAATTATATGGATTTTTAGGTGCAAAATTTAAAGAGTTATGATTTTTTAAAAGTAAGGAGGAAAAACCAAAAATGCAAAAAAGGAAAAAACCCCGGGTCCTTAAAGGGAACCAATCATCAGATTTTACCCTATATAATGCTTGGTAAAGCGTTATATAGGGTAAAATTGTTGTCCTCACCATCCCCCGGGGGCCGCTCCTGCGCCAAGGGATGGTGAAGATATGAAGTTATAAACTAGTCACCGCCGCAGCCGTAAGTAGTCACCTGAGCGGGGAGCTCTTCTCACCAACTCCCGTTCTTTGGCCGGGAGCGACGCCCCCTCCGCTTGATTGATGGGCCGCTTCATTGTTCTGCTCACTGAACAGACGGAGCAGAGCGATGACGCGGCCCGTCAATCAAGCGGAGGGGGCGTCACTCCCGGCCAAAGAACGGGAGTTGGTGAGTGGAGCTCCCCGCTCAGGTGACTACTTACGGCGGCGGCGGTGACTAGTTTATAACTTCATATCTTCACCATCCCTGGGGGCAGGAGCGTCCCCTGGGAATGATGAAAATAAAGATTTTACCCTATATAACGCTTTGCCAAGCGTTATATAGGGTAAAATCTGATGATTGGTTCCCTTTAAGGGGTTAAAATATCTTCACTGTCTTAAACCACCACTGGGGAAACTATGGGAATCTCAGCAGTATGCAGTAAGCTCCAAAGTTTACCATAGTGGAGGCAGAAATTTATTTTTATTATTGTGTGAAGAGATGCAGGTAACTCAGAGCCCTACTAGGATACATTATAATACAAATCAGCACAGAAAGTTGAAACTACAATGTACATGGACTAGTCATCTGATATATGCCATCTGATATATGTCTAGGATTTTTTGTATTTTTCCTACTCTGTCTCCCAGTATGGTTTTCCGTGTCTTGGTTTTTCTTGTCTAGTGTAATTTTTAGCTAACTTTTTAATACAGTTTTCATATTTGAAGTGTTTTCTCTATTTGTAATGTGTTTCATGCTTTAGCAACAGTTCCCAGAGTAACTCTCTCTATGTGCTGTAAGATGGGTCTTCAGTGGTTGCCATTGTTTAGATGACATAATCAGGCAGAAAAGAATGGGTCTAATATATGTTTAGAAGTAATGTACATTGTGAAGATTATCCGATCTAAACTTACAGACGCTGTGTATAAATGATATAGGAACAATGGGGTAAATATAGGGTGATTCAAAAAAGATGGTGCAAAGTTATAGCTTGGGTGTTCCTACCCAAGAGAATATACACTGCAATATAAACTGACATTTTGTAATATATGCCATACTGTGGTTTGTGGAAGGAGAAGTATATGTCCTTCCTCTCCCATTCCTTTTGGATCCACTTCTGGCTTTGGCTCAAAAACTGCAGTGGCAGAACTCCAGAAATCCTGTGTGGAAACCTAGCCTTTCTATGGATCTTTACTAAGAATCAAGTACACAGACACGGGATTGGCTGTCTGTAAACCAATTACAGATCTTTACTACAGGCACCATCCGTTATGAATCCCCCTGCTTTATTGACAAATATGTGAGACGGCCATTAGAACCTTTCAGTAGTGCAGCCTCAGACTTTTTGGACCTTTACTTTTAATGGGCACTGTCACTAAAATAAACTTTTTATATGTCATAGAGTCATGTCAACATTTTTATTAGCTGGGGTTTCAGTACTTAAATCCCCACTGATCGCTAGATATGGCCGGGAGAAGTGTACGCTAATTCTCTTCCAGCTCTGTCAACTTCGCCCCCCTTGTTCTAGAAATCAGTAGGTGTCTGAACACCCAGGCCCCCACTGATCAAATGTTTTGATGTTTTTTTGTTTTGTTTTTAATGAAAGGGGCATTATGCAACCATTACTCAATATACAGTAGATGTTAAAAATATATAGCATGTTTTATTTAGGGACAAATGCTTTTGTGGCCTGGTACAGATTAAGCACACCTCACCCCAGGGAAACTGACAGCAATATCACCCACACTTATCTGAATATACAAGTTGCCCCATTCCTGAGCAATCTGTATTTTGCTATGGGGATTTGTTCCTGCTCTGGACAGTTCCTGACATGGACAGAGGTGTCAGCAGAGAGCACTGTGGTCAGACAGAAAATAACTATACAACTTCCTCTCTAGCAGACCCCAGTACTGGAAGGATTAAGATTTTTAAATAGAAGTCATTTACCAATCTGTTTTCCACCAGAGTACCCCTTTATATTTAGGATAGTGTAGGTGATGCTACTGTCATTTCCCTTGGAAGCTGGCAGCCTACCTGTAACATTTAATAGCTTTGCTAGCACAGTTCCCTATAAACCGGGTAATACAAAATACCATCTCTAATAATAATAACAAAATGCAGACAGATGTAAAGGGCCACAGAGCATTTAGACTAGAGCAACAACGATTTATCGATAAAATCAATTAAATTTGATAATGGAATTCGTTGTTGACGAATCCCGTTATCGAATAATCGCCCGATTCGTTGTCCGCAGCCAGGAGGCTGCTGTGGTCAGGCTTGAGTTCCGAAAATGCTGCAGCAACCTCAGTGACAGTGAGTCCCTGTGGAAATTGTATCACCCAACGCCCGGGACATGCAGTTTTGGTGTGACGGGCAGGTGAATTCTTCAGGCATTTAGCCCTGCTTCGGGCAAGAAGGGCCAAATTCCTATGGAATTCACATAAAACGGGGCAATCGGTTTTGCCCTGTAACTAAACTCCTATAGGCTGCAGCTGTGTGCTGCAGCCTATAGTGAGCCGTGCAGAACAACAGCGTTTCGGCGTAGGCGCGTGCGATGACGTCACTCATCGTGCACACCTCCGTCCGGACCGAGGATGCGGTCCATTAATGATAATGACCACGAGCCCCTGAGCCAGCCGAAGCGCACATGGGGGCAGAGTACAGGTAGCAGGGGATCAGAGAGGAGGGGAGGTTTGGTAATAATGTGGTACAGGAAAGGGGAGGGGGTTATGCTGACATGGGGGGCATCAGAGGTGGGGTATAATGACATGGGACATCGGAGGGGGGGAATATAATGACATAGGAGTCATTAGAGGGGGTATAATGGCTCAGGGAGCATCAGAGAGGGGGATATAATGGCACAGGGGGCATCAGAGGGGGGTAATATAATGGCTCTACTTAATAAAGTGTGTGCAATGCACACCGCATTACCCATGGGGGTATGTGCAGAGCATTGCACCCTTGTGCATGTAGTACAAACTCAAGGATGCAATGCTCTGCACATACCCCCATGGGTAAAGCAGTGGGTATGTAGTACATATACACTGCTATACACATGGTAGTATGTGCAGAGCATTGCATCCTAGTGTTTGTAATACTACAGAGTCTGTACTACAGACATGGGTTGGGTGCAATGCTCTGCAGTCTGCACATACCCCCATGTGTATAGGTGTGCTATATAAAAAAAAGTAAAAATAATAATAATGTTTTTACATACTCCTGTGTCCCAGTATGGTTTTCCTTGTCGCATGGCTAACTGTCTGAACTATTAAAATCAAGTTTTAGTAAATCATTAACATTTTATTTTATTAGTTCAGACAGTTACCCATGCTGCAATATCAAATTTACGCTGGTTTCTGTACAGGTTCATTAATAATGATCCTGTACAGCAACCGGCGTATACGTCACATCACATGCTAGAAACTTTTAATATGGCCATTGTACCTCATTTTGGCATTTTGATGTTTTTTCCGATTAAATAATTGACAACTAATCGATTATTAAAATAATCGTTAGCTGCAGCCCTAATTTAGACAAATAGTATTAAATGGGCACTCTTAGGGCTGGGCTGTATGCCGGTTCATACCGAATACCGAATTTGTTGGGCTGCACGATATGAATTTTCCCCCATACTGCAATACCGGTTGGGCCCCTCCCCCTTGGGAATGTATTATAAGCCCAGCGCAGCACTGTCCCCACATCGGGGAACTAATTATATGTGACCCGCCAGCGCTGTTCTGCCCCCCCCCCCCCCCGATTAATCAGCCCAGCGGGGTACTACTCACATATGTCACCTTCAAGCACTGCCCTCCTCCTCTTTGTTGGGGGCCGCCGGGCGCTGGAACTCTATACTGTCTTTACTGTACGCCAGTGGTCTCCAACCTGCAGACCTCCAGATGTTGCAAAACTACAACTCCCAGCATGCCCGGACAGCCGTTTGCTGTCCGGGCATGCTGGGAGTTGTAGTTTTGCAACAGCTGGAGGTCCGCAGGTTGGAGACCACTGCTGTACGATGTATCCCTATGCCCGGGCTGCAAAAGATAAAGAAAATAAACTGTAACTTACCTACGTCAGCCACATACAGGGGACGGGAATGTCAGATAGCCGTCAGCCTATCACCGGCCGGAGCGATATCCCGCCCCGGCCAGTGATAGGCTGAGCCCACTGTCAAGTAAGGAGCTCTGGCCGGCTACTTTCATGACAGTGCGCTCAGCCTATCACTAGCTGGGGCGGGACATCACTGCGGCCGGTAATAGGCTGACGGCTGTCCGACGTTCCAGTCCCAAGGAACAGCGTGTGGCTGACATAGGTAAGTTAAAGTTTATTCTCTGTATCTTTTGCAGCCCGGGCATAGGTATACAGTGTACAGCAGTGGTCTCCAACCTGCGGACCTCCAGCTGTCCGGGCATGCTGGGAGTTGTAGTTTTGCAACAACTGGAGGTCCACAGGTTGAAGACCACTGGCGTACAGCGAGTTCCAGCGCCCGGCGGCCCCCAACAAAGAGGAGGAGAGCAGTGCTTGAAGGTGACATCTGTGAGTAGTACCCCGCTGGGCTGACAATTAATTGGGGGGAGCAGAACAGTGCTGGCGGGTCACATGATTTGGGGGGGGGGAGTCGAACACCGCACACGGAAAATACCGTGATATACCGTGGAACCTCCGAAAGTTTAAAAAAATACCGTGATACACATATTTGGTCATGCCGCCCAGCCCTAGGCATTCTCATTAAAACTAATTTTTGCTATTTCACTCCTTATGAATAAAAAATCTTTCTAATGAACTTTAGTAAAAAACTAAATGAAGTTTTCTATGTTTTATTTGTGTTTAAAAAAGCTGCCACTAGGTGTCTTCCTACTTGTCCAGAGCACATTTTACCCCATCTTTTGCACAAACTTTGTACTCCTGCTGGCCTGGCAGAAGTGCAAAATCAGGAAATGCTGAAGGAGGTGTTTGCAGCCTTATCCAATCATAGCTAATCTCACACAATGAACTTCTCTGGGCTGTGTGTAGCAGAGTGAGGGAGGAAGTTCTCCCCTGTGGCTTCAGATGATGTCATGCCTGCTGGGTAACATCCCTTCCCAGTCTGTGAATCTGACTGAGCAGAAAATACAGAGCAATATCAAGGTAGAAAACTAAAAGATAATAAAAATAAAGGCAGGGGGTGGTTTATCATGATGGAGGCAGTGAACTGGGAGGATTATAAAATGTAACAAGATTATGAGAGGTACTCTTTAAACAGCATCCAGATGCAGTGTATTAAAGGTTAATGTCTACACCCCTGGTCTGATCATGAAGATGAGTGCAGGGAGGAGATAGAGCACACTTTCAGCTGTAACTGTAGTACCCCACAGTTCTCTCTATGATAGGGCAGGGCCATTCAGGAAGCTCTCTTTCAGTATGTGTTGAGGGGGAACTATCAGCCCACTTGGCCTTGTCACTTTTTGCAACCTCTGCCGTGTCTACTGCAATGCCACTGATTATAGCGGGGTCTATAAGCATTCTGTATTAGCTTCTGTCTCATTGACACCAAGAATACATCTGCAGGATGCACCTCATTTTGTCATCAAATCAGCTGGAAATACTGACAAGGTTTCAAACAAAGCCTACAAATATAGTGTAAACAGAGCCTCATATTTACTGGTGGTCCATTTGGGTGAAATACGTTCACCCCTGCGGGATCTACAGCTAATTTTCCACTGTAAGTTTTTCGTAACAGTTTTTCTGCAACGGAATCTACAGTGGAAAATCCACAGCAGATTACAGTAAAGTCAAGATAATTTGCTGTGGAGATGCTTCATAAAATTTGGCAAACGTGAACATACCTTAACCCCTTAACGACCACGGACATAAATGTACGTCCTGGTTTGGTGGTACTTTGCGCACCAGGACGTACATTTACTTCCTGTGTATGACCGCAAGCATCGGAGCGGTGCTCGCGTCATACACGGCAGGTTCTGGCTGCTATCAGCAGCCGGGGACCCACCGGTAATGGCTGACTTCCGCGATCGCATGGATGTCCGCCTTTAACCCCTCAGATTCCGTGATCTGTACAGATCACGGCAATGCGCATGATAAAATAGATGATCGGATCACTCGCAGCGCTGCCGTGGCGATCCGATCATCTGTAATGGCGGACGGAGGTTCCCTCACCTGCATCTGTCCGTCTCCCGGCTTCTCCTGCTCTGGTCGAGCAGACCGGAGCAGGAGATAGCCGATAATACTGATCAGTGCTATGTCCTGTGCATAGCACTGAACAGTATTAGCAATCAAATGACTGCTATAGATAGTCCCCTATGGGAACATACAAAGTGTAAAAAAAAGTTGAAAAATGTAAAAAATAAAAATAAAATAAAAAGTTAAAAAATCCCCTCCCTCAATAAAAATAAAAATTGTCACTTTTTCCCATTTTACCCCCAAAAACATATTTGGTATTGCCGCATGCGTAAATGTCCGAACTATCAAAATATAATGTTAATGATCCCGTACGGTGAACGGCGTAAACGTAAAAAATTTTAAAATGTCCAAAAATGCAGCTTTTTTGTCACATTTTATTCAAGAAAATATAAATAAAAAATGGTATAAAAGTTTTATATATGCAAATGTGGTATCCATAAAAAGTACAGGTGACGACGCAAACAATGAGCCCTCATACCGCCCTTTATATGGAAAAATGAAAAAAATATAGGTGGTCAAAATAGGACGATTTTAGATTACTGATTTTGTACAAAAAGTTTTAGATTTTTTTAAAGCGGTACAAAAATATAAAAGTATCTAGCCATGGGTATCATTTTAATCATATTGACCCACAGAATAAAGAACATATTTCATTTTTACCGTAAATTGTACAGTGTGAAAACGAAACCCTCCAAAATGTGCAAAATTGTGGTTTTCATTTAAATTTTATTTCCTCCCTAAAAAAATATTTTTTGGGGTTTGACGTACATTTTATGGTAAAATGAGAGGTTTTATTACAAAGTACAATTGGTCACACAAAAAACAAGCCCTTATATGGGTCTGTAGATGAAAATATGAAAGAGTTATGGATTTTAGAAGGCGAGGAGGAAAAAACAAAAATAAAATTGGCCTGGTCCTTAAGGTGAAAATGGGCTTGGTCCTTAAGGGGTTAAAGAGGTACTCCACTGGAAAAAAATGTTTATCAACTGGTGCCAGGAAGTAAAACAGATTTGTAAATTACTTCTATTTAAAAAGTCTTATCCCTCCCAGTACTTATCAGTTGCTGTATGTTCCAGAGGAAGTTATTTTCTTTTTGAATTTCCTTTCTGTCTGACCACAGTGCTCTCCGCTGACACCTTGGTCCATTTTAGGAACTGGCCAGAGTAGAAGCAAATCCCCATGGCAAATATATCCTGTTATTGACAGTTCCTGACATGGACAGAGGTGTCAGCAGAGAGCACTGTGGTCTGAGAGAAAGGAAATTCTAAAAGAAAACAACTTCCTGTGGAGCATATAGCAGCTGATAAGTACTGGAAGGATTAAGATTTTGAAATAGAAGTAATTTACAAATCTGTTTAACTTTCTGGCACCAGATGGTTTAACCCCTTAAGGACACATGACGTACTGGAACGTCATGTGTCCGCTCCCGATCTATAACGCGGGGCCACGGCCGGGACCCGTGGCTAATAGCGCGCTGCATTAACCCTTTAGACGCGGCGTTCAAAATTGAACGCCGCGTCTAAAGTGAAAGTGAAAGTATGCCGGTTAGCTCAGTGGGCTGTTCGGGATAGCAGCGGTGAAATCGCGGCATCCTGAACAGCTTACAGGACAGCAGAAGGGTCCCTACCTGCCTCCTCGCTGTCCGATAGCCGAATGACTGCTCAGTGCCTGAGATCCAGGCATGAGCAGTCAAGCGGCAGAATCATCGATCACTGGTTTCCTATGAGAAACCAGTGATCAATGTAAAAGATCAGTGTGTGCAGTGTTATAGGTCCCTATGGGAGCTATAACACTGCAAAAAAAAAGTGAAAAAAAAAGTGAATAAAGATCATTTAACCCCTCCCCAATTAAAATTTAGAATCACCCCCCTTTTCCCATAAAAAAAAAACACAGTGTAAATAAAAATAAACATATATGGTATCACCGCGTGCGGAAATGTTCAAATTATAAAAATATATTATTAATTAAACCGCACGGTCAATGGCGTATGCGCAAAAAAATTCCAAAGTCCAAAATAGTGCATTTTTGGTCACTTTTTATATCATTAAAAAATGAATAAAAAGCGATTAATAATTCCCATCAATGCAAAAATGGTAACGATAAAAACTTCAGATCATGGAGCAAAAAATGAGCCCACATACCGCCACATACACAGAAAAATAAAAAAGTTATAGGGGTCTGATATGACAATTTTAAACGTATTAATTTTCCTGCATGAAGTTATGATTTTTTCCAGAAGAACTACAAAATCAAACCTATATAAGTAGGGTATCATTTTAATCGTATGAACCTATAGAATAAAGATAAGGTGTCCTTTTTTACTGAAAAATGTACTACGTGGAAACGGAAGCCCCCAAAAGTTACAAAATGGTGTTTTTTTTTCAATTTTGTCTCACAATGATTTTTTTTTCTGTTTAACCGTAGTTTTTTGGGCAAAATGACTGACGTCATTACAAAGTAGAATTGGTGGCGCAAAAAATAAGCCCTCATATGGATTTTTAGGTGCAAAATTGAAAGAGTTATGATTTTTTACAGGCAAGGAGCAAAAAACGAAAATGCAAAAACGGAAAAACCCCCGGTCCTTAAGGGGTTAAAAAAATTTTTTCTAGGGGAGTACCCCTTTAAGGATAAAGCTAATGTTTACCTTACATTGCTTTGGGGTCACTGATGAAGAATAATACTGGTGTATAATTGTTTTGTTTGTAATTGTTCTACAGCCCCTATTTATAAAGATATATTACTTCCCTAACTCTGTGCAACTGGATCATCAGAGGACAATATTGTATAAGTCCGGTATGTACAATATGTATGTGAGGCACTCTAATAAAAATGTGTTATGGAGAGAAGGCTGCCAGCTGGCTACTGCTGACACCTACACAATAATGTGAAGAGCAGACTGACTGTACTCACTGGTCATTTTGGCACTTGAAGCAGTTACTATAATAGTGCATTAGTGACTAGCTGTCCTGCAGACACATTTACAGCACAGAGTATAAGCATTAATGTCTTGGAGACACATTTACAGCACAGTGTATAAGCATTACTGAAAGTCAAATATCATACAGAGCCAAGGTGACATTGCGTTATTAAAACTTCACACATTTCTATACGTTGAACATCCAATCAACAGTTAAATAAAAAAATTAGCCCTTACACTTAATTTCCTTTTATGCTTTTACTATTGTTCATTCTGTCAAGGATGGCTTGAGGTGAGGCTTTCAAATGTGATTGACTATGCTGCTGTATTCTTGTCGACACAAGAAATATGTACCAGACAAGGAGTTCGTTTAAACTCTTTCTCAGCAGGAAACTCAGCTGTTCCCAGAGGGAGTTCTCATCGAGAGTTTTCCAGAGTGAGTTATGTTTAATCCAGGAAGTACATTTAGTTTTTACATTTGACAAAGAGGAGGGTTAGTTATGACTTCAAAATCAGCATGTTACATTTTTATTGGTTGTTTGATTATTGCGTCCGTATATATTAGCATCTCTAGCGTCCATTAATTTGTTGGTAGAAGTTCCTCTACCGGGAAATTCCAGAGTTCTCTGTCCGTCAGATATTTTGTCTTTTTACTCCTTATCTCGGCCGTGCTGGAGTCATCCCAAGGCCTCCATCGTAGACACGAGCAGATAGCAAGCTGGTTATATGGGTTAAGGGGTAGGTAACAAATATCTTTTTCCAGCATCAGCAATGGCATATTAATATATTAATATATTGATCAGTCATCAGAAACATAAGGGTCATCCCTATCACCACCATAGATGTTAGTGGGGCATAATGTGCAGGCAAATGTTAATGTTTGTAATGTCAGCATTAGCCTGGATATTCAGAAATCTTTGTCCTAAAAGCAGAATGTGGCCCAATTGGAATTTTGTTTGCAGTGAAACTGCCCAGAAGCCTCTATGATCTTGCAGCATATGTAACAGTGCTCATATCAGCTGCTTATCTTTGCACTATTTTTTTTTCCATGGACAATGATGTAGCAAGACCAAAAAAAATGTTATTACTACTCCTACCAAACTCCTCATTCTATGTTGGAAGTAGTATGCTCATGAATCTATTCCCTGACATTTTTGTGGTAACTTTCAAGTTTATACTGCTCTAAAAGTGTCTTCAGTAAATGGTTTATTGTTTACATAAAATTTGTATTTATATAAAAGTTTTATTTTCCCATGACACATTATATTTATATAAAAAAAACTTGAAATATTACAGTTTTCACACTAACCACTGAGCCTCTATATGGGCTGACCATATGAAGGAGATTTATCAAGCTCCGTAGCAGATTTTTTTTGCATAAAAAAGATTTTTGCTTATTCCAAAGCACATTTCTGAAATCTGCTCACATTTATTTATCAAAGAAAAAGAAAAAATTAAGAAAAAAAAGTTGCATCCCCATTTAAAAGTCACATATGTATTCCAGGTCCAACCTGGCTTACAGAAAGTGTATACGTCTGCAGAAAAGGACATTAACACCCACTTTAACAACTATTCTGCATCATGAAACAAAGCTACTACATTAAGGTTAATTATAGAAAAAATGAATTATACAACTAATAACTCTAATAATTTTAAGGTTGAAAATACACACTGCACACCTTGTTAATTTTAGGACACGTACATGCTGGCGTACCCACTACATTTTTAAATTAATGTTGTGTTAAAATAGAGTAAGGCACAAAATAATTGTGTAAGAATTTTTCCAGACTACGTAAATATCCCATATGTGGCACTAAAATTTTTCCTTAAAAAAAAATAAACATTCATTGTAATACAGCTTCATGCACATTTTGGGGTGGGTAACATACTGAGCCTGTTGGTGCTGCGCTTTCTTCCTTCCTGACGTAAACTGCGGCCTCAGCGCAGCAACGCAAGTCTCCGCCCACCAACATCACAAAATGCGGGCTCAAAATCAAACAAAAAAGCCTCCAGAGTACGGATATTCATGGTGCGGCATAGTATGTTTTTAATATTTTTTAATTTCTGAGGAGGGTGGATGGGTTGTTGCAGGATAGTTGGAGTGCAGCTATTCAGTGCCAGGCAGGCCAGTCAGGGTGTCACCTGATGCGGTATAACCCCCCTCCTGTCACTCTCTAGCAACACTACTGGTAATAAAGGGTAGATAAAGAACTTCGGCTATTAACATAAGGGAAAACTTTTCTGTTTTAAAAAAATGATTTTCTCAGCGGGTTTCCCGGGTTTTGCTTACGCACGATTTATTTATCAAGGATGTGCAACTATTTTATAAATAGGTCGCATGTAAGCAAAAGTAAGTAAAAACATTTTGGCATATAAAAGCCATACATTTTAAAAGAATGATAAATCTCCTTCTATGTGCTTTTTTGAGATCACTTCTCAGCAGTCATCACAGGCAGGATTACACCGATTACACTGACCTTACTATAAAGACAAAGGCAGATAACACAGGATAAACCACTGATGACAGGTAACTAACTATACAACTCACTTACTTTCCTTCCCTCTCTACACGTCACAGTCCATGCATAGAACACTCCCATAGAAGTCAGAGTGTCATCTCTAGACTACCCTGTGGTCCATGTGGCTGCTGTATGCAGAGCAGAAGCTTAGGGATAATTGGGTGCCCCATAATCAAAAGAAAAAAAACAAAACAGACTAAAAAATCTCTAATCATGAAATATATGTTGATTATAATTTGTATCCGCATCTGGTTTTAATTATTATAAAAATGTGATATATTCCCTATAATGGTCAACACCTTTTTCAAAACTGTCAGGTCTGGATACATCGGTCTTATTTAAGTTAGCAACACCTTGGTTAAATACACCTTGGTCTTATGGATGAAAAAATATTGTACATGTGTGTCTAATAGTGAATAGTGAACATGATACACAGGCTCAGATTTACTGATTTGTCTGGGACAACAAACAAACTTACAAATTTAGACTTTAAAGAGGTACTTCGGTACCTGAAACTTATCCCCCATCCACAGGATATGGGATAAGTGTCTGATCGGGGGGGGGGGGGGGGTTCCGACTGCTGGGACATACCGTATTTTTAGATGTATAAGACGCACTTTTTCTTCCCCAAAACTGGGGGGGGGGGGGAGTTGGTGCGTCTTATACGGCAAATACACACCTATCACGGCGGTCCCTGCAGCTATCAATGGCCGGGACCCGCGGATAATACAGGACATCACCGATCGCGGTGATGCCCTGTATTAACCCTTCAGACGCGGCGATCAAAGCTTACCGCCGCATCTGAAGCGAAAGTGACACTAACCCGGCTGCACCGGGAGGGACCTTACCTGCCTCCTCGGTGTCTGTTCCGTGCCGGGATCCCCTGCATGGCCGGCGCTCTCCTTCGTCGTCATCACATCGTCGCGCACGCCGCCCCATCATCCAATAGGAGCGGCGTGCATAGCTGCGTGCGTAGCAACATGATGGCGGCGACGGAGAGTGAGGATACCGGGCAGCCGAGACGTTCCGGAGCGACCGGGACACCCCGGGGACGCGGCGACAGCAATGGAGGGCGACATCCAGGGCAGCAGTGACGGGTCCAGAGCGGCGGGGACACGTGAGTATTACCTCCTATACCAGTGGTTTTCAACCTGCGGACCTCCAGATGCTGCAAAACTATAACTCCTGGCATGCTGGGAGTTGTAGTTTTGCAACATCTGAAGGTCTACTGGTTGACGATCACTGTGACCTATACTTTACATTGTATTCTAGATTTTCCTCATTTAAAATTGGGTGCGTCTAATATGCCGGAGCGTCCTATAGGGCGAAAAATACGGTACATTGCTGTGTCGACCATCGCACGAAGCAGTGGATGACATGCCCCCTCCACGCATCTCTATGGGAGAGCCAGAAATACAGCGTTCATGTATTTCCGTCTCTCTCATAGAGAAACATCAAAATTGGCAAATTGCGCCAAAAATTCTGGTGCATTTGCAATAGTAAATCTGTGCCATTGTGAATGGGACCTTATTAATTATTGTGGATCCATGGGAGCCACTGTTTAGTTTCTTCATAAAGTGTACCTATGTCACTGTCAATGCACAGTTTGAAAAGTACATTAAATAATAAACAAGTCATAGCTTATTCTGGGCAAAATTTATTAGATGTCTATTGAAGAAAAATAACAAATCAAAGAAAAATAACACATATACTGTTTTCTTGTAAGAATCCATAGTTAATAATCTGGAAGCCACACTTTGTTTTATTAGATACAGAAGGTAGAAACAGTGCGATTTTAAATAATACAAGCATTAAACCAGGCATAGGAAAACCTACCCATTCCACCTGTCCTGGAGCCACATCTCCCATGAGCTGCCAGCTGAACTACTATCCTGGACATGAGAGGTGTCGTTCAGAAGGCGCGGGATACTGAAGGATGCCCATGCATGAATTACACACTATACTCCCCCATAGTAATGCCATCAAAAGTAGGTGTTTATAGCAAAGCTGCATGCAGTAGAACAACTGTAAAATTCAAAGCCTTCCAAATATAAAGCTTCTTTATTTCTTCAACATGAAATACTTTATACTGCAAAAGAGGGTGTTAATTTTTATAGCATTTCTCTGTAACAAATAAATATGTACATTTAGATACCACTAGCAAAACAAGTTCATTGTTTCACAAAATCGTTCATAAAAGACTATTTTACAGGTTTGAACTGGCTAGTGTGGCAGAGAGAGAAGCTGGCAGCCTCATGAGGACTTGAGCACACCCAAGTTGGCGTAACAGTGGAAACGGGACGGAGGCTCTGTACAACAGAACTAGGCAGCGTATGTACAAAATACTACATAAAATGCGAGTATGTGTCCAACAAAGAGCAGAAATGTAGTAAACGCTATATTATAAGGTGCTGAAAATGCTGTGTACACAATGTCTCGTGACACTGTTATACATTGGTGGCCTAGTATTTTCTAGTATTATATAGCCTGAGCTGATGTTTTAAAAATTACACAATTCTTGGCCTTCAAGATCAGTGGTCTCCAAACAGTTTATAGACCACTGTTCTAAATGATAGTGAATGGATGGGTGACTAATTCGCTGCAGGTTGCCTGCAATTGAAATTCTGCTTGCGGAATTGAAGTCAATGGGTAGCAACAGAATATGCTTGCAGGTTTTCCGTTGGGCAGCGTATTGTTTATGTGTGAATGTTCCCAAAGGCTGAGAATTGGGTTATTTTAAAAACATGTAACTCTCCACCTATAGGTGGCAGCAGGAATAAAGTCACTAATATTTGACATCCTATAGAAGCCACCCGTTGTCTTCACGTTACATATACCTCGCATTTTTTGCAGCCAACACAATCAAAGTTAGCAGGGAACAATTGACAGTCCTGTTTTCTACCTGTTTTCTTGATCCCAATACTGACATCACCCACATGCAAACTACAAATTATGGCTTTTAATAATTAGATACTTTAGGTAGAATTCTCACATTGCATATCAAATACAATTGCTGGATAAACCAACAATAGAGATTTCTGGAGATGCAGACTTAGAACATATTTGTAATGGAATAAGTATGAGTAAGTTATAAAATTAGAAGAGAAGGTACTTATAGGTGTCCTCCACTGGAAAACATTTTCTTATAAATCAACTGGTGTCAAAAAGTTAAACAGATTTACTATTAAAAAAATCTTAATCCTTTTAGTACTTATGTGCTGCTGAATGCTCCAGAGGAAGTTCTTTTCTTTTTGAATTTCTTTTCTATCTGACCAAAGTGCTTTCTGCTGACACCTCTGTCCATGTCAGGAACTGTCCAGAGCAAGAGAGTTTTGCTATGGGGATTTGTTCCTACTCTGGACAGTTCATAAAATAGACAGAGGTGTCAGCAGAGAGCACTGTGGTCAGGCAGAAAGGAAATTCAAAAATAAAAGGTCTTCCTCTGTAATGTACTGCAGCTGATAAGTACTGGAAGGATTAAGATTTTTAAATAGATTTACAAATCTGTTTAACTTTCTGGCACCAGTTGATTTAAAAGAAAATGTTTTCCAGTGGAGTACCCCTTTAATCATAAGAAAGACAAGAGGCATCTCTGAATTGTCATCTCTTGTCTTTATGATATGTTATGACTACACAATGCAATTGGTAAAGTAGATCAGTTCTTTGGTAAGTTGGTAAATGTCCAATGTAAAAAAAAATATTCCTATTTACTTTGTTTAATGGGTTGTTTGACACTTTTATTAAACTTTTGTATTGCAAAAAAGCACCACTCTTGTCCTTGAATTGTGTCTGGTATTGTAGCTTAGCCATATTATGCCCCTAAGGGTGGGGTCACATGTGCCATATTTTGCAGCATATTTGCTGCTGTGTATTTTTCTACCCATTAAAGTGCAGAAAATATGCCTAGTTTGATCCTACCCTAAGTTCAGATTTTTCACATTTCTTAAATATCAAAACATTATTGTGAACATTTTGTTTTAATTGTTATGTTGCTTCACATAGTTAACATTTCATCTCATATATGTGTTACTTCTAAAGAATATATATTTATTTGTGATATCCTGCTTCCCATGACTATTTCCTACTGGGAAACAAGTTCATGTAGTGATATTGCTGTTGTATAACTAAATATATTGTAAAGAAAGTGCAGAGGAAAAAATATTGTAACTTTGTGTTAGGATTAATATGTGTGACTTGTGGTGCTGTGTTACTGTATCATAATATGAAATTCAGATAAATGTTCTGCATGGACTTAATATATGGAAATATAGAAATATATGATGTAAACACACTGTGTAACCAAAGCTAATGTACAATATTATATGTAAATGTGAAGGAAAAATCATGGTGCAGAGAACACATCTGATGTTTTTACCTTCCATTTCATGCTCTTTACAACAGTTTGTACACAACAATAGTACGTCCTTGGCTATGGCTATGGTGGTCAGTCACATGATGTTTGCTCCTAAAGGAAGTCCAGAAAAGTCTGAATAGAGAAAATCGATGCTGGATCAGAGAGGTGAGTAAGGCTGGGTTCACATATATCAGGCGTTCGGCTTAGTTTCCCTCTGGTGTGCACCAGAAGGAAACTGATGTTAGAACGGATCCCATTCATTTGAATGGGAAAGTTCACAATCATCCAGCATCTCAATTTTGATGCTGGAAGGTTAGACACGTTGACTCCGGAACGTACCGGACAGGGGAACGCAGCTTGCTCTCCGCCGTCCAGAAACAATGGACACCGGATGCTATACAATGGATGACAACTTGTCATCAGTTGTGGCATCAGCTGTGTCGAGATCTAGGCTGAATTCACCTAGCGCCTGATGCCGGACATATGAGAACCCAGCCTAACTGTTGGTTTGTTATTTTAATGTTTTAGGGGCCCTTTTACAACTTTTTTAAAAACTCCGATAAACTCTTTAAAGGTGGCCATACATTTTCAATGTCAGTTGACAGTTATCTATCCCAACTTTCCTGACTGAATGTTTATGTTTCCTCTATATGATGGAGAGGGGTAAGCTGCAGCCTGACTCCTCTGGCGTCAGCTTATCCCTTCAAGATTAGGTGATAAAAATTCAGCATGCCTAACCCTTCTCTCCAACATCGTCAGTGGAGAATTGGGTGGCTGCCATACACCTTAGACAGTGGTTTTTATTCATTCAAATTTGCTACAAATTCTGTGCTGTAATTTCTCAGTTTATCTTTATATCAGCTGCAGCTGTTTTTCTGATCCAGAACTCAAAATTCTCTGCTTTGATATTTCAAAATGATTTTCTCCATTTGATAGCATATGATTCCTTACATGTTGATTTCATTTACCAAAAAGTACTTTTTCCCCCCAGAAATAAGCCCTAAGCTTTTGGCCACTAGGGGACTTACTTCCCTGCTGTTCACTGTCTGTTGTCTGGGAAAATCTGACTATAGCAACAGCAAAGAGACCAAGACAGAACACAGAAAGTGTGGTGGGGTTTAGCAAGTGTGAAGTGCAGGAGAGATCTTGGGCTGTGTACTCCTCATGCTGTGCCTGAAAGGTAAATCAGGGATCCCCTCTCATCTCTGTCCATTAATAAAGTTCTATGCAGCTGTCCCTTGTGTAAATACTTAGGTTCCTACCATCTACACAGAGCTGCCTCCTTAATGTAATGTCCTTCCTTTAGCTTGTATCATCAGGATCAGCAGCAATACACTGCTTAGACTAGGGCTGATTTATATATCCCCCTCCTTTCTGTGCTACTGATAGGAATCATATAGCCTATAAAATGGAGAAAAGCAGTTTGAAATTTCAAAGCAGAGAATTTTTAATTAAAATTAAAATTTTAGGCCCTGTAGTGTAATTGGCCAGATAAGTAAGAGAAAGGAAGTACAGCTGTATGTATTGCTCGGAAACAGGCCAGCTGTGGACCTGCTACCCTGAAATGTAAATAAGGAGATATAGATGAGCACCAAATTTATTGTAACCAAATCATGCAGGTTTTTTAAAATTCTTTTGCAAGTACATGCTAGTTTCCTGCAACCACCACTAAAGAAAGCTTAGGAACATACTGAATACTGTCGTATACTGAATAATAAGACGGTATATAATAAGCTCCCTAAATATATGCAGGAGATCTGCATTTCTGTTTAGGAAACACAGAGCTGTGACTACTTTAAATACATATTAAGGAATTATTCAGCATTGAATTTTGCCCTGTTTTTTCTTACAATAGACTTTGAGAATATTGCCCTTAGCTGGAAACCACTGATTTTGGCAATATAAGTCAATGATCTGAAGTGATGTTGGACAGTGTTACTTCTGCCATGGGAGGGGAAAATAATTGGGCATGTTGGATTTCCACTGGATGCACAACTCTTTGTTACAATGTTACATCATACAGTAAGCTATATACACTGGCAGTGCTTACTGCCAGTGTATATAGCAGCCACCTCCTATAGACATAAACATGTACACCCAGCCGATTCCAGCATGCACATTTATGGAGGAGACGCGTCTGTCACACGTGTGTATAGCTGGGTTTAAGCAATAAAAACATAAAAACAATTGGCCATAAAGAATTTTAAAATCAGACTGTCATATGCTAACCTTTTACATCTAGTTTTTTAAGTATCATTGGTTGGAGAAAATATTTTTGCTGCTCAGGATTCTGGTAAAAAAAAAAATGGCAACTGGAGATAGAAGAAAGAAGGGATGTCATTTTTATACAATCAACCTCATTAGTGAGCTGTCTATAGTGACTGGTGTAATAGTAGTTGTACCTGGAATTGCTATTACAAGGAGGCTTTCTGACTATATTGTACAGCAACCCTACAAAAATGTAAACTGTTATCCTTCTGCACCATTACATGGGATCCAAATGCCTTAGATACATCATACAGTAAGTCTTTATTCAGCCTCATGTAATTGTCAGTGTTGCTTATAGATTTTTTTTTTCTTAAAACATTTTGTATTTATATGAGTGAGGCCCATTGTTTCCTTAATGGAGGTTTTATATAAGGGCATATATGCATACACTGTGTTCAAAATAGAACACTGTACAGATGCATCAATTGTGGTGTACTGTCATTTGCTACCTCTCACATGATATGATCCTCTAGTGGACATCACCATATTCTACACTCTACAGAGTGATTCAAAAAGGATGGTACAAAAGTAAAGGGCTGTAGTTAAAGGGGTACTCCGCTGCTCAGCGTTTGGAACAAACTGTTCCAAACACTGTAGCTGGCGCCGGAAGCTCGTGATGTCCCACCCCATCAATGCGAGTCTGTGGGAGGGGGCATGACGGCTGTCACGCCCCCTCCCATAGACTCGCATTGAAGGGGCAGGGTGTGATGTCATGAGGGGGCGGGGCTATGACATCACAAGCTCCCGGCTCCAGCATTCGGAACAGTTTGTTCCAAACGCTGAGCAGCGGATTGTACCCCTTTAAAGAAGCATCAGTGGTGAATGGCCAGTGACTGAAAATCCAAGAAAATCTAGGCTTACTATGGAACTACAGGTTTCACAAAGCACGGTATAGCATTCGAAAACATCTGCATTGTAAGCCACAAAGATCTTCTTCAGAAGCTGAATCCAGACGACAAACAAAGTGACTTGTGCATTGACTTGCGGGGCCAATTGGAAGAGGACGAATACACTGCCTTGCTGGTGAGCAACATGAGGGACCCAAAAGTAACTTGTTTTGTGCAGTGAGCAAGCGTAAAGGCTACATATGGTTTCTTCTTTTCTGCCAAGGATACTGCCACTGGCCGCTCCTACCTGGACATGTTAAAGGAACTGCTTTTACCACAGAGGAAGATCTGCCAAATATAATCTATTGGCAGGATGGTACACCTCTACATTTTCATTTGAATCTTTGTCAGTACTTAAATGAAACTCTACTACAGCATTGGATTAGCCATGCCTTTCTGTGGAGCTACATCAGATACTCAGTGTGTCTTCTAAATGACCTGAGACAACACATCACTGAGGATATGCTGGCCACAGGACAGAACTGGACTGGACATCTGTTGTGTCACCAAGGAAATCACTTTGAACATTTGTAGTGTATAGGTAAAACTTATATAGACGGTGTGTCTTTTCATGTTAATAAAATTGTATTATGTTCCCTAATTTATAAATACCAAGGATCATCATCCTCTTTGAATCACCCTGTATTATAAAGGCAGGAATGGTGGAGGAGGAATAGGAAGCTACAGGGAAATTAGGGCGAATTGACCCATGAGTTAGTTTTCTTTTTTTTTTTTATAGATACAATTCTTATGGGCTTTTATTAAAATCTCAAAGCATTTGATTTATTTTACTACAATTTAGCCTAAGGCTGTGTTTACATCTACCTTGTGGATTCTATTTTTAATTGAATGCACATTGAATCCCATTAATGTAAAATGAGGTCCATGTGGTTCTCCTGAGGTCTCTGCTATTTTGGTGGGAAAAACCAGAGTAGCATACAGCACAATTCTTTCTATAAAAAATTCTAGAATTTGCAGAACTTTAGATGTAGATGTGAACAGAGCCTAGCAGAGATGAATATCTTATGAACCAGAATATGGCACTCCAAGAACTGTGGTTAAGCAACATACACAGGCAGCTGTATGTACAAATTTGTGTAAAAGAAAAACAGAGCAGTTACCAGTAGCAACCTGCCCAGTGTGACTTTTTTTTTTTTGTTTTGCCCCGAAATGGTGAAATTACATGGCAATTTGCTTTCATTTGTTTCAGCAGTTTATGTCAAGTAACAACTCAAAAACAATCTGCAATAGACAGGTAATGACAAAGTACAAAGCAGTATATTCTCATTGTTTTATTCTGATCACATAAATGTGACTCTTATGAGAACTAATATTTTAAGAGCCATTTACTACTCATGGCCTGTGGAAAACCTGTATACACATACCAGGTAGCCATCCGATCAGTACTGAATGCCAAGGCCATCAGACTCCATTGCCCTCTTGATACAACAGGTGGTGAGATACACCTGTGATGTATCTGAGTGCAGTCCTGTCGGTTATCATTTTACCCACATGTATCCACTCCTACGAACATTTATTTAAGTAGACTAACATCTTTAATACCTTGTTGTTTTAGAGTGTCTTACACAGTGTTGAAAAGAAGCTTCCAAAGCACACATCATGAGAGACAGTGCATCCTATAAAATTGCAGTTTTACGATGAGTAAGTAATGATTGGTGCTAGAAGATTATCAGTAGTGACTGGACTGGGCCGATAAGGCTCTAATACTGCTAAACAATGTTGGCAGGCTGCAGGACTACATATGAACTGGTTCAGGTCAAATATATAGATGCGTGCTTCCAAGCAATACATGTGACAAGTCGAGCATCCAACAAAACAAACTGCATTCACAGTCTTTTGACATAGTTTCCAGGGAAAGTTCCAAAGAACTTAGTTCTTCTAGAAGTACCTGAAAATAGAGAAAAAAGCATGTATAAAGAACAGTTTTACCATGTAATGTAAAGCTTTGTAAAATCAGGGCCCTGCACCTGCTGTCATTTGTTTTTAAGTAATGCTAATAGTTGACAACCTTGCTCCAATTCTCTACCTGTAGGGGAAGAGGACAGCTGGTAAATTAAAAGAACTGGGACTAAATGTAGAGTACCTAAAGGGTTAGACAATTGCCCTCATTTACTAAGAGTGGAGTGTAGGTTTCTTTGTGGGTTTTAATTCCCTTCAATTTATTTTCCACGGTATTTACTAAGGTTTCCCTACATTTTCCACTTTCCCTACACTTAGTTTTTTTTTACACATACTCTGATCTGTAGGGTTTTCCTCAGCTCAAATCCACCAAATTTTCTGTGGAAACCTTAGTAAATATGTTGGGTTTTTATGAAAATGTCGGGAACACGCCCCATTTCAGAGACCATGCCCCCTTTCCCCGGTGGCCACGCCCCTTTTTGGTTTTCTTAGCAAAATGGAGAGTTAGTCTGGGTTTTTTCAATTTTGGCACAAATTCTGGCGCAGACAGAATTTCTGGCGCAATGCGACAGAATCTGGCACACAACCCAACAAAACATGCCGGATTTTCAATAGTAAATGAGGGCCAATGTGTCTGCTGGGTAACCTGTTGATAACTGATGACTGGGGATCAATATGCATACTGTGGGTCAACATGTGTACATGGGGAGTAGCACTATTGCTGACCATTATATAAATTTGATATGGCATTTTCTATGATTTTCCCCTTAACAGACTTCCCATTTCCTCTCTAGTCCCTGAGCTGGTGGACTAGCTGCTATAGTTTCTGAACACTGCACACACGAAAGAGCTCTTGCTGCTCTATATACAGTCATGGCCGTAAATGTTGGCACCCCTGAAATTTTTCAAGAAAATGAAGTATTTTTCACAGAAAAGGATTGCAGTAACACATGTTTTTCTATACACATGTGTATTCCCTTTGTGTGTATTGGAACTAAACCAAAAAAGGGAGGAAAAAAAGCTAATTGGACATAATGTCACACCAAACTCCAAAAATGGGCTGGACAAAATTATTGGCACCCTTAACTTAATATTTGGTTGCACACCCTTTGGAAAAAATAACTGAAATCAGTTGCTTCCTATAACCATCAATAAGCTTCTTACACCTCTCAGCCGAAATGTTGGACCACTCTTCCTTTGCAAACTGCTCCAGGTCTCTCTTATTGGAAGGGTGCCTTTTGTTGTAAGGCCCAAGGCCTGATTATGGAAACATACATGTGTTTTTATTGTATCTGTGTATAACCTAAGACCTGGGGGTGAGAGGTCATTAAGACTGTGGGTTTGTGTATTGCATTTTATTGGGGGTCTGGCTGTTTGTTTACATCTCCTTTGAAGTCAAAGGCTTTTTTGAAGTCATTCACTCTGGTCCCATCATATAATCAAACAGATAAGGGGTCAGGAAGAGAGAAGACCCCCTGGTGGGATAAGAGGGGAGGGGGGAATGGAGTCTCCCCTCCAAAAAGGCAGATATATAATATTTAACAATGCTAGACTCGGGTTGTTCAAGGCTGTGCCACAAACTGACAAGACCATCCTAAGAACAGCACTCACATGGATGGCTATATAATCATGCTGTAAGAACTTCATCTTGTTTTCTTAACTTGCCTTGCAAAACTCTTTTATATATTTTTGTACTTGTATGTCATTTGTTTCTGTATTTTTATATATTTAGCACTGTGATACATTTTATCAGATTAAATGTTTAATTAATCAGCTCTGGTCTTTGATCTCTAAATATATGAGCTCACCTTTCTGAAGGCAGCTCTGGTGGAAATACGTTTATCTAAGGGTTAATTTGGTGACTTGCTGGGACAAGTAGTGGATACCCAGAGGTCTGGTGGCCTTAACCCTTGCATCATCACACTCTCTCTAGCGTCTTGGCTGGACTGATGGTGTGATCGTGACATTTGCCAACAGCAATTTTAAGATGTCTCCACAGGTGTTCAATGGGATTCAGATCTGGACTCATTGCTGGCCACTTCAGAACTCTCCAGCACTTTGTTGCCATCCATTTCTGGGTGCTTTTTGATGTATGTTTGGGGTCATTGTCCTGCTGGATGACCCAAGATCTCGGACGCAAACCCAGCTTTCTGACACTGGGCTGTACAGTGTGACCCAAAATCCATTGGTAATCCTCAGATTTCATGATGCTTTGCACACATTCAAGGCAGCCAGTGCCAGAGGCAGTAAAACAACCCCTAAACATCATTGAACATCTACCATATTTCACTGTAGGTACTGTGTTCTTTTCTTTGTAGGCCTCATTCTGTTTTCGTTAAACAGTAGAATGATGTGCCTTACCAAAAAGCTCTATCTTGGTCTCATCTGTCCACAAGATGTTTTCCCAGGAGGATTTGGGTTTTATTCAAGTTCATTTTGGCAAAATATAGTCTTGCTTTTTTATGTCTCTGTTTCAGCAGTGAGGTCCTCCTGGGTCTCCTGCCATAGCATTTCATTTCATTTAAATGTCGACAGATAGTTTGCGCTGACACTGATGCTCCCTGAGCCTGCAGTACAGCTTGAATATCTTTGGAACTTGTTTGGGGCTGCTTATCCACCATCTGGACTATCCTGCGTTGACACCTTTCATCAATTTTTCTCTTCCGTCCATGCCCAGGGAGATTAGCTACAGTGCCATTGGTTGCAAACTTCTTGATAATGTTGTGCACTGTGGACAAAGGCAAATCTAGATCTCTGGAGATGGACTTGTAACCTTGAGTTTGTTGATATTTTTCCATAATTTTGGTTCTCAAGTTCTCAAACAGTTCTCTTCTTCTCTTTCTGTTGTTCATGCTTAGTGTGGCACATACAGACACACAATGCAAAGACTAAGTGAACTTCTCTCCTTTTTATCTGCTTTCTGGTGTGATTTTTATATTGCCCACACCTGTTACTTGCCCCAGGTGAGTTTAAAGGAGCATCACATGCTTGAAACAATCTTATTTGTCCACAATTTTGAAAGGGTGCCAATAACTTTGTCCAGCCCATTTTTGGAGTTTGGTGTGACATTATGTCCAATTTGCTTTTTTTCCTCCCTTTTTTGGTTTAGTTCCAATACACACAAAGAGAATAAACATGTGTATAGCAAAACATGTGTTATTGCAAACATTTTCTGTGAGAAATACTTCATTTTCTTGAAAAACTTCAGGGGTGCCAACATTTACAGCAATGATTTTATCTTTAACACACACTTAGCAGCAGTGTAAAGGACATTATAGATCACTACTAAGAAGTGTAAGCTGTGAACCCAGCACTGTGGTCTCCTCCCTGTGTTCCTGTGTGCCTCTTTGTCACACAGCTAACTTCTCTTCCACCCTCCCTTCTTTACAGACTTCTATGGACTGCATATAACCTGATCCTTTGGTAGGCTGAGAAACCTGGAGACAGAATTGAGCAGTTTTTGCTAAGTAAAAGATGAGGGAGGAGAGGAGTCTGGTAAGTGGATAAAGAGACATATATTGCAAAGGTTGTTATATGTGCTTGTACTGCTGATTTATACAAAGTTTGTTGAAATGTTAGTGAACATTAAAGCCATATGTGCACAATCTAGCTGTAGGTTCTTCATGAAAAAACATTAAAATGACGATGTCCATAGCAGTGCAAAAAGTTGTGCTAAAAGAAGACACACTTACCTACAAACCATCCATCATCACATTTTTCCATAACATCTATCACATCACCTTCTCTTAAATCTAGCTCATCCTCATTCCGTGGAGTATAGTTGTACAAGGACTGGTATCTGGCAGAAGTAAAGGTATAACATGTCAGATGCATGATCAGGTTTAAAATATGTCTAAACTGTCAGTCTTCAGACACAATGGAGGAGAGCTATCAAAACCTGTCCAGGGGAAATGTTGCTGAGTTGCCCATGGCAACCAATTAGATTGCGTCTTTCTTTTTTCTCAAAAAGCCTCTGAAAAATAAAAGAAGTCATCTGATTGGTTGATCAAATTTTCCTCTGGACAGGTTTTGATAAATCTACCCCAATGTAGTATCCTTTATAATATTTATGTCACAGCTTTATGCAGGCCATGTTTAGACTTGGCAGATTTATTGCATATTTTGGTGCATATTCTGTACAGATATACTATATGAGGATAGAGTGATTTTTCCTCCTGTTAATTTTCGTACGTGTGCAAAGATGCAAAAAGTACCTGTTACTGTCTTCTAGTTACACTAATGTTATGGCTTTCACCAGTGCACCAGTACAGAATTCAACAGGCTCAGAATTATTGTTTTTTGTGGGGATTGAAAAAAACAGCAATTCTGCAATTGTCTGTATATTTTTTTTTTAGATTTCACTTTTATAATGTTCACCGTGTAATATGAATATTATTTCTCCAAACTAAAAGGAAAAAAGAAAGTGGGAGACGGCACTAGTACCTCTATCTTCAATAAACTGCAGGTATATTGAAATGTCCAAACCAATGGATACAATACATATTATTTGGATGTGCGAGTGAGAGGAAACTAAGGCGTAAGGAGGTGCTCTACGTAACAAAGCAGCATAGGGACCATCTAAGCATAAAAAGAAAAATGAAGTATGGAGCACTCACTCTGTGACTTTCTTGCAGGGGTAGGCAGGTGGTGATTGTTCTCAGTCCCAATCTTCCATAGCGGGGAGGCGGCAGGTGTAACGAGGGGAGCCTCAGACGCCGGCCACGGACCGTATCACGCCCACTGGTGCTTCGACGAAGAGCCAGTGGGCGTTATATGGTTGATATGGTTGAAGAGGTTAAAGCAAACTTAGAAGTCAGTCTGAATTGGACTTCTGTCTCCCTAATCAAGGAAACCATTTTGTTTCTGAAACACATTGGAGTAGTTTTAACCCTTGTAAGCTTCCACAGTGACATCACATACTGGAGAGCAATTTTTTAGCAGCACTGGTTGATTGAGATGCCACCGGCGGGGGCTGTCTCCCACACAAAGCGTGCTGCACGAACAGAGAACTGCTGTATCAACATTGGATCCCATTTCTTCATCTGATGACACATCAATTGCAGGTACTATTTCCTACATCTGGGAACACTATCTACATTCAGGATAGTTGTTGTGTACACGTACGAGTGACCTTCTACACCTATGACTTCTAAGCTTGATTGCTTTAGCCTCTTCACTGTCGATTCTGTCACACTGTCTATACCCACACTCTCTCCCACTTTGTGCTGTTGGCTATATATTCTCGTTTTTTTATTTTTTATTTATGAGTGATATATAGGGGAACCACTAGCCCAATAGCAGCATACATCATACTAGGGGATTTTCCACCTCTGTAAGGGTGCACAAGTAAGCTAGCGCCAGTATATCCTACATACAGAATATTCTTTTCAGATAAAGAATTTTCAGGAAATCTACCCTAATGCCTCTTAAAGGGGTCACACCCCCTCCCATAGACTTGTATTGAGGGGGCGGGCTGTGACGTCACGAGGGGGTGGAGCCGTGACGTCACAATGCTCTTGCCCCTGTATCGCCTGTCATTACGCACAGAGCAAGTTTGCTTTGTTCAGTAATGACAGCAGGGTGCTGCAGCCGAGATCATGGGGGTCCCCAGCAGCAGGACCCTAGCGATCAGACATCTTATCCCCTATCTCATCCCCCTTTAATTCTTCCATTCCCCTGCTAGCTGCTACTTCTGAGACAGACTCGTCTGGCCAGTGACGGTCTGCTCAGCCAGTCACCAACTGCAGTGTTGTCCCGCATGAGCATGAGCATGCCTTTAATGCCAAGATGAGTCCATCTTAGAGCGAGCCGCCAGCTTGACCAGTAGAGGACTCGGAGACATCACAGGTAGAGGGTGCTAGGTTGGTATATATGCTTTTTTATTTTTTTCATTGCAGCCCTAGCTATTTATATATATATGTAACAAAAATGTTATTTGGACCATCCATTAACAATTTAAATCAAAGTACCCACAAAGTTATGGTCATACAATGTGGGAGTAATTCAATAAGCACGTTGCACCAGTTTCGTAATGTAAAAAATGCTCAAAATATAGACTTACTAAAAATAAATTAGATTTTTCTCACCACTTCCCAAAGTGGTGAACAAATTGAGGTGGGAGGAGGTTTAGTGTAAGTGATCTACCCTATAGTGGCTATATTGATCATATGAATATTCAACATACAACACAAATCGTTTGCATAGATATACATGAAATAAAGTTAAAACTTACGGTTCCCCCATAGCCTGGATGTTTTCATGAGTGAATACAGCTCTCTGCTGGGGAAAACAACATTTATGATTAGTATAATATATGGAAATTTGCATCACGGGTCATTGCAGAGTACGGAACATATAGCGCAGACAGATAACATTACTCTTACGATGAACATGTTAGATTACAAGACTATGCAACTAGTAAGTAAAGCTAAGCACATTTCACTGCTATACAGAAAAAGCTTTGTGTTTTACATATAGCGCACTTTTCTTAAAGGGACTGTGGCTTCTTTACAATAGGGAAACTGCTATATGCCCTGTTAACACTGAATTTCAAATGAGGGCCATAAAAAACTCCAGGAGTACATATAATTGTATCCCACACTAAAGGGACCATATACAGAATCGGCCAAGCTTTAGCTTAAGTGGCGTAACATATGCTGCCTCTGGACTTTGGGGTAGTGGAAATATGTTCTCTGGAGTGATGAATAACAATTCACTAGATGGCAATCTTGATGATTCTGGGTTTGGCACATGCCTGATGAAATAATATAGTGCCTACTGTAACATTTAGTGGAGAAGGGCTAAAAGTGTGGCATTGTTTTTCAAGGTTAGCGCACGTGATGGGTAATCTTATTAGTATAGCACACATTGACATTTTGGACACCTGCGTAGTTCTAGCTTTGTGGCCACAGTTTGGAGATGGCAGTTTTTTGTTCCTGCATGGCTTTGCTTTTGTGCACAAAGCGAGGTCCACGAAGACATGATTTGGCTAGTTTGGTGTGGAGAAATTCAAGTAGCCTGCATAGCCTGACCTCAACCCCACCAATGTCCTACAAGGTGTGACGTCAGGTGTCCACATACTTTTAGCCATACACATGACTCTCTTAATGTGTTATTAAGAAGTCTCCTCATATGCAACAAAATTTAAGAATACATACTGAGATGCTGTAGTATATTGTTATTCTATTATTTCTACCAATAAAAGACTTCAATAGTAAAGCTGCACATATAGTCCAGCCTTGAATTGCACATCTAGTTTAATTTACCCTCGATTGCCAAACACAGTATAATATAGCTATGCAGTATAGTACGTTATGAGGTTTATAGGCAAACAGTACAATTAACAAACATTGCAGCAAAAGAAACACTGGCTACATAGTGGTTTAGTGAAAGTCCAGACAAATATATATCTATATACAGATGCAAATCAAAAAATGTTGCAGTATCTTGTAATACCTTATTTATTGGACTAACAGCATTTTGTAGAGACAAGCTTTCGGGATTCCTCCCTTTATCAAGTCCAAAGCAAATCTAAGCTCACAAGCAGAAGACACATGTTACATCTCACAAATATGCACATCTATTGTCTTAACCCCTGCCTTTTTGTGAGATATAACCTGTGTCTTCTGCTTGTGAGCTTAGATTTGCTTTTGACTTGATAAAGGGAGGAATCCCGAAAGCTTGTCTCTACAAAATTCTGTTAGTCCAATAAATAAGGTATTACAAGATGCTGCAACATTCTTTCATTTGCATCTGCATCACTGGACTAATATGGCTACTCAGATTTACATTCACTTGTACATATATACAGGTTTTATTATTCCACATCCCCAAGAGTAACATATCCACATACAGTAGCGTAACATTTAAGCAGATGTAAGCCAAGCAACATGCTACATATATCTTTATTATGTTCCATTTTATACATATATTATAATGTCATGTTTGATAAAGTGTGTTTTTACCAAGGACCTGTAGCACAGGGGTAATTTATATTGTGGTATGCATTATTAAATTAAACATTTATGGGACAACAACTAGTGCCTCATAAAAGGACATGGCATCCTTGTGTGAGGCCTCAAGGTACCACTGAGGGCACCTTTAGGGAGATTAGCTACCATGCAGTTGCCCCTACAGCAAAAATGGGCAACTGGTGTTGCAAGACTAAATGTGGCCTTTGGGCACTGCACAATGTGTAAATTATGCTCTGCTTCCCTTAAACACAATTTCCTGTAATACAAAGTCCCTAGCATGGGTGTCTGTCCATTCTGGATTTGCTACTTCAGTACTATACAGCAGTGCAGAGGTTCTGCTGCGGAAAGCGTGCAATTATGTAATTTTTATAGCATGTAGCCTGCGGGAGAAGTACTGTGCTTTTCTGGGTGATGTAGGGCCCAGTAGAGTGACATTTTTAGTATTTTTTGTTTTGTTGGGGAGCTGTTGGAGGAGATTACCTTCCTGGGGAGGGGGGGGGGGGTGAATTACATACCTACTGAGAGATCTATCTAATAGGGGAATAATTAGGCCAGCAGAGTGTGCCTGAGGAAAGCAGGCCAGCAGAGTGTGCCTGAGGAAAGCAGGGCAGCAGAGTGTGCCTGAGGAAAGCAGGGCACCAGAGTGAGACTAAGGAAAGCAGGGCAGCAGACTGTGCCTGAGGAAAGCAGGGCAGCAGAGTGAGCCTGAGGAAAACAGGGCAGCAGAGTGAGCCTGAGGAAAACAGGGCAGCAGAGTGTATCTGAGGAAAGCAGGGCAGCAGAGTGTATCTGAGGAAAGCAGGGCAGCAGAGTGTGTCTGAGTAAAGCAGGGCAGTAGAGTGAGCCTGCGGAAAGCAGGGCAGTAGAGTTTGCATACATAGATGTGTAGTGTCATTAATTATTACTATAATATAACTTCTGTCCCCACAATACCAGACGCCACAAGGTTACATTTTTTAAGATCGAGCCTACTCTGAGATTAATGTCAAGTGTAGAGAATATATCACAATGCAAATGCACACATATGTTACATGGCATCTTGTATCTATTGCATAAATTGTGTTGTTTTGTCAAGAAAAATGACTTTTACATTACTGGTTTGCATTTTATATTTGCAAATTACATGGTACTGTATAGTATGCTCTGTATGGTGTTATTAGTACAGTGTTTACAATGTTGTCTTACTTCAAAAGTACCTTGAGATATTAGAATCATTAGAATCTAGTTCTAGAAGCAGAACTAGAAATATTTCTAGCTGCCTGTTCAGTACTGTGGGGTGCTCACCTGGTGGGGGCACAGGCCGCAAAACTGATCAGGTCGCAGGATAATAATGTCAAGGGTCGGACACAGTGGGATCGTCCACCGCAGAGCAGCAACCTGCAGGGATCAAACCTAATTGCTGCATGCAATAATATTTAGTTATATGTTATTATTATTATAATATTTTTTTTTTTGGGGGGGGGGGAGTTTGTTAATGAGGAGACCAAGGATGGGGTTTGAGGGGGGGGGGGGTGAATGTTATTGAGGAGATGGGGTTTGGGGGGGGTGGATGTTTAAGAGGAGACCAAGGATGAGGTTTGGGGTGGGGGGGGACGGTTGTTGATGAGGAGAACAATATTGGGGTTGGTGGGGCTTGGGGGCTGTTGATGTGGAGACCAAGAATGTTTTTTTTTTGGGAGGGGCGGGGGTTGTTGATGAAGAGACTCCTATCATGTTCTGACAGCCTTGTGGGGCAGGACTTAGGGGTTTGGGTAGGGAGGCAGAGGAGCCTGGGGAGGACGTAGGGGTCTGGAGAGGGGGCAGAGGACTGTGGAGAGGACTTAGGGGTCGAGGGGATGGAACAGAGGAGTGGCAGTGTTATATTCAGAGGTAACAGTGTGTAGCAGTATTATATTCAGGGCCCAGTGCATGGCAGTATTATATTCAGGGCACAGTGTATAGCAATATTATATTCACGGGGCACAGTGTCTGGCAGGATTATAATGATTATTGTCTTTTTACAAAAGATGAGGATCCGCTGATAAATTAAGAAACCACTGATATTGGGATGTCAGCCTCTGCAGAGGAAGATGTAGCTGGAAGAAGACCTGGTGTCTGGACCAGATGAGGAAGAAAAAGAAAGACAACAGAGAAGACGTCACTCAGGTCACGGATATCATTGTATATTCTCCTGACTGTCCCATCTCTTCTTTAGTCACTTGTAAGTTCTGCAGTGACGATGGATGAAACTGTACCCAATCTGAAGCTCTCCACCTGTTGCAAAACTAAAACTGCCATAATGCCTGAGGCTCTCCAGACATAATGGGAGTTGTAGCTTTGCAACAGCTGGAGAGCCACTTCAACCGAGGTGATCGGTCAGGGTCCCAGCAGTTGGACCCCCACCCTTTGCATGGCGTAGGGGGCCCCGAGGCAATTTTCTGCATCGGGGCCCTTTGGTTTCTAGCTACACAACTGATCGGCGGGTCCATATAGGGGGTTACAGTATCTAATCCATACAAGGGGGCAGATTATTTAAGGACGCAGCCTGTTTTTACCTTAATGACAAGGTCCAATTTTGCAATTCTGTCCTGCATCTCGTGGTAATACCTCTGACATGCTTTTACTTAGCGAAGCGATTCAGAGATTGTTGTTTTTTTTTATGACATATTGTACTTTATATTAGTGGTAAATCTATGTTAATTCAATAACGCCAAAATATTGTGAAAAGGTTAAGAGTTTCTGGTGTTTTTTTTTTTTTTTATGGCATTCACTGTATGAAAATATGTTCTTTTCATTCTGTGGGTCAGTACAGTTATGGCAACAGTCAATTTATATTTTTGTGTTTGTTTTTTTTTACTTTTCACAACAAAATCCTTTTTTCTTCCTCTATTGTGTTGTCATGCTCTGACAGCCATAACTTTTTTTTTAATTTTTTGTCTGATGCCATTGAGTGAGGGCTTTTTTGCGGGACAAGCTGTACTTTTTATTGGTACCGTTTTTTTAAATCTTTTTTTACTCCACGTTTTGGACCAAAAGTTGCAATTTTTGCACTTTTTTTTTCTTTTTTTTTTTTTATGGCGTTCACCGTATGGGATAAATAACATAATTATTGTATTGTACATAGTCATAACATATTTGGCAATACCTATTATGTGTAGATTTGGTCGTTTGTTTGTTTTTTTGGGTGATAATATAGGGTTTTATTGGGAAAGGGGCATTTATTAAATTTTTTTTGTCTTTATTAATTTATTTAAAAATCTTTTATTTTTAACTTTTTACAGGTAATACTATGCTGCAGCACAGTATAACTGTCAGTATACACTGATGTGCAGCCTGTGCGATTCAGCCTATGGCTGGACCTCACAGGCTGTCCTACTTGGCAGACACGAGGATATCAGCTGGCCTCCTGCTGCCATGTCATGCTCCCATGATTCTATCGCGAGATAGCCGTTGGTGAACAGGGGGATTTCCCCCCCACTTTCATTCTCATAGAAGCCATGATCAGGACTGATTACGGCATCTATGAGGTTAATGGGGTCACGCCATTCTCGGCAGCTACGGAGGGACCTTGGCTGTGATTGGCAGCGCATTGCGCTGAGCAGGATATCGCTGTGTAGGTAACTGGGACGTATGCATACGTCCTGGGGCGGGAAGTGGGTTAATCCATATGGGGAGGACAGTATCATACCATGACAGTATCTAATCCATTTAGGGGGGGCACAGTATTTAACCCCTTAGGATGCAGGTATTTTTCATTTTTTCCTTTTCCTTTTTCCTCCTCCCCTTCAAAAAATTATAACACTTTCAATTTTCCACCTACAGACCTATATGAGGCTTTTTTTTTCTGCCACCAATCTTATTTTGCAATGATATCATTCATTTAATAACAAAATCTATGGGGAAACAAAAACATTTTTTGTGGAGCTAATTTTTTTTTAAAACACACCATTTTGTATGTTTTGGGGGCTTTCGTTTCTACGCAGTGCAATTTTCGGTAAAAGTGATACCTTATCTTTATTCTGTAGGTCTATGCTGATACGATTTTTATAGTTTTTTTTTATTTTAATACTAAAAAAATTATAACTTTTTGTATGAAAATTAGTATGTTTAAAGTTGTCCTCTTCTGACCCCTATAACTTTAAAAAATTTTCATATACGAGAATGTATGAGGGCTTTTTTTTTTTTGAGCCATGATCTGTAGTTTTTATTGGTACCATTTTTGTTTAGATTAGACTTCTTGATCTCTTTTTATAATTTTTTTTTTTATGTAGTGAGCGAAAAATGTGCAATTTTTGAATTTGATATTTTTATACGTGTACGTCATTGACCGTGCAATTTAATTGACATTATATTTTAATAGTTTGGACATTTACAAATGCAGAAATACCACATATGTTTAGGTAAATTTTTGAATACATTGTTTTATTTAAAATATGGGAAAAGGGGAGTGATTGAAACTTTTATTAGGGAAGGGGTTAATCCACTTTAACTTTTTTTCACAATTTTTTAGTCCCCAAAGGAGGCTATTACATGCAATATTCAGACTGCAAACATTGACTGCTTCATAGAACAGCATTGATCAATTTTATCAGCGCTCCATTGCTCCAGGCTGCTTAGGCTTCATGGAGCATTGAAACACAGATCGGACGGTGGGGAGGCAGGTAAGGGTCCTTCCGCGTCCTATTAGCTGATCGGGACCTTGCGATTTCACAGCGGGTGTGCCGATCAGCTCTGCTGAGCAGCTTGGATTGTTTTTCTTTACATTTCGATTAAAGTTGAAAGGGTTAATGCTGGGCATCGGCCTGATCGACGATGTCGTGAATTAGCTACGGATCCCTGAGCTGATGGCTGTTAGGACTAACCGGCTATGATGCACGTTCAGCTGCCCCTTTGTCCTTTAAGGGGTTAAAAACAGCTCAGGCAAGATAAGAATTTTAGACATACGTATTTTTTTTTTCTAAAATAATGTAATTTTTCAATTTTTATTTTTTTTTGGGGGGGGGGGGGGGGTGCCAACACAGCACCTCGCCAGGGGCACAAGGGACACTAAGCATGCCTCTGTTCTCGATGCTCTGTCAGCTGAGCATGCAATTATTCTGAATGAAGAGAGGGGAATAAACTGTTGCCAGACCAGTTTATCGTATGGTAATAATCCTGTGAAAACATGGGTTACAGCCCTTTCACACGGACCAATGGCTTGAACAGAATGAGCACCGATCACGCTGATCTCCTTCGTCTGCCGATCGCTGGCCCTTTTACAGGGGCCAATTATCCTACGAATGCTCATTCGCCTGATAATCTGCCCTTGTAAATTGACCTTTAATCTTCTGCTGATCTATTGTATTTTTTGGCTGTAGAATGAGTGGGGCTTAATCTTTTGTTCCACTGCTAACAGGATGGGGGAGGAGGCTCCTTCTGAAGGCAGTTTTTTAGAGCGTGACACAGGATAGTGAGAAGGAGGAGTATATATATATATATATATATATATAACAAGGAACGAAAGGAAGAAGCACCGTGATGCAGGATTCCAGATCCGTCTGGGTGCTCAGCTTCAGGGGCAGACCGACCCCCAATGTAATATCCACAAAGAAGCAGAAGCGGCACTCCAAAGTCACATCAAATCGTGGTTTATTCACTCATCTGTGAAAGCGACGTTTCGGCTTATCAATAAAGCCTTTCTCAAGCATGATATATAGATATATATATAGCTCAGTGAGGAACCCCTTGTTTTTGGGTGGGGTGGTGGTGGTTGTGTGCATTTTCTACATTTAGTGTTTCTGTACTGGTTTTCAGTTGATAAAATTCTGTTGCAGCAACAGACACAAGCTTAGATAGTACAAAGCATGATTACTTGTTATATGAAGCATCACAAAATACAGTTGTGCATACATAATAATATGGCACAATCAAACTATGGCAAAAGAAGAATACATAATCTCTAACACAATAATCTACATTATAAACTAATAAAAACAAACAAAAAACATACATGACAACATACATTTAAAATGCTTTACAATCTGCCTCATTCATCACACAATATAATACAAAATAATGGATCATCATAAGGAAATAACTGGGGTGACAGATACACTGTTGGTGCTTAAAAGCTTTAAGAGAATGTGGCCTTTAGACGGGTAGTCTAGGATTAGAAAAAATAGGGGTACAGAAATAGTGCTACTTTTGTTCATTGGTAGTGTCTGGCATTGCAGATCAGCCCCATAGAATAGTGATTAGCCACAAAACCATATATGGCATATGGACAAACATGGCACTGTTTCCTCATTATTCTTATCCTTGACAATGACTATAAAACAAACTTCAGAATAAAAAGTTGACAAAGTGGATTCAAATTACTCTACCCTTTGGATGGTTTTAGGGCTTTTCACTGGTGAGCTGCAGGCTTTTCTAGACATCACAGGACTACGAGGAGGCTTACCAACAACTACTAGATCACTTTTATAAATACTCTGAAAACCATAGGACAGAAATCACTTTCTAAATTTACCAAACATTTTTAATCTAAATGTAAAACTTTAACCCATGCAAAAATTTTACACACAGCTGTTAACATGCAGTCACACATGAAAATGTAAGTAATGGAAAAAAAGGAAGACTCAAGTTCATTGCCATCAATGTGGGAAAAGTGCACACAAAGAAAAGTATAGAACATACATAAGACAAATGAATTAATAAGAATGGAGGGGCTGCTCAAAAACATGGCAAAGCTATGTTAGATATTCTCTTTAGCTCCTTATATCTGATAGATGCAGGTTCTATCCTCAGAATGGCAGGATTCTCCTCGCCAGGCAGAATGGGGGAGGGGGTCAGGGGACCCGTATTCTGGACAAAGGTGCCCATCCCAGAGATCTGTATCTATCATGTATTTAGAGAACAACCTGTGAATATTCCATACATTCTGAGGTTTGAATGCCTGTTTGTTTATTTCAGCAAGGGTCAGAATGACTTAAGTTCTTAAGTTTAAATGGTACTCGAAGGTCCCCCTGCCTACTGCCTACATTCCCTGGTTAACAGGAGAACAGGAGCGTAAATAATCACATGACTTGATAGGGCTAGTCATCTGTATTCTGGGAATACTTTTTTTATGTCCATATTCCTCTCTGTTTAAGAGATATAAGCCTTTTTGTTAACAAGCAAAAACGTCTGGTTCCCAGGGGGCATTCCCTAGCATAGCAAGAGGTAAGTCCAGCTTATGTCCTCTTTATCTAGTGGAGGTCATTCAAACTGGGTAGGCTGATGCAAAGGGCTGTGGGGTGGTGATGGACATGGGCTGGGCTTCCCTGTGCTCTGGCTGTGCTTGGGAACACCCCCGAGGAACTTGAGCCTAATTTTAATAATAACATAAAGGCATTTAACTTTCAAGTGGAAATTACTATTAAAAAAATTAAAAATAAATATATGCCAATCTTAATGACTAACACTGTTTATCCATGGGCTCATTTACATGTACCTCTTTTCCTGCTGACAGGTCCGCTTTAAGCTTGTTCTGCCGAACCTAAAAGTGGCCATACATCTACAGTTTTCTACTCCTAGTCCCCAATTAACATCCATATGTGAATTTCCTAAAAAATCTTTAATAATGATATATTTATATGAATATTTAATGTATTCATGATATTTAAATTATATTTTTACATAGTTTATTGTTTGTAAGCCTGCTTATTACTGTTACTAAACTGTACATGGTATTGGAATCAGGTGGCCAGCCCTGCTCTTTGTATCATTTTGTAAGAACTTGTGGGGTTAAAAGTCTTTCTAGACTCCTTAAAGCGTTTCGTGTGCCTCTAGATAAACATGGCTTGTCAGTTGTTATTGCTGCACTGGTGAATACCAGCTGAGGGGACAGCATGCTTTTACTGCTGATACCCATAAAGTACTATGTTATTTTGTAAGACAGCCAAACGCTCTGACATTTAAGAGCAGAATGACTCACAGGACATAGTGATACCAGAACCACATTTATATGTGGAAAAGGCCTCCTATCCAGGGCTCAAGAAAAAATTATTACTGTCGTTGTCTATAGTTATTTTAAATTTTTGACACTTGTGGATTTATACACACATACAGTATCCTGCGCATATTTGATACGCAGGATTTGAATCTGCAGATATGAAGCTGTGTTCAGTCATTTAATTTACATTGAAATCTGCAGCATCAAATCTTCAGCTTCAAATCCTGCGCATCAAATATGCGCAGGATACTGTACATGTGAATTTGAATAAGAAGACACATAGAAAATCCTGAACTCACCGTCAAGCTATTGACTCGATACTTCTCTTACGGGATAAACCGGGGATGCCGGACTGTGCACTCAGAGGTAAACAACCAGTGGTTTTCGCGCAAACTAGCGCTTCATCCGGCATCCCCGGTTTATCCCGTAAGAGGAGTATCGAGTCAATAGCTGATCGGTGAGTGCAGGATTTTCTATGTGTCTTCTCATTCGAATTCTTGCTGAAATCAAATTTTCTACGTCCTAGCACCGCTGAATAAGACTCAAGGACTGCATAGAGCTACCTGTATCTCCGTACTCTGGGTACATGATATCAGCGTTGCCATCTCTCTCTTTTCTATTGATACTGTACATGTGAATACACTCTTATATCGGAAAACTCCAGATCAGCTATTAGAAAGTGAGCTGAATTTCTACATTGCCTCTCTATTAAAATCAGAGGACGTTGAGGGTCAGGTATCCGGAGACCATCCACCGGACTCTTTCGATGCCTCTAAAGCTTCAGAAAATCTTATTAGTTACATTGTTATGGCTTTCAAAATATTTGTGTCAGTGAGCTGCATAGTTCATTGTTCTGAAAACATACAGTACATTTCACTAAAAAGTTACTGACTGTAAGTGGATCAGTCTGCCCTTTCTGTTTGTTTACTGACACTAACAGGTTCAAATATGCCTGGCTGTAGAACAAAGGGCAGCTATTTTCATACAGCACAGAGGTCTGAAGTGAAACACTAATACCAAAATAGAAAATTGCACATTGTTGTAGTTTTGCAACAGCTGGAGACACTGTTTGTAAAACACTGATCTATGAGATCTATAAGGCTTGCCTTCCAGTACCCCTGCCTATGGATGCAAATGTCCTCATGAAGGCAGCAACAAGTGGCACTGTGTGTCCCCAACTTGATGAAGAATATACTATCTAATATCTTTTTCTGTATTTAATACAGTAAAGAACTGCAGATGTCACGATGCCGGCTGGCAGGTAGTGGATCCTCTGTGCCAGAGAGGGATTGGCGTGGACCGTGCTAGTGGATCGGTTCTAAGCCACTACTGGTTTTCACCAGAGCCCGCCGCAAAGCGGGATGGTCTTGCTGCGGCGGTAGTGACCAGGTCGTATCCACTAGCAACGGCTCAACCTCTCTGGCTGCTGAAGATAGGCGCGGTACAAGGGAGTAGACAGAAGCAAGGTCGGACGTAGCAGAAGGTCGGGGCAGGCAGCAAGGATCGTAGTCAGGGGCAACGGCAGGAGGTCTGGAACACAGGCTAGGAACACACAAGGAACGCTTTCACTGGCACAATGGCAACAAGATCCGGCAAGGAAGTGCAGGGGAAGTGAGGTGATATAGGGAAGTGCACAGGTGAAGACACTAATTGGAATCACTGCGCCAATCAGCGGCGCAGTGGCCCTTTAAATCGCAAAGACCCGGCGCGCGCGCGCCCTAGGGAGCGGGGCCGCGCGCGCCGGGACAGGACCGAGGGAGAGCGAGTCAGGTACGGGAGCCGGGGTGCGCATCGCGAGCGGGCGCTACCCGCATCGCGAATCGCATCCCGGCTGGCAGCGGAATCGCAGCGCCCCGGGTCAGTGGATCTGACCGGAGCGCTGCAGCGGGGAGAGTGAAGCGAGCGCTCCGGGGAGGAGCGGGGACCCGGAGCGCTCGGCGTAACAGTACCCCCCCCCTTGGGTCTCCCCCTCTTCTTAGAGCCTGAGAACCTGAGGAGCAGACTTTTGTCTAGGATGTTGTCCTCAGGTTCCCAGGATCTCTCTTCAGGACCACAACCCTCCCAGTCCACTAAAAAAAAAGTTTTCCCTCTGACCTTTTTGGAAGCTAAGATCTCTTTGACAGAGAAGATGTCCGAGGAGCCGGAAACAGGAGTGGGAGGAACAGATTTGGGAGAAAAACGGTTGAGGATGAGTGGTTTGAGAAGAGAGACGTGAAAGGCATTAGGGATACGAAGAGAAGGAGGAAGAAGAAGTTTATAAGAGACAGGATTAATTTGACACAAAATTTTGAAAGGACCAAGATAGCGTGGTCCCAACTTGTAGCTAGGGACACGGAAGCGGACATATTTAGCGGAGAGCCATACCTTGTCTCCAGGGGAAAAAACGGGAGGAGCTCTTCTTTTCTTATCCGCGAACTTCTTCATGCGTGATGAAGCCTGTAAGAGAGAATTTTGGGTCTCTCTCCATATGATGGAAAGGTCACGAGAAATTTCATCCACAGCGGGCAGACCAGAGGGCAAGGGGGTAGGGAGGGGGGGAAGAGGGTGACGGCCGTACACCACGAAAAATGGGGATTTGGAGGAAGATTCAGAGACCCTGAAGTTATACGAGAATTCGGCCCATGGAAGGAGATCTGCCCAGTCATCCTGGCGGGAGGAAACAAAATGTCGCAAATAATCACCCAAGATCTGGTTAATTCTTTCTACTTGTCCATTGGACTGGGGATGATATGCAGAAGAAAAATTTAATTTAATCTTGAGTTGTTTACAGAGAGCCCTCCAGAATTTAGACACGAATTGGACGCCTCTATCCGAGACAATCTGCGTAGGCAACCCGTGAAGACGAAAAATGTGTACAAAAAATTGTTTAGCCAACTGAGGCGCAGAAGGAAGACCAGGAAGAGGGATGAAATGTGCCATTTTGGAGAATCGATCAACGACCACCCAAATAACAGTGTTGCCACGGGAAGGGGGTAAATCAGTAATAAAATCCATACCAATCAGAGACCAAGGCTGTTCGGGGACAGGCAGGGGATGAAGAAAACCAGCGGGCTTCTGGCGAGGAGTCTTATCCCGGGCACAGATAGTGCAGGCTCGCACAAAGTCCACAACATCCGTCTCCAGAGTCGGCCACCAATAGAAGCGGGAGATGAGTTGCACAGATTTCTTGATGCCCGCATGACCTGCGAGATGGGAGGAGTGACCCCATTTGAGGATTCCGAGGCGTCGGCGTGGAGAAACAAAGGTCTTTCCTGGAGGAGTTTGCCTGATGGAGGCAGGAGAAGTGGAGATCAGGCAGTCAGGTGGAATGATGTGTTGCGGAGAGAGTTCAACTTCTGAGGCATCCGAGGAACGAGAGAGAGCATCGGCCCTAATGTTCTTATCGGCAGGACGAAAGTGAATCTCAAAATTAAATCGGGCAAAGAACAGAGACCACCGGGCCTGGCGAGGATTCAGCCGTTGGGCAGACTGGAGGTAGGAGAGGTTCTTGTGGTCGGTGTAGATAATAACAGGAAAACTTGATCCCTCCAGCAGATGCCTCCATTCCTCAAGTGCTAATTTAATGGCTAGAAGCTCTCGATCCCCGATGGAGTAGTTCCTCTCCGCTGGAGAGAAGGTCCTAGAGAAAAAACCACAAGTGACAGCATGCCCGGAAGAATTTTTTTGTAGAAGAACAGCTCCAGCTCCCACTGAGGAGGCATCAACCTCCAATAGGAAGGGTTTGGAAGGGTCAGGTCTGGAGAGCACGGGAGCCGAAGAAAAGGCAGACTTGAGTCGTTTAAAGGCGTCTTCTGCTTGAGGAGGCCAAGACTTGGGATCAGCATTTTTTTTGGTTAAAGCCACGATAGGAGCCACAACGGTAGAAAAATGTGGAATAAATTGCCTGTAATAATTGGCGAACCCCAAAAAGCGTTGGATAGCACGGAGTCCGGAGGGGCGTGGCCAATCTAAGACGGCAGAGAGTTTGTCTGGATCCATCTGTAGTCCCTGGCCAGAGACCAAATATCCTAGAAAAGGAAGAGATTGGCATTCAAACAGACATTTCTCAATTTTGGCATAGAGTTGATTGTCACGAAGTCTCTGAAGAACCATACGGACATGCTGGCGGTGTTCTTCTAGATTGGCAGAAAAAATTAGGATATCGTCCAGATATACAACAACACAGGAGTATAACAGATCACGAAAAATTTCATTAACAAAGTCTTGGAAGACGGCAGGGGCGTTGCACAGGCCAAAGGGCATGACCAGATACTCAAAGTGTCCATCTCTGGTGTTAAATGCCGTTTTCCACTCATCCCCCTCTCTGATGCGGATGAGGTTATAGGCGCCTCTTAAGTCCAATTTAGTAAAGATGTGGGCACCTTGGAGGCGATCAAAGAGTTCAGAGATGAGGGGTAAGGGGTAGCGGTTCTTAACCGTGATTTTATTAAGACCGCGGTAGTCAATGCAAGGACGTAGGGAGCCATCTTTTTTGGACACAAAGAAAAATCCGGCTCCGGCAGGAGAGGAGGATTTACGGATAAAGCCCTTTTTTAGATTCTCCTGGACGTATTCAGACATGGCAAGAGTCTCTGGGGCAGAGAGAGGATAAATTCTGCCCCGGGGTGGAGTAGTGCCCGGGAGGAGGTCGATAGGACAATCATAAGGCCTGTGAGGAGGTAGAGTCTCAGCTTGTTTTTTGCAGAAAACATCCGCGAAGTCCATATAGGCCTTAGGGAGACCGGTTACTGGAGGAACCACAGAGTTACGGCAAGGGTTACTGGGAACCGGTTTTAGACAGTTCTTGGAACAAGAGGACCCCCAACTCTTGATCTCCCCAGTGGACCAATCCAGGGTTGGGGAATGAAGTTGAAGCCAGGGAAGTCCAAGGAGAATTTCCGAGGTGCAATTGGGGAGGACCAAAAGTTCAATCCTCTCGTGATGAGATCCGATGCTCATAAGAAGGGGCTCCGTGCGGAAACGTATGGTACAGTCCAATCTTTCATTGTTTACACAATTGATGTAAAGGGGTCTGGCGAGTCTGGTCACTGGGATGTTGAACTTGTTGACGAGAGAGGCCAAAATAAAATTTCCTGCAGATCCAGAGTCCAAGAAGGCCACAGTAGAGAAGGAGAAGGCAGAGGCAGACATCCGCACAGGCACAGTAAGACGTGGAGAAGCAGAGTAGACATCAAGGACTGTCTCACCTTTGTGCGGAGTCAGCGTACGTCTTTCCAGGCGGGGAGGACGGATAGGACAATCCCTCAGGAAGTGTTCGGTACTAGCACAGTACAGGCAGAGGTTCTCCATACGGCGTCGTGTCCTCTCTTGAGGTGTCAGGCGAGACCGGTCGACCTGCATAGCCTCCACGGCGGGAGGCACAGGAACAGATTGCAGGGGACCAGAGGAGAGAGGAGCCGAGGAGAAGAAACGCCTCGTGCGAACAGAGTCCATATCTTGGCGGAGTTCCTGACGCCTTTCGGAAAAACGCATGTCAATGCGAGTGGCTAGGTGAATAAGTTCATGTAGATTAGCAGGAATTTCTCGTGCGGCCAGAACATCTTTAATGTTGCTGGATAGGCCTTTTTTAAAGGTCGCGCAGAGGGCCTCATTATTCCAGGATAATTCTGAAGCAAGAGTACGGAATTGTACGGCATACTCGCCAACGGAAGAATTACCCTGGACCAGGTTCAACAGGGCAGTCTCAGCAGAAGAGGCTCGGGCAGGTTCCTCAAAGACACTTCGGATTTCCGAGAAGAAGGAGTGTACAGAGGCAGTGACGGGGTCATTGCGGTCCCAGAGCGGTGTGGCCCAAGACAGGGCTTTTCCAGACAGAAGGCTGACTACGAAAGCCACCTTAGACCTTTCAGTGGGAAACAGGTCCGACATCATCTCCAGATGCAGGGAACATTGGGAAAGAAAGCCACGGCAAAACTTAGAGTCCCCATCAAATTTATCCGGCAAGGATAGGCGTAGACCAGGAGCGGCCACTCGCTGCGGAGGAGGTGCAGGAGCCGGTGGAGGAGATGACTGCTGAAGCTGTGGTAGTAACTGCTGTAGCATAACGGTCAGTTGAGACAGCTGTTGGCCTTGTTGCGCTATCTGTTGTGACTGCTGGGCGACCACCGTGGTAAGGTCAGCGACAACTGGCAGAGGAACTTCAGCGGGATCCATGGCCGGATCTACTGTCACGATGCCGGCTGGCAGGTAGTGGATCCTCTGTGCCAGAGAGGGATTGGCGTGGACCGTGCTAGTGGATCGGTTCTAAGCCACTACTGGTTTTCACCAGAGCCCGCCGCAAAGCGGGATGGTCTTGCTGCGGCGGTAGTGACCAGGTCGTATCCACTAGCAACGGCTCAACCTCTCTGGCTGCTGAAGATAGGCGCGGTACAAGGGAGTAGACAGAAGCAAGGTCGGACGTAGCAGAAGGTCGGGGCAGGCAGCAAGGATCGTAGTCAGGGGCAACGGCAGGAGGTCTGGAACACAGGCTAGGAACACACAAGGAACGCTTTCACTGGCACAATGGCAACAAGATCCGGCAAGGAAGTGCAGGGGAAGTGAGGTGATATAGGGAAGTGCACAGGTGAAGACACTAATTGGAATCACTGCGCCAATCAGCGGCGCAGTGGCCCTTTAAATCGCAAAGACCCGGCGCGCGCGCGCCCTAGGGAGCGGGGCCGCGCGCGCCGGGACAGGACCGAGGGAGAGCGAGTCAGGTACGGGAGCCGGGGTGCGCATCGCGAGCGGGCGCTACCCGCATCGCGAATCGCATCCCGGCTGGCAGCGGAATCGCAGCGCCCCGGGTCAGTGGATCTGACCGGAGCGCTGCAGCGGGGAGAGTGAAGCGAGCGCTCCGGGGAGGAGCGGGGACCCGGAGCGCTCGGCGTAACAGCAGAGAATAGATAGTGGCCAATTACTTTATGTATATTATTGTGTTATGTGGGATTTATCCAGTATCTCTAGTTTCTGTCCATCTCCTAGTCCATTTGGATAACATCAGCTGTAATTCTGCCGTTCTGTACATGACTGCAAAAAACTACACTTTATTTAAAACATCCCGTACAACAGAGGCTGCATGGAAACACAGTTTATCAAGAAAGGTAATTCCTTACTAACCTTGTATTTGTCCTTTTGGGTAATCCAGGTGGAAACAGGAGGGTTTTTATGCAATAGACTTAAAAGAGGGCATTATATTTTACTCTCATTATATACAGTGGGGCAAAAAAGGATTTAGTCAGCCACCAGTTGTGCAAGTTGAGAAAGGCCTGTAATTTTCATCATAGGTATACCTCAACTATGAGAGACATAATGAGAAAAAAATATCCATAAAATCACATTGGCTGATTTTTTAAGAATTTATTTGCAAATTATGGTGAAAAATAAGTATTTGGTCACCTACAAAAAAGCAAGATTTCTGGCTCTCACAGACCTGTAACTTCTTCTTTAAGAGTCTCCTCTGTCCTCCACTCGCTACCTGTATTAATGGCACCAGTTTGAACTTTTTATCAGTATAAAAGACACCTGTCCACAACCTCAAACAGTCACACTCCAAACTTCACTATGGCCAAGACCAAAGAGCTGTCGAAGGACACCAGAAACAAAATTGTAGACCTGCACCAGGCTGGGAAGACTGAATCTGCAATAGGCAAGCAGCTTGGTGTAAAGAAATCAACTGTGGTAGCAATTATTGGAAAATGGAAGACATACAAGACCACTGATAATCTCCTTCGATCTGGGGCTCCACACAAGATTTCACCCCGTGGTGTCAAAATGATCACAAGAACGGTGAGCAAAAATCCCAGAACCACACAGGGGGACCTAGTGAATGACCTGCAGAGAGCTGGGACCAAAGTAACAAAGGCTTCCATCAGTAACACACTACGCCGCCAGGGACTTAAATAATGCAGTACCAGACGTGTCCCCCTGCTTAAGCCAGTACATGTACGGGCCCGTCTGAAGTTTGCTAGAGAGCATTTGGATGATCCAGAAGAGTATTGGGAGAATGTCATATGGTCAGATGAAACCAAAGTAGAACTTTTCGCTAAAAACTCAACTCGTCATGTTTGGAGGAGAAAGAATGCTGAGTTGCATCCAAAGAACACCATACCTACTGTGAAGCATGGGGGTGGAAACATCATGCTTAGGTGCTGTTTTTCTGCTAAGGGACAAGGACGACTGATCCGTGTAAATTAAAGAATGAATGGGGCCATGTATTGTGAGATTTTGAGTGAAAATCTCCTTCCATCAGCAAGGGCATTGAAGATGAAATGAGGCTGGATCTTTCAGACTGACAATGATCCCAAACACACCACCCGAACAATAACGGAGTGGCTTTGTAAGAAGCTTTTCAGGGTCCTGGAGTGGCCTAGCCAGTTTCCAGATCTCAACCCCATAGAAAACCTTTGGAGGGAGTTGAAAGTCTGTGTTGCCCAGTGACAGACCCAAAACATCACTGCTCTAGAGGAGATCTGCATGAAGGAATGGGCCAAAATACCAGCAACAGCATATAAAAACCTTGTGAAGACTTACAGAAAACATTTGACCTCTGTCATTGCCAACAAAGTGTATATAACAAAGTATTGAGATTAACTTTTGTTATTGACCAAATACTTATTTTCCACCATAATTTGCAGATAAAATCTTTAAAAATCAGACAATGTGATTTTATGGATTTTTTTCCTCATTTTGTCTCTCATAGTTGAGTTATACCTATGATGAAAATTACAGGCCTCTCTCATCTTTTTAAGTGGGAGAACTAGCACAATTGGTGGCTGACTAAATACTTTTTAGCCCCACTGTAGATTAGGGTGCCCTGATCACACACCTTTTTACAGTTTCTGGATACGCCTTCCCCTTCCCGAGATATGTGGGTTTATATTTTGTCTGACCGTTCAGTGTGAACTTTGTGATCTTCTAATACACACCCCCTGACTGTATAGTCCTGCCCAACACCTGATATTCATTCCCATTAGTAACCTCTTCAGGACACAGGGCCATTCCGGGTCATACAGTCTCCGGTGACCTGGAAAGTAAGGGGGATCGGGCGTGTCCAAGACACCCCTGGTCCCTCTGCAGGGATAGGAGTGAGGTGGCAGGGGTGCCACTCCTCCTATCCCTGCTATTGGTCGGTCAGAAGCGACCGACCAATAGCAGATCGGGGGCGGAGGGGTTAAAGTTCAGTTCCCCTGTTCTGCCCACCAACGGTAATCCGGGCAGAACCGGGAACTGTATCGTGACCGGTGGTGGGGGTCCCTTACCTGCGATCGGTGGCAGTAGCAGGCGGTGATGACGTGCGGCTCCTCTGGTACAGACTACGGAAGCCAGTGAGTAGTTGCCTAGCAACATCTGGAGGGCTACAGTTTGGAGACCACTATACAGTGGTCTCTAAACTGCAGCCCTGCAGTTGTTGCAAAACTACAACTCCCGGCATGCCCAGACAGCCGTTTGCAGTGTGGGCATGCTGGGATTTGTAGTTTTGCAACATCTGGAGGGCCACAGTTTGGAGATCACTGTGCTGTGGTTTCTAAACCAATATCCTCTAAATCTTGCAAAAGTACAACTCCCAGCATGCACGGTCTGTCTGGGAGTTGTAGTTTTGCAACAGCTGGAGGTTTGCCCCCCTCCATGTGAATGTACAGGGTACATTCACACGAGCGGGTTTACAGTGAGTTTCCTACTTAAAGTTTGAGCTGCGGCAAATTTTCTGCCACGGCGCAAACTCCTAGTGGAAAACTCACCGAAAACCCCCGCCAGTGCAAATGTACCCTAAAAACACTAAACTACACTAACACAAAATAAAGGGTAAAACACTACATATACACTGTCCCCCCTCCAATAAATAAAAAAATGATCGTATGGCAGTGTTTCCAAAACAGAGCCTCCAGCTGTTGCAAAACCACAACTCCCAGCATTTCCGGACAGCCGCTGACTGTCCAGGCATGATGGGAGTTTAGCAACAGCTGGAGGCACCCTGTTTGGGAATCACTGGCGTAGACTAATCAGTCCCCCCTATGCAGTCCCTAATTTAGTCCTCAAATGCGCATGGCGCTCTCTCAATTCGGAGCCCTGTCGTATTTCAAGGAAACAGTTTAGGGCCTCATATGGGGTATTTCCATACTCCGTGCGTTACAAATTTTGGGGGGGGCTTTTTCTCCTTTTACCCCTTATGAAAAGGAAAATTTCGGGTCTACACCAGCCTGTTAGTGTAAAAAAAAAAAAAAAAAAAAGAGGTAAAAGGAAAAAAAGACAGCCAAAATTTGTAACACAATTTCTCCTGAGTACGGAAATACCCCATATGTGGGCATAAAATGCTCTGCAGGTGCACAACAAGGCTCAGGAGTGAGAGCGCACTATGTACATTTGAGGCCTAAATTGGTGATTTGCACAGTGGTGGCTGTTTTTACAGCTGTTCTGACTTAAACGCAAAAAAATAAATACCCACATGTGACCCCATTTTGGAAACTACACCCCTCATGGAACGTAACAAGGGGTATAATGAGCCTTAACGCCCCACAGGTGTTTGACAAATTTTCGTTAAAGTTGGATGGGAAAATGAAAAAAACATTTTTTTTTACTAAAATGCTGGTGTTACTCTAAATGTTACATTTTCACAAGGGAAAATAGGGTAAAAGCCCCCCAAAATGTGTAACCCCATTTCTTCTGAGTAAGAACATACCCCATATGTGAAGTAAAGTGCTCTGTGAGCGAATTGGTCTTTTGAAGAGAAAATTTGTCCGGAATTGAAGGCTACGTGTGTTTACAAAGCCCCCATAGTACCAGAACAATGGACCCCCCCCCCATGTGACCCCATTTTGTAAACTACACGCCTCACAGAATGTACAGGGAGCATTTTTTCATTTACCTCATTTACACATCTGACTTTAATGAAAAGTCGTCAAACACCTGTGGGGTGTTAAGGCTCACTGTACCCCTTATGTTCCTTGAGGGGTGTAGTTTCCAAAATAGTATGCCATGTTTTTTTTTTTTGCTGTTCTGGCACCATAGGGGCTTCCTAAATGTGACATGCCCCCCCAAAACCATTTCAGAAAAACTCACTCTCCAAAATCCCATTGTTGTTCCTTCTCTTCTGAGCCCTCTAGTGCATCCACAGAACACTTTACGTACACATATGAGCTATTTCCTTACTCGAGAGAAATTGGGTTACAAATTTTAGGGTGATTTCTCTACTTTTACCCCATGTAAAAATTCAAAAACTGGGTCTACAAAAACATGCAAGTGTAAAAAATTAAGATTTAGAATATTCTCCTTCACTTTGCTGTTATTCCTGTGAAACACCTAAAGGGTTAACACACTTACTGAATGTCATTTTGAATACTTTGAGGGGTGCAGTTTTTATAATGGTTAATTTATGGAGTATTTCCAATATGAAGGCCCCTCAAATCCACTTCAAAACTGAACTGGTCCCTGAAAAATTCAGATTTTGAACATTTTTTGAAAAAGTGGAAAATTGCTGCTGAACATTGAAGTCCTCTGATGTCTTCCAAAAGTAAAAACATGTCAACTTTATGATGAAAATATAAAGTAGACATATTGTATTTGTGAATCAATATATAATTTATTTGGTATGCCCATTTTCCTTATAAGCTTCAAAGTAAAAAAAAATGCAAAATTTTCAAATTTTTCATAAAATGTTGGGATTTTTCACCAATAAATGATGCAAGTATTGACGAAAATTTACCACTAACATAAAGTAGTATATGTCATGAAAAAATTATCTCGGAATCAGAATGAAAAGTAAAAGCATCCCAGAGTTATTAATGCTTAAAGTGACAGTGGTCAGATGTGCAAAAAAGGGCTGCGTCCTTAAGGTTAAAATGAGCTACGTCCTTAAAATTAAGTTCCTGCCTATCTGACTTTTCTCTGAATTGTCAGACAAACAATTAACTCACATATCTCAACAACAGGAGGGAAGAAACTGTATATAGGTGTGTGATCAGGGCACCCTAAGATTTACAGTAAACAGTAAGGTCTCTCTTTTTTGGTTGGCCACAAGTCCTCTTTAAATAGTGCTGTACTCTACTCAACACTATAAGCCAATTACATAGACACCTGTCTTCTGTTGGTCTCGCACTAGGACAATGTAATAAGTTTATAGCTCATTTCTGGAATCACTTTGTCTGTAATTTCTTTATTTAGCAACCTTAATGCTTAGTAATTGGTCTGTGAGCTTTTGTTATTATGTCACTGTGTTTAATAGGATTTTTGTTGCAATTTAATGGAAAATCTCTAGAAGCAATTAAAGTTGCTGGACAGAAATATCTGTAATGTGACATCTTCTAAATATGTAACAGAAGGTGAGTCTGGTTTTCCTTAAAGGGGTACTCACATGTCCCGATCCCCCATATGTGCAGTTTCGACAATATTGTCCCATTGCTCTCGGCTGCCTCCTGTGATGCGCTGTCCCCACACATTACAGGAACATGGAAGCATCCAACAGCAATGGAACAAGATATATATATATATATATATATATATATATATATATATATATATATATATAGAATGGTTTCATTTTTTTTCTGCAAGGTAGCATAGCACAGTAGGGCACCAATGTGAACAGACTTTTACTGCATTAAAATTTAAATTGCACCCTCAAAACAGCTGCTTCCAGCTAAACATGCAATGACTAAACAGCTGAAGACCATGCTCTGTCTTACAGGACGAAAAAGCACTTGATAGTGTAAGCTCTACAAGCACGAAATACACCATTGCCAGGAATACTGACATTTGAGTAAAATAAAAGAGGAGGTATAATCTACAGTAGGTGAAAGGTAATAGCAAGTTCATTCTTAAAGGAGTACTCCAGAATGCAACTTTTTTTTTCCTGCCCAGAATGCCGGCATTAAATAAATACAGAACAAAACTGGACCTACCTCCTTCCGGCGGCAGCGAGGTCTTGCCTTGGTTGGAGATAGACTGAGCGGCAGTGTGACGTACTGAGTCCTGGCACCAGGAGGAAGACCAGGGCTGGGGCTTAATACGTCACACTGCCAGGAAGAAGGCCACAGAGCAGGCTGGCAGCAGGATACCAAAGGCACGGGTGGAGCAGCAGGAGGCAAGTCCAGTTTTTTTTTTTTTTTTTTATGCTGGACAGGTTGAAAAAAAAAAGTAGCATAGTCGGAATTTCAGGCACAGATCCATCAATGTCAAAGGCTTTTCCTGACACCAAAAATTTATATCATGATCAATCGATGGATTGTAAGCTATTGTTAGCAAGGCCCTCAGTCCTCTTGTTTGAATTGTTGATACATTTGTTATTCTGTAATGTTTAATTTGGGTTGCAAATGGATTGTTTGTATTGTAAAGTGCTGTGAAATATGTGGGTGATCTAGAGTATTAGTATTATGAAGGTTGTTAACTGACATTTGATAGATTATACTTCTAGTTACTATCTAGCCAATAGTAATTGGATTCTTATTAAAGAATTAAAGATGCAGTAATATTAAACCCAGACTAGTTAAAGGAGTTATCCAGGAATAGAAAAACAGAGCCAATTTCTTCTAAAAACAGCACCACACCTGTCCTCTGCTTAATCACCCATGGATTAGGCTTCATTTGTATCATGATAGATTCCCTATAAGGTCTAGTCTTAGAAGGGTATAAGTATGCCAAAGAAGGGGGTGTCCAGCTTGGCAATCTCACCTACAAGCCAGAGGGAAGAGCTGATGCACAGAGAGCCACTCACATCACCAGAATGGGTGTTAATGTGCAGCCGATAGCAGCTGAACACTGGTCTCTTTAATCCTCACCCCTGGAGGATCTCTATTTTATCACAATATTATGGCTGCTATACCATGCATTAAAAGAAGCACACACAGTAAAAAAAACTTGTGTCATCCATAATTATAGGATAAAATGTGCATAAGGATCTTGTTTTTATTAGGGATTAGTATTAACCAAACTTAACTTCAAAACCAAACATTCTCATGCCTACAGTAACCAAACCGTAAACTGAGCTAATAAAAGATAGGAAACAGGTAGCAACCACATGCAGGTTGGTGTTACCTTTAACCGTGGAGATTGTGTCTGCTGCCTGGATGTGGATTTCGTTAGCACATTGGAGTGTGATACAGTGGACTGACAGGGTGAAGGTGGAGATACATATTCAGCGTGAAAAGGAAGACTAGAAGAAATGTGGGGAGGAGAATGTGCGGGGAACCTTTCTTTTCCAGGAGAAATAGAGGCGTTCTTAAATATTCAGAAAAGAATAAATGGCAAAATAAAGTTTCATTTACTGTCATAGTCTTCATATTTAGTCATTCAGTGAACCTGCTATAAAACTCCAGTCCCAACAAGATACAATTTTGGGGCCAGAGTTAGAAGCTTGTCAAAAAGTGGTAAAAAACATACAGCACCAGAATGAATGTCATGCATTAAGATAAAATATAGAACATGTAAAGCGTGGAGACTTCTTATGCCATAATATGGATTGCACTTTGACTGAAGAAGCAATGAAAGCAAGTGGGAGACCACAGAGACTTTTTCAAAAGGAACATTTACACCAGCAGGACCAAGTGGCAATTTAATAACTGTGTCTAAATTACCACAGGAAGATTGTGATGTCGTATGCATTTCATCCAATCCTGAATGTAGGTTCAACTCCTACTGATCCATGTATATTACAAAAACGCCAATCTGTGCTACCGAATATAATGTAAAAGGTAAAGCTGCACTTGACATCCCAACTTTCTAGCTAACTGTATTTTATTGTTTTGTTGATGACTTCTGGTCCCCCACTTCTCCCTGCTTGTAGCTGCATGTCAGAGAATGACCGGCGAGGCAGAAGGGAAGGGCCCCTTAAGGTCAGTTACCGCCATTAAAAAACACCAATCTTTATGTAATCCATTAAAACAGAAGAAGGTCCAGCAGTTCCTAGTCTGACATGTTTTGAGCAGGAAGTTTTAGTCATAGGCTATGACCATATCCGACTAAGAACTGCTGGACTTTCTTCTGTTTTTAATGGACTAAATAAAAATTGGAGTTTTTAACTGGCCAAAGTTGGAGCTCCTCCCCCCACATCTGCTTTGCACTATCCCAATCTGGAAAAATAGAGACCTGTTGTGTTCAATTTTCTTGCGAGAGCTGTGCAAAACCTATTCAAATCTTATATTGTTTCATATTGGAGCAAGATCTGCCTGCTCAGCCATTCACAGGTCCTGCTCTGACATATTGTCTCAGGAGTAGCTACAAGTGGGAAACAACAGATAACTGGAAGTCACCAAACTGGGAGCTGTGGGAGTAACTATGGTAAGTATAATTTATTCTTAGCACCCCCCTCCCCCAGAAAAATGTTTAAATACCAGAATACCCTTTAAGAAAGATTATGTATATAAAAAATATATATTATTCATATATGCTATATTAAAAAAAACCTTAGTCCTCAACTGTGGTAAAAATAAGAAGTAATCTGTATAAGTATCTTGTAATTCAGCAATGTTAACTTAAATAGAGAATTATATTTTAGTACCCTTCATGTGTTTAGATGCATTTTAGGGCCTTGGGTTTTATAAAAAAAAAAAAGACCTAGGTAGGTTCTCGGAGAAACTACCCTGTGACTTCAGATATCTGTTATAAAAGGCTTCCAGCATTTGTTAAAAAATGGTGACCCTACAAAGTTCTTATACAAGTGTACAGCTATATAGACGAGTTGTGTAGTTGTATATATCACTGGGTTTTGCTATTGACATTTTTATTCCTCGCCTTCATACTAGACTGATGGTAAAATAATATAACAACACTGTGGGGCAAGCGTACAAGACAACATGCAGTAGCTTGATCTTAGTAACTGAATACCTCTGCATTGATACTGGAAGAATACTCTTCATGACATACAATAGGTTGCACTACTTTTTCTACTGGTTGCTGTAAGATTTCACCATCACCATCTTCCTCGATGTAGAGTCTTGGATGTTGCTCTTTTTGAGGTTCGTACCTAGAAAACCCTGGCTCTTGATATGCCAGCTGACCTCTTTGGATGATAGACATCAGCTCTTGACAAATCTCCTCTTCCTGTTCATCGACAGACGTCATGATTATTGGTGTTGATGGCCCTGGTGCACACTCTGAGAGAGCCAGTTCATTTCCAGGAGTCTCAGGTATATTATTAAGAACTGAGCAACTTTCTGTGGCTTGGTTCAAACTTATATGGCCCTTTGGCTGTGTCTGGTCCAAGTATTCTCTCTGTTCAGTCAGACTGCTATCAGTATTAGTTGCAGGCATAGAAGGGACCTCAAGCTGCTGAATTACAGGAGAGGAAAGTGTTGTGTCAGGAAATGGTGAAGGCATGGTATGATGATGACAACTTGAAAGGGTCTCTGGTGATGTAATAGGAACAAAATGACCATCCTTAATTCTGGAAGCTATATCTCTTGAGGATAACTGTTCAGGCTGTAAAACCGTTAATGGCAAGGAGGTGGGCTTCTCTAGATTAGAAAGAGGGTGGTCAGGAAAAGGTGGTGAAGTTGGGACTGGTGTGTTTGAAGGTGAAAAGCCGACAGTCAGTGACAACCATTCACTAGTTACAGCTCCTAAGTTCCCCTTACTAGCGTCTGTACAAGAGGATGAGTCTGCTTTGAGAGTAAGGGGTGGAGTATGGAATCTCTTAGATGAAGATAACTTTAGAAATAAAAGATAGGTTAAGAATCAAAGTAAACAAACTGAAATAAATACTGTAACAAAATGTTAACAGAAACAAAAAGTAATTTGAAGGATGGTAAAGGTGACAAAGTATTTAATTGTGTGGGTGCACATGCCAAAATTAATAGCACATGAAACCAAAGGAGAGAGAGAAAGCTATCTGAAAAGTGGAATGGTATCTGCTGATAGACCGGGTTCTAAATGTCAAACGTTGAGAGAAGCCTGAGTCATCCTATTCAAAGCAGAAGTATGAGTTTCACAAGTTAGCTGTGAACTGCAGCTCTGGAAACTTAGAGGAATATTTTAATGATATTTAACATAAAGGCCAACTAGTATTTTATTACATCACATGTGCTTTTACAAATAAAACAGATTTGCAGATGGTTTTTATTAAAACTTTTCTACCTTTTGGCTTCTGCAGTTAGTATGTTTACACACAACAATGCAAGCTGCTCTGTGCTGTTCTCTCAGACAGCTATAGATGTACTTACTACCTTCCATCATGATTCTGGTGGTGGTGACATTGTGAAAAAACAGCATGCCGGTGGCTGTGAAACACAGTGGGCCAGTGGGAGTGAGGTCAAGTGGTAAGGAGCTACCTCTGTATCTAAAGACTTAGTCTATCGCTATTCTCTCACCTCTCCTTAATACTAATGTAAGGTTTTATGTATCTCTTTATTAGAATAACAGTTTAAAGAACATAGATTTTTTTTCCTTTTACAAAACAACATTACCAATAACCTTCTGAAAATACAATCTACAACAAAAGAAGCAGGCACCAGCAATACAAGTTTGCCTACATTACCTTATGACATCTAATCTAAGATTAAATTTGATTGCATTAACATTTTATTTTTATTTTTTTTATTTCAGCTTAGACTTAGGTAACAGCGGGGCTACACATTGAGCCGTCATAGGGCCATCTAATGTAATAAGCATAAAACAGAATTAAGCAGCCTCCATTGTATTGTATAGTACAACATTTTTTAAAAGATTTTGTGGGACTTTGATGGTCCACCAATACCTAATCAGTGGGGGTCCGACAAACAGCTGATTGATGAGGTTGCTGGGAGTCAGACCCCCAACGATCAGATACTGACGACCTATCAGGAGAATAGGCCTTGAAAACTTCTTTAATAAAACCAATTGCAAATGTAATTTTAACCCCTTAAGGACATAGCATTTTTCCTTTTTTGCACTTTCGTTTTTCCCTCCTTATCTTTTAAAAATCATAGCCCTTTTAATTTTGCACCTAAAAATCCATATGGTGGCTTATTTTTTGTGCCACCAATTCTACTTTGTAATGACATCAGTCATTTTACCCAAAAATCTACACAGTACATTTTTTGGTAAAAATGACACCTTATCTTTATTCTGTAGGTCCATATGATTAAAATGATACCCTACTTATATCGGTTTGATTTTGTTTTACTTTTGGTAAAAATCATAACTACATGCATGAAAATTAAGATGTTTAAAATTGTCATCTTCTCACCCCTATAACTTTTTTTCTTTTTCCGCATATGGGGCGGTATGAGAGCTCATCTTTTGCGCCGTGATGTGAAGTTTTTATCAATACCATTTTTGTTTTAATCTGACTTTTCGATCGCTTTTTATAAAAAATTTTATGGTATAAAAAGTGACCAAAAATACGCTATTTTGGAGTTTGGAATTTTTTTGCGTGTACACCATTGACCGTGCGGTTTAATTAATGATATATTTTTATAGTTTGGACATTTACGCACGTGGTGGTATCACATATGTTTGTAAATAAAAAATAAAAACACAGGTTTTTTTTATGGAAAAAGGGGGGTAATTCAAACTTTTATTAGGGAATGGGTTAAATCATCTTTATTACCTTTTTTTTTCGACAATTTTTTTGCAATGTTAAAGCCCCCATAGGGGACTATAACATGCAGTACATTGATTCAATACTGATCAATACCATTGCTTTGCATTGATCAATGTTATCGGCGGTCGATTGCTCAAGCCTGGATTTCAGGCTTGGAGCAATCAATCGCCGATCTGATGTGCAGGAGGCAGGTAAGGCACCCTCCTGATGCATCCTAGCTGCTCGGGACATCGCGATTTCACCGCGATGGTCCCGATCAGCCCGACGAAACTTCCGGGAAACTTTCCTTTTCACTTTAGACACGGCGATCAACTTTGAATGGCGATGTCCGGCATTAGCCATGGGCCCTGGCAGCTGAGACCGTGCGGGTATGATGCGAGCTCAGCTTCTGAGCTCGCTTTATAACCCTGCTGTGCCGCAGCACCGTTTATAAATGGCGTTTTGCGGCAAGGGGTTAAAAGACCATGCCATGCAATAAACATGGGTATAATATTTTTTAAAGCCTATATTCATTACCTTGACCAACTCTAGTTGCTAATTAAGATAGCATTATTTGCATATTCTAACAAATGCACATGAACATGCAATAACACAAGCATCATATTTTTATACAATCTTTACTTGATTACCTAAGTGTTCTGTTTACACAACAACATATATGTTCCTTTATACATTCAATATGTAAAGCAGGTTAATAAAGTAAATTTGTTACTTTCTTTGTACAGGAACTTTATCCACAGAAGTCATTGTAGCAATGTAAAAAATTAACAACTATTACAGGGATTTTCGACAAGAAGCAAACCCTCCTGAAGCTCTCCAATATTGAGAAACAAGAAACATCTAAAATGGCCATATTATTACCATTGAAATTGTACTCTAGTTCCAGCTGCTCCATTCAGAAGCAATGGTGTTATGTCAAAAATCATAGCAATGGTTGGTCAATGTGATCATGTGATGTCATTATGGGACCATGTCTAAATTTGAGCCAAGTAGAGCTGATCACTAAAGTAGGGTGTTTATGTATATATTACGGTTTATCAAGTCACACAATGTTAACTAAGACTTGCTATTCACTAGTTCACTTGGTACCTAGTTAATAAATACAATGTATAATTCATGCTATACATATATATTACATACATTTCTGTATACTATTTATTGCAGATTTGCAGCTTTTTCCCAATTTTGACACCCTGGACCTTCTGTTTGCACTTTTGACAAACAAGCAAAGCTGTGAACTGGTAACAGATCATTTTTATAGTCTTTATTTTTAGAAGTATAACATTCTAGTGTCAGTCAACAGTATTACAACTGATGCCAGCCATTGCAGGTGAAAAAGACACTGGACACCAGACTGTATGTATTATACACTGACCCCATTTATACATTTGCAGTTTGAATACAATTTTACAGAATCCTGACAGAGCTATTTGCAGGTGCATAAATCTAAAATTATTTTTCTAATATACTAAGTCTATACACTGATCGATCATAACATTAAAACCACTGATAGCTGAAATGAATAACATTGACTTGAATTTGTCATGGCAATGGAAAGTGTCAAGGGGTGGTATGAACTAGGCATCAAATAAGTGGTCTCTTTTTAATGTAAAAGAGTTGAAAGCAGGAAACTGGACAAGTGGAAAGATCTGAGTAACTTTGATAGGGTCAGAGCATCATCAACATGGTGGTTCTTGGGGGGCGGGGGGGTGTTCTCAATGTGCAGTGGTTAGTACCTTCCAAAAGTGGTCCACGCCAAAACATCTGGTGAACCAGTGACAATGTCTAGGGCACTCAAGGCTCTGTGATGGACATGGAGAGCTTAGGATAGGGGATAAGAGCTAAGGATAGGGGATAAGATGTCTGATGATGAAGGTCCGGCCGATGGGACCCCCTGCGATCTCCCGCGCATCACCCCAGTTATCTGGTGCCAAGAGTGAACTCTGCTCCGTGACGGATGACGGGCAACCACAGCCGTATTGCCCCCTTCATTCATTTCTACGAGAGGAGGCGTGACAGCTATGTATTATCTGTCACGCCCGTTCCCATAGATATGAATGGAGGGTGTGTGGTGTCACATGTTCAGAACACTGCAGTGCCAGACCCCCGTGATCGATGTCTAGTGTGAAGTACCCCTTTAAGCTTTAGTTTTCAATGTTATGGCTGATCAGTGTATAATGTGCTCTGTATCTGTACAAGTGTTAATTTCTAGATTTTATACAAATAATGTCATTATTTTCCACAGGATAATAAACTGATTTGGAAATAACTATTCTTTGTTCTGTAAACTGTAAGTAAAGTAAATAGTTGGAAACTTTGCAAAATTTTAAAATGGCTATTTATATCCATAGCCAACTTACGGCTGATAAATATGTTTATAATAATGGGAAATGTGCAGTTATTAATGACTGATATCCTGGAGAAAGAAAGAATGAGGCATTTTGAATACCAAAATGACCGACCTTTGGTTCCCTTCTTCTTAGTTTCTGTAATTTGATAGCCACCTTTACAAGAGCAGGGTATTTTCATTACTAGGCAAAAGAGGTATAACTTGCACCAAAGCTCCACCTGGCTGTCAAGTCAGAGAGATACATTTCGATGTCTGCCCGTGTTGTTGCTTTTTTCTATTTTTCTGATTTACTGTGCACATTTTACGAAATGACAGGTAGCGAGATTTTAGATATTATAGAAGTTTCTTAATGAAAAACAAAATCATTACCTGAAAATTTAGTCATGGGAGAAAAAAAATACACAAACACAACCTGCATGTGTCCTATTCGGTTCTGTAGAAAATGATCATTACTTTAAAGGCAAACTAAGGCTGGGGTTACTTGGGTTACTGTATAAAGTTTTTGTCAAAAAGTATTGCATGCTGGCACTACTTTTTTGCAACTTTGCCATAAAGAAAACGCTGCTGGACATTGCTCATGGACATTACAGCATGAATAATTGCGGCTTCACTAAAGTACTACCCCTCTTTATACACCAATAAGAATGGCATAGTATTATCACCTAATGGTAGAAATGAACCAGTGACATGGATGACTATATTATAGGAAGGCTTACCGTGTTGCTGGAATTATGTAGTCTGTCAGTGGTGATGATGTGATGCAGTGTGCGTTCTGGAGATTCACCTGGGCTCTTGGACGGACTTTTTCTCACAATTTCCACATAAGACACTGGGAAGATGCCTTGTCTGTTACTTCCTGGAATTTTACCTTCATACCAGTTTTTATCAACCTTCTTAAAAAGCGTCACCTTGTCACCCTGGAAGAAAAAACAGTTATTCGTTATGGGCGGCTTTTTAAACCAGTTTCGGGTATACTTGCTGCCTTCCTTGCCTACCGCTTGTCCCAGCAACAAAATAGCAAAAATGCTAAGGTGGGTGAATACTTTCACAAAGTACCATACATAGCAGATGGGAGTCAGTAAACCATGTTTAGTTGTAATATATTTGTCTCTGTATGGCCAACAAGTGTCTTGAAACAACTTGTTTTATTATTATTTCTGTATTATCTACAGGCTTATAAAATTAAACAGGAAGGGCTCTTAAAGGGGTACTCCGGTGAAAACCTTTTTTCTTTTAAATCAACTGGTGGCAGAAAGTTAAACATATTTGTAAATTACTTCTATTAAAAAATCTTAATCCTTCCTGTACTTATTAGCTGCTGAATACTACAGAGGAAATATTTTTCTTTTTGGAATGCTCTCTGATGACATCACGAGTACATTTCTCTCTGCTAACATTATAATAATAATAATGCTTTATTTATTGTTGTCCTTAGTGGGATTTGAACCCAGGTCCCCAGCACTGCAAAGCAGCAGTGCTAACCTCTGAGCCACCATGCTGCCCTTAGCATACATCTCCTATGCACGGTTGCTAAAATGGACAGAGATGTCAGCAGAGAGCACTGTGCTCGTGATGTCATCAGTGTTCCAAAAAGAAAGGAATTTTCTCTGTAGCATTCAGCAGCTAATAAGTACTGGAAGGATTAAGATTTTTTAATAGAAGTAATTTACAAATATGTTTAACTTTCTGCCACTAGTTGATTTAAAAGAAAAAAGGTTTTCACCGGAGTACCCCTTTAACCCCTTAAGGACTCAGCCCATTTTGGCCTTAAGGACTCAGACAATTTAATTTTTACGTTTTCATTTTTTCCTCCTCGCCTTCTAAAAATCATAACTCTTTTATATTTTCATCCACAGACTAGTATGAGGGCTTGTTTTTTGCGCGACCAGTTGTCCTTTGTAATGACATCACTCATTATATCATAAAATGTATGGCGCAACCAAAAAACACTATTTTTGTGGGGAAATTAAAACGAAAAACGCAATTTTGCTAATTTTGGAAGGTTTCGTTTTCACGCCGTACAATTTATGGTAAAAATGACATGTGTTCTTTATTCTGAGGGTCAATACGATTAAAATGATACCCATTATTATATACTTTTATATTATTGTTGCGCTTAAAAAAAATCACAAACTTTTTAACCAAATTAGTACGTTTATAATCCCTTTATTTTGATGACCTATAACTTTTTTATTTTTCCGTATAAGCGGCGGTATGGGGGCTCATTTTTTGCGCCATGATCTGTACTTTTTTTTGATACCACATTTGCATATAAAAAACTTTTAATACATTTTTTATAATTTTTTTTTTAATAAAATGTATTAAAAAAGTAGGAATTTTGGACTTTTAAAAATTTTTTTTGTTCACGCCGTTCACCGTACGGGATCATTAACATTTTATTTTAATAGTTCGGACATTTACGCACGCGGCAATACCAAATATGTCTATAAAAAATGTTTTTTACGCTTTTTGGGGGTAAAATATGAAAAAACGGACGTTTTACTTTTTTATTGGGGGAGGGGATTTTTCACTTTTTTTTTACTTTTACTTTTACATTTTTTTACATTTTTTTTTACACTTGAATAGTCCCCATAGGGGACTATTCATAGCAATACCATGATTGCTAATACTGATCTGTTCTATGTATAGGACATAGAACAGATCAGTATTATCGGTCATCTCCTGCTCTGGTCTGCTCGATCACAGACCAGAGCAGGAGATGCCGGGAGCCGCACGGAGGAAGGTGAGGGGACCTCCGTGCGGCGATATGAATGATCGGATCCCCGCAGCAGCGCTGCGGGCGATCCGATCGTTCATTTTAATCGCGAACTGCCGCAGATGCCGGGATCTGTATTGATCCCGGCACCTGAGGGGTTAATGGCGGACGCCCGCGAGATCGCGGGCGTCAGCCATTGCCGGCGGGTCCCTGGCTGCGATCAGCAGCCGGGATCAGCCGCGCATGACACGGGCATCGCTCCGATGCCCGCGGTTATGCTTAGGACGTAAATGTACGTCCTGGTGCGTTAAGTACCACCTCACCAGGACGTACATTTACGTCCTGCGTCCTTAAGGGGTTAAGTGACTTTACATGGTTTTCCCCAAAAGAATCATCCATAGTAAGGATGACATGTATAGGTATTTTTAGATTAGAATGAGTCATTTGAAAGTAAAAACTTAACAAGGCCACCAGAGCAGCAGAGAGAAATGCCTTCCACATTACTGGCCTGGTACATCAAGGGAACTCACCTTTCTCAGAGTTAGCTCCACATTTGTGTCAGCAGTGAAATTATATTTAGCTATTGCTTCTCCAATCTCTCGGACCTGGGCAGGAGGTGGGGGTCGTATTGGCTGGGATTTTTCAGTTGGGCTTATTTTCTGAAGAAACAAAATCATTTTTATAACTGGTTATTAGGGGGTTAACATTTGATTTTTTTCCCCACAGAAGTAAAAATGGAATAATGTAATACAGATGCAAAACTACATCTGTACTACACCAGTGTGAAAATAAAACAGTGTTCTGATGTCTTGAAAAAGTGTTTTCCAAACACTGTGTCCCCAGCTGTTGCAAAAATACAACTCCCAGCATGCTGGGAGTTGTACTTTTACAACAGCTGGAGGCGCACTGTTTGGAAAACACTGTCCTAAGGCTAGGTTTCCACACGTTTTTTTTCTGGTGTTTTTCAGGTATTTTCCTCCCAATGGGTAGGAAAATATGCAGCAGCAAATACACGGCAAAATACGGTATGTGCAACCCTACCCTAATAGTGTGAACATGGAATATTACGCAAAATGTCTGTATGAATGTACATAAAGTGAAGCCTCCATGGATTATACTGTTGTATCCATATTACACTATACAATGTAAAATCTAATAACACGAATAGCATCCTGCATCCTTTAGGTTTCCACACAGGTTTTTTTTCTGGCATTTTTTGGATATCTGCCATTGCAGTTTCAAAAGGAATGGAAAATATAAAGGAAGGACTTCTCCTTCCTACTGGATCCACTTCTGACTTTGGCTCAAAAACTGCAGTGGCAGATATCCCAAAAATGCCAGAAAACTATGTTGCTGTGTATTTGCTGCTGCATTTTTTCTTACACCCTTGGTGCAAAAAAAAAAGTGGTGTGAAAAAAAAATGACGCGACAATAAACTCATCAATTTTCATAGCAGCACAAAGGACCTTTGAAAATGTGAGGAGAAAAAATATGTGATCGATATTGCTGTAACACAAATTACAGTAGTTTTTAGTTGTCTCTATTCTGTAGACAGTAGTCTCTATTCTGTCCCAATTTGTGCTTTAGTATATCAGTGTAGGTTAAATATATCAACCTGGAGTCCATACTGTTAATCTATGGGTATGGTTTTGGTTTCTAGATGTAAACATGCTTCTATTCACACATTCATTGACAGCAAGTAGCGATCGACCATCGTGGTCATGTAGAGCAACTGAACCATATTAAAATTCATTAGAGTGATTGTTCCTTATTTCCATAAAACAGAATAATTGGCGTAAGTTTGTAGACAGCTTCCCATACTTAAGTGTACTAATACAAACAATTGATGCAGTTCCACCAACCTCAACATAAGAAATTGGCAATATTCCCACTCTCCCATAATGTTCTCCTTCATACCAGTTCTTGTCTATTTTCCTGAGGATATACACAGTATCTCCTTTTTTAAAGGATAGCTCTCTGTAAAGTAAATGTCACAAACATAGAAAGTAGGATATCATTATTGTTAAAAAAAATCCAAAAGATAGATAGATAGGAAGGAAGATAGATAGATTGATAGATAGATATGCAAAAAGAGGTTTTAAAGCAGCGCTCCATAAAGGTGAAAGAGTGACGTTTATTTAATCCTCTACCGGGTTTTTTCATGGTTAAAATGTTGCTCTCACATTTTTTGATGGAATAAGCTTCACTGTTTCACCTTTATGGAGCGCTGCTTTGAAACCTTTTTTTGGATATCTACTATGGGAATTTTTGGACTTTTTCCCTTGCAATATCTTGCACCCACCTATAGACATCATTATTTATTTTTCACAAAAGTGCTATTGCTTTTTTTGTTGTAGATAGATAGATAGTATAAAAAAATGGAGAATAAAACACACATGAGATCGGCAAGATCATGATAATAAATTATGATGCCGGTACTGCAGTAGAAGTCGACCACTTACTTTGGTGTCTGTGCCTTGAAGTCATACACAGCTCTAGCAGCCTAGATAAGAAAAAGACAAGTAAGACAGCTAGCATAGAGGGAAACTTTTCTTTCCAAATTGTAGAAATTGTATATAAACATTAAAATGGGCTGGGCCCTTACACTATCTGGTCGTCCCTTTAAAAAATGAATGGCCTATCCTGAGGGTAGGGCATCAATATTAAGTTAGCAGGGTCCAACTCCTTACACCCCGTATCAGTTGTATAAAGAGGCCATATATATGCAGGAACATTGTCTGCAAATCCATTTGTACTGTACGAATGCTGTACTAATTTTAGCAACAGAGGAAGGTACTACAGCACTGTCCTAATCACCTTAACTAGGCCGACTAACCCCTTTAACCAGACCATACATATTTGATACTTAACTCGATGAGTGCTTGGCCGACAGCTAGTGCCTTCCCATTACATACACACGATTTCAGTAAAATGACTAAAATAAGATTCTGATAGACATATATTACAGAGGATTACAACAGTGCCTGCAGGAACAAGGGATCAGTTATGCTGAAATCCTACCCCTAGATGTCTTCTACTAAAAGTCCTGCATTAGTCCCACATGTTAGTGGGAACTGCATTCCTGCTGTGGAAAAAGTGCAGGAACTCCGTTCCCATGAGTTCTTGCAGGACTTGAGCCCTGTCTATTGCAATGTTTCCTTAAAGGGGTACTCCACTGCCCCAGCATTCAGAACATTTAGTTCAGAACGCTGTGTGCGGTCTTCAGGGGTAGCCGCACCCCCTCATTGCAAGCCTATGGGAGGGGGCGTGACGGCAGTCACGCCCCCTCCCAGAGACTTGCATTGAGGGGTCGTGATGTCACAAGGGGCATGGCGACCCCCGAAGCTGTGGCAGTGAACACTGTGGCAGTGGAGTACCCCTTTAACATAACATATCATTAACCCCTTAAGGACCAGGCCATTTTACACCTTAGGACCAGAGCGTTTTTTGAACATCTGACCACTGTCACTTTAAGCATTAATAACTCTAAGACGCTTTTACCTATCATTCAGATTCCAAAATTGTTTTTTCGTGACATATTCTACTTTATGTTATTGGTAAAATTTTGTCGATACTTGCATCGTTTCTTAGTGAAAAATTCCAAAATTTGATGAAAAAATTGAAAATTTTGCATTTTTCTAACTTTGAAGCTCTCTGCTTGTAAGGAAAATGGATATTCCAAATACATTTTTTTTATTCACATATACAATATGTCCACTTTATGTTTGCATCATAAAATTTACGAGTTTTTACTTTTGGAAGACACCAGAGGGCTTCAAAGTTCAGCAGCAGTTTTCCAATTTTTCACAAAATTTCCAAAATCACAATTTTTCAGGGACCAGTTCAGGTTTGAAGTGGATTTGAAGGGTCTTCTTCTTAGAAATACCCCATAAATGACCCCATTATAAAAACTGCACCCCCCAAAGTATTCAAAATGACATTCAGTCAGCGTTTTAACCCTTTAGGTGTTTCACAGGAATAGCAGCAAAGTAAAGGAGAAAATTCACAATCTTCATTTTTTACACTTGCATGTTCTTGTAGACCCAATTTTTGAATTTTTACAAGGGGTAAAAGGAGAAAATGTATACTTATATTTGTAGCCCAATTTCTCTCGAGTAAGCACATACCTCATATGTCTATGTAAATTGTTCGGCGGGCGCAGTAGAGGGCTCAGAAGCGAAGGAGCGACGAGGGGATTTTGGAGAGTACGTTTTTCTGAAATGGTTTTTGGGGGGCATGTTACATTTAGGAAGCCCCTATGGTGCCAGAACAGGAAATAATACCCACATGGCATACCATTTTGGAAACTAGACCCCTTGAGGAACGTAACAAGGAATAAAGTGAGCCTTAATACCCCACAGGTGTTTCACGACTTTTGCATATGTAAAAAAAGTTAAAAAAATGTCACAAAAATGTGTGTTTCCACCCAAATTTCACATGTATGCAAGGGTTAATAGCAGAAAATACCCCCCAAAATTTGTAACCCCATCTCTTCTGAGTATGGAGGTACCCCATAAGTTGACCTGAAGCGCACTACGGGCGAACTACAATGCTCAGAAGAGAAGAAGTCATATTTGGCTTTTTGAGAGCAAATTTTGCTCGGGGGGCATGTCGCATTTAGGAAGCCCCTATGGTGCCAGGACAGCAAAATAACCCCCACATGGCATACCATTTTGGAAACTAGACCCCTTGAGGAACGTAACAAGGGGTACAGTGAGCATTTAGCCCCCACTGGTGTCTGTCAGATCTTTGGAACAGTGGTCTGTACAACATTTTTAATTTGCACAGCCCACTGTTCCAAAGATGGGGTGTAAATTCTCACTGCACCCCTCATTACATTCCGTGAGGGGTGTAGTTTCCGAAATGGGGTCACATGTGGGGTTTTGTTTTTTTTGCGTTTGTCAAAACCGCTGTAACAATCAGCCAGCCCTGTGCAAATCACCTCAAATGTACATGGCGCACTCTCCCTTCTGAGCCTTGTTGTGCGCCCCCAGAGCACTTTGCGCCCACATATGGGGTATCTCCGTAGTCGGGAGAAATTGCATTACAAATTTTGGGGGGCGTTTTTCCCTTTTACCTCTTGTCAAAATGAAAAGTATGGGGCAACACCAGCATGTTAGTGTAAAAAATTTTTTTTTTTACACTAACATGCTGGTGTAGACCCCCAACTTCACCTTTTCATAAGGGGTGAAAGGAGAAAAAGCCCCCCAAAATTTGTTAGGCAATTTCTCCCGATTACGGCGATACCCCATATGTGACCCTAAACTGTTGCCTTGAAATACGACAGGGCTCCAAAGTGAGAGCGCCATGCGCATTTGAGGCCTGAATTAGGGATTTGCATAGGGGTGGACATAGGGGTATTCTACGCCAGTGATTCCCAAACAGGGTGCCTCCAGCTGTTGCAAAACTCCCAGCATGCCTGGACAGTTAACGGCTGTCCGGCAATACTGGGAGTTGTTGTTTTGCAACAGCTGGAGGCTCCATTTTGGAAACAGTGGCGTACCAGACGCTTTCATTTTCATTGGGGAGGGGGGCTGTGTAGGGGTATGTGTATATGTAGTGTTTTTTTACTTTTTATTTTATTTTGTGTTAGTGTAGTGTAGTGTTTTTAGGGTACAGTCACACGGGCGGGGGATTACAGCGAGTTTGAGCTGCTGCGCAAAATTTGCTGCATCGCAAACTTGCAGCCTGATACTCACTGTAAGCCCCTGCCCATGTGAGTGTACCCTGTACATTCACAGGGGGGGGGGACCTCCAGCTGTTGCAAAACTACAACTCCCAGCATGCACAGTCCATCAGTGCATGCTGGTAGTTATAGTTTTGCAACAGCTGGGGGCACACGGATTGGGAAACACTGAGTTAGGAAACAGACAATGTTTCTCAACCAGTGTGCCTCCTCTTGTTGCAAAGCCACAACTACCAGCATTCTCAGGCATGCTGGGAGTAGTAGTTCGGCAACATCTTTAGAGCCAGATGTTGCCGAACTACAACTCCCAGCATGCTTGGAGTTGTAGTTTTGCAACATCTGGAGGACTACAGTTTGCAGACCACTAATACAGTGGTTCCCAATCTGTGCCCTTCCAGATGTTGCAAAACTACAACTCCCAGTATGCCAAAACTGTCCAGGCATGCTGGGAGTTGTAGTTCTGCAACGAAGGGCCAGATGTTACAGAACTACAACTCCCAGCATGCCTGGACAGTAAGGGCATGCTGAGGATGTGTAGTTTTGCAACATCTGGAAGGGCACAGTGGTCTCCAAACTGTGGACCTCCAGATGTTGCAAAACTACAACTCCCAGCATGCCCAGACACCAAGGGCTGTCTGGGCATGCTGGGAGTTGTAGTTTACAAGGTCCCATTACAGCAATGCATGTCGCTTTACGGCGACGTGCATTGCTGTAAAGGGCCCGACCGCGGCTGAAGATCTGCTCACCTGTCGCCGCTGCCGCCGTCTCCGCCGCCGGGATCCGGTTCTTCAGGGACGAGGTAAGTACCGGGGCCGGTCCCCAGCACTCCCCCGTCCCCCGCCGCGTCCTCCGGTCTTCCTCCCGTCCTCTCCGGACTTCAAGGGGCCGGGAAGGACGGGAGGAAGTAACCGCCCCCCCCCCCCCCCCCCCCCCCCCGCGATTGATCGGTTAGTTAACCGACGGATCGCAGGGGATCGGAGGAGGTGGCAGGCATGCCACCTCTCTCCTAGGCTCCAGGATGGTCCTGGCTGTCTGTGACAGCCGGGATCATGCAAAATTACCGGGCGGTCGGGTCCCAGAGACCCGATCAGCCCGGTATCGCCGCAGATCGCAAGGGCGATTTCCCTTGCGATTTGCGGCCCCCCTCGGCGTTTGCCCTGGATGCCTGCTGAAGGATTTCAGCAGGCATCTGGTTCCGATCTCTGCCCGGCGAGCGGCAGAGAACGGAAAACGCCATGACGTTGTGGAATGTCATTGGTCCTTAAGGCCCAGGGTGCCATGACGTTCCACAACGTCATTGGTCCTTAAGAGGTTAATCCCGCCCAGCTGATTAGATTGTGAAGAATATATTCAAGATACTGGGTTACCTCTTTCTCTTGAACTCCCCTTCTTGCAGAACTTTTGCTCACATCAGTAAAGGCTGATGAATAATTTCGTGGAGAATCTTGATCTGCTATAAAAACAGAATAATATTAACTCAGATTTGCTCTTATTTATATTGTTTTAGTGTTTCTTTGGGCAGCTTGAAATAGATATCTAGTGCTATCCTGTTATACAGTCCTATACATCTCGCTACATGGATCTTAAACATGCAGGCTATTTTTACTGGGTGACATAAGCACAGACCTTCCACCACATAATAGGTATGCTGATCCTAGCCCTGGTAGCATTCAATGCAGTCCTGGGCGGTGACTTCATTGCAGCCTTCCCTGTTAGAAATGCTTCATCTAAGAGGAACAGGGTGATCTCATACTGTCATACGTTATTTTCTGCTATCATATCTGTCATGAGCATAAGCCTAACCAAAACTGCAGAAAAATAAACACAGATGGACACAGACGGATGTATCATCTACACAATGTCATGCTTTATACACATGCATGGAAGAACTGCATGCAAAACAACTTACTTGACAAATTACTCAACTGTGGACCTCACACTGTTGCAAAACTCCAATTCCCAGCAAGCTGGGTATTGATGTTTTGCAACAGCTGCAGGTCCAATGTTTGTAGACCACTGTTCTAGTGGATTCTTCATCTAGTTCTTAAATGATATCTGTCACCATCAATGACATTTAATATAGATTAGCCTATTTGAATTACTTGTCTAATATACTTCTTAATACAATTTTGTAACTTTATGTGTTAAATTAGCCCCTAGGGGTCCTCCTTCTGGTCCTGCCTCCAGTCCTGCTTTCAGATTGTTTTCTGCAGCAGCTTGGCAGAGAGAAAAGTCAGAAATTGCTGGTGGGCCTCAGTTCAGCACAGTGTATAGAGTGCATAGAGCTGAATATTTCAGCTTCCTTTCCCTTTGAGTTGAGCTAGAATGTAGAGCAGGGTTTCCCAACCAGCCTCCAGCTGTTATGAAACTACAACTCCCAGCAATCCTGGAAGTTAAAGACTGGGGGGGGGGGGGGGGGGGGGGGGGGGGGGTTGTAGGTACACCCAGCAATCCTGGAAGTTAAAGACTGGGGGGTTGTAGGTTTGCAACAGCTGGAGGCACTCTGGTTGGGAAACATTGCTGTAGAGTCATGATGCCTCCAGTGAATAGTGCTAAATATTGTGCTAAACATTGTGCTGGATATGTCTGCTCCCTTTTGCAGCTGCTGGGCAGAGCTCAGAGACTGTAAAGTTTAGTGAGGCTATGTTCAGACTGCGGAATATCGGCTTAGTGAATCTTTGTGCGGACATTATGTACACTGCGGGGTGCCGGCATAATATTCCGGTGCTAGGACTGTACCGTCTCTTAGATGGCTATGCATTCTGTGCAGCCTCCACACAATGAATGAACGTGTTCATTCTTTGTGCGAACACAGAAAATGGAATTTCTGGCACAGAAATTACACTGTGTGCACAGCGCAGCAGAATCCCGTTGAATTCAACAGGACCCTGCTGCAGCAGAATCTCCGTGCCGGACTCCAATGTGGAACCCGGCATGGAAATTCTACTGTGTGAACCTAGCCTTATAGAGTTCAGAGCTGAGGGAAGGGTGTGTTTAGAGAAGCATAGCTGAGGGAGGAAGTTCTCCCCTGTATGGCTTCAGATGATGTCACGCCTGCTGGCCATATGCATGTGACTTGCATGTGAAGGTGCCAGAAGGTGGACGATCAGTGGTCTGTAGAATCATTTGTACAAGTAATCCCTCCAGCAATGCTCCAGACTACACTGATAGAGCACTGTGATTTAAAATGTACCTGTGAAAACAACTTTTGACATGTGCTAGGGACATGTCAAAAGTTTTTATCGAGCGAGGTCTGAGTGTTCAGATCCCAACCGTCGACAAGAACGAGCAGGTTGAGAGCCCATCCAGCCCGTCCCTCAAGTCCATGTGTCACAGAGCCGGGAGAGAACATAACATAGTTCTGCCAGTTTGTTCTTGTTATCAGTTGGGGTTCAAAGACTCAGACCCCAACCAATAAAATCTTTTGATATGTCTCTATGATATATCAAGAGTCTTTATAAATGACAGGTACCATTTAAAGAAAGAAGTCCCAATAAGCTTACACAAAGTGTCAAATTATTGAATTCGGCTAATCGTACCACTTATTGTTTCAGTCAGCGATATCTGAAAAAATCTATTGTGACCATTCACATTTTTGGCCAAGATCTGCTGCATAATTTACAACTGATGTCAGCTGAAATGGCCCAGATCATCCATGACTGATATGTGTACAGCCAGCTTGAAGGCATTAACCCAAGAATAACAATTATTACCTGTCTACAGAATAGGTGAGTCCGAATCCTGGGACCCCTACTGATCACGAGAACTTATGCTGAATCTGTGAATGTTTCAAAGTCACGGTTGTAGACAGTATATAGAGCCATGGCTGAGCATGCACACTGTCACTTTATTTAACCACATGTGAACATATGACCTAGATTTTTTTGCAGAGGCAGAGGCCGATACTATGGTTCTATTTTATAGATGTTGTTTTTAACAGCATTTAAAGATAAACATTACAACAAGCCCCATGGATATAGGCAGCAATAGACAGGAGCTGTACAATTAACATGAATGGGAAAGGCTTATGGATGTGCTCTGTGAACTATACAGAGGGGAGGGGAGGCTGAGCTCCTATTGGAGCTCCTTATGGATGTGCTCTGTGAACTAAACTACCGGGGAGGGGAGGCTGAGCTCCTATTGTCTTCTCTGTTTATTTTGAAAGTTTATTTTTAAACTATCATGGTTATCCAAATTTATAGACTGACTTTACTTTGTTAGTTATAGCATCCTTTAGTCAGTACAGTGGATCACTTAAAACTGCTTATAGTGTGTGGATAGAGATTAAGAAAAGCTGTGAGAAGTTCACAGCTCTCTATAACCATATATGATACAATAACTTCTCTTCTACATGAATAAAACGGGTAAACTCCCATAATTTTATATTTGTGGGGTCCAGCCTCTGTTTATGAGAATGAAGGGACGCAGTGCTGGTGTAGCCCTACATTCCCACTGTGCAGGAAAATATTTATAAGGAGATGCAGCACTATACCAGTACTCCTCCCCTTTATTTTCATGTACAGTGGGGGCCCCAGAAGTTGGACCCCACAATTAAAAAAGTGATGGCATATACCAGTGATATGCCTTCACTTTATGAGATAGGAAACCGCTCTTCTAACTTTCCAACACACAATCTCAATGTTCCCAAAAGCAAATTTAAGCAGAACATGTAAGAATGGCCAATATAATGATAAAATAGGAAAAACCTGGCACATATGGTATGCAAGCTTTACATTACGAAAATGGGTATCTTAATAGAAGAAAAGATAAAAAGATGGTTTATATTAATGATTCTTAGAAACAGAGATGAAGAGGAAGCAAGAAAGATCAAATATTGGATACAGTGCTAATATTAAAGAGGTAGAACATTTGTAATAACCCAATCTGAGATTGTCTGCACCATCTGCTTCTTCCTACAACATCTCTGTATCATATATGGATCCACAACTTTAAAAATCTGCATGAATGAAATGAGGTGGATACAATGTGACATTTAGGGAAATGATAGCGGAGCACCTTGGAAAGCATATGGGCTATCCTGGGAGTTGTTGTTGGTTGCATCCACTTCCTGGTAAGAGGCACTGACGGGCGGTCTTCCACAATCAGTCTGATAAGGTGGGTAATGAATAGCACCATCTTGAGACAGCTGGCAGTAAGACTGGTTAGGGGTGGATAGAGGAAATGCTTTTAAAGAAGAATTTCTTTCTGGGACATCTGGTAGAAGCTCACTTATAAGTCTGTGCAGGATGCTGTTGTCTGGTAAGCTCCCACGCCTTTTCTCAGCTTTAATTTGGTCACAGATATTCTGAAGAGCTGAGTCCAGGGCTTCAAACACTGATGCTTTACACCGGCCTTTCTCAGATTGCCTTTTAGGCGTGGAGCTTTTTTTCCTACGAAAAGGCACTGGACTGACAAGAAAAGCAATTTTGGAAAGGCCTGAATCCGTTTCTCTCCTTCCTGAAGGTTCACTTTTGTCCTGCTTAGCCCTCTCGTGTTTTAACATGGTGGTGAAACGTGTGTATGATGCTGGGCACCTTCCTTTGCAAGAACTGATGAGGTGCCGATGGTGGTGGTGATGATGGTGGTGGTGGTGATGGTGATGCCCAGAACCATAAAAACTTTCAGATGATGTGAAGGAATAGTGGTCAAAATCACTCTCACTGCAAAATGAAGATCCTTCTATTTGTATAAAGTCACTCAGGTCTGAAACAACTGCCTCAGGGTCACTATCAGAAAATTCCACATGTGATTTTGGAATCTGATCACTTGTCACCTCAATATGGACTGGAACTAACGGCTTAGTTTTCCCATTGTGCTGTACCTGAGATATATGTCTTTCTTGAGCTTCTTCGTCGAGTAGAGATTCAATAGAAAACCTACGTTTAGGGCACAAGCTGTTGGTAGAGATATCTAAGCTGACTGCAGACAGCATCTCTTCTCCAAGGTTGGGCATGGATTTGGATTTCTGGATAAGCTGTTCAAACTCCGATATTCTTGTGGGGACCATATCTCTTGGCACTTCTTCAGACACTGTTCTCCAACCTGCGAATATCCCTTTTTGCTGTTCCTGCTCATACTGCATGATGCGAGATTTCACAGAGCAGATCACTTCAGAGCTCATCAAGTCCTTGCGATTGATGCGATGCATTTTTTTATATAACTTAAGAAAACCTGGAGTGTCGTGAGCCGACCTATGACGAACCCTGGACGTGTTTGGTGCACACCCTTCAGATGTATATGAGTTTCCCCACACCAAGGAACTACTTTGCTTTAACTTGTCTTCACACAATAAGGATCCCATGCTTTCAGATTTGGCCTGGTTGGTCGAGAAGTTATTGTGATCCTCTGATAATAAATCATCACAACTCCTAGACTTTATTTTTGGTGACGCTGCTTCCTCTATACTGCTCCAAACCTCCGCATTCTGTCGTGTCATCTGCCAGCCATTCTTAAAGCTGATAGCACGTTTTGTATCATCAGGCACAGCTAAGTGGTAACTATTGCCACTACAGTAATCTATTGAGTTTGAGGCATTCGGTTTATGTAGAGAATAAGTGAATAGGGGGGGATACAGTCTGCTAACATCCCCACCTTCAAAATCCAAAGAGCAGCATGACAAGAGAGAGACATTTCCAGAAATTAACAGATTTATAGCAAAAGAGAAAGCATTAGTAAGAGAATGAAATATAGAAAAAACATTGATAAAGACACAATGTAAGAAACTACGGTAAGCAAATCCAGTCTGTCAAAAACAAGATTTATATATGTTATCTATCTGAATATATCACTAATTCTAGTCTACAAACTGATACACGCCATATGACACAACATTTTATCATAAACTAATTTTTAGCTAAGAACTTATATGGGTAATTTTTGAAAAACCAAAAACAACAACCACATTGCACATGTAAGACAATTCCATTGACTTAGTACCAACCAATTCTAAGCATGAAGTTCTTATATAAATATAGCTCCAATGGGTTTAGAACTAATCTAAAACAACTACACAGAAGTGGGTGTGAAGGAAAGGAAGCATGGTTTTGTCCATACATTTAAATTTATGTAAACAGGTGCACCCTTACAGGAAATAGACATTGGGGGGAATTTACTACTACGTAACACATTTTTGTCCAAGTTTGGTGCACAACAGGTATTTGCTCTTTACTTGCTCTTTGGTGACACTTTTTCAAAATGTTCATGTTTGGAGGTTTAATTTCCAAAAAGGGGCATGGCTTTTTACGATTAATCTTGTAATAATAAAATGCTAATTTCTGGCAACATTTTTGGCACAAGCTAAGCAAAAAACGAGGCATTAATTCCTGCATCTGGAAAAGGATATATTAACTAATGCACATAGAAAATACACTTTGTCTAATGCAGTCGGCATGTGGGATATTTAGCAATAGTAAATTCCACCTATTTTTGCCAACTGGCGTTTGTTGAGCCACTGGCGTTTTTTTCCCTGAAATCGTGACGTTTTTCTCCCATAGAAGTCTATGGGAGTAAAAAAAACGCCAAGAAAAATGCAATGTGGGTTTTAACTTTGCCGTTTTTCAGGCGGTTTTTATTCTCTTTTGGACAAAAAAGTGATAGAGATACCTTTTTTAATAAAATTTCGAAGGATACCATTAAAAAAAATAATAAAAAAGATACAGTAGTGATCGAGAAAATTGTATTTAACGAAATTTATCTTTTTTATAACAAAATTTTTATACATTTTTAAACAGGGATCAATTTATGTGTGCGGGCAGAGCACTAAAAATAAAGCCGACAATAATAAAAATGTAGTGTGTGTGTTTTTTTTAACTTTTTTTTCTTTATTTTTTAAGTGGTACTACTACTCCCAGCATGGAACACACTGCTCCATGATGGGAGTAGTAGTACCTGCACTTATTGACAGATCACCCCGGGTCTGTTGTGATTCTCCTGTATAACGTATAGATGCGCCTGAATGCTCTTCTATGGTCCCCTGCACTAACGTATATATACACCTATTCATATTTCCTGCAGAGAGCTGTGATTGGCCAGATGGTTCAGTGCAGGGGACCATAGAAGAGCGGCTGCTCGCATCTATACATTATACAGGAGGATCACAGCAGGTGTCAGGGGTGACATCCACTGTGATCTTTCCTTAACTGCAGGTACTACAGCTCCCAACATGGAGCAGAGCGTGCTCCATGATGGGAATAGTAGTACCTGCAGTTAAGGACAGATCACAGTGGGTATCACTCCTGACATCCGCTGTGATCGTCCCTTCTATTGCAGAGATACTCTGGCCAGTGATGTGAATAGAACATCACTCATTCATATTTCCCTCAGAGCTGTGATTGGCTGCAACCATCCGGCCATTCCCCACTCTGGGCGAAAAATATTAACGAGTGATGTTCTATTCACATCACTGGCCGGAGTACAGAGCAGAGATGTGAGCGCTGTATAGAGCTGCTCCGCATCTCTGCAATATTATGTACGATCGCATCGGGCGATATGTCTATTAGTACAGGTACTACACCTCCCATCATGGAACAGTCTGTTCCATGCTGGGAGTAAGTAGTACTACCTAAAAAATGTCAAAAAATAGAGGGGGAAAAAGTGAAACACACACACACTTTATTAAAAATTAATAAAAATGTTGTTATAAAAAATATAAATTTCGTTAAATACATATTTTTTCCATCACTACTGTATCCTTTTTTTTTTTTTTGGTACCCAACAAATTTTGGGTACCAAAAAAAAACCCGCAAAAAGGGGCCAAAAATGCAATTTCCACATAAATGAAAAAACGCCAGACGCAGGTAATTGAACAGGCGTTTTTCCAGGCGTTTTTTTCAGGCGTTTTTTTCAAACCAAAAAACACAGGACAAAAAACCAAGTAGGAACTTAGCCTAAGGGTATGTTTGCACATAGGATTTCAAAATTTCTGCCTCAGATTTACAGCATGTGGAATCAGTTGAGGTTTTGGATGCAGGTTATCTCCATTCAATGGCTACATAGGGCAGAATCCAGGATCACATAGATAAAAAACTACAGGGTCATAGCGTACAGAACAATGAGTACTTTTAAACTGTTTGTAAACACTTTAACAATGCAAACCTTTGTGGACCATTCAATAATGTTGTTAAAATCCTAAAGAGTAAATTTACCATTACAATTTTACACTATTTTAACATATAACATTAGCGAAACACCATAAATACACTGTTTCTCCGATATTACTATTCTAGAATTACATCTGCTTCTATAGCCCAGAGTTGTATTCATAATTCTGCAGGCTAGGTCTTATAAACTCTGGTGAGTTACATTTTGGGAAAACATTCTTTATCCCAGGCCTGTGGAATTTCTAACAGTACCAGCAGAATTATGAACAAGTCTTGTTCTAAAATTTATTTTAGAATTCAACTTTTTTCTTTTAAATCTGTTCCTATTGTAACCAGCAGGTGGCAGCATTGCACTTAGATTTAGAAAGCGGGTAGAACATTGTTAGCACAAGTTGCTTATATACATAGAATCACTTCTTGAGGTGGCACATTATGCCTACCTTTAATTCGCGAAGGAGACGGAGGTGAGGAGTTAATGAAAGGTTTTCGCACGGTGGTATTTGTGCCTTGCATTCCTGTTCGGCTAAGGCTGTTTCTGTTTGCATTCTGGTCACTGCTGGTTCTCTGATGGCCCACACTGGGCTCAGACTTCCGTCTTTTCCTGTAGTCACTTGCAGAACTTAGAAAATAAACAAAACAAATTGATAACATTTCTGCACCAAATATCCTCCATTGTGTTACCGCTACTCTTGTGTGTGGTGCAAGTTTTGTCCTTTTTATCTCATCAGTGTTCAAACATTAAAGGGGTTATCCAGGAATAGAAAAACACAACTAATTTCTTTCCAAAACAGCTCCACATCTGTCTCCAGGTTGGGTGTGGTTTTACAACTTGGCTCCATTCACTTCAAAGGAACTGAGCTGCAGAACCACACCCAACCTGGAGACAGACGGGGGCCTGTTTTTGGAAGAAAGCAGCTCTGTTTTTCTATTCCTGGATAACTCCTTTAAGTGACTGCACTACCTGCATCCAAGCCACACTTGAAGTAGTGCATGTGTGCAGCTGTCTTATAATGGTTTATAACAATAATTTTAACAATAATCTAAACATTTTCGGTATTTGTTGATTAGTCGTAAAGATCGGCTTGGAGAAACTTTAGCCCATTTCTCTGTACAGCTGCAGCTCTGTTATGTTGGTGGGTTTAGCCTGCTTCCACGACGTTTCTACTGGACGAAAGTGGTACTTCAGGGAAGTACATATACTGTATATATAAATGAAAGCTCCAAAGCCACCACACATACTGGATCTGTTACCTGTAAACCATCTTGCCTGATAGCCTGTGGCCTCTGTTGTCTTCTCTGGCTGCTTGATATCCTTTGCCATCCTTCTCTCCCCTTGCCTACATCTCCCCTCAATCATTGCAGCTCTGCTCTGCCAGCCCCCAGCAGAGAGAGGTTCAGTGTCTGATTGACTGAGGCTGCACACACCTCCCAGTTCTCAGCACTAAAGAGAGCATGACTCATCAGTGCAGGGTAGAAACCGCATGGTCTGTGTCTCTCAGGAGGGTGGGGGGCTGCTTTCATAGAATGATTTGGGCAGAGACAGAGTGGCTGGATGATGTCATTCCCTCACTCCCTGCATGTGAGTGACAACCAAAGAGGGGCAACTGCTCTACATAGCCAATGAATGATATTTAGACAATTAAATAGGTTGATGAGAGGGAAAGGATGGGTTATTGGTTTAGTTCCCCGGAGTACCCCGTTAAGGTCAGGATTTTGACTTGTCCAATCCAAGATTTCCACTGTATTCTTCTTTAACCATTCTTTGGTGGAACGACAAGTGTCCTGACCCAGACACAGTGTAACAGGCACTAACCATGATACTACCACCATCATGTTTTACAAATAGTATGAGGTTTCATGCTAGAATGCGTTTTTCTTTTTTAGAACATAACACTTTTCATTTAAACTATAAAGATCTATTTTGTTCTTATCCATCCCTAAAACATTTTTTTCCAAATAATCTATCATGATTGTTCACTACATTGCATATAATCATTTTTACATTTTTACTGGACATGCAATTTTTACTGGACATGTGAAAATTACCAGCATGAGTTTTAAAATGAAACTGTGCAGATAGAGCTATAGACTCAAATTTCACCTTTAATTTATCTGCTAATCCTAGAGATTCACATACTTTTGCTGCTCACAGATATGTAATATTGGATCATTTTCGTCAATAAATAAATGACCAAGTTTTATATATTTTTGACTCATTTGTTTGATTTGGTTCTCTTTATTTACTTTTAGGCCTTTTGTGAAAATCTGAAAAAATCTTAGGTTAAAATTATCCAGAAAAAAGAAAAATTCTGAAGGGTTCACAAACTTTTTAAGCATCTATGTTGGGAGCAAACCATTACCTCCTGTGTTGTTTTTTTTTCTGCAATTGCCCAGTATTGTATTATGTTGACTTCATTAGAGCAATAAAATAAACTAAAATACACTGCTCAAAAAAATAAAAGGAACACTTAAACAACACAATGTAACTCCAAGTCAATCACACTTCTGTGAAATCACACTGTCCACTCAGGAAGCAACACTGATTGACAATCAATTTCACATGCTGTTGTGCAAATGGAACAGACAACAGGTGGAAATTATAGGCAACTAGCAATACACCCCCAATAAAGGGGTGGTTCTGCAGGTGGTGACCACAGACCACTTCTCAGTTCCTATGCTTCCTAGCTGATGTTTTGATCACTTTTGAATGCTGGAGGTGCATTTACTCTAGTGGTAGCATGAGACGGAGTCTACAACCCACACAAGTGGCTCAGGTAGTGCAGCTCATCCAGGATGGCACATCAATGCGAGCTGTGGCAAGAAGGTTTTCTGTGTCTGTCAGCGTAGTGTTCAGAACATGGAGGCGCTACCAGGAGACAGGCCAGAGATGTCAGGAGACATGGAGGAAGCAACAACCCAGCAGTAGGACCGCTACCTCTGCCTTTGTGCAAGGAGGAACACTGCCAGAGCCCTGCAAAATGACCTCCAGCAGGCCACAAATGTGCATGTGTTCACTCAAACGGTCAGAAACAGACTCCATGGGGGTGGTATGAGGGCCTGACGTCCACAGGTGGGGGTTGTGCTTACAGCCCAACACCATGCAGGATGTTTGGCATTTGCCATGAGAACACCAAGTTTGGCAAATTCGCCACTGGCGCCCTGTGCTCTTCACAGATGAAAGCAGGTTCACTCTGAGCACATGTGACAGATGCGACAGAATCTGGAGACGCCATGGAGAATGTTCTACTGCCTGCAACAACCTACAGCATGACAGATTTGGCGGTGGGTCAGTAATGGTGTGGGGTGGCATTTCTTTGGGGGGGCCGCACAGCCCTCCATGTGCTTGCCAGAGGTAGCCTGACTGTCATTAGGTCCTGAGATGAGATCTTCAGACCCCTTGTGAGACCATATGCGGTTGGCCCTGGGTTCCTCCTAATGCAAGACAATGCTAGACCTCATGTGCCTGGAGTAGGTAAGCAGTTCCTGCAAGAGGAAGGCATTGATGCTATGGACATGATCTGAATCCGATTGAGCACATCTGGGACATCATGTCTCGCTCCACCCACCAACACCACGTTGCACCACAGAATGTCCGCCACCTCATCAGGAGCATGCCCAGGCGTTGTAGAGAGGTCATACGGGCACGCGGAGGCCACACACACTACTGAGCCTCATTTTGACTTGTTTTAAGGACATTACATCAAAGTTGGATCAGCCTGTAGTGTGGTTTTCCACTTAGATTTTGAGTGTGACTCCATATCCAGACCTCCATGGATTGATTATGATTAGTTCATTCATTCAGATCTAGGATGTGTTGTCTTAGTGTTCCCTTAATTTTTTTTGAACATTGTACTTAGGGACACCATCTATGGCAGAAATCTTAGCCTTCTTGTTATAGCCAGCTAACAGTCTCTATTTCTTGCTTAAGGGTTTTTCACAGTCTTCCCTGCAGAACGCTTTGATATACTTTGTTCATCTTGCATGCACAGTATGAGCTCTTTTGACAAATACTCCATATTAATAGGAATGCTGCACCTAGATTTTTTCCTGAATAGACAGATACTAAAACAAATATTTTTTCTAATTTGTTTCTTTTTTATTGCAATTTTTATTTTTTTATTTACATTTCTGTGCATTATTATGAGGGTTGTCATCTTGCTTGAGCTGTTTAGTAATGTAAATTCAGTAATCCTTTACTCAGGAAGCATCATTTGACGTGAAACGGACGTTTCCTTGTCCCCGCACCTTATCTGCTCTCCTTGATCCTCGTGCATGCGTGTCTGAAGTGTATGTGAATTTGCCATGCATTCCTGGTTAAACCATCGCTGCACAGCTGTCAACCATGGTGAGTTGCCGTGTCTTTTCTTATCTCCAGTACTCATGCCGTACATATCTTTACTTTAGACACTGAGCACCACACTGACCTGTGATACAGACCGCTCACTACACATGTGGCTAATTAAGTGCTCACCATATCATTGCTAGTATACTCGCAGTGCCTGGCAGTCATCTATATTGGACATACTTTACTAATAAGCATCACAACTATTGGCAGCCATTAAGATGCCATCTACTTTTGTAGTCTGATGACTAAACAAATATGATAACTAATTTACCAGTGTCAAAGTACTGTATGATAATAATGTGCAATGGGCATATAAACAATAATGTCAGTCATGTTACCTGGAAGGTCTGTCGGTGCTTCTTTCTATGGATGGTTGGTATAATGATGTCTGCAGGAAAAAAATTGATCTTTAGTGAACGACCGAAGATCCATACACATTGAATGTCTATACATATTATTCACTTTACAGCCATCTATCTGCTTAATATAACAAGAATTTTCATTTTTACTAATTAATGCACAGAACACAGAAGTCATGAAGCAGGAAGCTGATGTCAAGCTGTCTAGAACGTGTTGTCCTGCCAAATAGACGGTAGTCATATATAGGGCTGTCTACAGTCATAACACTGTACACTTCAAATTATGCTCTTTGACATCCCGGCTGTTTAAAGAAATGTGAGGTTAAGAAAGGACATTGAGATGAAAGGGCCAGCTGTACACTGGCTGCTCGTGGAAAATATTAAAATCATGCAGTTAAATATAGTGATAGGGTAGGCAAGGGCAACTAAAAAGGAGGATTCATACATCTTTGCCTTCCATGGCTCCAGTGGGATCTAAAAAGATGTAAACTTTTCTTTTTGCCTTATCTATAAGTGATCTTAGGCTTGGGTTCACCCTGTGTTATCCAAATTTACATAGTCATACCAGCAAAAAGGTATGCCAATGTATGGCTTTGTGTGCACCCACAGGCTCTTTAACTTAAATGGACCAAATGCAGTGTACTCTTGACTAGGTTTGTTACATCTCCCATACCTGTAGCTTATTTTGTGAATAAAAAGTGAAATATGGTCTTCTGCGCTTTTGAGTCTTGCAAAATAAAACTATATGTTTGGCAAATGGTCCAAACATAACAACAACTAGTAGACAGGTTGTAAAAGGTATACCTTTTTGGTTGCATGCCCATGTATACCTTGGATGTGGAGCCTGAAGGCATATAATCATTTTTGTTGTTCCAACTAAACTAAAATGAAAAAAACCTTGTAAACAGTGTTTTATCTGTAAATTGTTCTGTGACTACAGCATGTGTATAGACCTTTGGGTTTCTAGTGTAACAGAATACAAGTAAGCCCTTAATAATCTGATCCTGCAGTCATGGGCTGGCATTTATCATTGTAGGTGTAAGTGAAGCATTTTTCTACACCTTTTTTTGTGTGCTGGTAATGTGTAGGAACACCAAATTTATGAAAAGGTAGCAGAGCATTTGATACATTTTGTGTAGGTCACATTTTTTGAAATTTCTCTCTTCACATACACCAAAAAGCTAAGCTAAGTCTGGTCTGGTGTAGTTTTAGAGACTTTTCAGTGACTTTGCCCCTTTTTTGCGCCTTTTCACAAAAAGGTGCAATTCATTAAACCCTTACATATCATGTGTATTGCCAAAATCTGTGGATTGCAACTCAAAATCAGCAGAAATGTGTAAACCAAAAGGCACAAATAAACCCTGTTTGCGCCTTTTTTGCACCTTTTCAAGACACAAAAAAACTGTCTAAAGACAATGATAAATGTCGGCCATGGTCTTTTACTTTCACCCCTACTTATCAACCTACATTTGGTAAATTTGCAAGAAACAGGAGACTAAAAGGAGAGAATGTGATTCCATGGTCTGTCTACATCCAGGGTCTGTAGTTTTTCTTTTTGTTTTTTTAACAATAAAGATGCTCAGATCTGCTTGGAACTGTAGACACAGCATTTTAGGATATTTTTTATTCAATAATAACTGCATAATTGCTTTATTTTTGACCTTGATAAATTGGAACAGTACACATAGCCTTTAAATACACCTGAGAAAAGTTTCATGATGCTAGTGTCTAATAAGACCTTCAGAACTACACTAACCACCAGTCTGACCACAAGAAAAATATATCCTATAATGTTTAACAGAAAGTGGCCTCTTACACAGTATGTGGCTCACTTCCTGTAAACTAGAGGATTACTTAATTATTTATCAGATCCCTACTGGCCGATTAGGCCCCTAATTGCCCACCACTTCCTTGTTCCTTTTTATGTATCATTATGCACAGTGTGTTGCTAAAGATAGCATGTCTAACCTATCTAAAGAGACCAGGAAGTGCAGTAATATAGTAGATGAGTCCAAAGAATGATTAGCTGCAGAGTTATACTAGATGCTTGATTAACATTGCCTGCCTTTATTTGATTTAAAACAAATTCTCTAGTGCGTCATGTATAATGTAGCCTGCCACTGTTCTCCTGTGTAAAATAGGTATAGTAACAGGGAGAAAAGTATCCAGACTGAATCTATTTCATATGATACTCTACAGTGTTAATTTGGGACAGAAGTTGAATGTCACTGATCTATCACTTACTGTACATAGGAATGAGAGCAAGTGTGACGAGGCTCCACCTCTTTAAAATCAGAGGAATCATGAAAAACAAAGGCTGCATTGGGAAACCATATCAGAGAGGGAATATGAATCACGATGGCAGACAACCGCTGCCTGCCAAATCAACTAAAATAGGTATTGATAAAGCATATATAAGAATATCTACATTATTTTCTCATAAAAGCCTATGCTGCACTACTAGAAAAAAAAACATTTCCCGGAATACTTTTTTAATGAGTATCTGTCAGCTGTATTGGTTTCTAGGAACTGCAGACACTGATAGATTGCTGTTAGAGTCTAAACGTAAACTCAATCCTTCCTGGAGCTGATGGTGTTTGCCAAACTTAAAAAATATTCTTTTTATTTCTTAGCAACGTGTCAAGAAGGCAAAGTCAAGCTGCTCAAGTGCCACATGGCGTGCTTCTATGCTTCCACTCACCTTCCACAGCTCCTTCTTGATGATAAACACCTCTGTGCATACCTCAAGGAGGGGTTAGGTGGTAAAGAGTTAGCCAGACTGTGGCACCTGGCTCCCCCTCCTTGACACTTGGCTGAGAAATTAAAAGGACATTTTGTAAGTTTGCAAACACCATCAGCTCCAGGAAAGGTAGTTATCCTTTATACCCTAACAGCTATCTTATAGTCTGCACTTCTTAGCAGGGAATAGAGGTTACAGATTCCATTTAAGAAACTCTATATACACTATATTTATGTCAATGCAATTTTCTTCACTGGCAACTAAGCCATGAAAAACTCAAGCAGGCAATTTATGGGAATTTCAGATTCTCAACTTTTATAATATTATTTTATAAATAAATGTTGTCCGTACACTTATCTGATATAGTATGTTTTGATCTTCTAAGCCAGATATACTCATTAATGGGGTACTCCGCTGGAAACATCTTATTCCCTATCCAAAGTATAGGGAATAGGATGTTAGATTGCGGGGGTCCCCAGCGATCTCCACTGCGCACCCCTGTCATTCGGTGCACGGAGCGAACTCCGCACCATGCCTGATGACTGGCGATGCAAGCTGGCACACCCCCTCCATTCACATTTATTGGAGGAGACGTGATGGCTATATACTAGTTGTCACGCCCCCTCCCATAGACATGAAGCTGCAAGCTTCCATGTTCCGGCTGCCGCCACCAGCTCGGAGATTGGGGGGGTCCCCAGTAGCGGGACCCCTGTGATCTAACATCTTTTTCAACGGAGTACACCTTTAAAGTAGCTATTTAGTTTAGACACTAATACCCTATTAGAGAAAGGGCAAGACCTTTAAAGGGGTTATTCTTCCAAAAACAGTACCACAGCTGTCCTTAGGTTGTGTGTGGTATTACAGTTTGGCTCCAGCCACTTCAATGGAAATGAGCGACAACACCACACACCCTAAGGACAGGTATGATGCTGTTTTTGGAAGAAATTAACTCTCTTTTTTTCTACTCCTGGATAACCCCTTTTAAGCATGGGGCTACATGTTCAAGCTTTACTTAGTTCTTCAATCTGCTTATTGGCTATTGCAAAATCTGTGTAAATTATCATCACTTTAAAAAGATTCATGTTGTTCTTACAATGGATATAAGAAGTCTACACACCTTTTTAAAATGCCAGGTTCTTGTGATGTTAAAGAATAAGACAAAGACATGAACAATTCAGTTGCAAAACAAACTGAAAACTTTAATAACGAAAGGAAAAACAATAACACACTATAACCTAGTTGCATTAGCCTTAGACTTATGTGCTCACCCTTAGACTTATGTGCACACCCTTAGACTTACATGCACACCCTTAGACTTATGTGCACACCCTTAGACTTATGTGCACACCCTTAGACTTATGTGCACACTCTTAGACTTATGTGCATACCCTTAGACTTATGTGCACACCCTTAGACTTATGTGCACACCCTTAGACTTATGTGCACACCCTTAGACTTATATGCACACCCTCAGACTTATGTGCACACCCTTAGACTTATGTGCACACCCTTAGACTTATATGCACACCATTAGACTTATGTGCACACCCTTAGAAGACTTATGTGCACACCCTTAGACTTATGTGCACACCCTTAGACTTATGTGCACACCCTTAGACTTATATGCACACCCTTAGACTTATATGCACACCCCTAGACTTATATGCACACCCTTAGACTTATGTGCACACCCTTAGACTTATATGCACATCCTTAGACTTATGTGCACACCCTTAGACTTATATGCACATCCTTAGACTTATGTGCACACCCTTAGACTTATGTGCACACCCTTAGACTTATGTGCACACCCTTAGACTTATATGCACACCCTTAGACTTATGTGCACACCCTTAGACTTATGTGCACACCCTTAGACTTATGTGCACACCCTTAGACTTATGTGCACACCCTTAGACTTATATGCACACCCCTAGACTTATATGCACATCCTTAGACTTATGTGCACACCCTTAGACTTATATGCACATCCTTAGACTTATGTGCACACCCTTAGACTTATGTGCACACCCTTAGACTTATGTGCACACCCTTAGACTTATGTGCACACCCTTAGACTTATATGCACACCCTTAGACTTATATGCACACCCTTAGACTTAGACTTCATCTTCTGCTTTCTAAAGGACACCTAAAGGTTTGTGAAAAAAAATTACCCGGTATTTGGAACTGTTCATAATTTTTTCACCCTAGCTGAGGGTTCCCTGGTTCTAGCTGAAGAAAAACAGTCGCAAAGTATGATGCTGCACCACCATGCTTTACTGCGGGTATCGTGTTCTTTCATGTGCAGTGTTGTTTTTGTGCCAATCATACCTTTTGGAATTATGGACAAAAAGTAAACCTTGGTTTCATCAGATGTTTGTTTTTTGCAAACTAGCGCCAGGCTTGAATGTTTCTTTTTAAATTTTTTTATGAAAACAGGCTTCCGTCCTGCCACCCTATCGCATTCATATAAAGAATACAGAAGATGTCACATGTAGCACACAGCCGGTACTTGCAAAAATGTCAACATTTCTGCAGTTTACTTAATGTTGTCTCTTGAAACCTCCCTGAAAAGTTTTATTCTCATCTTTTCATCAACTTTGAAGGAACATCCAGTTATAGGTAATGTCTCTGTTGTGCCATATTTTCTCCACTTGACGATGACTGTCTTCACTGTGTTCTATGCTTTATCTGATGCTTTGGAAATTCTTTTGTACCCTTCTCCTGACTGATTTCTTTCAACAATGCGATCCTGTGATGCTTTGAAAGCACTCTACAGGGCTTTTGCTGTGAGATGCAACTAAACAAATGTCAAGAAAATCCTACTAGAGCAGCTGAACTTTATTTGTGACTTTAAATGATTGCCGGTGCCGTGCCATATTTTGTGTTTTGCCGTTGAATGTGTTACAGGCCCAAGATACCTCCATAGGCTGACAAGCGCACACCTGCCCCCTACCATTGGTTCCTGGGGGGGGGGGGTTGTGCGTATCACGTGACCACAAATATTCTGTCTCAAACACCGTTCCCTTTAGTGTGAATTCGGCTAACACAGCAAGAGGATGTCTCCTGCTCTGATAGCCGAAGCGCTGCGGCTGTAATGTAATTGATTCCCCGCTATGGGGACCGTGCGCCCGCCAGTGTCATAAGCTGGCATCTCATACAGATCCCCCTGCGGGCACACGGTCCCCATAGCGGGGAATCAATTACATAACAGCCGCAGCACGTATAACATTGCAGTCGCAGCGCTTCAGCTATCACAGCAGGAGAAATCCTCTTGCTGTGGTAGCCGAACTCACACTGAAGGGAACAGTGTTTCAGACAGCATATTTGTGGTCATGTGACACGCGCACACACCACCCCCAGCCCCCACAGGAACCAATGGTGGTGGTGGTGGGGGGGGGGGTGTCAGCCAATGGAGCGGTCTTAGTCCAGCACTGGAAAGTGCTGAGTCATGTAACACATTCCATGGCAAAAACAAAATATGGCACAACACCGGTGTGTAATGACTTCTATTTAACATGAGTCTGATTGGTTATTTCTGAACACAACCACATCCCCAGTTATAAGAGGGAGTACACACTTATGCAACCAGGTTATAGTGTGTTATGGTTTTTTCTTTTCTACTCAAAGATTTCAGTTGGTTGTGGAATTGAATTACTCCCGTTATAGGTCATGTTAAAGATGGAAAAAGTTCTGACATTATTTATCTTTGTCTCATTCTTTAACATCCCAAGAACCTGACATTTTAAAAGTGTGTGTAGACTTTTTATATTCACTGTATGTGCACAGCATCTGACATCCCCATATGTTTTTAGTCGCTCTCCATCTTGGGAATAATAATGGACTGTGAAATATAAGATGGAGTGGGAACTAATGCCAGCAGAGGATTGTTTCTGCTCCGCCATGTATAATTTCTGATAAATACTTTGCAGACAAATTATAATACAGAGAATATCAATCTGCAAAAAGTTTTTATTTATTTATTCCTAATAGGTCAATAGGGAGTTAAGGAAGGCTGGGTTCACATATGTCCGGCGTCTGGGAGCGTTCCACTGTCCGGCATCCAGAAACAATGGATGCCAGATGCCATACAACTGATGACTACTGATGCACGTTTTCATCAGTTATGGCATCAGTTGCATCGAGATCTAGGCTGAGTTCACCTATGCTGGATGCTGGACATATGTGAACCCATGGAGACGCACTTGTTTTAATTGTTTAACCTTTCGAATATAATGATATTAAGTATATAAATAATGACTGCTGTGGCCAAAGCTGCGTCTCTCATATACTATACGCTACATTATCTGTCCACAGAATGACTGCTAAGGGCTTAAAAAACTCATCACCCCAACTGCAGCAAGGTAATTCCGTATATGAAAATTGAAAGGACAGTACAGAATCCAAAGCACATCATAGCAGCTGCATTTATAAATTGCTCCTGCCTAATAAAAACCTGAAATAATCTCAATTGAAATATAAGACATTATAAAAAAGGCACTTAGAGTAATGAAAAATATGGCATTTTATTCTTTACTGTTTATTTTCTAGATACAATATAACATATTGTCCTAGAAAAGGCAGAACAAAATGATGGTGAGACTAATATAAAGTGAACATAGCAGCATGTTTGGGCTACTCCTGCTTCGTCCATGCTTTCCATAGATGGCCACTTATTTAAAAGACTGGTATGTAATGCTACATTTCCCCTGCAGTGCCCATGGCCTCCTACAATGATACGAGCTGATCATGGAGGATAAGACAATCAGACAAATCAGTGAAAACACTATATATTTTCTGCTGCAAATCTGGACAGAATATTTGCAGCATATTTGGCCCATGTGAGCATGCCCCTAATGTACCCACAGACAAAAAGATGAACATATTTAGATGTATAACAGGCCATGCAAACAATGAATAAGATTTCATTTACCTCAGTAGACACACGAGGGGGATTCTCCTGCACATAATCCAACTGTTTTTTAGGAGGCTGGCGGCAGACACAGAACAGAAATGCAGAGGTGAAATGGATAATCATGATAGTAGACCATTACCAAAGTGATGTAGAATGTTGGTGTTACTGTTCCCAAAAAAGGGCTTCAAAAAGGAAAGAAAGCAAACTACTGACATGAGGGAAAACAAAGAAATTAGTTGAAAGTTGTGAAATGTCTACATGCGAGCCACACAAAACAATAAGCACACGGCTGCTGAGTACTGGGGACATGTTAGTGCCATAGTCGTCCTAAGCAGGTAGTCACTCTACAGCAGTATCCCCCAATCTGGAGGTCTCCAGCTGCACAACTAACAGCATACCCTACAGGCGTATGACTGTCAGATCCTGATGGGAGTTGTAGTTTTGCAAAGCTGGAGAGCTACAGTTTGAGATCACTGCTCTACAAGCTTTTAGCAGAGGAAAGAAAACACAAACACACCACAAGTTTACGGGAAAAACATGCAGGCCCGGCACTCTGCAAACACCCTATTTTGCACCATTTCTCCTGTGCACCTTTACTATAGCACTGAGAATTATACAACAGTAATCGAATGGATGTCTGAGGCTATAGATAAGTTCACTGTTGGCTGTCACTGATTCCAATCACTAGAATGCTGCACCATAATTCCGCTAACACAACATTATGGTTGCAGAGTTTTGGGAAACTGGTATTTTAAGTATTATAATAAAAGCTGCAAGTAGGGTTGTATGTGTGCTTCCAGCATTAAAATCAGTAAAAAATAATACCTTGTAGAAAAAATTCCACATAAATGGCCTAAATATGGCATGACATGGTTTTCAGAAATAAAGGCATGCCCTAAAATGTTGTGTTTTTACCCAAACTGTATGAATGGGATTCAATAAAATTAAAAATCACTATAACATTTGGCCACTGTAATAATGTACTGTAATAATGTGCTAAACCACCATGTGAAAATGCACCCTAAAAAAAAGGAAAAACTAGTTGGCAGGTATTGAAATAATGCACATTTGTGATATACGTCCCCAAATAGGCAGAACATTTGGGCAATCAGGACAATTTCAATGGACCGAATGTAGTCTAGGGCAGTGGTCTACAACATGCGGACCTCCAGATGTTGCAAAACTACAACTCCCAGCATGCCCGGACAGCCGTTGGCTGTCCGGGCATGCTGGAAGTTGTAGTTTTGCAACATCTGGAGGTTCGTAGGTTGAAGACCACTGGTCTAGGGACTACATTCTGTCTATCTCTGGATGAATCCTGGTGGAGATTCCATAGTGTGAATGGGTCCTAACTGATTAAGAAGAAGAACCATCCCACTTATTTATTATTCAAATGCAGCCAGCCACTGAAAATCAATTGTAATGTGGTAAATGTGGTAAAAAAAAAAGCAGAGAATAAAAAAAGACTTGTAGAAATGTATAAATCTATGTCTTCAGCTCATTGCTGATTTGGATGAAAGAAGTATTATCTAATAACTGGCTTATAAAAATGACAGCCTGCAACGACACATGGCTCTGAGCTGGAAACACAAAGTGTCTCAGCATTACCCTATATGGGTATATATGGGTATATATGTCTTTCCAAGCCCAGATCTAGTAAACTATAGGTATACTTACTGCACAAAGGTCAGAGACTACTCCTTATCTGCTGATATTTCTAATAAATTTCTAGTACATGTGAATACGTGAAGTTTAATGGATGTTATTAGAAGAAAGTGCCATCCTTTTCTTTTCCTACAGGCTTTATACAAAGGTTCAAAACTCCTCTCAGACAGTAAAAAATCCATCTACTCTATGCCATCTACTACTTGCTGCTGCATATTTTCCTATATATTGAAGTAATTGGGAAGCAAAACACGCACCTAATTTTGCTACCCATTTACTTTAATGGGTAGGAAAATACGCAGAAGCAAAATACGGCTTGTGTGACCCTACTCTAAAGCAGTAAAGAAGATATAGGAAAGAGGGGGATGCAGCTGCTAAATCTTTTTGTTAGTAAAACAGTATAAGGAACCGATGGGGAGTTTAAAGGGGTACTCCACCCCTAGACATCTTATCCCCTTTCCAAAGGATAGAGGATAAGATGTCAGATCGCGGGGGTCCCGCCGATGGGGACCCCCGGGATTTTGGCTGCAGCACCCACCTGTTGCAGCTTCCTGTAGCGCTGGAGGCTCTCATCCTAACGCCTTCCGACCACGGTGACGTGAGATCGTGATGTCACGACTTCGCCCCCGTGTGATGTCACGCCCCGCCCCTCAACGCAAGTCTATGGGAGGGGGCGTGACGGCCGCAACAGATGGGTGCTGCAGCCGAGATCCCGGGGGTTCCCAGCGGCGGGACCCCCGCAATCTGACATCTTATACCCTATCCTTTGGATAGGGGATAAGATGTCTAGGGGCGGAGTACCCCTTTAAGTAATAGTGTGAGACATCTGATTGGTTCTCAGAACAAATGTTGTTTTAACATCACACCAGAATAAGCCTGTCCACACAACAAGCATGGGAAGAGAAAATAAACAATTAGGGTATGTTCACGCAGTAGGAAAATGTGCGGAATGCCTGCTCTGAAAACACGGGTGGATATTGCACACATTTGAAAGTCTGCTAGTGCTAGGACTGCTCGAAAATGTGCCGTCTCATAGATGGCAATGCATTTCTAAGCTAAATCCACAGGAAGAATAGACAATTCTGTTCTTTCTGTGGACGCCAGAATCGGGATTTCCGTGGACGAAACATCTGCCGCAGAAATTCAACCATGTGCACAGTGCAGCAGAATCCTATTGAAATCAATGGAACTCTGCTGCAGCGGAATGTCTGTGCGAAATATTCCGGCAGAATTCCGCACGGATGTTCCCCTGTATAAACATATCCTTACAGAGACTGGTAGAAAGTAGGAAAAAGACTCCAAATTAGCAGACAACACACTACATTTCTTCTTTGTATAATATATCCCAGTCAGCCATAACTACTCAAAAGGGAAGTGAAAACCCTTGACAACTGCCCCTGTGAATGGATGGAATATATTGGGCAGCAAGTGAACAGTCAGTTCTTGAAGCTGATGGGTGGGAAACAGGAAAAATGGGCAAATATATGGATTAGGATCTAGTGATCAAAAGGGATGTTGGCACCTAGACCCCAAGTAAAAACTCTTCATGATATGTCAATAGTTATTTTTAAATTACAAGAACACTTTAATGGTTATTTTGACTGAGAATTCAATACTTAAAAGGATTGCCTCTGACTTTTGTATAGTATGTATATATATATAGAAAATTATTTTTCTTCTTTTTCGCCACCAAGGAATTCTCCATTTTCAGTTCTCAGTCTTGGAGTTAGAGAAATCCTTTCTTGCTGCCTCTAACATCTATTTATCTGACTGTTCTGCTGATCTTCAACCATCAGCCCCTCTTCTCTGATACTAGACAAGTTATGTATTTTAAATATACAATATAACAATAGCGCTCAAAGTGGATGTGGTAATGTGCCCAACCAAGCTGTTTTTCTGAAGGTATGAATTCCCGTATGTCATACACAACTATAAGAAGTACTTAATGACTATGTAACAGTAATCTCTATATGGCACTTTTAGAAGACACAGCGTGATTTAAAATAAGTGCATACCTGTATAGTTGTATAGGAGAGTGCCGCATATCAGCAATATAGAGGTACACAGGAACGGTGCATAGGCTCTAAATAGTGGTTAGCCACTAAGTGAACTGGGAGCAGGCTGTTGGTCGGACCTAATGCTGCTATAATTGCCCACTGGCCCCTGGTATTCCCCATACGACACAGACAGCAGAGGTCACAGATATAACATCCCCGACTAAGGAAACCGCCTCTTTGTTTCCGAAACGCATTGGAAAGGATTGTGGACCTCTACAGCCACCGTAGTAATGTCACTACTTACAGTCAAACACCATCAGACTAACTGCGAACCGAGAATGTCACGGTTGTTCTCCTGTCACCTCTCCCAACATTGGAAACAGAACAAATATACCTATAAAGGAACGGGAAACTAGCATTGGCTAGAATGGCCTATATAACATGTAAGACTTTGTTTTTCCCAGCAATCTCTCCACCTGAGAACCACTCGGGATTAGCATTTTATTCAGCCACTTGCGCAAATGCCGATATTACAGACAGGTATATAGTGCCATCTTTTATTGCATATAGTTTTTATGTATATATGCTGTCAGCATTTATTAGCCACACAAGTGTACAATACGGCACTTTCTTTTTCTTATCCACGGCCCCTATTTAGAGCCTATGCACCGTTCCTGTGTACCTCTATATTGCTAATACGCGGCACTCTCCTATACAACTATACAGGTATGCACTTATTTTAAATAACGTTGTGTCTTATAAAAGTCCCATATCGTGCTTACTGTTATGTATTCATTAAGTTATGTATTTTCTTATATGCTTAAAGGGGTACTCCGCCCCTAGACATCTTATCCTCTATCCAAAGGATAGGGGATAAGATGTCAGATCGCCGGGGTCTCGCTGCTGGGGACCCCAGGGATCGCTGCTGCAGCACCCTGCTGTCATTACTGCACAGAGCGAGATCGCTACGCACGTAATGACGGGCAATACAGAGGCCGGAGCATCGTTACGTCACGGCTCCGCCCCTCGGGACGTCACGGCCCGCCCCGTCAATACAAGTCTATGGGAGGGGGCATGGCGGTCGTCACGCCCCCTGCCATAGACTTGCATTAAGGGGACGGGCTGTGATATCATGAGGGGCGGAGCCATGACATCACGCTGCTCCGGCCCCTGTATCGCCCATCATTACGCACAGAGCGAACTCGCTCTACACAGTAATGATAGCGGGGTGCCGCAGCAGCGATCCCCAGGGTCCCCAGCAGCAGGACCGCGGCGATCTGACATCTTATCCCCTATCCTTTGGATAGGGGATAAGATGCCAGGGGCGGAGTACCCCTTTAAAAGCAGCATACTGAGTGCAGCAGTACTCAAAATTATATTTTAAGGGGTATGCGTGTGGAAAAATTTTTAATCAACTGGTGCCAAAAAGTTAAGCAGATTTGTAGATTACTTGTAAAAATCTTAATCCTTCCAGTACTTATTAGCTGCTGTATGCTACAGAGGAAGTTGTTTAGTTCTTTTCAGTCTGACCACAGTGCTCTCTGCTGACACCTCTGTCTGTGTCAGGAACTGTCCAGAGCAGGAACAAATCCCCATAGCAAGCTTCTCCTGCTCTGGGCAGTTCCTGACATGGACAAAGGTGTCAGCAGAGAGCACTGTGGTCAGACAGAAAAGAACTAAACAACTTCCTCTGTAGCATACAGTAGCTGATAAGTACTGGAAGGATTATGATTTTTGAAATAAAAGTAATTTACAAATCTGTTTAACCTTTTTGGCACCAGTTAATAAAAAAAAAAAAAAAAGATGTTTTCCACTGGATACCCTTTAATAGAGGTTATCTAGGAATAGAAAAACAAAGCTAATTTATTTTATACTGTTGTATCTACTTCTTAACTGGAAGGCTACATTTGTATTACTTGAGTCGTTCCAAGAACAAAGATCTCTTTTTTAACACAACTTGGTAGGCTATCATGTAAATGGACGTGCTTTATATTACACTTTATTCAGAATGTTACCTCTAAGCTTTATTCACAGCTGGATACAGTACATAATCATAAAGCAGCCCACACAGGTTATGTACAAGTCGTCCCTACCGCATATAATGCTTTCTGCTATTTGTACTGTACTTATTTGTCCAGCAAGGCTTATGGGTGCACAGTATGCTATCCTATCATAGAATAAGCTTTACATTTATCATACAAAATATGTGTTACCCTAACCCAATGCATTGTTAGGACTGTCTACCAATAGGTGCACAGCATACTTTAATCCTCCATGGTGCATAAGTGGGAGTTAATAAACCATAAGCTTCACAGGATTAGATTATCCTAACACCTATTTTAAGCATTAGTATCTAACCTCACTTACCGGCTGTCCAAACTCCAGCTCTGAAAAGAATTTATACCATGGTTCATTTTCTAAATCTATCTCATCTGGATTTATACGACCATTCTGGAGTAGGAAGCAAGGAGGGGGAGGGAAAAGGTACTCAAAAAAGGGTGCAAATAATTAAGGAACGAGCAGTAAATAAGCATAAAACACTAGAGCAGGGGATGTTCGACAAAAGGTGTTTATTAGCTGCAGCAACACTTTAGGCCATGTTCACACATTGGCCCTGATTTACTAAGAATGTTGTGTAGGTTTCTTTGTGGGTTTTAATTCCCTACTATTTTTTTCCCACGGTATTTACTAAGGTTTCCCTACATTTTCCACTGTCCCTACATTTTTCCTCAGCTCAAATCCACTACGTTTTTACCTTAGTAAATATGTTGAGTTTTTGTGAAAATGTCGGGAACACGCCCCTTTTCTGGGGTCACGACCCCTTTCCACGACAACTACGCCCCCTTTTCGGGTTTTCACCGTAAAATGGAGAGTCAGGTTTTTCTCAATTCTGGAGCAAATTCTGGCGCAGACAGAATTTCTGGCGCAATGTGCTAAAATCTGGCGCACAACCCAACAAAACATGTTGGGTTTGCAATAGTAAATGAGGGCCATTGTTTTTCTTTTTTGCAAAAGCAGCTGGAAAAAATCTGCAGTTATTTAGCAGTTTTTGTAAAAAGAAAAAATCTGGTGTGTTTTTTTCCCCCTTTTTTAATTTATTTTTTTCTTACCCAAAACATGCTATTTAACAGATGATTTTTAGCTGACCCAATTTTCCATTGACAACTATGGAATGCAATATTATAAGAAAATAAGCAGACTTTTTTTTTTACAACTTTTTGACTGTAAGAAAGCAATTTTATAGCTAAACAAATGACCAATTTTACTATGTGTGTGAACATGGCCTTAAGAAGATACACTATTAATTTGACTATTTGACAACGAGTTGTACATATACCTAAAGTGTAGGTTTACCATCATACTTAATTCTACAGCATATATCTATAAAAAATCTACATAAAAAGTTAAGTATTGGTATAAATTCTTTCCTTGGTATAAATGTTTTTCTACAGGTATACTGCAGGCACAGTTAGGCTATGTTCACATCTGCCTTGGAGCTTTGTTGGGCGAGCTCCGAGGTCATTCAATCAGCTGGACCTGGTCAGACAAGAAAATCATCCTGCTGAATAAACCAAAACCAGTCAACAGCATCTTTCGGAACACATTGGGATTCGTAGGTGCTCGGAGCAATGGACTGTCCAGCTCAGTTTTTAGACCCTAAATGAAGCCTCTGATGCAGATGTGAACAAGGCCTTCTAATAATGCTGTCTGCTACCTTGTCACCCGACACAATATCAACAGACCTCTAACAATGTACATGAGCTCCTATAGTGTAATGCACTTTACTGCACTACACAGTACCTTGTGTGAAAATGTCATACATTTCCCATGGTGCAAGTTATGAAAGCAGGCTGAATAAAAAAGAGTGGCTAGGAATTCAACTCAGCCAAAGGATTGTGAATGTGGCTTGTGAATGGAGTAGATAATGGGGGGTATGTATGAAGGATTTTACCCTGTTTTTTTGACTGTGATTTGTCTAAAATTTCCTTTCATGTCACTTTTTGCGACAAACAATTGCGCCAAATGGTTTAGAACAAAATCACTTATTTCACTTTGTTAGTCGTGATTTCAGTTACAATCATTCTTTGGTCTGGAATTCATTAATTGCAACTTTTCGATTTGGCGCAAATACCTTCATTTAGGCGCAAATCTACACCATGAATAAAGTGACAGAGAAAATAGCTACAACAATAGAATGTCCCAAAGTCAGATTTACTGCCTGGAATTCTGGGGTCTGCGCCTTTTGTAGGGCTACATTTGTGCCAAAATTACAAACTTGCCTACGACAACTGATAATTTTGGCGCAAATATGTTCCATTTAAAAAACATACATAAAATCACACATTGCTACACCATTATTGATACATGTCCCCCAATGTGTTTAAATTTGGTAAAAGATAAACTACATTGGGGGACATGTATCAGTAATGGTGTAGCAATGTGTGATTTTATGTATGTTTTTTTGCGTCAAATGGAGCATATTTGCGCCAAAATTATCAATTGTCATAGGCAAGTTTGTAATTTTGGCACAAATGTAGCCCTTCAAAAGGCGCAGACCCCAGAATTCCAGGCAGTAAATCTGACTTTGGGACATTCTATTGTTGTAGTTATTTTCTCTGTCACTTTATTCATGGTGTAGATTTGCGCCTAAATGAAGATATTTGCGCCTCAACTTGCGCCAAATCGAAAGTCCCAATTAATGAATTCCAGACCAAAGAATGATTGTAACTGAAATCACGACTGACAAAGTGCAATCAGTGATTTTGTTCTAAACCATTTGGCGCAATTGTTTGTCGCAAAAAGTGACATAAAAGGAAATTTGAGACAAATCACAGTCAAAAAAACAGGGTAAAATGCTTCATACATACCCCCATTATGCTTAGATCAAACAGCACTATCACAAGACATTTTTGCTCTATAGATATTATCTGACCCTAGAAAAGTCATGACACTGACTGCATGTGTTCATAGTGGCAGAGACCACACTGGCATGTCCTGGGCTCACCACCTAATTTACACATATGCCATGAGGTGTAGAATGTCTGTGACATGCTGTATTGAGTGTATATACCATACTAGCTTTTAAAAAAACAACAATTATATGCTTTGAGTAAATAATGTTTTCACTGCAGTGACTGTGTAGGGTGAATAGATCATTCTGCATATGTTTGGAAATAATACAGTGCTCAGACCCTGCATATATCCAGTGGACAAGTACGCTTGCAGTATGCTGGGCTCAGGTATAGATGTTATGAGAGACGTCTCCGCTCACACATAGGATGGACTGAAACTCTGGCATGGGAAATCTTTGGCATGTGTCACATGATTTATATCCCGTCAGATGTTTTACATTTAAGTTTCATACACTGTTTGAGATGTAGTGTTTATGCAATGGCTGCAGCTAACATTGCCTGGCACTATGCCCGGGTTATTCGTGCCTTATGAAAACAAGACAAACCCGCCTGGCTAGCTGGTGATTGTACAGTTCCTTTAATTTTGGATTTTCCCACATCAACTGGAATCAGCCTGGAAAATAAAGTCTCTGATGGCTTATAGGAAGCATTTCCTCTAGCGTCCGGAATATTAGACTAAAACTACTGAAATACATTTACTGTAGAACTACATATACCCTTTATGCCTATATATTATAATGGTGAGTATACCGAAGAAGAACAAATGCTCAATGCCCTGCAATAATTGTTAAGAGACAAAACACCTGAAATCTTTTTCTTTGAAAATGTAACAGCATATTTTGGAGAATGACAATAAATATTATAATATATATAAATGTATATATATATATATATATATATATATATAGCCAACTCTAGGTCTCAATTGTGGGGGTTAACACTTTGCACTACCTACGATTAATGGAAGATACAGATATGAAGATATCACCTCCCCATTGTAGAGCATTTTTTATGTGCAGTGCACTGGCTTCTTCACCACTGACACCGCTTCATTTATGAATCAGCCCTGAAGTCACTATTACACATTTCCAACAACATAGGGCAACAGTCAAGCATTACATTACGTCAAGGGTTCTCAACCAGGGGTACGCGTACCCCTAGGGGTACACCAAGGGTTATGCGGGGGCTACGGCAATTTGCTAACAAATACCAGCCATGCATTGACCAGTATTTGTCAGCGCAGAGCGGGACTGGCCACATTACATGAGCTGCAGTGGCTGCCGGGCCTGAGGTGTGACGTCCCTGACGTCGCGCAGAGGTGCCGGCACAGCACAGAAGGACCTCACCCACCAGTGCGGCCCTCCAACTCCCTCCAAACGGGATAGACACAAGCCTGGTAAGCATGTTAAACTAGTGTAACCCCGCAGTATAGGAGGGCATTAGAGGGAGGGAGGAATAATGGGACAAGGGGATTCAGATCGGGGGGGGGGGGGGTGGTAATGGCACAAGGGGATTAAAGGGAGGGGGAATAATGGCACAAGGGGATTAGAGGGAGGGGGGAATAATGGCACAAGGGGATCAGAGGAAGGGGGAATAATGGCACAAGGGGATTAAGATGGGGGGATAATGGCACAAGGGGATTAGAGGGAGGGGGGATAATGGCACAAACGGATTAAGATGGAGGGGGAATAATGGCACAATGGGATTAAGATGGAGGGGGAAATACTGGCACAAGGGGATTAAGATAGAGGGGGAAATAATGGCACAAGGGGATTAAGATAGAGGGGGGAATAATGGCACAAGGGCATTAAGTATTGCATTAGTAAGGTAAGCACACGCCATTATGAAATTAAGTACTTTTATGACTTATTTTGTCTGCGGTTACACGCGAGGGGTACCTGCGGACATACTTTAGGGGTACAGTCACGATAAAGCTTGAGAACCACTGCTTTATGTGGTGTGCCAGTACTGAACCAGATCCCCAGCCACAATTAATGGCAAAGTGGATTAGTTTTACCAGGGCAAGTAGCCCTAAACTGCCCATACACCTTAGATTAAAGTTGATGAAAGTGGATGATGCAAACCAAAACATTCATTCGTCGAATGAAATCTGATCATTATCAATCATTTATTCTCAGAATGTTCTCAGAAACACAGTTCGTCCTTCGCACAGTATGGCCAGTACTTTAATGGCCAAAATTAAAAGGTGTATGGCTGCATCTGTGAAGTGATCGTTCATAAGACGATTTTTCAACTGTTCAACCATCAACCTACTTTTATCTAATGTGTATGGCCATTTTTACCATAGACATTACACTGCATCCACTAAAGCTGGGTCCGTTACACTGGACATTGAGGACAGTTAAAAGCAAGAATGCCCCATCTCAAAAGGTGAGAAGTTTCTTAAAAGAGACCCTCCCTTCAAGTATGATAAGTTGTTTTTCCTAATAAATCTAATATTCAACTGCTATAAGAAGCTTACTTTATCACATACATCCTTATGTGAAACAAAGTGCTTGCTTAGAACTTTAAACTGTAAACCATTCTAGGTCCACCGGGGGGAGCCACTCTTTGGGCCTTTACAATAAGAACTCTCTACACAGAGATATTCTGAGTGGAGATTCTGTAGCGGGCAACAGCAGAGCAGACCGCTCGGAAATGCATAGTCTCAATAGACAGCAATGCATTTCCAAGTGGATTCTAATGAAAGAATGAACATGTTTATCAATAGTCTGGGATTCAAAATTTCCTTGGTGTGAATGAAGCAGTAGAATGCTGTAATAGTGGTTTAGGGAACAAAAAGGGTTAGTATTATAATTCCTTGTGGTCTAGGTCAGTGAAGGGTTAAAGGGGTATTCCTATCTTGGTATAAGGCTTTTCACCCTGCTCATGGCTGCCAGAGGTTGTCGGGAAGCCGAAAACAGCCGAACCAGCTGTTTTATGCAATTTGTGTAACTCCTATAAGCAAGCAGGCCAGGGGGCTGGGGAGCCTTTCTACCGAGATGGGAATACCCCTTTAATGTAAGGATCTTTGGTGGTCTGTGGCAGTAAAGGTGGTTGATACCAGCATTCCTGGTCGACTAGGGCAGTGAAATGTTAATGGGGGGTATGTATCAATAATGGTGTTGCAATATGTGATTTTATGTATGTTTTTTTTTTTTGCGTCAAATGGAGCGTAGTTACGCCAAAATTATCAATTGTCGCATGCAAGTTTGAAATTTTGGCACAAATGCAGCCCTACAAAAGGCGCAGACTCCTGCCCCAGAATTCCAGGCAGAACTTTCTGAATCTGAGGCAGTTAAATCTGACCTTGGGACTTGTTAACAGAGGTAAAGCTTGCACCGCCAGGGCCTTTTTTGCTGTTTTTCATTTGTGCCTTAGGGGGGATATTCATCCAGACCTCTGCCTTGGAAAAGTGTTGCATTTTCCCCTTGCAACCAATCAGGTTGCTTCTTTAATTGTTCAGGGTCCTTTTTCCACTTTCTGGTTGGGCACTGTTTAAATGTTCTACATTCTATTGTTAGAGTTATTTTCTCTGTCATTTTATTTTTGGTGTGGATTTGCGCCTTAATAAAGGTATTTGCGCCAACATTTGCACCAAATCGAAAAGTAATTCCAAAACAATGCATGATAGTAACTGAAATCACGACTAACACCGTCATATCAGTGATAATGTTCTATACCATTTGGCGCAACTGATTGTCGCAAAAAGTAACAAATAAAACAAATCACAGCAAAAAAAAAAAATCTGTAAAATCCTTCATACATACCCCCCAATGTCAGTATTATCCCTGGTAGACTAGAGCAGGAAAAGCTTGAAGGGGTTATCCAGGATTAGAAACACATAATCGATTTCTTCCAGAAACAGTGGCACTTTTGTCTTCAGTTTGTGTGTGGTTTTGTGTGTGTGGTTTTGTTGCTCAGTATTGGTGCCGAGTTGTAATACCACACACAACCTAAGGACAAGTATGGCACTGTTTTTGGAATCAAGCAGCTATTTTTCACTAATCCTGGATAACATTTTTAATGTCAGTATACCTGGTGGTCTATGGCATTGAGGAGGTTGGTTCCAATATCCCTAGTGGTCTAGGGCATTAAAGAGGTTAATGTATGGGTCCCTGGTGGTCTAGTGAAGTCAAATGGTTAATTTTAAAATCTCCAGTGGAGGGCAAAGGAAAAGTTAATACAGCATACCTGGGGTCAAGTTTAGCATTACCCTGGCTCTAATAGGAGACTGGACACTGATGCTTCATCTTCCCATTTCTTCCCTGCACTGATCCCAATGATAAGTGCAGAGAAGAGATATAGAGGACTGTTCCCTTGTAACTCACAAAGTATGTGTGGGAGCAGGATTTCCCTTAGCAGGGATAGCTTCTGGTGTCAATAGGCCATAATAGAGCATGGACAGGGGTTGTCATGAGTAGAACAATTCTCTGAATAATACAAAGTAAATATAAAATTGTAAAAAAAAAAAAAAAGTGACTAGTTTATTATGAGCAGGATGAAAAGACATACCGTATATACTCGAGTATAAGCCGACCCGAGTATAAGCCGAGACCCCTAATTTCAACCCAAAATCCCAGGAAAAGTTATTGACTCGAGTATAAGCCTAGGGTGGGAAATACCTCATCCCCCCCCTGTCATCATCCAGACCCGTCATTAACATCCTCATCATCATCCCCTTGTCATCATCCCACACATCCCCCCTTCATCATCCCCTTATCATCCCACACATCCCCCCTTCATCATCCCCTTGTCATCATCCCACACATCCCCCCTTCATCATCCCCTTATCATCCCGCACATCCCCCCTTCATCATCCCCTTATCATCCCACACATCCCCCCTTCATCATCCCCTTGTAATCATCCCACCCCCCCCCTTCATCATCCCCACCCCCCTTCATCATCCCCACACCCCCCCTTCATCATCCTCTTCTCATCATTCGCCCTCAGTGGTCTTCAACCTGCGGACCTCCAGAGGTTTCAAAACTACAACTCCCAGCAAGCCCGGGCAGCCATCGGCTGTCCGGGCTTGCTGGGAGTTGTAGTTTTGAAACCTCCGGAGGTCCGCAGGTTGAAAACCACTGCGGCCTTCAACATCATCCAGCCCCCTCTCACCCCCTTTAGTTCTGAGTACTCACCTCCGCTCGGCGCTGGTCCGGTCCTGCAGGGCTGTCCGGAGAGGAGGTGGTCCGGTGAGGAGGTGGTCCAGGCTGCTATCTTCACCGGGGGCGCCTCTTCTCCGCGCTTCCGGCCCGGAATAGAGGCGTTGCCTTGACAACGACGCAGAAGTACGTTGGCAATGAACGCACCTCTGCGTCGTTGTCACGGCAACGTGACTATTCTGAGGCCGGGCCCGAAGCGCTTAGAAGAGGCCTCCCCGGTGAAGATAGCAGCCCGGAACCACTATCCCACCGGACCACCTCCTCTCCGGACAGTCCTGCAGGACCGGACCAGCGCCGAGCGGAGGTGAGTACTCAGAACTAAAGGGGGTGAGAGGGGGCTGGATGATGTTGAAGGCCGCAGTGGTCTTCAACCTGCGGACCTCCAGAGGTTTCAAAACTACAACTCCCAGCAAGCCCGGACAGCCGATGGCTGCCCGGGCTTGCTGGGAGATGTAGTTTTGAAACCTCTGGAAGTCCGCAGGTTGAAGACCACTGCGGGTGGGGGAGTTCACTCGAGTATAAGCCGAGGGGGGTGTTTTCAGCACGAAAAATCGTGCTGAAAAACTCGGCTTATACTCGAGTATATACGGTAAGTAGTAAAAAGTAAATATTAGCAGGGCATGCAGCAGGGATACTATATGTTTTTACACCTTCCTACAGTTTTACAGACTCTTTAATTTAAGAGTCAATAAAAATGGGTTGGACAAGTAGAGTTGTAAAATGCGCCATATTAACTAATAGCATGCAAAAAAACTGGTGTGCCTCACAGCTGAAATAAGCAGTGCATATCACATGTTTGGAAAGTTGCAAGACGTCATCCATTTTGATAATTCTGGGGCAATTTCCGCCATGTTTGCCACCTCATAAAATAATGTATTTTCTAACAATGTGCTAGTAGATTCTGGAACTCAAAGGAACCCAAACTTTGTAAATGCATTGTATTACTTAGCTTGTGTCTATTCAGAGCTGCACTTATAATTCTGCTACTTAGTATTTGAAATAGTGTCCAAGCTTTGTCAATGGACACATCCTAACATCCTATGTAGCGTTGACTGTAGCCCAGGATCAGTACAAGATTAGTGATGCAGACTATATGATACATTTTTCAACTTCCTACCTAGATTATTATTTATTTATTTATGTTATTTCTGTAAAATTACGATGAAAACATATTTTAATAGTGAGTCTGTGTAATTCTGGAGGGATGGAAGAAACCAAGTAAAAAGTCAGTCTAGGAGGCACTGCTCAGTGTAAAGGCAATTATGACCACAGGCGAGCACAGGACAACATTTAGTTTTTTTTGTACGCTTTGGACGACACGTTTCAGCACTGTACTGTGCCTTCCTCAGGTCCATCAGATATACTGTACATAAGAAACAAAAACTTTTCTAATATTTTATCATACAGTCAAAAAATAGGTCTCTCATCAAAGCAACCCATAATAGAGACGGACATAAAGCCTATTACCTAATAAAATGACAAACATATTACATAATTGATGAGAGACTTATGCTTTGATGAAAGACCTATTATTTGACTGTATTATAAAACATTAGAAACGTTTTTATTTCTTACTTATTTACAGTATATCTGGTGGACCTGAGGAAGGCACAGTACAGTGCCGAAACATGTTGTCCAAATTGTACAAAATAAAACTGCATGTTGTCCTGTGCTTGCCTGTGGTCGCAATTGCCTTTACACTGAGCAGCGCTTCCTAGACCCATTTTTTCTTGGTTTCTTCCATCTCTCTACTGTTTCTCCGCTCCGTCTGGGAGTAGGATAGGGTCAGAGTGCAGCAGCTCTATCATCGCATCTGGTACCTATATTTGAGTTGAACCTGCCACTTTTTCAACTCTTTAAGGTCAGTATATCACTTTGGTGCGGTGGGGGGTTTACACACCAATTGATATACTACCCAAGGGAGCGCCCCCTGTTTTGTGTAATTCTAGACACCCAGGAAAAGGACATTCTAGTAGTGACAGCTTTTCTAGCTATCGGCTCAAGAATAAATAAGTCACCCGAGGGATCATAAGTTATTCTGCCAGGATGCCAAAAGGCAGCAACTATTTTCTTCGCCAAAAAAGCAGCAACTATCATCCAGACCATTGAACACTGCTGAAAAGTATGTCTATTTTTATTATTTACACCATGACAGTTTAATATAGGACATGACAAAACAAACTGCTTGACGCTGTGCTTAAAGGACTTAAAGGGGTATTCCAGGCAAAACCTTTTTTTTATATATATATCAACTGGCTCCAGAAAGTTAAACAGATTTGTAAATTACTTCTATTAAAAAATCTTAATCCTTCCAATAGTTATTAGCTTCTGAAGTTTTCTGTCTAACTGCTCAATGATGATGTCACGTCCCGGGAGCTGTGCATGATGGGAGAATATCCCCATAGGAACTGCACAGCTCCCGGGACGTGAGTCATCAGAAAGCAGTTAGACAGAAAACAACAACTCAACTTCAGAAGCTAATAACTTTTGGAAGGATTAAGATTTTTTAATAGAAGTAATTTACAAATCTGTTTAACTTTCCGGAGCCAGTTGATATATAAAAAAAAAGTTTTGGCCTGGAATACCCCTTTAAAGAGGTTTCGTGGGTATATGTAGTAAATGTATTTCTTATCACACATACATAACCACTGTGATGTGAAAATGCATAAGTGATAGAAATGCCATTCAAAATGAAGATTACCCAGAGCAATAATCTTCAAAGTGTGGCTGTCAGAACAAGCTGGGAGTTGTATCTCAGGTAGGAAATCACTATAGAGTTTAGGTTTCGGTGCTGAATGTTTTAACCATTTATTATATTTTCTTTCTTGAGCACTAGTACTTTCAACAATGTAAAATATAAGGCTGTCCTTTATATCAGATTGACAGTTCACACAATGCACTTACCGGCCTTTCGTGTTCAAGGATGGAGGATTTTCCTGGCTCGTATTCAAAGATACTTCGAGGTTCAGAACGGAATTTGCGAGTATCAACTTTTCTGTCAGGTGGCTCCCACTCATTCCTTGTAGGAGGAAATATATATTAGTGCAAACGGCATATGCCCAAAAACAGAGAATTCATTTTGTCAACTTTCTTTTTTCTTACATCTTCTATTTTTTATCTGTATAAGATTTTGAGATTTACATTTCTCCTATACAGCAATTTATTAAAGAGGTATCGACTATCAGTGTTTAGAAGACCTGAGCACTAAATTTTACCTTATTTAGTTGGTGACTGGTTCACTTACCTTTATGTTACCTACTTTATTTATAAAACATGGCTGGATCATTGTATCAATAAAGCACTTTTAGTCTCTTTTCTCAACATCATTCCTCATAGACTGTGAGCAGGGCCCTCACTCCTCTTGTCTGGATATTTAGTGTACAATATTGTATTGTCTAATACTTGCCTTTATCTGTAGTGTGTAATATTATATTGTATAATAATTGTCTTTATTTGTGCCCCCAAAATTGTAAACTTTGGACAATCTGTGGGCACTATATAAATAAATAAAAATATTATTATATTATTATTAAAGGAGAAAATTTGGTGATTCTTAAATAAATACAAAATACTCTAATTTTGAGGATAAGAAAGATATAGAAAAAGGTTCCTTTATCGTAAGAGCAATGAGACAGACTATGGAACTTCTTTTCAGGATTCCTGCTAACTCACTGAAAAAAGCTGTCTGGATTCCTCCTGCATTTAAAAAAATGTTGGAAATGTTTGGGGAAATTTTTTTTATGTATTTAAGTTTTTCAACCTTTCAACCTTATTATGCTCATACTATGTATTAATAAAAATGTAACATATAAAGGATATTGTTCATTTTGGGAACCATGTAGAGAATGTACTTTCCATGCTGATAATACTACAGTAGGTAACAACAAGAGAACATAAAGAACAAAGAAGGGGAGAAGCTTTAATTTGGTAACTTACTTCTCAGGAGAGGTCAGCTGCCGCATGCGATGAGGCACAGATGGAGGAAGAACGGGTACAGGAGGAGGTGGTAATGGGGATGAAGCTCTAAATACATCTGTGCCATTGTCAGAGATACTTTTAGATAGAGGACGGTATGTTTGTGTCTTTGCAGCAGGATGTGAATAGGCAGGTAAAGCCGAGCTGTAGTTATCTGTGATCACAAAGAAAGAGCATATACAATGCAGGCCAATTCTTACAGGACTGTCAAGAGATAAACATATAGGGGGACATTTATCAAGGTATTTAGAGTTTTTTTTTTCTTACTCTGAAGTAAGCAAAAAGTTACAAACAGCCTTACCTAAGCAAATTTCAGTTTTCACGCAAACCCCTTACAAAAAGTCTGCTCCAGGTCTGACCAAAAAATGAGCAAATTTAGTGAGCAAATTTACAAAGTTGCAAAAAAGTCTCACAAAAGTCTCAGCTGCAACTTTTTTGTTTTGCTTATATGCTCTGAATTTATCAACCCCCTGTGATAGTATGATAAATATGTAGCACATAAGTGAAACTAAAGCAACACAAAAAAACAACAACACAATGATAAATGTCCCTCATAGATAATATACACACATACAATTACCCAGAAAACTATACTGCAAACATGATGATTATATCTCTCAACTAATTAAGTTATCTATCTTTCCAACCATTTATAATTTATGAATCTATCTATATGCTAATATATTAGCATATTAGTGTCTACAATTTTATTTTTATTTTTTTCACAATTTCGAAAGCCAGCACTTCATCCAATGCAAACTGCTTTAACATAACAAGAGACATCTTCCACCAAACCACGTTACACTCCAATAAACAAGGAAGAAGCTACTTGTGGCTTCTAATATTTGCTCACTGAAATCTACCGCTCGGTGATCACACCCTGTGATATGTTGTTTCTACCATTACAATTGTTATTTTACTGACATTAATAGCTACAATGGTATTTGTGCTTATGTTGTACATGTCATATTGTTTAGAACTAGATGCACTTCAAAAGGTGACCATGTATAAATACATTTTAGACACTTAAAATGTTTATTTTCCATTAGTTAAAGGAAATCTGTCAGCTTTATATAATGCTCCGAACTGCAGACATGGGCAGATAGCTGATAGGGAGATAAAACAGCTGATGGCTGTAGAGTTATACAGAGTTATAAAATCATGTGTCCTGTCCAGAGGAAACGTTGCTGAGTTGCCCATAGCAACCAATCATAACGCTTCTTTCATTTTTTGACAAGGCCTCTGCAAAATTAAAGAAGCACTCTGATTGGTTGCAATGGGCAACTCAGCAATTTTTCCTCTGGACAGGTTTTGATAAATCTCCTCCTCAGTTCTTGAAGCCAAATCCAGTACACAAAGCATGCAGGGCAGGGAGTGGTGGGGGATGAGGAGGCATGCATGCTGTAGCTCAGCTGGGGCTCTATAACACTTGAGATTACAAGGAAACATCATTTTATAACTTTGAAAACAGCCATCAGCTAAGACTTATGTATCATTTGTGTTATCTGCCAAGACTGCAGTTCTGAGCATAATATAGAGCTGGCTGAAGGACATAAACTGAAAACAGTGGGTGCTCCACTCCTGTCTATTAAGAAATTAGGCCCTAATACGGTGTATGGAAAGCAACTCTCTGAAGCAAACAACCCCATATAACTCTGGTAACACCTAAAATGTTATGTTGGGCTTAATGCATCTATTCAGGTTAAATGATAAAAAATTAAAAAAATACTTTTTCCTAAAAGGTTTCGGGCTCTTCCTTTAAGATAGATAGAAACCAAAATCATTGTAAAGTGAGATCTTTAGTTTGGCAGTACAATATTCCATGATCTATTTATACCCAGTACTATATCTATAACAAGGGGGCATCCTCTACGTCTAGAGGAAAGAAGGTTTCTACACCACCACAGATGGGGGTTCTTTACTGTAAGAGCAGTGAGACTATGGAATTCTCTGCCAGAGGAGGTGGTCATGGGGAACTCTGTAAAATAATTCAAAAGTGGTCTGGATGCATTTTTGGAGAATAATAACATCACTGGTTATGGATACTAGATTTATAGGGACAGAATGTTGATCCAGGGATTTATTCTGATGCCATATTTAGAGTCGGGAAGGAATTTTTACCTCTAGTATGAGGGTTTTTTGCCTTCCTCTGGATCAACTCAGTAGGGACTCATTAGGGTTATAGGTTAAACTTGATGAACTCTGGTCTTTTTTAAACCTTATAAACTATGTAACTATATAGTAAGGTGAGTAAAGAAATACAGTATATACATCCCTGGTAATAGACTTCTTACACAAAAAAACATTCTTCCAGACAAATAACCTATGTATATTTGTGCATATGGATCGAGCAACTCACCTGTATTATATGCATAGGCTGTGCTAGAATAATCACTGTCATTGTCTGTAAAACAAACAGAATCTGTGAGTCTTGTGATATGGCAAAGTCACATTTACTACAGCCTGAGAACAAACTAAGAATTACTTCCACCGTCCCCTTTGTGTCTCATGGTTCAGCTCATTTCACAGCTCATCTCACCTTAAAATGATTGCATTCCCATACATTCTCCTTGGTCGAGATTTGTCCTTGTCATATTACTGCATTTCAAGGCTGTGTGAAATTGAAATGCAATGAAATTGGCAGGGGTAATACTTTAAACTCAAGTCCCAATGAGAATCTGTGCAGAGTTCTCAAAGAATAAACGTCCATAAGGGCTTGTTTAATATTTCACAAAGTATAGTAATTTGTGGCTTTTACTTTTAACAGCCTTTATCCAAGCCCAGAATTTCAATAAGGACCGACAAATTTATATAACGGTTCTAAAGGCAAAGGTTACAATTTCCAGCCCAATGGACATTTTCAAATAATTCATTATTCTACTGGCTGCCTGAGAATGGAAAGCATTTGCGACATCACATATGTTTCTATATATCTTCTCCAGGCACGGGCTTTGGTAGCCTATACATATTTTATGATCAAATAGAAGCAACAGGAGGAAAAGGCCAACACGTACGACACTAAGCGCAGGGTAACAGATAGAGAAACACTGCAGGACACACTTGACAATGAAGCCAGACATCCAACATGCAAAAGAAGCGAAACAGGCGACACTCACCAAGCAGGTAATCTTTATTCACTATTCAGTGACAGGATACAGATTGCAGGTGGGGGAGTTCAGATGGAGGACGGGGAACCGGAACAAATTTGCACGAAACAATTTTTTCTGATTCCCCGTCCTCCATCTGAACTCCCCCATCTGCAATCTGTATCCTGTCACTGAATAGTGAATAAAGATTACCTGCTTGGTGAGTGTCGCCTGTTTTGCTTCTCTTGCTTGTTGCATATTTTAGGATCAGTTGAGCTATGCATGGCTCCTGGCCATTTTATGGACTATTAAAGATACTTAGTACCAAAACTGTCTCAGGAATGTGGTCTTGTATAGGACAATTAAAAAACTTTTTTTTTATTTTATTTTTTTTATGAAACTTCAATCCAGGTGTTTTCAGCCACAAGGCCACACTTTTGTTGAGAGTGTTTTTTTTTTTTTTTTTAATGCCTGGGTCTGTGTCCTTTACAAGCTATAGATGATGGCCCTAACATAAGAATAATATTTATTTGTATAGAGCCAATAAGTTCTGAAGTAATAGTCAAATACATAGAAATGTTATTATGGTTAATAATAAAAACTGTGGTCAGATCCTTTTAGGAAGTCATAGTAAATCAGTAATGACAAAATCATTCTGGCTTTCCCCTGTGATGTTTTGCATTCTCTGATCTGTCAATTTCCCAGGCAATGGAATACAATGGGTAAAATGTTCAGCAGAGAAAAATCTTTGATTAAAAAAAAATAATAATGCATCCTGAAGATGGGTGAACTGGTTCAATCTGTGAAGCTCAAATTAGGTGAACTGGTTCACTAGTTATAACCAGAACTGTCCAGAGCATGATCAAATTCTCATAGTAAACTCTCCGGCTCTGGAGAGTTCCTGACACAGACAGAGGTGTCAGCAGAGAGCACTGTGATCAGACTGTAAATAACTACACAACTTCCTCTGTAGTATACAGCAGCGGGAAATTACTGTAAAGCTTAAGATTTTTAAATAGAAGTAATTTACAAATCTGTATAATTTTCTGGCTCCAGTTGATTTGAAAGCATTTGTTTCCTCCAGAGTATCCCTTTAAGGCTGGTTTCTAATGAATATAATATGCATTTATGAGTCTGTATTATGTCTGCAAGTCCTGCTCCAGCCTTAGATATCTATGATGCTTTAGTATGGGGTTATTAGACCCATGGGTGGACTGGGACTTGTGGCCATAATACAGATTCAAAAAATGCATGAGGGCCTACTGTCTATCCCCAGGTGGCAGATGCCTGCCATCTTCCCATACACATGAATGCTTGACTGAGCATGGTTGTATTTTCAGTGGATAGAGGGAGATAAACCACCACCAGACGCCTTTCAGTCACCTGTTACTTGTCTCCTATAGAAGAAAAGGATTATTGCAATTAGATTTTCCCATCTTTACTTCCCCTGCGGAAATAAAGATGGGAAAATCTAATTGCACTAATCCTTTTCTTCTATAGGAGACAAGTAACAGGTGACTGAAAGGCGTCTGGTGGTGGTTTATCTCCCGCTCTCCACTGAAAATACAACCATGCCCAGCTCAGCCAAGCATTCATGTGTATGGGAAAATTTGGTGAGATGGCTGTCGGACAAACAATTTTAGGAGGGATGTAAGAAAATACACATATTTATAAATAAAGTACCATTTTAAATAAGTAGTGTCAAATAAGAAAAGAATATGTTTGTGTAAAGACAAGAGAAGGAATCCAAAAAGGTTTCTGGTGAAAATGGGGGGTAGATTTACATTAGGAAAACCTGCAGCATATTACAATCACAGCAAAGTGATAATCTCAACCACAAAATATAACCACAGCAGGAATCGGCACAGGAACTGACTTGCCGTGAGGATTTTAAAACAAGCAGCACGTCAATTTATGTTGCTGTGGATTTATTGTGGATTTTCAGTTATTGACTTTGATGGTTAAATAAAAATCTGCACTAAATCCTCAGCATTGCAATCTGCACTGGAAATGCTATAGACAATTCCACAGCAGCAAATCCACAGAATCCAACATCATAACAATTTGGTGCAGATTTATTACTATGGATGAAATGCTGCAGATTTTAACCAGGTACTCTGCCCCTAGACATGTTATCCCCTATCCAAAGGATTGAGGATAACATGTCTGATCATAGGGTGTCCACGGTGGCGCTGCAGCGTTACAGTCACGGAAGCCTGGGGCTTCCATGATCGGGACATCACGCCACGCCCCCTCCATTCATGTCTATCCATCACGCCTCCTCCCATAGAGATGAATGGAGGGGGCATGGCAGCTGTGATTCCCAGTCATTCGGCATGGAGTGGAGTCCGAAGTTTGACTTCAATGGGTAGGAAAATACGCAGCAGCAAAAGCATGTGTGACCCTACCCTAAAGGTATAAAAAACAAAACCCCAAAAGTTGTGTCTCTTTGTATCTACAGCCTGTATCCTCCAGACCACTACACAACACAAAGAGCACTAACATACCTGGCTTGTGGACCATATGAATCTGCTTGAACATTGTCTTGTACCAGTCTTTTGGTCTGTCAACAGTCTGGTAAGAAAAAGAACACCAAACAAAACAGCATTATTTACAGCCAAGAAATTATTGAGAGATCATCCAAAAAGAATAAAAACGCACAGATTTACCAATTTGTTGAGAAGGGCTACCAGATCGCTAGATACTGACTGTGAATTATCTCTTTGAGAGTCCATGTCTACGATCCCTTTTCTCTCTGCCTCCTGTGAGATGAATCCTTTATCTGGATGATCTTGCTATTGGCAGAGTGAAACCTTTCCAAAGGACAATACCAGAAGAACTAACCCAACCTGTTGTACCACAATACCAGCCATACTTTTCCCTGTGCTATCTGTACAATGCAGCTTGTTGTTTTAACTTATCAAAAAAAAATCCTTTGCCTAGGAGCACTGACAATGGTAGAAGTATTCTGACAGGTGGAGAAAAGCATCCAGCAACTAAAGGGTTTACATGGAGATGGCAACATGCAACAACAAATGCAGTGATATTCACACTATACAGGTTACATAGACATGTTAGGGATAAATAACCCGGCTCTTTCCAATATACTTTTCTTTATTTCCTATTAAAGTGGTTCTGCACAATTTTCGTGAGCACAATATATTGTCCAGTAAGGAAAATATTTTAATCTGGTCTTACCTATAACCAGTGTGCCTTCTGCTGTTGCAAAACGACAACTTCCAGCATGCCCGGACAGCCTTTGGCTGTCCGGGCAAGCTGGGAGTTGTAGTTTTACAACAGCCGTAGAACACTAAGGAATAAACCTTAGTCCAATGTATGCACCTTCTATAAAAGAACTAAATAGCCCAGCATGCCTTGCTGCCACATACTTTATTGTGGAGCTGTCAATACTTGTCTATATATATATATATATATATATATATATATATATATATATATATACATACAGCATTATTTAGAGTGTTTTTATTACTCTGATGCATGATCTACCCCTGGTTAACTGGAATTTGTGTTTGGTTGTAACAGACCACAGTATAAATGACATCACTTGATGAACATTGTATATATCCCCAGTGCCCGGCTATACTGCCCCCATGGTGTGGCACATTGAACAGCTGAGGATGTGAACAAGGTCCCTTGACAAATGTTTTCCATTTTTGTGTTTTAGACTGTCCAGTGCTTTGTGAAGAATAGTCTTGCATCACGTTGGAGAGAGTGCTGATTCTTTTATGTATATTCTGTTTAACTGGTGCCAGAAAGTTAAACAGATTTGTAAATTACTTCTATTAAAAATCTTAATCCTTCCAGTACTTATCAGCTGCTGTATGCTCCACAGGAAGTTCTTTTCTTTTTGAATTTCTTTTCAGTCTGACCACAGTGCTCTCTGCTGACACCTCTGTCCATGTTAGGAACTGTCCAGAGCAGGATAGGTTTGCTATGGGGCTTTGTTCCCACTCTGGACAGTTCCTGACATGGACATAACAGAGAATGTTTTTGTTGTATGCAACTGTAGGACAACCCCTTTAAAGGGGTACTTCAGTGGAAAACATTTTTTTAAATCAACTGGTGCCAGAAAATTATACAGATTTCTAAATTACTTTTATTTAAAAATACTTATCAGCTGCTGTATGCTCCAGAGGAAGTTGTAATTTTTTTGGGAGTTCTTTTCAGTCTGACCACAGTGTTCTCTGCTGACACCTCTGTCCATGTCAGGAACTGTCCAGAGTACGAGCAAATCCCCATAGCAAATCACTACTGCTCTGGACAGTCCCTGATACGGACAGAGGTGTCAGCAGAGAGCACAGTGGTCAGACTGAAAAGAACTCCAGAAAGAAAAACAACTTCCTGTGGAGTATACAGCAGCTGATAAGTACTGGAAGGATTACGATTTTTAAATAGAAGTAATTTACAAATCTGTATAACTTTGTAGCATCAGTTGGTTTAAAAAAATATTGCTTCCACCGGAGTACCCCTTTAAAGATAGACTTGTCAGACAGCTAATACAATTTTCAGATCACCACTGTTTATGCAGCTACAAAATTTGCCTGAACCTCAACAAGTCTCCACTTATGTCTCACTGTTCACACCACCTAATAAGCTTTCCGGTAAAGTAATTTCAGTTCACATATGGCTTCAGAATATGCTAATGATCTGCATTTACTCTTGTTGCCTCAAGGCAGAAGCGACTGGCAGTGGAAACAAGTACTAGTATTGGCACACATTGTGGTAATTGGCACTGTGCTGCCCTGTTCTCTAATATATGTCATATACTCCTGCTGCTCTTTGGAATCCACAAATGAAACGTATAACTAATATCATAACAAAGTTTATAGCGATGTGTTGTTACGTTAGGATTAATGATAGGACCATGAGCATCTTTTGAATGCATGTGGCAGCGTGGGCAGTAAGGGTATTTACACATGGGCATTTATTAATGCTGTTTTTCTGCATCCAAAACAGCGGTGTCACTGCCCTAAAGAAGGGAAATGCTTGAAAAGAAGTGAGAAGTCGCTACTTTGAAGGGTGGTTCAGCCCTGAAGCTTCAGGCCACCCCCTCCACCCCCCCCCCAGCTCAGAGAGAGGCACGTCATATGCCCATTTGAATCCACCCTAAAAAGGATGTAGATCAGGTAAAGCATAAAATGTCTTGATAATGGCAAGAACATCCAGTGTACAAGACAAAAATGTGCTGAGAAGATAATAGCAACCAGACCAATAGAAATGATCACATAGTTTTCTAACAAGACAATATTTAATAACCACTTAACATCCTCCCAAGCCTGCGGCTTTTCTTTGTGGAGATATTTCCTTGGTATGATATACTGTAATAATGAAGAAACTGCATGGTTCTATGCATTATCCCCAATCTGCCCACAACATTGTTTTATTAGCTTCTATGTACAAGTATCCAACAAAGACACGTAACAGCAATGGAATATGGCCAGACAAAGGGCCCAAGATGCTCTAATTACAGGTCACCTATACTAAGCTATAGTGAATATTATGTGTGTTTAACTAGTAGTACGTAAAATGTGGTTGATCCAATATACTAATGCTTTACCTCAGCCAGCAATAACCAACATAGTGTAGATGTTATGATTCGGCAAGCTGGAGGTGGATCCTCTGTGTCAGCGAGGGATTGGCGTGGACCGTGCCGGCGGACCGGTTCTAAGTTGCTACTGGTATTCACCAGAGCCCGCTGCAAAGCAGGATGGTCTTGCAGCGGCGGTAGCAACCAGGTCGTATCCACCGGCAACGGCTCAACCTTTCTGACTGCTGAGATAGGCGCGGTACAAAAGGACAAGGCAAGAGAAAGGTCGGACGTAGCAGAAGGTCAGGGCAGGCAGCAAGGGTCGTAGTCAGGGGCAACAGCAGAACGTCTGGAACACAGGCTATGGACATACACTAAACACTTTCTCTGGCACAAGGCAACAAGATCCGGCAAGGAAGGGAAGGGGAAGTGAGGTTATATAGACAGGGAGCAGGTGTAAGCTAGTTAAACTGATTGGGCCAGGCACCAATCATCGGTGCACTGGCCCTTTAAATCTTAGAGAACTGGCGCGGGCGCGCCCTAGAGAGCGGAGCCGCGCGCGCCAGAACATGACAGCCAGGGACCAGGACGGGTAAGTGGCATGGGATGCGATTCGCGAGCGGGCGCGTCCCGCTATGTGAATCGCATCCCCATCGTGAATGTCAGTGCAGTGCTCCCGGTCAGCGGGTCTGACCGGGGCGCTGCAGAGAGGAGAACGCCGCGAGCGCTCCGGGGAGGAGCAGGGACCCGGAGCACTCGGCGTAACAGTAGATTTACTTTAAAGTAAAGGGTGATTTATTCTCCCCTATTTAAGAGTAGAAGCATCATCATGAGCAAGAGCACAGAACCGAGGAGAGAAGAGGCCATGCTATAGACTCCGCTGGAGCCAGGTGAGTATGTTTTTTCCCCTAATCTACAAGTAAACTACCCACAGAGAGTAACTTTTTCTACTTATAGGGGGCTGCTACTATCTACAGGCCGCAACTGTCTTCTACTTCAAGGGGCCAACTATCTACGGGGGACATATCTACGGGGGGCAACTATCTACTACAACTATCTACAAAGGGAATTACCTACAGGGGAACACTGGAAGAGATTTAGTGGCACTACTGTTAAGCCGTAGACAAATACTACTGGGCAGCAGCTCTTCTGTCACTGTGAGAGACCGAGGAACAAGGCCGGATAAAGTGCTGACAGCGCAAAACCAGCCGGCAGTCGCCTCTGAGTGCTCTGCAGCGTGTCTGATACCGGAAACGTCCGTTGAAGCAGATGTAGCGGAGTCGACTGGCTGAAGCCCAGCGGTGAGTGCGGGTAACCGTGTGCTTCTATCAGTAGATATACAGAGGGACCTACCTATAGGTGGCATCTACCTACTTGGCGCACCTGCATAGTCGTGAAACTATGTGAAGGGACCTGTTTACTGGAGCAACCTAACTACTTAATGATGGGGTTCTACCTACTCTTTCCCAACCCACTTATCTACCCATTTTAATATGTAGGACACCAAGCAGGACATTTTTGGTCCCAGTCCAGTCTGGACTCTTACTGTCTTTCCTAGGAGTCCTGTCAAAATTTACTCTGCTTTTTACTTAGAAACCCTCCAACAAATTATATAAAACAATATATCACAAAGCTCAGCATCCCTCGCTCTGTCACATGCTGTCCCGTCACACATTTATAATTCACAGAGGGCTTCCTGCTGCGTTAGATCCGCGGTAAGTTTTACTACCATTTACTTCAATGGGACTGCCGGCAATTTGAAAATCTGCCTCTATTGTGGATTTTCCACAGGCCCATTAATGTTATTTGTAACAAAACTCACAGCGGATTTTCCACAGCAGGACACCGGCTGAGAGTTTATTAACGTGTGAATAAACTCTAATGTTACATTCGGTTTTGAATCAAAGTTTTGACTTCAATGCTACAGTCATATAATGGTTGTTGTTACTCCACATGTACAGTAAGAGGTACAATATTCCACATATACTGGTTATTGTTTTAGTGGTATCATTTCTTTAATGTTGCTCATTCAGAATTTGATATTTATCTTTGAGCTGAATAAATTCTTTATCAAATCATATCTTGAACTGACCAGAATAAAAAATAATAAACTGTAAAGAAAAATTTGTCTTTTCACTGTTTTCCCTACAGATATTTCAGTTAATAAAGGGATAAGAAAAACTGAATTTAAGCCTTAGGGAAAAAATAACCTGGCAGATATTGATTTCAAGAAAAGATATGACAGCTAGCAAGCTGCAGTGGGATAAAAACTTAAAAAAATAAAATAAATAAATAAATAAACAATGTGTATACCGTGTAATATATCCCCAATTTTTACACTCATGCACATTATGATGGGAACATATAAGTATATAATATCAATATTAGATTGTGGGGGACTCCGAGCACCCTGTGCCAATCAATGGATAGAAGGTGTCAAGGTGCTCTTGCAAGTGCTGTAATCTCTTCATTGTTTACCAGGCACAGCTCCATGTATTCTATAGTGGCTGGTGCTGGTACTGCAGATCAGTCCTTTTCAAGTGGAACTACAGTACCACAGCCACTAAAAAATGTGGAGTGGTGTGCCTGCTAAATTAACTCATAGGGCATCGGAAGACACAACCCTACCAAAATTATATTGCTGACTCATCGTAATGATAATATTGTCTGAGAAACCCCTTTAAAGCTTATGATTCAGATAGCATTTGTGATAACATAAACTGTGTATATATATATATATATATATATATATATATATCTATATATATATGCATATATTAAAGACACTGGCTTGATAAACTTAATTCAGACTGCTTAAAAGAAGAAATTGGGGCTCTGGGTCATGAATATTGAACCAAATAGTATTTATTAATGTTTAAAAAATAATATATAAATCAGCGTTATGTGCTGTGACTCACAGGGACACAAGATCGCAATATGAAATAAAAATGTATATAAAATATATATTGGCAAAAAAGGGCTAATAAAATAAAATAATAAAATGTGGCCCCACACTATAATGAATACAACCTGGATAAAATACTGCGCAGTATATTGTGCTTTTTGTTCTGTTTTAGAGTGCTCACTCTTATCATGCGACTCAGTTCAGTAAGCCAGTAATGTCCAGGTATGGTGACAAGTCTATGACTCCCTGATTCGGGAGTGTGGAAAGATGCAAAGTCTCTGTGCAATGTTATTAGTTATACTGCAATATTAGGTAACAGTTGTGCAGGTAGGTGGATGGTACCTTGAGATGCGTGTCAGTTGTAGTCCAGGTTCCGGTGTCTCCTGGCAGGGAGCACGCTGCTAGAGACTCGGCCGTCTCCTTCATTCGCAGTGCGAGCGGCAGAGGGCTCCAGTTGTTTGGACTGCAGCGCTTTTCCTGGATGCAGCAGTAGCAGATCCCAGCGGCATCCTCGTGTTTGAGGTAGCGCGCGTTGTCACGGGTTGATTGGCAGGTCAAATGATGCCAGTAAGATGGACAAATATGTTTGAGACTTGTTCTATATCTCAATATTGTAGGTAGTGGTGGTCACTGGGATAATAAGTAGCTGGATGCGTTTCCTCCTTAGGTCCTTTCTTCAGTCACTATACCTAGCTGCTGAAGAAAGGACCTAAAACGCGTCCAGCTACTTATTACCCCAGTGACCACCACTACCTACAATATTGAGACCTGCCAAGCAACCCGTGACAACGTGCACTACCTCAAACACGAGGACGCCGCTGGGATCTGCTACTGCTGTATCCAGGAGAAGCGCTGCAGTCCACACAACTGGAGCCCTTTGCCGATTGCGAATCAAAGAGACAGCCGAGTCTATAGCAGAGTGCTCCCTGCCAGGAGACACTAGAACGTTGACTACAACTGACACACATCTCAAGGTACCATCCACCTACCTGCACAACTGTTACCTAATATTGCAGTACAACTAATAACATTGCACAGAGACTTTGCATCTTTCCACACTCCCGAATCAGGGAGTCATAGACTTGTCACCATACCTGGACATTACTGGCTTACTGAACATTATAAGAGTGAGCACTCTGAAACAGAACAAAAAACACAATATACTGCGCAGTATTTTATCCAGGTTGTATTTATTATAGTGTGTGGCCACATTTTATTGTTTTATTTTATTAGTCCTATTTTATTAGCCCTTTTTTGCCATTATATATTTTATACATATTTTTATTTTATATTGCTATCTTGTGTCCCTGTTGACTCACAAGGGCCCTGTCAGTCAAAGCACATAACGCTGATTAATATATTATTTTTTAAACATTTATAAATACTACTTGGTTCAATATTCATGAAGCCCCAATTCCTTCTTTTAATCTGCCTATTGTTCTACACCGTGGTTATAGGTGCCATTTGGGTAGCTCGGGTCCACAGGTTGCTAGTCTAACAAGAGCCTCGCCAACATTTTTTATATTTAATTCAGACTGCATTCATCACCCATTAAAATGTGGCAATACATATTGACTCCTACCGTTCTAATGGCCGTCGGTATTCCTGATTCATCGACAGGTCCAATCCCTGCATAGTGTGGTGCTTTAATAACAGTGACTTTTTTCTCTTCTTCTGAGGTCCTGCAGATTGGTATAGTGCTGCTGCTCCGGATCACTTCTGACTGGTACTGCTGGGAGAAAGACTCCGTAGAGTCTGCACCACAATTGAAAATAACAATTTAGACTTTGTTTTTCTTTACAAGATTATAATACAGTAATGTTAGGCACAAATGTTAAAAGAAATGGCAAACACAAACATAGTTCCCAACATGGCCAAGGATGCCAACTTAAACTGGTCTAATCTAATCATGGGGACCCACATAATCTGTGCGTAGGGCATAAGAGTTATGGCCTGAACAGGCAACAAATCCAATCCATACTATATCAGCTATAATATACCGAGCAGAGGGTCTGAATACTTATGTCAATGCAATACTTTCGTTTTTTCCCACCAATATATTAGCATTTTTTTAAAGGGGTACTCCACTGGCCATCGTTCGGAAGTAAATGTTCCGAATGCTGTTTTTGCGCTGTGATGTCACAACCACGCCTCCTCAATGCAAGTCATAGACTTGCATTGAGGGGGCGTGGCCGTGATGTCACGAGGGGCATGGCCAACCCCCACAGCACAAAAACAGCATTCGGAACATTTACTTCCGAACGATGGCCAGTGGAGTACCCCTTTAAGTCAGCAACATAAGAAGATGTGATTAAGGTTAAAGGGTCTGAAGACTTTCCAAATACAATTTAAATTAATAACAAGCAGTAGTAATAAGTAATGATATAGCATGCTGTTATATGCTATAGCTAGGAACAGGCATGTTTCAAGAGGAATAAGGACACAGGGAGAAGAAGAGAATGGCCATTGAATGAACAAATCCTGAGAGAATTACATAAGCCCCACAATGATCACAGCGACTTACAATTATCAGCCTACACATCTTACTATGAGATCATAGAAATAAACTTACAATGGCATAACATCAATGAAGAACATGAGTGCTAGTCCTGTAGCAGAAATATGACATAGGATTTTTGTAAGAAAAACTACAATACCTATGTATATAAGGGGACTGTCTGTCTATATCAAACTTATGAACTCTTATCATATCTTATGACTGTAATAAAATACTAAAGGCCTATAATAATAATAATCCCACTGCAACTGGGCCCACTAAAGTCAAAAATGGTGAAAGGACAATGTCCCAGACTTTCAAGAGTATGACCCGCTCTGAAATGAAAACTTTATTACCTTATGCCCCGTATGATTTATTGAAACCATATACACTCTGAGTGTACCTATCTGATATAAAACACACAAATATATATTAGCCCTTATAGGGAAGGTTTTTCGTTTAGTTGGGTTCATGTATCAGAAAAAGATATGTAGCATGCTCTTCCGGACACTATGTTATAGAGGTATTCTCCCATAGAAGCATTAGTTCCATAGGTGAATATCGGTGATCTGCAATGCCCCACTGGTTAGCACTGTTGGCTTGCGCTTGGATCATAGGTTCAAAACATCTGCAATGAGTTTGTATGTTCTCCCTTTGTTTGCGTGGGTTTCCTCCCAATGTGAGCCCCAACGGTGAGCCCCAATTTGAATGAGCAGTGTACAGTGCTCCAGAATCTTTAAGCACTATATAAAATTATGAATTATTATGATGTTACAGAGCTCAAGAGGACAGCTGAAAAGCACACGGTACTGCCTTAAGCATGAAACCTAACTCTAGTTATATATATTATACAAAAGTGGTCAGGACTTCTGCTTTGACCCAGTCTGATGATGACGTTCTGTTCTGTTCCTTTCATTCTGTTCTTTTAACCTACTTAAAGGGGTACTCCGCCGCTCCTCGTTTGGAACAAAATGTTCCGAATGCTTAGAACGGGCGCCGGGAGCTTGTGATGTCATAGCCCCGCCCCCTTAATTACGTCACGCCCCACCCCCTCAATGCAAGTCTATGGGAGGGGGCGTGATGGCTGCCACGCCCCCTCCCATAGACTTGCATTGAGGGGGCAGGGTGTGATGTCATGAGTGGTGGAGCTATGACATCACAAGCACCTATCTCTAAGCATTCGGGAACATTTTGTTCCAAATGCAGAGCATCAGAGTACCCAGAGTAAGCTTTGCTGTCTTATCCTTTATCTGTCTTTCAGTGACAAGTGCAGACTTTATCTACAACAGGAACCAATGGTCAAAACTCCTGCCACCATCATACATAATAGAAAGAGGAGAAGTCAAAGGATTTCTTATGAAAAGTATGAGCCGCTTGTTATTTTCTGTCAAGCAGATGTTGCGGGCGCAGACAGAAGGATCCGGACAAGCTTGTATGTTGGACGGACGAAGGAACATAAAATAAATGCTGGATTTCTCGACAGGTCTACAGACCACAAGCTTCACAGGAGTAACAATGTATTGTACACACCAGAAATGTTAACACCGTTTTTACTACTTTACTAGAGCCATGACACAGGATCTTTTTTACTGCCAGTCTTAAAAGAAGAGGATAAAGATTTCCCATCATTCATTACCCTGAACAGTCACATCCTCCCGCACCACAATGGGACATTTCATTTTTTGGCTCACGGGTATGAAAGGTTACACAAATTAGGGCGGGCCCTGGAGGCCAGTGAAAAGCAATGTCAAGAACAATAAGTGTTTCAAATAGCGCACGCAGAAGCCAATTGTCTGCTTCTGGCAGAATATCAGAGGTCTCTTTTGTTTCAAAATCGCTTCTTTGTAGTTCGACTGAAATTAAGCACATTCCTGCTGCAGCACACAGGACGTGTTCATGTAGGAGCAGCCTCCCGACGCACCTCTTTACACCCATCTACTCTATATTGTTACACTGATAATTGTACTTACTACTTCTCATTAATCAGTAAATCTATAATTAAAAAGCATTGAAAATAGCTTAGTAGGTGGAGAACCTGGATAGCAGAGTCCTACATATAGCACATAGCTAAGCACGTTGTCTAAGGAGGATGGTGCCAATCTTATATATGTTCCTTCACCTTATGACTGAAGTCAGCAGGGATCCACGAATTACCAAATGACCCATCATTTTCTGACACAATAGTAAGACAATTGGGCCCCAAAAGGCCATCAAAAGACAACGAATGTAAAGCTGGAGCCATTCCCCTGTCACTAGGGTCTACTTCCCGATGGCTGATTCACAAACCTATTAGACCTTATTGATGATCTGTTCTTGTTGTTCGGATAACAAGGTAAATGAAAATGGTCATGCACATGTTCTTCACTGATGCAAGGTAGGTGCGTACTTAGATCCAGCCATGTAACACATTTCCAGGAACAACAGAACACTGGACAGTAAGTGAATAATCCTACATTGTTTAACACAACAGACATGACCTCTCCGTTTCCATGAGCTGTCCAGTATGTGTCAGCTTTATATTCCACTTCCATGATTTGGATAAGAGCTGCAGTGTTATGACCTGAACAATAGGGGTGCAGTATAGTGCCTGGTGCTATTACTGTATGGTGACCCATCTGTTTCTATCAACTGTAAATTCATTCTTATATAAATATACATTACAAGTTTAGCACTTATTCCACATTACACATGATTATGGTGATCTGCAATTAAAAATGCTGCATGTTGTAGTGTATTATAGAATTAAAAGAACATTTTTCAGTATTTGGACTGAATTGGCACTCTTCCAATGAATGTATTGTGTGAAAAGAGAACATTTAAAAAAGGGTAACACAGTAAACACAGTCTCATGCAATTGTTTGCACACGCGTAAGATTGGTTAATTTACATTTTATGTTGCTGTGGTAAGTAGAAAGAAGTTCAAGGCAATTTTTTATTGTTCCAATGCTTCTAATATAAAAATGAATTAATATAAAAATTAATTTGTGGTCAGGGCTACAAACGTGAAAAAGCTGGTAATGACAATAATAGTAATAATGAAACTATTGATTTCAATAGCATTAACGATAACAGTACTAACGATAATAATACCAACAATAATCGTAATAACGACAATAGTAATACAGTGGGGTTCAAAAGTTTGGGCACCCCAGGTAAAAATTTGTATTAATGTGCATAAAGAAGCCAAGGAAAGATGGAAAAATCTCCAAAAGGCATCAAATTACAGATTAGACATTCTTATAATATGTCAACAAAAGTTAGATTTTATTTCCATCATTTACACTTTCAAAATAACAGAAAACAAAAAAATGTCATCTGCAAAAGTTTGGGCACCCTGCAGAGTTAATATCTTGTACTGCCCCCTTTGGCAAGTATCACAGCTTGTAAATGCTTTTTGTAGCCAGCCAATAGTCTTTCAATTCTTGTTTGCCCATTCTTCCTTACAAAAGTCTTCCAGTTCTTTAAGATTTCTGGTCTGTCTGTCACCCACTGCTCTTTTAAGGTCTATCCATGGATTTTAAATTATGTTGAGGTCAGGAGATTGTGAAGGCCATGGCAAAACCTTCAGTTTATGCCTCTTGATCTAATTCCCCGTGGATTTCGAGGTGTGTTTAGGATCATTATCCATTTGTAGAAGCCACCCTCTCTTTAACTTCAGCTTTTTCACAGATGGCATCAAGTTAGCTTCCAAATGTAGCTGAAATGTTATTGAATCCATTTTTCCTTCTACTCGTGAGATGTTCCCTGTGCCACTGGCTGCAATATAACCCCAAAGCATGATTGATCCACCCCCATGCTTAACAGTTGGACAGAGGTTCTTTTCATTCAATTCTGTTCCCCTTCTTCTCCAAATGTACCTTTGCTCATTCTGGCCAAAAAGTTCAATTTTAACCTCATCGGGCCACAGAACTTGTTTCCAAAATGCATCAGGCTTGTCTATATGTTCATTTGCAAAGTTCAAATGCTGATTTTTGTGGTGAGGACGTAGAAGAGGTTTTCCTCTGAGGACTCTTCCATGAAGACCATATTTGTACAAGTATCTCTTTATAGTGGAATAGTGTACCACAACTCCAGTGTCTGCCAGATCTTTCTGGAGGGATTGTGCAGTCAAACGTAGGTTTTGAATTGTTTTTCTCAAAATCCTGCGAGCTGTTCTGTCTGATATTTTCCTTGGTCTTCCAGATCTTGCTTTAACTTCCACTGTTCCTGATGACTGCCATTTCTTAATTACATTCCGAACAAAGGATATTGACATCTGAAAACGTTTTACTATCTTCTTATAGCCTTCTCCAGCTTTGTGAGTGTCAATTATTTTCAGTTTCAGATTTCTAGACAACTGCTTAGAAGAACCCATGGTGCTAATTGTTGGGGCAAGGTCAGATGAGTCTGGGCATTTAAAACCTTTGAGATTAACATCACCTGGTCTTCCCAGATGATGATTGAGAACAATCCATGACTCTGGCGGGTCTCAGCTTTGCAAAGGGGGCAGTGCATGCTATAAATTCTGCAGGGTGTCCAAACTTTTGCAGACGTCATTTTTTTGTTTTCTGTTATTTTGAAAGTGTAAATGATGGAAATAAAATCTAACTTTTGTTGACATATTATAAGAATGTCTAATCTGTAATTTGATGCCTTTTGGAGATTTTTCCATCTTTCCTTGGCTTCTTTATGCACATTAATACAAATTTTTACCTGGGGTGCCCAAACTTTTGATCCCCACTGTAACAATAAAAGTAATAATAATAATAATAATGCTAATAATGATGATACTAACAAACACCCACAAGACAACACTACTACCAATATTAATAAATAATATGACCCTACTAAGTAATAATAATAATAATCTACTTACAGCAGTTAGAAGTGTGCCCAAAACCACGACGGTGGGCATGCCTATAGAGGGCCTACCCAATTGGAGAGTGATAATGTATGGAAGGGTTGGGCGGGTGTCGCTAAACGTCCGACACGCCCTGATCTTTATTCGGGGAGCGTTAAGTACTCTCTCGCCCCTCCCACAAACTCAGCCTTAACCAGCTTACACTTACAATATCCTTCTGTTTTGCGTCTTCAACTTGCTTTGCTAACCTATGTGTCTGCAAGGTTATGGACTATAAACAAACACTGTGTAGTCTGACTCTAGTAAAATGTGTTGGACTCTTTCTTATTCCTCTCCTTGTTAAATTAAGCTGGCCATACGTTTCAGGTAGCTTTCAGCTGAATGCTCCCGATCCCCACATACATGCCTCAGATGAACATACATGCACTCTGAATAGGGAGAGGGAAGAAAGCTGCTGATCTACTACTCTGGTGGTGGCTTATGCTCGGTAAGAGAAAGGATGGGACATGTTAAGATCCAACATGCCTGATCCTTATCATCCCTGACATCTGCTATCAAGAATAAATTGGGAGGCTCCCTTGCACTCTTGCACATGAGATGGTTGTCCGATGGCACTGAAATTGGTTGGTTCAGTTGACTTTGTGTGACACATCAATACAAGATCATATCACAGTGAATGTTGTATGTCAGAACTATGTTTAGCACCTTTATATTACAGAAAGATTTGTGAATGATAACACTATATATATTTACACCTTTATATTGGTCCGCCTCACCTGCATCCTTACAGTTAACTATCTTTGTGTGGAATATAGTGGTGACATAGTGGTCCAACAATATCATCTATGAAGATATACATTAGATACAATTCTGGATGTGATGATAAAGAAGTCAGTCACACCAATATATATATATATCTATATATCTATATATATATATATATATATATATATATATATATATATATATAGCCACCTTTGTAAAATATATAAAACATAGACAGTGATGTACATAAAAGCCCTACTTATCTTATCTACCAAACCAGTCCAGTGTTTTGTTGTTATCATTTCTTGTCTGCTTAAACAAGTCTTGTCAGCACTTTTAAGCTACTGTGAAGGCAGAATACTATAAACCACTAAACACAAGTACCAGAAATAAATACTCTACAAGGATAACAGTGGAGGATAACCTGCAGAGGCTCTTTTCGTTTCTACCTATAACACAATAACAAGTAAGGTTGCAGATATAAAAAATGCAGTTTAAACCCACCTAATGTTCTGTTGTGTTGCATGACCAAGGCGTTGTGTGATGGTGGGGAGGGGTATGTTGGAGAGAAAGGTCTTTGATAGTGACTCATAGGACTGGCTGGGCTCCCTGAATTTCCATTAACTGTGACTGAAGTCTGTTAAAAGAAAAAAAACAACAGAAGAAAGTTATTTAAAAAAGGTTGGTTTAAAGGCCATGTTCTTAGGTGGAAACTTAGAAACAAGCAGAGTTATTCTTAACCATCAATATATTGTTTAGAAAATCAAGTCTGGTCCCCTAATAGAACCATAAAAGCATCACAATACACATATATTAGCACAATGTATTCGCTACACAGGGAGTAAGTGTTAGTGTGTTAATTTTTAACATAAAAATACCCAAAACACCTCCCCTAAAAAACAAACTACAGTACACCTACTATAATACATTTCATTAGCCGTAATGTGTAAACAGAGCATGAGAAAAAAAAATCACTGTATATCTACGTAAAAACTCTATTTTACAAATGTCTTTTCCCAAGTACTATATAAAAGATGCGGCCATCTATCCATTGTTCCATCCATCTATCCATTGTGAAAAGAACATATGCTCATGGCATTGATGAATCTCAGAATTCATGTTCCTTCCAAAGAGGTATGGTAGACCTATCAAGCTTCTAGTTGCCCACCAATACGACTATACCTATCCTTTCTTTGTCAACATACAGTACATATAGTGTGATGCCTTTTGCTCATCTTGTCCCTGATATACTAGTTCTATATTATTTAACCCATGAGTAGAAAATATGACTGCAATGCATAAGGCATTTACCAAAATTGTTTTAGTCCATTGCGACTGTGGGATCCCAGCAATTTATATTATTCATCCTTATCAACAAAGCAACCTATGAAACTTAAGTATGCTTTCGGCTGCTGTATGCAGAATATGTAACAAATATATGCAGCAAGCGTCCTGATGAATAATAATGGGGGGAAATTGGTTTGGGGGAAAACCAATAACAGCTTGGCTGGGTTCTGGGTTGCTTAGGTTGGGTTCACATATATCAGTTGTCTGGCACAGTTTCCCACCGGTGTGCACCAGAGGGAAACTGATGCTAGAACTGATCCCATTCATTTGAATGGGACAGTTCACAATCATCCAGCGTCTCAATTTTGATGCAGGATGATTGGACACGCCGGACAGCACCGGACAGCACCATGCAGCTTGCTGAGTTCCCCTGTCCGCTGTCTAGAAACAATGGGCGCCGGATCTCATACGACTGATACCAACTTGTCATCAGTTGGGGCATTAGTTGCGTAGAGATATAGGCTGAGTTCAACTATGCTGGATGCCAGACATATGTGAACCCAGCCTCACAACTTCACAGAAGCAAAAATCCCAAACCTGTGCATGTGTGACATTTTGGCCCATGTACACGTTACTTCAGCATTATAAGAATAGACTAACAGCGCGTGTACCAACACAAGCAATGATAAATCAGCCAAAATCACACGTATTGGATCCTCTACGGATTTGCTGCTGCGGGTTTGATGCTGTTAAATCAATATAAATAAGTTGTTGAACTCAGCATCAAATCTGCAGCGGATACTGTATGTGAGAATGTACCCATAGACTGAAAGCAGTTAACAATAATGGGAGGCTAGGTCAATGCACTGCAATGGCGTGCTGTTCTCACAGCTGTTAGAGCATTTATTGTGTTGCGCACAGTTTGCAAAATCACTTGTGAGCTTATTAAACCAAACAAACGTGTTGTAATAGCTAAATGTCACTTGTTAAGTATTAAACCTGAAGTACTCAATATAAAATGCGCACTTGTGATTATTATTTGTTATGTATAAAGTGTCACACCCCACAGCATTGTATATAATGCACTCACTTCTGCCATCATTGAGGTTCATGCACACACCATACACACACCATACACATCTTTTTCTCTAGGTACCGGCAATGCCGCTATGTACGTTTTTGGACTGTAAGAAGAAGTAAATAAGAAAAAAGGGCGTAACATATAAACTCCATGCAAACGTATATGTGTCAGATTCAATCCCAGAGCTGCAGTTCTAGCTAACCTCTGCACAATATACTGTTTGCATACAGTAAAGAATTGCCATGGCCTTGTGAAACACTTAAAGGGATACTCCGGTGGAAAACATATATATATATTTTTTTAATCAACTGGTGCCAGAAAGTTAAACAGATTTGTTAATTACTCCTATTAAATTATTACTTTTTTGTCTTGCTCTCTGCTGACACCTGATGCCCGTATCAGGAACTGTCCAGAGCAGGAGAAAATCCCCATTGCAAACCTATGCTGCTCTGGACAGTTCCTGACCAGACAGAGGTGTCAGCATAGAGCACTGTGGACAAGACAAAAGAGAAATTCAAAAAGAAAAGAATTTCCTCTGTAGCATAGAGCTGCTAAAAAGTACTGGAAGGGTAAAGATTTTTTAATAGAAGTCATTTACAAATCTGTTTAACTTTCTGGCACCAGTTGATTAAAAAAAAAAAAGAAATGGTTTCCTTTAAAGGGGTATTCCTGCCAAATTTATCTTATACCCTATCAAAAGGATAGGGGATAAAATGTCTGATCACAGGGGGCCCACCGGTGGGACCCCCCGCAATCTCCATGCAACACCCGCATTCTATGTGGGGCTGCTTCTCCAGTCTCGGAAACTTCTGTGTTTCTGGGACTGGAGACGTGACATCACTTCACGCCACCTCATTACACCATGCCCATTCCATTCGTGTCTATGGGAGGGGGTGTGACAGCCGCTATGAACCCTCCCATAGACATGAATGGAGGGGGCGTGGTGTGATGTCACAAGGGGTCATGGCGTGATGTCACGTCTCCAGTTCCAGAAACACAGAAGTTTCCGAGACTTGAGAAGCAGTCCTGCCTAATGGCGGGCCCCCTGCGATCAGACATCTTATCCCCTATCCTTTGGATAGGAGATAAGTTGTATTTGGCCGGAATACCCCTTTAAATTATCAATTTTACATGCAGAAGAAGAGGAGTCCAGCATTCTAAAAAACACTGAAGGTCTTTATTTAGTTCTAAAAAAGTCTGATGCATTAGTTTGAGGTACAACCCTTAGTCATAACATATGTATACTATGACTAGGGTTCGTATGTTAACCTGAAATACATCAGACCTTTTATAGTGGGACATCTTTGTTGGACCTTATGAAAAGTTTTAAAGACCTGCTGTGTTTTATGGGATACTGGATTCCTCTTCTTTTTCTGCAGGATTGCCTGGAAATGTTCAAATTCCCCTTTCTAGACAATCCTAACACCAGTGAGACAAGTGAGATTTTTCCCCATACAAATTTTACATGTCATATACACAAAACCATATATTGTATGCGGGGTGACTGCAGCAAAAGTAGCTGCTTGTTCAAGAGGCAAACATATGCACATATTGTTCTATAATGGGAAAGCAAAGCCTAAATTTAAGGTGAATAATACATAGCAATAGGGAGTATACTGGGGCCCACAGTAAAAGTACAAATAATGCTTTCCTCTGATGCTGGTAAAGCCATCACCCCCCCCCCCCCCCACTCTACTGACAAATCCTTGATACTTGGGTCGTTCCCCGCATCCTTCTTTGTTACTGATGCAGGGTTTGCAGAGAGGGTATCTTTGCAGAGAGGGTATCTTTGCTTAGACTCTCTCATCTACAGGAAGGCCAGGGCTTCTCAGCAATTTGAGCTACAACACGGGTCACTTCAATACAATGCGGCTATTTTTGGCCACACAACCTGTGTCATAGCCAAAAATGTTGCGCTAGCCACCTTGGGACAAAGCCAACTTGGACTGGGTTCCTGTCTCCAGGGGCCCTATAGAAGCCCCTTTATGATACCTATTAGGATTGAGTGTAGTTCTATGTATAGCGACAGAATGTGCCAAAACCCTTCTCTGTAAATCATAAACTAATTTCTAAGAATAACACATTAAAATGCATTGTTCTCAGCTCAGAATTTTCTTCGTGGACACAAAATACTGCAGACGAATATCCTTTTACTATCATCACTGCAAATATTTATGCATGGAGATGCCCAATATTAGATAAAGCTTACTCAACATTTCAGCTTTGTGGTCACAGTGAATATGTTATCTGTAATCTGATATATTTGACATTCCATGGCTGAATGCACACCCTAATGCTTACATGTCTCATTGGCTAGAACTACAGCAAAGAAATGGACCACAGAATAGGAAAAGGAACTCTTTCTGTTGAAAATGCAGTCTGAACTTTGGGTGGTAGGTTATAGAAGATTTAGCAGATTAAAGGGGTACTACCGCGCTGACAACTTATCCCCTATCTAAAGGATAGGGGATAAGTTGCCTGATCGCGCGGGGTCCCGCCGCTGGGGACCCCTGCGATCTTGCACGCCGCACCCCGCTCTCATCAGGCCCCAGAGCGAAAATCCGCTCCAGGTCTTGATGACAGGGTCGGGGATCGTGACGTCACAGCTCCGCCCCCGTGTGACGTCATGCTCCACCCCCTCAATGCAAGTCTATGGCGGGTCTCGCCCCCTGCCATAGACTTACATTGAGGGGGCAGAGTGTGACGTCACATGGGGGCGGAGCCGTGACGTCAAGATACTCCGGCCCCGTGAAATCAGGTAACTTATGCCCTATCCTTTAGTTAGGGGATAAGTTGTCAGTACGGTAGTACCCCTTTAATATACATATTTACAGGGGGAAACTGTGTATAAATAGTCATTTGGTTTATTGTGGGTAATTCTGCACCTATTTTGCTCCCATTATACACCTTGGCCATCAAATAATACGTCTGTGTGAAAGCAGGCACTATACATTGTAATATTATAGTTAGAAAAACACAATTTATAGTTAACAGCAAACAGATGAAAGCAAAGTAATCCACATTAGTGCATCATGGAATTACAATGATTAAGGGTTAATTGATTAATAATAAGGTACAAAGCTCGGGGAATTGTTTGGGCTTTAGTGAATTGGATTATAGTAATTTCACTCTGAACACTATTGCCTCCCCAGGTCAAAGATATGGGTCATAGAGTGACAAGTCCCCAAATAATTACATATTTCAACCTGGTAATGGAGATCATATGTTTCCACTGACAACAGTAAAAGGTTAAGTAGATAGTCTCCGGATATGTGTAATTATAGATCTGCTGGTACTGATGTATTCATTTTATTTATTTACTAAATGTATAAGGAAATTTACTGAATGAATACTGTAATCGTGTTCTTAGTGGTACAAATAAAGAAAAACACTTGAATGCAAATGACCATGGTTTTTAAAGAGGACTTATCTGTTCTTCTGACATAAGTTTAGGGTTTTATGTTTAATAAGTACTTGCATTTCCCATAAAAAAAAAGTAATTCTTTAGTATATTTTCAGCTTTGTGCCATTCCTATTAATCCTCTTGAAAATGTATAATTAAGGCACCATTCATATCACATTGTCGTACTTGGCTGGTATGCTTCTGGGTACTAACAAAGAGTGTATGCCAGTGTATACCACAACAGTCCCATTGACTTTAATGGAGTTAAAATAATCTAAGAAAAATTGTTTTTTAAATGCATTTGGTTTGCAGGACTCAACAGAGTAGTCAATAACTTTTAGGCCACACAAAACAATTCAAAACATGAAACAGACCAAATGTAGCAAACTATGTTCTATCTGCTAAAGTTATTGGGCCCGCTGCATGTATGCCACGGTATACCACTAATACCTTTTTACTGGTGTCTAGTCATACCGTGTTTCTCCGAAAATAAGACCGGGTCTTATATTCATTTTAGTCACAAAAAACACCGGTCCGCATTACTGGAAGCAACGGTCTGGATCTGGACCGCGGGCCGCAAGTTGAGTACCCCTGGCCTAGGTCTTATTTTCGAGGTAGGGTTTATATTGCAACCCACCCCGATAATCCAGCTAGGGCTTATTTTTGGGGTAGGGTGTATTTTCGGGGAAACAGGGAGATACTAGATGTGGATTGATACCAAACTGGCAACAAAACATTTCAATTCCTTTTGTCATTGTGGCAAGACTCCAAAATGTCAGGGATGAAGGAGGAATGGCACAACACTAAGGAAACATGCTCGAGCATTGTTATTTTATGGGGAGGGCAAATACAAATACAGTGGTCCCTCAAGTTACAATATTAATTGGTTCCAGGACAACCATTGTATGTTGAAACCATTGTATGTTGAGACCATAACTCTATTGAAATAGGTTCTGAAGCCACCAAAATGTCATCCAAAAATAGGTAAAAGTGAGGATTAAAGATAAATAAGTAGATAACTAATACAGGTAAAGCAAATCCTTACATATAAAAGTAATAAAGATCTGCTGGGAGCTGTAATCACTGTCTATGTCAGTGTTTCCCAACCAGGGTTCCTCCGGCTGTTGAAAAAACTACAACTCCCAGCATGCCCGGACAGCCGTTGGCTGTCCGGGCATGCTGGGTGTTGTAGTTTTGCAACAGCTGGAGGCACCCTGGTTGGGAAACAATGGTTTATGTAGAGGACAGGAGCTTCTTCAGGGTCCTATACAGTACACACAGTGTCCCAAATGGAGCCGCCCTTACTTGGTGTCCAAAAGAGCAGCTAACCCTGTCACAGAACTTGTAGTTCCTCCCTGTACTGTAGGGGGCGCTACCAGACAGCCAGTCAGTGCATACACTTCAGTAATAGAGGTGATTTACCAGTAAAATGGCCATTCTGATTGGTCAGTTCCTCCAGTTGTGACAGGTATCACAGATCTGGACTGTCTGTGGCATTGTAGTTGAGTCTGGTTTCAAGTTACAATGGTCCAGAAAAGACCATTATATGTTGAAGCTATTGTATGTTGAGGCCATTGTAAGTTGAGGGATCACTGTATATAGAAAATGTCAAACTCTATAAAGTGCCATACAAACTGTACTACCAGAGAAAACATTGAGATCAATAAACCACTTGTTATATTTGGACACCGATACTGGAGTGCCGTCTTCCTTTCTTCTGTAAAACTTTATTTACGTTGTTATTTACATTGTTACGTACTTACCATTTTACTATAGTGAATGTATAATTTATTGTGCAATTTTACCCATAGGTCACTAAAATATTACTAAAAGAATTAACTACTCAGACTCATACTGTATTTTTATGGAGTGAATGGCAACGGTGTCCAGTTGCGTGGTGTTCTATCAAACATTTTTGCCGTATGCAGCAAAAACAACAAACACATGCCTTAATTGTTGTGTAAACCTTTACCTATTGGATGGTTGTATACTAAAATACCATTGTAGTATGTACACAGATAACTTTTAGCAAAGATGGGGATCACATTCAACTGTAACTCATGCAATTTCTTTTATTCCCAATGGGGCGGAGGGGAAGACTTTCCATCATTACAGAAAATAATCCATAAGGAATAAGAGAAATGATACGGTATTGAAACTTTCAAGCAAGCCCACTCCATTGTGTCAGATGATGCAACAAACGTCGGCATGCCTTATTATAAATGATATGACCACATCACTGTCACTCTGTCTACTCTTAGCTTATCATTGGCTGGGGAATAAAAAAAAAAGGCAAAAGACAGTGGAAGGGCACAGTAAAAAGGAATATAATATTACTGGATACGTTTTTCATATGAGTACTTTTTTTTTTTTTTTTTTACTTTTTTTTAGTAGCTATAAAAACATAACTCAATATAATTCTTCTAATTTTCCCATCTTAGTTGCATTTCTGGCCCAAACCCTTTTCTATATCACAGACTGCACAGCTTTCAATGTCAGTTCCTCCTCTTGTGACACGTCCATGTTATAGCGGCATACCCAGTAGTAATGATTTAGCACTGGAAGGAAGAAATCCCATGGGTCTCCAAGTGAGATAACAAGTTATAGAATCCTTGTAGAAATATAAGGACACGTATTATGAGGCTACATTACAGTGTGTTAGCGTTAGGACAATACAAACAGTAACAGTTAAGGGGTCTTTGCATCAATGCTATAATAGCTATTTTGCAGCAAAAGCTTTGAAAATACTAAAATGAACAAATGTTACGTTACTGTTCTCTTGGATATAACGTGTATAGATTTCTGAGGGTACTGTGAAGCTGAGACCTTGGCATTGATACACAGACCCCTGTAACGTTGACATGCTGACACATGCTACTTGATCAAATGACTAATTCTAGGTTCCATTCTTCACAATGTACTATTAAGTTAGGTTAAAGCACTAGATCACAGCACTGCATTCCTTGTTAGACAAGACACTTGAAACTATGGGTATACCACTTGTCTTTCTGTAGCAGTCTTTTGTCCAGATATACTAGCAGGGGCCTTGAAAGTGTCCAAACACACTGCTGCAGGAGGTCCGTGATATCCTGGATTCTCTTCTCCCTTGGTGTCCTGCTTTGAAGCTAGCTCAACAGACAGGGAGGTTGTGTGTTTTTCAGGAACAGGGTTATGGGGCAATAGGTTGGGTGAGTAGTCTAGTTGGCCAGTAGACTTGTTCTTTCTGGGAAGAGTGTTAGATGGAGAGTTACCTGAAGAGTACTCTTTTAGAATTAGTTTTAAGGTGGAAACTCTACGTTCCCTTGAATCCTGCTTATGCTCCAGCAGTTTACTGTTCAAACCTTCTGATTCGGCATTAGAAAAAGAAACCTGCGGATTAGTGGTGGTTTGTCGCATGCTTGCACCCGACATAGCAGAATAAAGGATGCTTTGCTTATTGGACTGACCACTTACTATGTGCCCACTTATCTCACCCTGCTGGAAATTACTGGATGACCTCTGATAGCTGCCTTTTCTAGGGGGAGGTGGGGGTGCCTGTTATTTATATGGAACCATAGAATAGAAGAGAACATGGAAAGAAACAAAAGAAGCATATATTAGCATGTTTAGATGAATGAAAACGTTTAATACTTAGTTCATTTATTAGATGGTATATTTAACCATGTGTCTAACCATTGTAGAGTCCAGTGCAATACAAAGCTCAGGTAAACAACATAACTACACATTAATGTATCTTCTACTCCTATTCATTTATAGTAAATATTACATAAATCCACTTAATAAAGAAGTACAGGTCTGTCTGTGCTTAAAAAAAGCTACCAAAACTACTTGCTACTTGCATGCTTACAAAATTGATCAAAATGATGCTATATACTTTTAACACATATTTACAGTATTTAAAATGGTCTATAAAAGGGGAGTTGTAAAATATGCCAAATTTGTTTTAGACATGCATATGTTGTGGCCTAAAACACTGGTGCCGCAGCAACATTGTGAGTTGTGGCACATGTACCACTATGATGAACATGGCAAACTTCACACCACTCCGTATGGCAGACTTGTTAATGGATCCATCATATGAGATGCGTCAATGACTGGTAGAGAAACAATTCCATACATACACAGAAAGGGGGGCTCAACCTATCATAATATGTTCCGGGTGCTGCTCTCAGCAAAACTACAACCATATTCACACCAAGAAAAAGCTATTGCTGTACAAAGTGCACACCTATAGTTCTGCAAAAAATATATTCTTTATTCATGACAATATTACACAAAATAGAAAATGCATAGACAAGGGCATTAAAAACAATTAAAAGTGCGTATAAGTGCAACAAACAACATGGGAGAAGGGCCATGAACCCCTTCCCCACAGACCCCGTCCTCCAATAGGAATAAATTGCTATGTGCTCCAAAGAGTAAACAATATAACATATATAAAAGACTGAGTGTGCTAAGATACAGTACAATAACTATCACATACAAAAAATTGTTGTACACCATATAATTAAATGCAATATATAAAAGCAACCATAGCACTCTCATGTATATCTACCACACAAGATAGCAGACCACAAATGGAGGAGCAACAAGATGGAATAATGCACGGGACGGAGCCACAAAAAGAACCCCACGTGTTCCGTCATTTTGTGTGACTTCCTCACGGGTGTAGCCACAAAAAGAACGCATGGCGTTCTTTTTGTGGCTCCGTCCCCTGCATTATTCCATCTTGTTGCTCCTCCGTTTGTGGTCTGCTATCTTGTTTGGTAGATATACATGAGAGTGCTATGGTTGCTTTTATATATTGCATTTAATTATATGGTGTACAACAATTTTTTGTATGTGATAGTTATTGGACTATATCTTAGCACACTCAGTCTTTTATATATGTTATATTGTTTACTCTTTGGAGCACATAGCAATTTATTCCTATTGGAGGACGGGGTCTGTGGGGAAGGGGTTCATGGCCCTTCTCCCATGTTGTGTGTTGCTGTGTGTTGCTGTTACTTTTACGGTAATTGTTTTTAATGCCCTTGTCTATGCATTTTCTATTTTGTGTAATATTGCAATGAATAAAGAATATATTTTTTGCAGCATAGGTGTGAACTTTATACAGCAATAGCTTTTTCTTGGTGTGAATATGGCAGAGAAACAAAGCACAACAACACTCTCAGTTAACCCCCTTGTTTAATGCAATACACAAACCAAACCCCAGGTTTTTAGAACATGTCTGGATCTCAGGGTATAAAAACCCTTTTCCCTATACCCCCTACTAACAACCTATTTGATGTTTATAATGTCACTTTTACTTTTATATCAAACACATATAGGTGAAGCTCCAAAAATTGGAATATCGTGTAAAGTTAATTTCTTTCAGTAATGCAACTTAAAAGGTGAAACTAATATACGAGAGAGACTCATTACATGCAAAGCAAAATATTTTAAAGGGGAACTCCACCCCTACACATCTTATCCCCTATCCAAAGCATGCAATATAGCATGCAACACCCACCTGTATCTGATGTCACACCCCACCCCCTCATTGCAAGTCTATAGGAGGGGGTGTGACAGCTGGCACGCCCCCTCCCATAGGCTTGAATTGAGGGGGTGGAGCGTGATGTCACACGGGGGCTGAGCCGTGACGTCTCAATGCTCCGGCCCCGTGATCGACAGTAATCAGTCCCGGGGCAAACACGGTCCGGGGACTGATTTTAACATGGTGCGGCGTGCAAGATCACGGGGGTCCCCAGCGGCAGGACCCCCGCGATCAGGCATCTTATCCTCTTTCCTTTGGATAGGGGATAAGTTGTCTAAGCGCCGGAGTACCCCTTTAAGCCGTGATTTGTCATAATAAAGCTTTGGTCCACTAATAAATGTGTCTTAAAGCATACCTGTCATAGTGCAAAAAAAAGAAAAAAAGTGATATTTTACATGTGCATATAAATTTTACGTGTCTCTGACCCATATATACAGAGATATAAGCATTTATCTGCTGGTGAGTTACTTTTTCATTGTGCAGGCTGGAGGGGGCGTGTCAGTCTGTCTCCCTCACAGGAGCAAGCCTGGGCAGTCAGCCAATCAGTACTCTCTACTCTGTAACCCTTTCCTCTCTGGTTTCATGCTGTACATGATACACAAAGGAAGATGCTTGGAGCTTGCCTGCAGTAATCAGAAGACATTATGGTCAATTCATAACAGGATAAAATGTATAAATATAAGAATAGATCTTTATAATATTAGTGCAAGGATTTTTTAGATAAAAGTACAGCATTTTTATGAATACATGTTCTATCTGTTTTATCTTCTCCTAGTAAAGCTGGATGCTAATCAGCATAGCTGTCACTATGTGTGTCCTTCATCTTTCACAGACTCCTGAATGTCTGATCAACTTCTTTGTCATTCAGGAGTCCGAGAAAGCTTTGACTGGGAGCATGCTGGGAGTTGTAGTTTAGTAACAACTGAAGCTGCAATGTTTGTAAATAACTGTGTTAGAGCAGTGTTGCCTCCAGCTGTTGTAAAACTACAGCTCCCAGCATGTCCACACATCCTTTATCTGTAGTTTTCCATACACTCAATAGAAATCTCCTATACTGGATACCGGTATGCTTTACGGCCGGTATCCAGTATGCTGTAAAATCTAGACTAGTCTGTCTGGCTAAAAGACGGGTGACCCCTAGTGGTGGCTATTTTAAGCTTGAATTTCAGGTGAAATTAAAAAAAATTTTTAACAGGTGTATATTGTGAAATGTCATATTATAATGAGTCCTGCAATATATGAAATGTTTTTAACAATGACAGTGCCTCTTTAATCTCTACAGAGAGATATATTAACAACTGGCATCTGTAAAACTAATGCTGATAGGACCAATACTTCTGATGACATGACTGGTGTCACGAAACATGTAGGGGAGACAAAGGGTGTTGTGGCAACTAAAGTGGTACTTTCAGCAGAGCGTTCTGCAGATGCCAGTTGTTCGAATCATATATGTTTTTAATGTACCAATAAAAGTGACGTTTTAAACATCAAACCCATTGTTAGTAAGGGAGCATAGTGAAGAGGGGATTTATATCCCGAGATACGAACCAGGGTTTGATTTGTGTAATGACTGGTAGAGAAGACACCCAGTGCGGGTCTTATTCTTATTCATGCGGCCTATGAAGGGATCACTGTAATGATTTTGTTGTCTCAGATCTCTTACATTACATAGACAGATGAACAGATGGCACATCTTTCAAGATGCTTACTAGCCTATGGTCATGTGTTAATGCTATATTATAGTTAATCTTCGTTCTCATAATCTGATGCCTTACTGTAGAGGGTCTTATTGGTCTACACAGGATATCTAGGGTAGCTATAGAGCAGTGGTCTCTAAACTGTGGACCTGCCAATACTGCAAAACTACAATTCCCAGCAGGCCCAGACAGCCAACGGCTGTCTGGGCCTGCTGGGAGTTGTAGTTTTGCAACATCTGGAGGTCTGCAGTTTAAAGACCACTGCGTTAGATGCTTCTAGATACCACCCTTTGCTACTTTGATATACAAATACTAATATTCCACATTCTAAACATGTTTCGTTGTAAAAACAGCTATGTGCATCCTCAATGTGGTACTCAATCCTCAATGTTAAAGGGGTATTCCGGGCAAAAACATTTTATCCCCTATCCAAAGGATAGGGGATAAGATGTCTGATCGCGGGCGGCCCGCTGCTGAGACCCCCCCCCCCCCCGCAATCTCCATGCAGCACCCGCATTCTATGCAGGTGCTGAATCTCCAGTTTCGGAAACCTCCGGGTTTCTGGGACTGGGGACGTGACGTCACTCCATGCCCCCTCCATTCATGTCTATGGGAGGGGGCATGGCGGCCATCACACCCCCTCGGGTGCTGCAGGGAGATCGTGGGGGTCTCAGCAGCGGGCCCCTCGCGATCAGACATCTTATCCCCTATCCTTTGGAGAGGGGATAAAATATTTTTTCCCGCAATACCCCTTTAAAAAGATAACAACAAACATTGTAAGTAAATTGTAAGAGGTTTTCCATATGTATGGTGCCACCCTGTGGTTATGATAGATTTATTCCAGATTCATTTAGGGTGGGTTACCACTAGGGATGTAAGAAAAAATTGATTCGCGCGATTATCGCGATTTTTTGTTCCGCGATACTGAATTGATTTTAAAATTCTGAGAATCGATTTTTTTTTATAAATTATTATAATTAACATTTACTGTATTTCACTCACTGAGTCACAGTCCTATTTGTCTGTCTTATTTTTTTTATAACACTTAAACTCCTGACCACTAGTTGGCAGTGTACCTGTTATCAGCTCTGTCCCACTCGCAGGCTGCTACCGCGAGACTACAGACTCAGAACAAACAGGAATAAGAACGTACGCACTCAAAGGACAACTCTCGCGGGATCTTGTTCTTTCTCAGCTAGAATACGTTTTACCAAGCTTTTAATAGGGAATTTCGCGATATATCGTGATATATCGCCAACATGACAGTATCGCGATATATTGCGATATATCGAATCGCCACCCTGGTATCGCGATTCGAATCGAATCGCCAAATTATTGGCGATTCACACCTCTAGTTACCACAGTGTTTTTGTTTATGTTTTGCTGTTTCTGTTACAGTACATTTAATTTTGCAATATACAAAAGCAGTCAAATATGCAATTGTGTACAGTAAAAAAAAAATAAGGTTGCAATCTGTGTTTTTTTTTAAATAATAAATAATGTAAGTAAATGGGAAACAGCAGCATCTGTTTTTAGCATGCATTAAGGCACTTTTTTTTCCGTGCCTTAACGGACGTCATTTTGACAGGGCACAACGGGAAACAACGGGTTCCGACAGATTCCATTTACTATTATTAGTTCTGTCGGCCACCTTTGTTTTCAGATGGGAGTAGCGGGAGGAAAAAACGTTGCATGATGTATTTTTCCTCCTACTATTCTCTCCAGGTTCCCCGACGGACATCACACTGCCGTGTCACAAAATCTGTGTGAAAGAAGCCTAACATGTACGTTTTATTTTCCAATTCAGGTGTATAGAACATATACGTTAAGATGAGATTAAAATGCAGTGTGAACCTAGCCCATTGATGATACACAAGTGGTTTATTATTATTATTTGCAAATGTTCCCTTTATATGAAAAGTTAATCCTGATAAGAGATAGATAAGGAAATGAGTGTTCAGACGCCATTGTTTCCTGTGTAAGCTTTTTTGCCGACTGTAAGTTCGGAAGAACCTGTTATGTAAGTTAATCAATAGGCAATAAAGCATTTATTCAGAAGAACTAGTTATGTCTGTGAGCTTTCTCCTATCGCAGATAAATGTCTTGAAAATGGAAGACCTGTTCAAACTCTAAATACACAGAGGGGAATTTATTAAAGGGGTATTACTAGTTCTGCTCCCCTGCGCTCACTTCCGCCCAATAGCTCCCGCACAATCAGCAACATTTGGAAGCTATTTGGCATCTCATGTAGAAATGGTTTTGCCTGCATGTGATGATCGACGTCTAACACCCGCCGCCTCTTGGCTTGGATTGTTTACTTCTTACGCCCTATTCACAGGGCAGAATTTCCTCAAGAGGAATTCCTCCTCAAATGAAAGCCCAATACACTTCTATAAGAGTCCACACTCCCATTCACACTTCTGCAGAATTTCCACTTGGATTCCACACCAATTCCACACCAATTCCACACCAATTCAGCACAAAATCCTCAAAAGCGGAAGTGGAATTGGGGCGGATTCGTGGAAATTCTGCTGTGTGAATAGGGCCTTAGACTTAGGATATAGCAGAAGTTAGTGTTAGGGAGTAGGACAAGTAAGATCTTTTCTGCTTCCCCAACAGTCACTTTAAGACTGGTGATTCACACATCCGTCTTAAAGGAAATGTGTTTTAGAAAATGGCCTATTGTTTAAACCAGGTTTTTAACGTCAAATTGATTTTTCAAGACTTTTATGTGCATCATAGATATAATTTTCCATTTTCGATCTATATTTTATAATAATCCCTACATCTTGCAATTTCTATTTTAGCCACTAGGGCTAAAACTAAACTGAGACATCCTGTTCTGTACGGATCATTTCTCAGTAATGCCTTTGATTTAAGAGATGAAAGAAAGGTGACACCAGTGAAGAGATAACACTGGATCCACCACCATTCAGAGCAGAGATCAGAAACCCCCTCCCTGTAGATTGACCTCTGTAAAGGTCTCCAATTAATATGAATGGGACAGTCCCTGTCTATTGCTGTCTATAGTCCATGGGTCCTGCTGTAAAGCATATCTCTAAATGCTGGTATAAACAGGCAAGATGGCACCCCATAAAAATGTGCAAAAAATTAAGTTAATAAAATTACAATCAGAAAATCTAAATAGATTAATAAAAAAGAACAGGTTTCAGTGTCTCTCTAGTCAGGAAAAAAATCTAAGGGGACAAATTCCCTTTAAGTTAAAGGTTAAAGTTCTCTTTATGTTAATACATTTAGCACATCTTTTTCACCAGACTTTGAAATCTACTCCAGCTGCTCCACATGTCACTTTTTCCTCCCACTGGGTTTAAAAGCATGCAATATACAATTATTGTCAGTCAAAATTCATTACTGCTATAATTGTATGAAGTTTATGAAGTCCTGGCCCCAGCTTATCTAACAGCGATGACCAGGACTTGAAGTCACTCAGATCACTTGATTTTTCCATAGTGGATTTATACTGGAACTGATCTATTTGACTTTATGCTGCACTCTGGGGTCAAGGGTCTAATTTTATTTCTATTTAATTTCTATACACAGACGCAAGCAGATGTAATAAAGACTGATTCATTGTGAGACTATTTACAGTTATTTTCCCCTTTGATTTAGAGTTGTACAAAAATCTTCGAAATATGACACGTACAGGTCCTTCATGCAAACCTTGCTGATTATATCAGACAAAGTGAAACGGTGACAAGCATGGCACAGAAATGGTGCATAACCAAGGGCATTTGTACATAGAGGAAGACCATGCATCTGCTATGGGATCCTTAGAGAGAGGGGGCTTGACCCCAGGTGGTCCCATGCCTTTTTCTATTGGTACACTGTGCATAACTCCTCTCTCTCCAGGTATCTACAGTGCCAGCTGGGGTGGGGGGTCTTGGGGGGTAGTTTAAACAACCCAGGGACAAAATCAGGCACCATGAAAGGAGGCCTATTTGGCCTATTGGGCCTTTTTTTTATGTACGCACTACGCATAACCTTCATAAATTTGGTTAATATATGAATTCTCCCTTCTGTGTAAAATGACCAACCACAAATGGCAAATGGTCCTCTCTATCTAAGCCCCAAATGCCCAAAGTACTGCACTAATATCCAGAATTATGATACACATCCATTGATGATCTTCATTGATATGCCTGTGAATTATATGTGTATAAACATCCCGTTCTGACGTCAGAACCCGATAATTATAGAGATATAATGGCTACATAGATGCTGCCCATCTCTTTCTGCAGAAGACGTCTGCCTCAGGTGGCTTTTGCAGAAAGTTTCTTGCTCAGTGCCAACCACTGACTGACATGTTGTGCTCCTTATTCAGCAGCTGCACTACTTATTTCTCTAGGCAGAATAACAATTCAGGATCTGTAGAAAGCTGAATAACTAATGATAACCCCTGAGGAAGCTGTAAAGACAGGCCTTATGGTCGCCAATTTAGGAAAATAAGAAAAATAAAGGGCTTACATTTGCAGGTAAGAATGTATAAATGAGATAATCGTATTCCCCGTATGTTAATATCTTCTTTTAGATTCTATGTGATACAAAAATAAAATACTTTGAATTTGTAATTCCTGTTACAATATTTACAAAGTTTTATGGATTAAAAAAAACGTTGGATGCATTCTTGATGGTATCTCTCCATATGGTAACAACACTGTGGAGCTCGGATAAACCCCAAACACCATTATACAGCATTATGCATTGTTGCAGATGGTTCATCCCAAGCTGCTGTGTTAAATCTCACTTAAGAATAATGACTTTGTGCATGGAGAGGATGGAGCTCTCAATAACCCACCGTAATGAGATAGTGTGAGCTTATTTGCGTATAATCTAATTATAGGTATGAAATGAAGAAAACAATATTAGAAGGGAACCAGGGGCCTCTGTAATGAGGCATTAAAGCGTTTTATAGAATCCTGAATGGTTTTTTTGTGCACACTGTTTTGCTATGTTAGTAATACACACTGCATGGTGTTGTAGACATTACTTGGTCTCCATGTCCCTGTGAAAATTTGTCATGTAACGTGCTATAATGGAAAGGAATCCTGGTATGTATTGATGCAGGCCACCGGCATTTTCAATAGAACCTTGGCACAGAAGTATGGATTCCATGTATTTGTCTATATATTTGTTATTCTTATATGCATGCTTTGAAGGTGCAAGAGGTGAGAGGGTTTCAGAAAAAAATCTCGGTACCTTCAGCTACATGGTCTTCACAGCTACCACATAAGGTTTATACAGAATGTGCTGCTGGGAGATGTAACTTATATATAGGGCTGATATGTAGCCAAGGCAACAAAGTCTTTCCTGGTAGTTCCTAAGAGAACAGATAGGTGCTTTGCAGTCCAGCATTGTATGGTTGCCTAGGTTACAGGAATGCTCCCTCTTCTGGTGTCACTTTAATATTTGACCTGGAGTGCCAGCGGCAGGACCCCCGCGATCAGGCATCTTATCCCCTATCCTTTGGATAGGGGATAAGATGTCTTAGCGCCGGAGTACCCCTTTAAACATGTGCCCAATCGTCTCACCCACCCAGTCTTATTAAAGGGAAACCAATGGGCCATTTCCTTAGATTAAGGAGAATCTGTTCCACAGATGAGAATTTTGAAGTGAGAGCCATGGAACTCTGGGAACGGTTCCGGGAGCGTGGTTACCAAGACACCTGGATAAGTAGAGCATACCTAAGGGCGAAGCACGCTAAATGCGAAGCTCTGCTACAGAGCGCATCCAGGAAAGATAGAGATGACCAGGTGAGACTAATTACCACATATCATGGCCAAACAGCCCAAGTACGTGATAATCTCTCGAAATATTGGAAGGTCCTAGCAATGGATCCGATATTGAAATTGTACATACCAGAAAACCCCTCTCTGACCTTTCCCAGATCCCCCAATTTGAAGGACCTGTTGGCAAGGAGCCATTACAAACCAAAAAGTGAATCATTATTTGACGCTAAGAAACCCAAATGGGGATGTTCCCCTTGTGGAAATTGCATAGCATGCCCAAATGTGTGCAGAGATAAGGAATTCAAAAATTCGAATGGTACAAGGAGTTTCAAAATCACTCATAACATCTCATGTGGTACGAAGGGGATTATCTATCATGCTACCTGCCCTTGTGGTTCCATTTATGTAGGTATGACCACAAGGGAACTGAAGAAAAGAACGTGTCCTCGGTATTGTAGCGGCCAAAGATGAACCAGACACATTAAAACTCACCCCGGTACCTCGACATTTCAAATCCCATCACAACTGTGACCTGATAGGATTTATGGTAAGAGGCATTGATCGAATATTTGTGGGTTCAAGAGGCGGTGACTTAAAAACTAGACATGCCCAACTCGAGATCAGGTGGATCCATCGCCTCAAAACTTTACATCCCCATGGCTTGAACGATTATATTAGTTTTGCCCCATTTTTATAAACCTCAGATTCCGTGTGTGTCTAGAACTTGGTCTTAGTGTCTTAACCCCTATTTAGGGAAAGTTTTTAATCTTTGGTTAGGTTTTAACTGTTTTTCTTTCTTCCCTCTCTTCTCTTTTCATTTTCTTTCCCTTTATCTCCTCTGCTTTAGATACATGGCCGATCCAGAAGACGTCTGTCAAGCTGCTCTAGTATTGTTGCTGCTAACCAGTCTATATTGTTTACTACTGCTCCAGTCATGCACTTTATAGTTGAACATTTCTCCGTGTTATTGTTTACAAGAGAGATGTGGGCTTTTAATCATCATTTGCATTATGTTGCACCCAACACTTTTTGAACTTTATTACATGTAGTATTATATTGCATTTTAACCAATCATTTTTTCTACCATTTGCATCATCTTTTCCCTTACACATATTCCCTCACTTGAATTTAATTTCACCTCACGTTTTGCTATCACGGCATCACATGGATTTTTTTTACTTGCTTTCATTTGGGACAGTCTCACCCCGCCTTTCATTATGTGTCATCTGACCACCACAGTTTGCCTCTCATGATTTTAGCTTGCATTTTTTATTGATTGTTTGAATAAAGATTGAATTTTTGTAACATATCCCTAGTTTGCCTCCTTTTCTGTGAGTGTATGTGCCAGAGAGTGCGCAATAATTTTGTGCACTTTTTGGCATATATAAGGCCATGTCCCCTTTGAACAGAGGACACACGTCTTTGCCAGATGAGGTGGAAAAGGGGCAAAAAAAATTGTGGAAAATGCACAGCAAATGTGGCAGAAGTCATTTAAGACTTTGGCACCAAAATTCTGGTATATTTGCTGTAGTAAATCTGGGCCACTGTATTATATACACAATTACTTCATTGAAATATTTAGTAATGTCAGATTTGATTAATAGTCAAGGCTGCAAGAAAAGGTATGATGTGCCCCCCTCTTAACTGGTGAAGGGGTGAAAAGACAGAGAGGAAAGTCTTATCGGTGGCAGGCTCTGAATCACAATCCATTTCTATGTTTACAAATTTTTCTGAAAAAGGTAACTAAATTATAAAATGCATGTAATGCTAACCAATAAACCGGCCTAGGTGGTGCTCACCGTTTACAATCTAAGGGCTATGTGCACTTTTTAAAATAAAAAGTTAAGGGAATACACAAATAGTTTAGATAAATAATCTCTTTTGTGTCCAGTTTGTGTACAGTTATGGTGCAAACCTATATATCTCTATGGCTGCAGACCTATATATCGCTATGGTTGCAGACCTATATATCTCCATGGTTGTAGACCTATATATCTCCATGGTTACAAACCAACCCCGTACGGTCTTATATTTCTATATATGTTTCAATGGAGGGGTGGGGGTGGGGGGAGAAAGAGAAGGAAGTAACACATGGATGACATTTCTTGTAGTCTGCAACTGCACCGGCTTTGTATACATAAAACAGCAGAACATTTAAACAAATTTATTTGCTTCATTTTTTTTATTTACTCTAAATACATTGAAGCTACCAGAGGTGAGCTGAAAAGTGCACAATGTTTTATTAAAAATATATTTCTCAAAAACCCACAGTCAGTCCAACTGGGCAATTGTTAAAGGGGTACTCTGCCCCTAGACATCTTATCCCCTAGCCAAAGGGGGACCTCCGGGATCTCGGCTGCAGCACCCACCGGTTGCGGCTTCCGGCAGCGCTGGAGGCTCTCATCCTAACTCCTCACGACCACGGTGACGGGAGATCGTGACGTCACGACTCCGCCCCGTGTTATGTCACGCCCCGCCCCCTCAATGCAATTCTATGGGAGGGGGCGTGACGCCCCCTCCCATAGACTTGCATTGAGGGGCGGGGTGTGATGTCACACCGAGGCGGAGACGTGACATCACAATCTCACGTCACCGTGGTCGGGAGCCGAAGCCTCCAGCATTTCCGGAAGCAGCAACAGGTGGGGACCCCTGCGATCTGACATCTTATCCCCTATCCTTTGGATAGGGGATAAGATGTCTAGGGGCGGAGTACCCCTTTAAACATATGACAGCAAACCAGTGTTAAAATGTGAAGAAATATATTTACCTGAGTAGGTGATTTTCTATCCTGCAGGTTTGGCCGTACACTTCTAAAGCCTTTTGCTGCAAGGGAGGAACTTGAGTCACCATTGAGACCATCTTTCACATAATCATTGTAAGATCTCCAGATATCTAGAGTTAAATCAGACCACATTTACAGTGCCATTAACATTACTTAGGTGAATCTGATATGCGAAGATGACTGACTGCCCGGCCACAGTGCATCTTCAGTGCCCACTATAACAAACAACACTGACGCAGATACAGAACTACCACAATGCCAACCCCCCCCAAAAAAACTGTCAAGTACCTGAGTCGGGCGAATAAGAGTCTTGCCCTAAAAGAGAAATCATTGATAGTTAATATATGTAGATTTTTCTAAATTTAAGATGGGATGAAAAAGATGACCAATAAACAGATACCTGACTCAACTTTCTTAGTTTTATTTTAGGTGGGCTTCTTAGGACTAGTGACTCTATTAATGGAGAAGTCAACCTTGTCTAAGATTACAAAAGAGGGTCTACTTATTCCCCCCAAACAAGCCTGAGCTTCAATACTACATAATCTCTGTAGACAAGGGCAGCACGTTTCTAGAAAAAAAGGCAGATTGTTTCTAATCTCAGACAACCCCTTTAAAGGGGTTCTCCGGTGCTTAAACATCTTATCCTCTATCCAAAGGATAGGGGATAAGATGCCTGATCGTGGGAGTCCCGCCGCTGGGGACCCCCGTGATCTTGCATGCGGCACCCCGTTTGTAATCAGTCCCCGGAGCGTGTTCGCTCCGGGTCTGATTACCGACGACCACAAGGCTGGCAGCGTGTGATGTAACGCCTCCGCCCCCGTGTGACGTCACGCTCCGCCCCTCAATGCAAGCCTACCGGAGGGGGCGTGACAGCTATCATGGGGTGCCGAGTACAAACGGGGTGCCGCGTGCAAGATCCCGGGGGTCCCCAGTAGGGTAGGGACTAAAACATACCTCACTTTGTAGGCTTACCATGCTGACAGGATAAAGGTATAACCAATAATTTCTTGGAAGCTAAATTAAAGACATCAACAAATATGGCCGCACTTCCTGTTCTTATGTTTTCATATACGGCTATTGTACAGTTATTAAAACCTATCTAGCAAACTTCACTTATTGTCCTTACTCCTTATTCACTAGTTTATGGCTAATTTTATATTTTGGAGAAGAAATCTCTTCAAATCCCTAATCTGCAATGTGGATCTTTCTTAAGAACTCCATACACGGTATAAAATATATATAAATAGTACCTTGCAGAAGTTTTAGGCAGGGGTTGAAAAGTGGAAATATGCAGTAAAGTAAGAATGCTTTCAAATATAGAAGGGTTAATAATTTTTTTTCATCAAGTGAATGAAAAGAAGATAGATATAAATTAAATTAATATTTGGTGTGCCCATCCTTTGCTTCAAAACAGCATCAATTCTTCTAGGTACTCGCACAGTTTCTGAAGGAATCGGCAGGGAGGTTGTTCTAAACATCTTGTAGAAATAACCATAGATCTGTGGATGTAGGCTTACTCAAACTTTCTGTCTCTACATGTAACCCCTGACAGATTTAAAGGGGTACTCTGGTGGCAAACAATTTTTTTCATATAAACTGGCTCCAGAAAGTTTAACAGATTTGTAAATGAATGATATTAAAGAATCTTAATCCTTCCTGTACTTATCAGCTGTTGTATGCTCCACAGGAAGTTGTTTTGTTCTTTTCGGTCTGACCACAGTGCTCTCTGCTGACACCTCTGTTTATGTCAGGAACTGTTCAGAGTAGGAGCAAATCCCCATTGCAGACCTATCCTGCTCCGGACAATTCCTGACATGGACAGAGGTGTCAGCAGAGAACACTGTGGTCACACAGAAAAGAACAAACTGGAGTACCCCTTTAATGGTAATAAGATCTGGGCTCTGTGGGGGCCATATTCTTACTTTCAGGACTTATGATAGCTTGTAAGGATGCTAGTTGTATATATGGGGTCCTTGTCCTGCTGCAGAATAAATTTTGCGCCAACTGGATGGGAAGCGTCTTACTGTACAGCATTTTTTCCATACCTGCCACCTGCCTAAAACATTTAGACAGCAAGATATATATCACCATTTTACATAAGAAAAAAAGGTTAAGCAACTTTGTAAATGCATCAATTACTGTCCATGCCCTAAAGGAAGAATAGACAATTTTAGTGGATTTTGTATTAGAGGATAGTGTTTTTGCAGATGAGAATACTCAATCAAAAATACATCCACACAGATTTTAACCAGTATTTGCCAAAATACCAGCACCATGATGTATTATTTATTTGTGTTTTGCTGATCTGTAATATGGCACATGTACAGTAGATTGTTATGGGACCTGAATGTGACCCCTGAGCCTCTTAGTTGTGTAAAATTACAGTATGCAGAGGTTTTTCTTCCACTAGATTTTTTTTACATGCAGTATTATGGAGGTATACCAATTTTTTTGTAGGTTGTGCATTTTTGTGTAGGTTGTGCAACTTGTAGGGGAGAATACAGTGCCTCACAGAGGCCCCATACATTATTACGCGGAGTGCCTATGACTTGTGGGCATGCTTTGTGTTTTTAACATTGAATGCTGTCGACATATAAATATTTGGACCAATATCATCAATATCAATAGTGGTCCATTGTAGCCACCACATCAACATACTCCTACTGTGTGCAGCAACACTTATATTAATACTAGGTCAGTGTCACCTTTTTATCACGTTTAATTGATTATAATAAAAGTTTTAGGGTTAGTCCCTTTATAGGGATTCGTGTCCTTGGCTTTGCGCCTCGGGTTATTGTGATAGCATTCATTTATATGACTATAGCTAGTTTTACATGACCACACTATAGGTGAATGGCTAGAGGCAGAAGAGAAAAATAGACAAGTGCACTCACCCAGGACACAATCTTGCTTCAATCTGTTTTATTCTTCAATACACAGAACATTCAGTGCAGTGCAGGTGCATAGCAGAGCGAGCGGGGGACGTTCACCTGGCGTCTATTTTTCTCTTCTGCCTCTATTTATCACGATTGGGACTTACGTCTGAGACTTGAGTAGCGCCCTGACACACTTAGCCAGTGCAGTGCCAGTCTCCCTGTCGGAGAATATCCCTAGTACGTGGGCAGTGCCAAGACCCCAGTTATTATAGGTGAATAGCATTGCATAATATTGTTGTGCTATTGAATGCTTACAATAGGCTAAATATTGGACTAAGTTACTGACACATTTCTGTTGACTGTATTCAGCAGACAGAAGGATTTTGGAAGAGAAAATGATTGCCACACTGGAAAGACTGAAAGCAATATATTTATCCGCCATTACATTTTTATTCAGTGACTCATTTTTTTGACATTTTCAAGTGGAAAAATATTGCATCCAAGTGTATAAAGATAGCCTGTGATTCATCTTATTGTCAAAGTTCCCATTTGATTATACTGTATACTGGGAGTTTCAGAAGTTTAGATTTGCATCTAATAGGGAAAATACATAGGCAAAAGTTGCATTCTAATATGGGCAAGTATCTGAATCAGGAACATTTAATACAAATATAATATAAAAATGTAATATATAATAATATACTATATTTTAACTTAATACTTTGCCCATTGCAAACATTAAAGGGGTACTCCGCTGCTTAGCGTTTGGAACAAACTGTTCTGAACGCTGGAGCCAGGAACTTGTGACATCATAGCACCGCCCCCTCATGCAATCATGCCCCACCCGTTCAATGCAAGTCTATGCCCCCATCATGCCCCCTCCCAAAGACTTGCATTGAGGGGGCGGGGCATCATGAGGGAGCGGGGCTATGACGTCACAAGCTCCCGGCGCCGGCTCCAGCGTTCGGAATAGTTTGTTCCAAGTGCTGAGCAGCGGAGTACCCCTTTAAGGCCTTAACTACATAAATGATTGCAAGGTTATTTACTATAATTATTGTACCCTTATTATTTACTGGGTTCATCAACCTTTGAATACCCTTTTACATTTTACATACAAATACTGTAAACATTTAACTACTATGCTTTATTTGCACAGATCCAGAGCTACACCCTGTATAACATTGCAGAGCAACGATGAGGTTTGTTAACAGACACATCATAAAGAGGAAAAGCTGTCCAATTTTGGCGAGACCAAACAACTGACTCGTGTGTATGGGGGTCTTTGACTCTTCCCCGACGGATGATGTCAGGGAAGAGAGGGATCAGGCATGTTACATTTAGTCTTCCAGATCCTGTTGTTCTGGGGGGAAGGTGGGGGGGGGGGGGGGTCTGGGGATAAGCTGCCACCAGAGCTTAGTCTCTTCTCTCCATTCAGAACACTGCCGTATGTATCCAAGGATAAAAGGCTCCTAATGGAGTGAAGTCATCCCAACGTCTATCTGTCTGCAATATCTCCAGGGTGAATATGTATTTTGTAAACTTCTAAATGCAGGTAGTTTAGAATAATAGATAAATAATTGTGGCAATTCAAGCCTTGCTGTGTGAGTGTATTTTATTTTATGGATATTGATATTGTCTATAAACTACTGACAACATTACTCCCAAATTCAAAATAAAAAAATATTGTCATTCAGAGTATTTATTTGAAGAAAATAACTGGTCAAAATAAAAAAAATGATAAAAAGGAAACAAACTCACTTACTTTTCAACAACAAAATTCTTATGTTCAAAGAGTTCAGAAATCAATATTTGATGGAATGGCCTTGATTTCAATCACAGCTTTCATGCACCTTGGCATGCTCTCCACCAGCCTTTCACATTGCTGTTGAATGACTTTATGACACAAATTTGAGTATCTTGGCTTTCTTTAATGGTTTGTGACCATCCATCTTCCCCTTCAATGGGGTTCAGATCTGGAGATTGGGCTGTCCATGAAAGACTCTTGACCTGGTGGTCCTCCATCCACACCTTGATTTACCTGGCTGTATGGCATTGAGCACTGTCCTCTTCAAAAAAAACATTCTCAGAGAAAGAAAAATGTATGCGTCCCTCACAAAGACAAATCTGCCTGATATAGTCTTCACACCCACTGTGGAATTTGGTGGAGGATAGGTGAAGACCAGGGGATACTTCAACGAGGTTGGAATTGGGCAGATTTGTCTTAGAGAAGAACACATGATTCAAGCAAAGTACAAGGTTATTCTGGAAGAACACCTACTACCTTTGGCTCTGACAATGTTTCTCAATTCTACCAACAGGACAACAATGCTCCATGCCATACAGCCCAGGCAATCAAGGTGTGGATAGAGGACTACCAGATCAAGAATCTGTCCTAGTCAGACCAATTTCCTGACCTGGGCCCCATTGAAAACCTCTGGAATTTGATCAAGAGGAATAAGAATGGTTACATGCCATCAAACAAAGCCAAGCTACTTGAATTTTTGTCATAAAGTGGAGTTATTCCACCAAATATTAAAGGGGTATTCCAGGAATTTGTTTTATTTGACTATGCTACAGGGGCTGTAAAGTTAGTGTAGTTCCTAATATAGTGTCTGTATCTGTGTGTGATGGTTTTCTCACAATTCTTTTGTGATTTTCACCCCCCTATTTATTTTTAACAGCATACAAAATGACTGTTGTCTCGGATTTTTCCCAGCTTGCAATGCGGCCGAGACCTGACTCACTAGTCAGCTGATGACAGGGAGCCTGTCTGCTTCAATGGGTGGAGGGATCGCTTGGTGGGAGAGAGATCAACTGCAACTAATGCAACAGCTGTAGGCACCCTTATTGAAAACCACAGGTCTTTTGTTTCAATGGGTGGGGTGGCTGATGTGTGGGAGGGAGGAAAATGGAATTGTGGGATTTGTAGTCAAAAAAAGAAAAGTCAATCAGGAAATACAAGTTCACAAAAAGCTAGCCACAGTGTTATTGTAACCTCATGGCATAGCCATTTAGCCCCAAGACAAGTGCAGATCCTTCCTAAGCATGTCCATTACTGCCTGCCAGGTACGTATTAAAATCACCTTTTGGTGGATAACCCCTTTAATCTCTGAACTCTTCCTAAGTTAAAACATTACAATTTTGTTGCAGAAAAATGAACATAAGTTTGTTTTCTTATTATTTCTGCATTATTTGAGGTCTTCAAACAGTGCACAGTTATTTTCACCAGTTGTTATTTTCTAAAAATAAATACTCTTAATGGTAAAATTTTTATTTGGAATTTGGGAAAAAATTGCTATAGTTTATAGAATAAATCAAACCCGTTCACATTATTCACACACAAATCTATGAATAGTAAAACAAGAGAACCTGATAATTTTGCAGTGATCTTAATGAAAATGAAAGAACTTTTGCAATACGGTTGCTTAAAAATTTGTAAAAATGTAATAAAGAAAATGGTTCCTGAAAATTCCACCACTAGGGGTCCCCATACCTACTGAGACACTAACCAGTCCTGTAGCAGCATTAGGCTTATCCATGAGTCATGGACAAGGCTGCATGAGCAGACTCACCAATCACCTCCCACCACCACAAGGGAGGTACACGCCCTCTTCCCATGAGAGGATTTCTAACACTGTGAGCTTATGAAAAGAGGTATTTTTATAATACATAAAGGTGATAGAAGAATAAAATTAGATGTGCATGATCAGAATTAAGTACTGAGGAACATATTATTATTTTTTGTGGGATCTGACAGGTACAATTTAAAGTATATGGAACAACCTAGGTCCACCAGAGTAAGCAGATCCCTGCTTGTACTTCTGTTGTCCCCTTTGTGATGTCCATATGCCCTAATAAGGCATTTGGAAAGAGATCAACCCATAATCCAGACATTTTTCTATATCTCCTCCAGGCTGTACCATCTTTTCCATTAATCCACTGCATCTGCTTTATTCTACAATCTTTAGGGCATGGCGTAATGGGCATAACACCACAAGAGCATTTTTTCCATAATAAATGATTTTGTTTTATTATGGCAACTGTATTGAACAATACAGAATAAAATGTTACACAATGTTACACATGAGCAGATAGCCAGACCAGCTAACACAGACTTGGATACTTGGATGTTTTGCAGCAGTCAGGAAAAGTGAGAGCTGCAGTAAAAAGATCTCTGTTGTTTGGTTAGTTGCTATACCTGAAGCCAACAGATTTGGAGAACTTTGTACTCTCTTCACAGCTGTTAGTGTGACAGACATTGCAGCACGTTTGCGAGCACATCCACTGCTATCTGGAAGCACACAAAGTGATAGTGATGCAAGCAAAAACACAGACACAAGCACATGCAATGTTTAGCACCGGTATGTGAATAGATGGCATTTTAGTGCAAGAACACGAGAAGACGGCTGGACAGATATTCACAGAAGCATGTACAGTACTACTGCTGTACTTGTATGTTGCAAAAACATAAGTTACTGAGTCACACAATACACAGAAGTCATAAAAGATTAAATATATTAGGGCATGATTAGTTTTGTGAGCCCAAGTAGTAGTGGGTTCAAAGTAAGAAGAAAATGGACCCGGCACTACCAGAATTAAAGGCTACTGGCACTATTAGCATCCGAGGGTGCTGCGGGGCTAGCTAGAGGGTTGCCTATAGTGGTGCGTCTCCATAAACAGGAAGATAAAAGTTCATATGAAGACAAAGAAGAAGGATCGCACTCACCAGGAATTCAACTCTTTATTCCGTCACCGGTACGCAAGGCATTGACATAAGTGGAGGCGGGGGGGGGGGGGGGGGGGGGGGACAGGAGCTCCGGAACAAGTTGTTTCACACCTGTTTGGCGCTTCCTCAAGCCGGTTCACAGGTGTGAAACAACTTGTTCCGGAGCTCCTGTCCCCCCCCGCCTCCACTTATGTTAACGCCTTGCGTACCGGTGACGGAATGAAGAGTTGAATTCCTGGTGAGTGCGATCCTTCTTCTTTGTCTTCATATGAACCAAGTAGTAGTGGGTTTGCCCAAGTAGATTTGCATTTCTCATTTGCTTACCTTTCTGTACTGCAAATTAGAAAAATCTGAATACATTTCCAATACATACTATAAGCAAGTCTTTCTATGCAAACTTTACTCATTTAGAGGATAGTCAGGAAGTTATGGGAAATTCACTCGACAGAAAAACTGAAATTATGGCTTATAGTTTTTGCTTCCAGATTCCTACTTACACCAAATTATACAGACAAGCAGGGCATGGCCTAAACTGGTTAGACACATTTAGCAGTAAAAAAAATAAAAAATAAAAGAGGCTTTGTATAATCAGTTGTGACTATAGATGGCTGGATCTATCATGTGTGGTCACTTATAGATCTTCCTTTAGTTTGGGTTTGTTACAGACAGGGCCATAGTCTTCTAGCACATCAACACATTTTAAGACGTATTTCCTGACTTCTTTCATACCTGACAAAGGTAATAAGAAGTAGTAACAATTTGTGCGTAAAATTGACGTGCCGTAAGCTGCATTAATAGAAAAGACTTAATGTGCACATCATAACAGACAGATGAACAATGACAAAGCTTACACTTCTGCAGCTAAATGCCAAGCGCTTCATTCTCAACAACAAACCAGTGACAATTCTTCCCTAGAGGTGACAGGCTACTAAATGACACTTCATTGCACTTTTCATCACAAATTACATGGTTGCCAATTTTTCTTAAACAGATAAAATACACTTTCAGATGTAAAATACATGGAATGGTGCTTGCAATGTGTAAGACGTTAATGCAAGTATGGTGAAAGTGTATTGAGGAAGTATGAAACTGGTGTTGGTGCCAACTATTTAACCACCAAGATGCTGTGATCAATGGTAACCATGGCATATAGGTGGTTAGATGCCACATCCTGGACCCTTTTGGTCTCTGACTGACCCTCCCACATTGTGAACCCAGGGTGCCATTCTGTTGCCATGACAGGTAGGGGCCTTGTGGCTGCCAGGCATAGGCACAATATTTACATGAAAAACAATGGTGGAATGCATACAGACTGGTATTTTCCATGTGTTCTTAAAGGGGTATTCCAGGAAAATATATATATCAACTGGCTCCAGAAAGTTAAACAGATTTGTAAATTACTTCTATTAAAAAATCTTAATCCTTTCAGTACTTATGAGCTTCGGAAGTTAAGGTTGTTCTTTTCTGTCTAAGTGCTCTCTGATGACATGTGTCTCGGGAACCGCCCAGTTTAGAAGCAAATCCCCATAGTAAACCTCTTCTAAACTGGGCAGTTCCCGAGACACGTGTCATCAGAGAGCACTTAGACAGAAAAGAACAACCTTAAAGGGGTACTCCACTGGAAAACATTTTTTTTTAAATCAACTGGTGCCAGAAAGTTAAGCAGATTTGTAAATTACTTCTATTAAAAAATCTTAATCCTTCCAGTACTTATCAGCTGCTGTATGCTCCACAGGAAGTTCTTTTTTCTTTTTGAATTTCCTTTCTGTCTGACCACAGTGCTCTCTGCTGACACCTCTGTTCATTTTAGGAACTGTCCAGATCCCCATAGCAAACCTCACTTTCTCTGGACAGTTCCTGACATGGACAGAGGTGTCAGCAGAGAGCACTGTGGTCAGACAGAAAGGAAATTCAAAAAGAAAAGAACTTCCTGTGAAGCATACAGCAACTGAGAAGTACTAGAAGGATTCAGTTTTTTTTCATAGAAGTAATTTACAAATCTGTAGAGAGAAAAAGGTACCAAAAAGCCTCTAGACTAATACCATGAATGGTACATGATGATTAAATTACAGAAGAATAAAATCGGACTGTGCCTCACTTTATATGATGAAAAGATATTTAATATAAAATAATTACAAATAAGACATAAATATAAGATAATATAAATCAAATCCAAAATATAAATTGATACCTCCTTACACAGGGCCCTTGTGGGGAGGTGATGTGTAATAATATACAGTAATAAAATTATTAAAAATTCGCTTATATAGTGCAGTCTTCCGCTAATGCAACATTGTATAAACCGGCATAGTTCACTTTTTGTAAAGTGCACTCCGTAATCATATGTATTGTAGAATTTCAAGATTTTTAAAAACAGCTCATGTAGTCGTATAGTTACCAACTCCCATAGATGGTGTAATTATATGGCTGGACGTCCGAGAGGTAGATGACAAATGCAATGGAGGCTGTGTCCAGCGCTAGCGTGCGCTTACGGCGACGGGCCCGTTTGCCACAGGCCTAGGAGAAGTCGCCGCTCACGGAGGTAGAGGGATTACTCCGGAGATGGAATCAAACTCGGAGATAGATGGATCTGCTCCGGGGACAAAGCAAAGCCTCGTGGAAGGTCTCTCGGCGTCTGATGATAGCAAAACAGGTGAATACAGCCAGGTGTAGAAGCAGGATATAACGGAGCTTAACAGGAGTGGTATCAGAGGTGAGAAGATGCGGTTGGTGGATTGCGGTAGTCGTGCGGTAATAGTATCTTTCTCTAGACGCATTTCAGGGTACTTTATGAACGACCCTTTCCTCAGTACTGTAATTTAATCATCATGTACCATTCATGGTATTAGTCTAGAGGCTTTTTGGTACCTTTTTCTCTCTACAAATTATTTTACATTTGTACTTTTTTTGGTGTAAGTACATTCCATATAGCCTCGACTAATTTATTTTGTGAGCTGCACATACCCCAATTTTTTTAATTTACAAATCTGTTTAACTTTCTGTCATCAGCTGACTTAAAAAAAATGTTTTCCAGTGGAGTACCCCTTTTACTTCAGAAGCTCATAAGTACTGAAAGGATTAAGATTTTTTTTAATAGAAGTAATTTACAAATCTGTTTAACTTTCTGGCACCAGTTGATATATAAAAAAAAATTTCCCCTGGATAACCCCTTTAACTTAAGTGTGCTGGTATTGAGAGATTTTTTTTTTATTCTCCATGTACCAGACTTTGAGGCTTTCTCCAGCTATGAGCTAGACTAGATTTCTTTCATAAATAACAACAATTTTTTGAAATGCACCAGATTTGACATATTGTTGACATATTTTATGACTTTTTTTAAAAACTCTGGTGGAATTTTTTTTTTTAAATCAACTGATGCCAGAAAGTTAAACAGATTTGTAAATTATTTCTATTAGAAAATCTAAATCCTTCCAGTACTTTAAAATAAATAAATAAATAAATAAATGCTACAAATGCATAATAAATGTATTTAAATGTAAGAGTCAAAAATGTAGACAAATTTGTCACAAGCTATTGCAAACACCTTAGTAAATTCCCTTCTAAGTGTCAGAATTGATTTATCTTTCCTTTTAGGAGGTCACTATGACAGCATTTCAGTCCAACCTGCCAGAAATGTGGAAGCATATGTTCAAAGAGGATGTGCTGATGGAATGTGAATATTCGGCTGACAAGTGTTAAGAGGAGGCTGAAGCAGGTTAAAAGGCTGAGCTTCATTTTACCACTTTCCAAAAATGAACTGAATGAAAGGTAACACTAGAGAGGTAAGTATTGCACAAGGTTTAGTACTTTAGCATAAGATATTACTGGATAATATAATATTTGTTCATTCTGTTGTACATGTGAAAAGTTTCCCAGAGGAGATAGAGACACTAGAAGGTTCATACCTGTGTTCATCTTGATTCTTCGTGGTTAAAAGAAACAGTCTTCAGTTTGCCTACAAATGTAAGAAAGACAGTTTAAATAACTTTGTATCTATAAATATTGATTATAGCTCTAAAATGTCAGTTATTACCAATCCCTGCGCAGTCAGACTACTCTTTACATTGAACCCAAAGAAAAAACACTACGCAGCCTAAAATCCCCCCTTAGTGGTAGAAGCAGGAAACCAACATTGTTATATCCAAACCGAAGAACACAAACAGTGGCACCGATACCTGTAACCCACAAAACCATGAGATGGATATACTCACTCCAGGTAGGCAACCAGCTTTAACCATACACAGCGGTGCTAGGACAATGCAAACAGTAGTCAGCAATAGGACAGGCGTCCTGCACTTACCGCAAAAGACCTGGTTATCCGGCTCCCATCTCGGGCTGCTCCTCCAGTAGGAACTTCAAGGCAGCGTGGGGCGCTCAGGTCTTATGCGGTGAGTGCAGGACGTCTGTCCTTTTCTTAAGTTTTTCTATTGCCAACATTGTTATACTGTATATATATATATATATATATATATATATATATATATATATGTATAGTTACAGTATAAGTAATTGAAATACAGTGCTGTTGTCCTCTAACATGGTTTGGGCTCCTTTCAGGCACTAGGACTAGTGCAAGTGCTACCTCAGCAATATAGAATAGGCACTAAAAGGTGACAGGGGACTGGTTCAGATTTCACAGATGAAATTAACTGTCACTTAGTTTTTTTTTTTTTTTTTAGCAAAGGTCACTCTAAATGTTCAGACCACCACTGATCAGGAGAACAGGTTGGGAGAAGTCCATGCAGCCACACGCTCCTCTTCCTGTTCTGTGTCACACGATCAAGACATGTTTCATAGACTTAAACTTCTAGAGTTAAACTTAATTAGAGTGTTGGACTTACTTAACCTTTTAAGGACTTGGGGCGTATGCATACGCCCGTGGGAATTCCGGTCCCCGCCGCTACCCGGTTGGGGACCGGACCGGAATGCCTGCTGAAATCATTCAGCAGGCATCCCGGCACATCGCCGAGGGGGGTCCTGAGACCCCCCCCATGTCGGCGATCGCAGAAAATTGCATGTCAATGGCAATTCTATTCCGGGCTGATCAGGTCTCTGGTGACCCGATCACCCAGAAAATAGGGGTGATCGGAGCTGTCAGGGACAGCCCTGATCATCCTGAGGGATAGGAGCGAGGTCGCAGTGCTGCAATCTTCTCCTATCCCCTGCCATTGGTCAGAACTGATTCTGACCAATGGCAGGGCAGGACAGTGGGATGCCACGGCAACCCCCCCCCGTTCTGCCCACCCCTGGATGTCGAGGGGAACATGGGGAGAAGATGGAGGTCGGTACCTGGAGGAGAAGATGCCTGGGGACACCGGATCGTCGCTGGAGACTGCTGGATCCTGGCTCAGGTAGGGAAACTACGGTGGGGGGGAAATTAAAGTGAAAGTAAAGTGATCTTTACTGTGGCAACCACTAGGAAGGCCAAACTGCAACTCCCAGCATGCCCAGACAGCCAAAGGCTGTCTGGGCATGCTGGGAGTTGTAGTTTTGCAACATCTGGAGGGTCACAGTTTGGAGACCACTGTTACAGTGGTGCCCAAACGGTAGCCCTCCAGATGTTGCCAAGCTACAACTTTCAGCATGCCTAGACTGCCCAGGCATGCTGGGAGTTGTAGTTCTGTAACATCTGTCCCTTCAGATTTTGCAATTTTCATGAAATTTTTGAAAATTGCTGCTCTACTTTGAAGCCCTCTAATTTTTTCAAAAAGCAAAAATATGTCCATTTTATGATGCCAACATAAAGTGGACATATTGTATTTGTGAATAAAAATAAAATTTATTTGGAATATCCATTTTCCTTACAAGTAGAGAGCTTCAAAGTTAGAAAAATGCAAAATTTTCAAAATTTTCATGAAATTTGGGGATTTTTTCACAAAAAAAGGATGCAAGTAACGCCGAAAATTTACCACCAAAATAAAGTAGAATATGTCACGAAAAAAAATTCTCAGAATCAGAATATTCAGTAAAAGCGTTTTCGAGTTATTAATTCGGCGGTGGTCAGAATTTCGAAAAAGGGCTCAGTCCTTAAAGTGAAAAAGGGCTGTGTCCTTAAGGGGTTAAGAGTATGTCTTGATCATGTGATACAGAGACGGAAAAGAATGTGCTAAGCGCAGGCTTCTCCTTGTTCGTTCTCCTGATCAATAGAGCTCTGAACACTCAGACCTCCACTGATCAAAACTTTTTTCCAAGTGACAGTGCCCATTTAGAGAGGTTTTTCCAAGATGACAACTTGGTGGAGGTCAAAATGCTTTTGACACCCAATGATCATTAGAATAGGGATCCTAAGTGATCTGGTTTGAAAGGAGCAGGATCAACTGGCTCCGGAAAGTTAAACAGATTTGTAAATTACTTCTATTAAAAAATCTTAATCCTTCCAATAGTTATTAGCTTCTGAAGTTTTCTGTCTAACTGCTCAATGATGATGTCACGTCCCGGTAGCTGTGCATGATGGGAGAATATCCCTTGCATGATGGGAGAATATCCCCATAGGAGCTGGACAGCTCCCGGGACGTGAGTCATCAGAGAGCAGTTAGACAGAAAACAACAACTCAACTTCAGAAGCTAATAACTATTGGAAGGATTAAGATTTTTTAATAGAAGTAATTTACAAATCTGTTTAACTTTCCGGAGCCAGTTGATATATAAAAAAAAGTTTTGGCCTGGAATACCCCTTTAACTGTCCCATTGACGTATAGAGTGGTGCAGCAGTCTACCACTGCCCCCTTCATATAGGGGCACTTAGTATCCCTGCTGTCATCATCAGTAAAGGTTTTAGCAGCTGGACCCCCCACCAATAAGATATTATTCAGAATCAGTAAAAGGGGTAATGCTGCCCTCATGCTGGGCTGCATTCTCAATATGACAGTTTAAAGCAAAAAACAGTATATAAAAGGCTCCTTAGACCCCCCTAGTGGTGACTGTAAGTAGTCATAATTATATAATTAAAATGTATATCCATGCAGTGGATCTTAAACACTGTAACTGAATAGAATGTTCTGCTCAATATAATTACATATTATTAAAATAAACAGCACAGATGTTAGATACAAAAAAACTCACAAAATAGTGTTCAAGAATGGATATTCACTTTAATCCTCTCTCCATATACCATTTAATGTATATAAATAGCGATATGCATTTTATTCTTACAGTCAGCTACACATCAAGAAAAAGATATGGGTGTTCACTTTTTCCCTTGAGTTCTTCTCTACAGTCACTTGAATTTCTTGCAGCACAGGCCTATACACGCTCCATTCACTATATCATGAATTGACAAGGATAGTAACAGATTTAAGGGCTTGACTGTCTCTCTGTCACTTTAATGGCATTGGCATCGTTTTGTGCCAAACCTCTTTACCTGTTAAACGTCACAGCTTAAAATGCAAATACACATTTCCTACCATCTGCCGCCTTTCACTTGTTTTAAACAGAATGAGAAGGATGTTTGTAGTAAAAGAAAAACACTGAGATAAATATTCATGGCAATTGTGGATTCTGAAAGACAACAGAGTCTGACAGTAATGCAGAAAGCTAATGCGCAGTGACGTATTATACTGCTGCCTGACTATCCACGTCTATAGGATGACAGTTATACTATAAAAGACTTGTTAAATGGTAAAGCTTATATTCTTCAAGATTATAGGGGTACTCCAGTGGAAAAAAAATTCAAATCAACTGGTCCCAGAAAGTTGTACAGATTTGTAAATGACTTCGATCTTAAAATCTTAAATGGGCACTGTGAGATACAAAAACTTTTGTTATGCTGTAAAGCATGCAAAACAAATAGATTTTGAAATTGCTTTCATTAGAACATTTTCAGTATTTCATACTGAAAAAGCCAGTCAAACAACTGCCCCCCTGCTTGCTTGGACACATACTAGTCTTACTGTGTCCATGCATCATTACCTATGTCATGGACACACTTCCTTGATTGACAGCTGTGAGCGCAGGGCTCAGAGCTGGAGGAAAAATCCTCCCACTGTCAGCTTGTGTCCCATTACTGTCAGTGAGGACAAGCTGGGAGTTGTAGTTTTGTTAATACTAGGGGAGATGTGAGCAGACAGCATACTGAGGGAGGGGGCGGAAACCTGCACAGTGAGGCCACGCCCCCTCCCTTTGAGAGGAATTCAGACTAGTGAGCTAAATTAAAAGTGTAATAAAAAATAAATAAAGGTGCTAGACACATAACAATGTGCATGATCAGGATAAGGTACTGAGTGATATATATATATATATATATATATATATATATATATCTATATATATATATATATAAAAAATTTGTTGGATCTGACGGATATGCTTTAAAGAGTCCATGACAGTTCCTGACATGGACAGAGGTCACTGTGGTTAGACTGGAAAGAACTACACAACTTCCTCTGTAACATACAGCAGATGATTAAGATTTTTAAATAGAAGTAATTTACATATCTGTTTATCTTTCTGGCGCTAGTTGATTTGAAAACATTTGTTTTCCACCGGAGTACCCCTTTAACTGCATACTCAGCATGAACTGGGCTCAGCCCACATTGACATTTTTAGTCCATCTTTCTCCTTTCAGACACATAAAATCTAAGTATACACACATGGCGAGCTCTGGTATGGAGTAATATGTCTGGCATTCAGCTCGGAGCTCATTAATATGCCGTTCACATATTTTAAGCCGTCTAAAACTAGAGCGAGTCCAATCATTTCTGCTCTGTTTTGATAAAGTTTCTTTGATTTCATCCTCAGCCAAGCAAAAGAGCTACAAATTATTATTGAGGATACCACATTCTTGGAGTGTTTGCAGGCTGCTAATGGAGACAGCACTAGAGCTATTCTTTTAGACAATGTAACTTAACCAGCAGTGGCATCCGTGAAGAAAAAACCTTGTGGAACTCAACACTGCTGCGATTCATCCTAGTCAGTCATGATGATCCTGTACATGTGCCAGCAGGACTCGCAGCTTACTTACAGCAAGCCCTCACCACTAAAGGAACTGGGATTATCGCAGTCTATGGCTTTTGGTAATAAACGTGTTAAGTGTTAAGCATCCTGCCTATAGAGAACGGATGCCTCGTGTTTGACACTCTCATTGGTGGATTTATCAGACGTTCTTATCATGGAACTGTGGTCTCTGGCCAGTGCTTCCGCTGCGATGCCATACGTGCTTTACGCTGTATTCACAGTTCAGGCTTTTGTTGGTTCATTTTGTACTAATGTCATAGAACAGAAAGTTTATAGGTAATATATGTCTATAGGTCAGAAGACTAATACAGTATATACATATTAGAAGCATTCACAATAAACTACAAAAATACTACTGGGATCAAAACTTGACCTCATGAAAACCACAGATCTGTCTATTGTATTATTATTATTATCATTATGGATTGGAAACTGTCCAAAATGTCCCTATTTTTAGAGACTCCTCATACTGAGCTACACATTTTCTGTTTCCCTACACACAGGTTTGTGAGCTGAACCATGAGAATTATACACTTTTCCAATATACATTGTTGATTCCTTTCTGGTCCCCCACTGTAATGGTGCATGTACACAGTCGTCTGTCCCCGTTTTTTTTCTTCCCATTTAGGTTCTGTTGTTGCTGCTTGTAAACAGATTACAAATGGTTGTAAAATAATCCCATTGATTTCAATGGGATTTTTTTACAATCCTTTCAAATTCGTTTGCACCCGTCTGCACTCATTTCCATATTTATTTTTTTACGGGAGAAAAGACGGTGCATGCAGTATTTTTTCTCCCATAAAAAAAAACAGAAACGGATACACTAAATTTAACATTGAAGTCTATGGAAAATGGATGAGCCTTTAATGTTATCCGTTTGCTTCCGTTTTTTTCAATCCGTTTTTTGATCCGTTTTTACTTCTGAACATGCTCATCCGTTTGAATCTGTTAATGTCCGTTTTTTTTTTAAAGTAAGTTTTTATTTTTGACGGGAGAAGAACGGGATGGGACTAGACACAAACTAAGTTCTGATGTGAAAATACATAGGCATACCTGATAAGGTATATATCTATAAAACTGGGACATTTGAGGCCCGCCCCAGGACCGCCCATAGAGCAGTCGGTGTGGAGCAGAGTTGCATAAATTCCTGCCCTTTTTGGCCTGGTTTACTGGGCCATTTCACCAAAATAGCAGCAGCGGTTATGTTTCATTCCCTACTGTGGCCATGGAAGACGTGAGCAGCATGCATGGAGGAATAAGTAAGGTAGGCAGACATGTAAATTAACTGAGCACTTTATTAGCCACACATTGCTATTACTCGGATAAACCCCATTTTGGCTTCATTCTTTATGGCATACTGGAGGTGCTGGAAACATTTCTGAGATTTTGGTCCCTAAGTACATGAGGGCATCACATAAGTTTGTCAGCTGCGCATCTATGATGTGAATCTCCCATTCCACCACATCTAAATAGTTCTCTATTAGATAGAGATCTGTAAACTATGGAGGCCATTGGAGTACAGCGACCTCATTATCATGTTATAGAATATAATTTGAGATGATGTGAGCTTTGTGACATGATGCATTATACTGCTAGAAGTAGCCATCAGAAGATGTGGACACTGGTCAAAGGGATGGACATGGTCATAAACAACACTCATGTAGGCTGTCATATTTAAATGATGCTCAATTGGTACTAAGGGGCCCTAAGTGGTCCAATAAAAAGTCTGCCACACCATTACACCACCAGCAGCAGCCTGAACCGTTCATGCAAGGCTGGATGGACCATGCTCATATGCTGTTTTACACCAAAATTTGACTGATGTTGCAGCCTAAATTAAGACTCCTCAGATCAAACAATGTCCTTCCAGTCTTCCATTGTAAATTGTGACACCCAGGGTGGTCTTCTGCTGCTGTAGTATATAGGTTTCTAGGTTTGAAGTGTGGCGCATTAAGAGATGGTATTCTACATATCTTGGTTGTAACAAGTGGTTATTTGAGTTACTGTTGCCTTTCAGTCATCTCACACTAGACTGTCCTTTGACCTCTGACATTAACAAGGTATTTCTGTACACAACTGCGCCTTACTGGATACATTCTGGATATTTTCTCTCTTTCACATGATTCTCTATAAACCCTAGAGATGGTTGTGTGTGAAAGTCCCTGTGGATCAGCAGTTTCTGAAATACTCAGGCCAGCCCATCTGGCACGAACAACCATACCAACATTTAAAATGACTTAAATCCCCTTTCCTCCCAATTCTGATACTTAGTTTGAACTTCAACAAGTTGTATTGACCACATATACATGCCTAAATGCATTGATTTTCTGCCATGTGACTGACTGATTAGCTATTTGTGTTAACAACCAATTAAGCAGGTGCACCTAATAAAGTAGCCAGTGAGTGTATGTTTTAGATCAAACCGAATTTAATCCTAAAATTCTGGTAGCTTGCATTACCACTACAAAAGAACATGCAGAAGACAGACTTATACAGCTCCCTCTGGAGGCAGGTGCAATAAGACAGAATTGTATAACTTAATTTTTGTCTGCATGAAGGGAAGCAGGGGATTTCAGCTTTAAAGGGGTACTCTGCAGCTCAGCGTTTGGAACAAACTGTTCCGAACAATGAAGCCGGGATCTCGTGACGTCATAGCCCCGCCCCCTCATTATGCCCCTCAATGCAAGTCTATGGGAGGGGGGTGACAGCCGCCACGCCCCCTCCCATAGACTTGCATTGAGGGGGTGGGGGGTGACATCATGAGGGGGCGGGGCTATGACCTCACGAGATCCCGATGCCGGCTCCAGCGTTGGGAACAGTTTGTTCCAAACGCTGAGCAGCGGAGTACCCCTTTAAACCTTTTATAAAAAAAAATTATGAAATAAAGACCCATAGCATAATCTCTATCACAAAAGTAGTAGAGAGTCGGCACTCGTATGGGTGGTGGTGCACCTGGACCAAAGGTACAAATAGTAGGTAGAAGAAATCCCGGCACTCACTAGGTATGCTAAATCATAATGGTTTATTAATCCATATTTAGGATAATGTAGCGACTCGCAGGACGCGTTTCGGCCAGGTGGCCTTTGTCAACTGATCAGTTGACAAAGGCCACCTGGCCGAAACGCGTCCTGCGAGTCGCTACATTATCCTGCATATGGATTAATAAACCATTATGATTCAGCATACCTAGTGAGTGCCGGGATTTCTTCTACCTACTATTTAATCTCTATCACTCCCTGATAAAATCATATAATAATTGTGCAATCAATTCTGACTGTTTGGGATCTGTATACAATGTTAAGGATGATTTTTTCATATGAGTTACAAATGTCTCTGTGTACTTTGTACTATATGTACATTTCTTATACTGCTGTTTATTTTTCATGAAACTCCATCACACTATGTAATTCAACTGTATGAATGTACTTCTCTCTTATGTGGCAGCAGGGCACTGAGAATGTGGGTATGAAGCAACCAATCAATTCCGATATACTATATAACAATTTACCTAACATTTTTTATACAGAAGATATAACATTCGTTTTCCTGAACCACGCTCATCCATGTATGTTTACCATGACCACAAGTATTTTCGATTACCAAATTATAAATATTCTCTGTGAAAGGTAAATAGACATTTGCCCTTATTTACTAAGAGTGGAGTGTAGGTTTCTTTCTGGGTTTTAATTCCCTACAATTAATTTTCCACAGTATTTACTAAGGTTTCCCTACATTTTCCACTGTCCCTACACTTAGTTTTTTTTACACATGCTCTGATCTGTCTGGTTTTCCTCAGCTCAAATCCACCACATTTTATGTGGAAACCTTAGTAAATATGTTGGGTTTTTGTGAAAATGTCGGGAACACACCCCTTTTCGGAGAGCACACCCCCTTTTAACAGCAGCCACGCCTCTTTTTGGATTTTCTAAGAAAAATGGAGAGTTAGTCTGGGTTTTTTCAATTCTCACGCAAATTCTGGTGCAGACAGAATTTCTGGCGCAATGCGACAGAATCTGGTGCACAACCCGACACCCGACAAAACATGTGGGGTTTGCAATAGTAAATGAGGGCCATTGTGTTAAACTATTATATTACAAGGTTCAATGGCATCTATGTACACAATGTTGCATTAAAATGTCATTATGTTAATCCTGCACCATAAACTAAAACAAGAAAAAATCAAAAGGCAAGTGTTAATCACCTTTTAATAATATAACCTTTGTTATTGGTAGCTGAGCAAACCCTAGCCTCTGATCAGCTCAATCCATTTACTGATCCACCCAGATACTCCTACATACTTTTATTGCAAGACTTATTTACTTTGAGGTGAATAAGTTGAATAAGCTCCATCTTAATCGTAAAGGGGTACTCCGGTGAAAAACTTATTTTTTTAAGTCAACTGGTGCCAGAAAGTTAAACAGATTTGTAAATTACTCCTATTAAAAAATCTTAATCCTTCCCGTACTTATTAGCTGCTGAATACTACATTGGAAATTCTTTTCTTTTTGAAACACAGAGCTGTCTGCTGACATCATGAGCACAGTGCTCTCTGCTGACATCTCTGTCCATTTTAGGACCTGTCCAGAACAGCATATGTTTGCTATGGGGATTTCCTTTTACCCTGGACAGTTCCTAAAATGGACAGAGATGTCAGCAGAGAGCACTGTGCTCGTGATTCAGCAGACAGCTCTGTGTTTCAAACGGAAAATAATTTCCACTGTAGTATTCAGCAGCTAATAAGTACAGGAAGATTTAAGATTTTTTAATAGAAGTAATTTACAAATCTGTTTAACTTTCTGGCACCAGTTGATTTAAAAAAAAAAATAAAATAACGTTTTTCACCGGAGTACCCCTTTAAATCCTGGGGCCAGCAGACTGCTAAAACCAATATCAAAACTGCAGGAAAAGTGGATATAACTAATGATTTGTACTTTAAAGTTTACCTCTTTTTCAAATATCATGTAACCAGAGCAACTTTACATGGTCCTTCTCTTTCTCATCTCTTGTTTATTCTGCCTTTCTATACTTGATTGATGAAATCTATGTATTATTGAATTTTCTGTGTAATTATCATGATGTTGTAAATCAGGGGTCTGAAACTCGCGGCCCGCGGAACAAAATTTTGTGGCCCGCTGCACAGGGCCGGATGGAGCTACAGCTCCAGCCCCCTTTGTTAAAATAGGCCCAGAGGCCCACATAGGTGACCTGCTGCATGGGCCGCCAGGCGCTTGCATTGTGTCTGCTGTTGCGACCGCGGTCGCGAGTGGTGTTAATACCATCGGACGTAGAGCTTGTATGCTTGTACGTCGGTTGGCGGAGTCTAGCTGCGCCCTGCTGAGGATGGCGTCCGGAAGGAGAACAGCGTTAGCAAACATAGCAGTGGAGCCACAGGAGCCTGCTTGGTACATTATATAATGGTTGTTTTAGGGTGGATGGGGCATGGGGAACAGTAATATAGATAAGGGGGTGAGGGAGTACAGGAATAAGGCACAGTGAAAGGGTGTGAGGGCAGTGCAAGAATGAGGAACTGTAATGGAGGGGAAGACGGGGTGCAGGCACGAGGAACAGTATTGGATAGGAAGAGGGGGTTCAGGCATGAGGAACAGTATTGGATAGGAAGAGGGGGTTCAGGCATGAGGAACAGTATTGGATAGGAAGAGGGGGTTCAGGCATGAGGAACAGTAATGGTGGAGAAGGGGGTGAAGGCGTGAAGCATTGTAATAGGTATAAATTCAGAGGGCACAGTGTGTGACAGTATTATATTCATAGGACGCAGTGTGTGGTATTATTATATTTATAGGACGCAGTGGGTGGCATGGTTAAATTCAGAGCATCATGAGGGCATTATATATGAGGGAAGCATGATGGGGAAATTATATGTAAGGGGGGTATGATGGGGGCATTATATGTGAGGGAAGCATGATGGGGGCATTATATAGGAGGGAAGCATGATGTGGGCATTATATGTGAGGGGGGTATGATGGGGGTATTATATATGAGGGAAGCATGATGGGGGCATTATATGTGAGGGGGGTATGATGGGGGCATTATATGTGAGGGAAGCATGATGGGGGCATTATATAGGAGGGAAGCATGATGCGGGCATTATATGTGAGGGGGATATGATGGGGGCATTATATGTGAGGGAAGCATGATGGTGGAATTATATGTGAGGGGGGTATGATGGGGGCATTATATGTGAGGGGGGTATGATGGGGGCATTATATAGGAGGGAAGCATGATGTGGGCATTATATGTGAGGGGGGTATGATGGGGCATTATATGTGAGGGAAGCATGATGGGGGCATTATATGTGAGGGAAGCATGATGGGGGCATTATATGTGAAGAGCGCATGATGTGGGCATTATATGTGAGGGGGGTATGATGGGGGCATTATATGTGAAGAGCGCATGATGTGGGCATTATATGTGAGGGGGGTATGATGGGGCCATATATGTGAGGGGCATGCAGCCCAGCCTCACCCAGCCGCTACCTCCAGTGGCCCCCAGATATAGACCCCTGCTATAAATCCTATCTTTTGTCTCCTGATGAACCTCATGATTGTTATAGTGGGGTGGGAGGAGGAAGAGGGGACAACATGTTGGAACAGTGCATCTGCCTGTATGATACATGGGTGCACCCTTCCTGATATTTTAAGGGCCAGCGTGCATTCAAATTCTTCCTCTTCTAATCAGATGCCATCACTTGTTATTTCCGGCAGCCACACAAACTCCGCCTTGACTGAGCAAAGTGTTGCAGTGACAGAGTACCTCTGCATATGGATTTGTTACTGTGTGACATTATCCTGTTTCCAAACTACCTTCCTGCTTTACCATCTGGACTGTATTGCCTCTCCTGTGTATGACTTGGACTATTAACTACAAATCTGTGCTGTCTGCAATGACCTGTTTGCCTTTTCCTGGCTGTGCATCTTTGCTGGTAGCCCTAGACTTCAGTCTATGCCTGGATTCGTCTTTGCTCAACCTCTAGATGTTTCACACCAGGGTCTCTAAGTAAGCTTGGCTAGCTGCCACCCACACTGCAACACTCTCAGGACCAGTGACCTGGTAGCTACTTAGATAATACCATTGCCAAACTGGTTGGGTGGCACAGCAGGGGCACAAAAATTTGGAGAACCAATCTGCCCTCCATAGCATAGCAACATATAGGGCATATTGTTTGATCAATAAAAGATTCTTAACTCACCCCACAAGAGTCAACTAAATAAAGATGGGAAGACTGTGCAAGACACAATGTCCAGTAATAGTAGTACAAAAAGAGATGTCTACTAAGCTGGTGTTTACTATATTTACTAAGGAAAGTCAAGGTGACTAGTAGCTCGAGGCATGCATGAGACTGAAGATAAGTGCTGTGAAAGTATTAATGTAACACACTGGGCAGTAAACCAGCATTATCTGCCAGGCCATATTTATAGCCGCTGCAATCTATTCATTAAAATTCCTTCTCTTGAGTTATTTTGATACCTCACTGCCCCTTGGTGAGCGAAGTTGCAGCCGCTCAGAGCAGATCCAGGCTGTGATACTTTTTACATATTTTATGAAACACTAAGGTAACTGAACACGAGTTTTGTAAATTATTAAGTAGATGGCTGGATTGTTCCGTTCTTCCTATTATATTCGTGTTGAACATGAAACACTTTAGCTTGAGTGATAATGGTTTTATTCCAAAAGACTAATATAGACAATTTTTCTGTTCTATATAAACAAGCTTCTTTTGAGCAGTTAAACGTGCAAGGTTTTTCACTTTGACACACAGAGAAATGACTTAAAGGCACTAAACAGTGTAGATACAGTTACAGAAAAAATATTCCAATATATACTAGCACCTCTCTAGGATGGAGTAGAATGATGCCCTTTATGCTGCCTGGTATGATATGGATCCCTGTCAATCATATAAGTTATAAATCATAAGTAAAGAAGAATGATGATACCGGCGCTATATAGAGAGTGAAAATGTTTATTATTAAATGTTGTGCTGAACTACTAATTTCTTTCAAAAACTGCCCATATCTGTTCTTAAGTTGTATGCTGTATTAGATCTTGGCTCCATTTACTTTAATGGAACTGTGCTGCAATACCACACACAACCTGAGGACAGAGGTGGTGCTGTTTTTGGAAGAAATCAGCTCTGTTGTTTATTTAATGTAGATAATACCATTATATGTATATTTGTAATATACATTGATAAAAAAATTGTATATTTTTGTCCCTGTAGCTTTTGTCTGTGTGTCTCTGTGTGGAGACAAAATACCGGAAATGTGGTACGGGACAAGCAGGGCTCTGTGCAGACTCCTGGCTTTTCAATCAGCCTGCTGTGTGAGCCGGGTGCTTGTCACAGAGCTTCTCAGTGCACAGAGCCCTGCTTGTCCTCAGTGTACAGAGCCCTGCTTGTCCTCAATGTACAGAGTCCTGCTTGTCCTCAGTGTACAGAGCCCTGCTTGTTCTCAGTGTACGGAGCCCTGCTTGTCCTCAATGTACAGAGCCCTGCTTGTCCTCAGTGCACAGAACCCTGCTTGTCCTCAGGGTACAGAGCCCTACTTGTCCTCAGTGTACAGAGCCCTTCTTGTCCTCAGTGTACAGAACCCTACTTGTTCTCAGTGTACAGAGCCCTGCTTGTCCTCAGTGCATAGAGTCCTGCTTGCCCTAAGTGTACAGAGCCCTGTGTGACCTCAATGCACAGAGCCCTGCTTGTTCTCAGTGCACAGAACCCTGCTTTTCCTCAGTGCACAGAGCCCTGCTTTTCCTCAGTTCACAGAGCCCTGCTTGTCCTCACTACACAGAGCCCTGCTTGTCCTCAGTGCACAGAGCCCCTGATTGTCCTCAGTGTACAGAGCCATGCTTGTCCTCAGTGCACAGAGCCCTGCTTGTTCTCAGTGTACAGAGCCCTGCTTGTCCTCAGTGCATAGAGCTCTGCTTATCCTCACTGCACAGAGCTCCTGCTTGTCCTCACTGCACAGAGCCCTGCTTGTCCTCTGTGTACAGAGCCCCGCTTGTCCTCACTGCATAGAGTCCTGCTTGTCCTCAGTGTACAGAGCCCTGCTTGTCCTCAGTGTACAGAGCCCTGCTTGTCCTCAGTGTACAGAGCCCTGCTTGTCCTCAGTGTACACAGAGCCCTGCTTGTCCTCAGTGTACAGATCCCTGCTTGTCCTCAGTGTACAAAGCCCCGTTTGTCCTCACTGCACAGATCCCTGCTAGTCCTCAGTGTACAGAGCCCTACTTGTCTACTCACACTTCCTGTATTCTGTCCTTACCATAAACACCCTTACCAGAAATAAATACTATATAGTAGCATAACTCTATAGGTCTATTTCTTTACAGCACTGACACTTCTTTACAAGCACCACTCAGCCCCAATTTTCTCATTCAAAGCCAATATTCTAATAGCTTTCTAAATGCAAAGAGTCATGTTCTAGAACAAATAAACTAAGGTAGTGCAAACATCTGCTGCACTATCTCACCAACAAGGTTATTCATGTTTACTTGTCCCCTGCTTCTTATAACTAACTGTTATCATTTCGAAATTGAAATTATGTGAGTTGCTGCATTGTGTTTATGCCCTTGTTTTATATGTGTCATAGAAATGTATTATTATGAAAAGTGTCAAAGACCATAGTGCTGTATCATACAGTAAATGATAACAACACACCTGTAACCTGCTCATGATCTGAATTTCCTGAGGTATGTTGTTTTTCTAGAATTTACTAACATTTTCTAGTTTCTTCACAGTTTTCAGCTGCTGATGTCACTACAGATAAAGATTTCTTACAGATATACTTCCTTGCAAAGAATTCGAAGCTGAAAGTTAAATGTATGGCACTTTATATGACAAACGGTGGTACAACAGTGTAAAGACCTTTCACAGCCTAAAATATTTCACTGCATTCTTTGCTTTCCATTGCTAGTAGACTATGCAGGGCGAACCAAAATCCTATTTTGAAGGGTTTTTTTCTGGGCTAAAATGATTGTTGGCCAACCTCGGATGCAATGCAGACACAGCACTCCTGCCAACCAGCTGTTCAGTGGGGCTGCAGTGGACAGATCTATTTGGTGGACGGGGCCAGAAAACGTAGGCTTCATTCACTGTGTAGTGGCTGTGTCTGGTTACTGCAGCTCAGCTCCTGTTCACTTTTAACCAGGCACAGCCACCAATGAGTGAACAAAGCCAAATGTTTCTGGCCTATTCACTAATAGATCCATTTATTGCAGCCCTGCAGAACGGCAGATCAGCACAACGCCGCCATGCTGATAGGCCATCCATAATTTTAGCTCGGAATATCCCTTTAAGATTTGTTTAGCTTCTTAGTCAAGTCTGGATTTACCAGAAGTAGTTCCCCAATCTTTTATTTTATTGTGACTTGTGGTCAACTCTCTTTGATGGTCAAGATGATAAAGAAATTGGGGGAGATTTATCAAAACCTGTCAAGACGAATAGTGGTGCAGTTGCCCATAGCAACCAATCAGATCGCTTCTTTCATTTTTCACAGGACTCTTTAAAGGCTGGTTATGGGCAATTGCACCACTCTTCCTCTGCACAGGTTTTGATAAATCTCCCCCCACAGTCCTTGAGGATACAATGTAAAAGGTGAGGCGGTAAAATAAAAAAGCAGTACTTACCTTACTGATAGCCCTGGAAGAAGTTGTGTGTGTGTGTGTGTGAGTGTTTATTCAATGATTGGCCACGGTGGAGATCAGTGGTACCGGGCACAATCACAACCAATGATGGAGATTAGTAAAGTAAATACTTCTTTCTTTTATTAAGCCAGTCTTACCCCCTTTATTTGTCATTTTATTTCACTTGGCAACTGCTTTAAATGTCACACCAAGAACTTATCCGGTCTGCAAGCTCAGGAAGATTCATGCTCCAATTCATTATCTTTTTAAAGAATGGAGAAAGGTGTACATACATGGCTACTATCATGAGCTGTGGTTGGAGGTTAACATCTATTAACTCTGGCAGGGGCATTTGTAGGGTACTTGGACATGTGGAGGTCTAACAAGGCTAGAAAGAAAAACCAACACATTTGTATCACACACACATATCTCTATATCTATCTATCTATCTATCTATCTACCTATTAATAAAGACATATAAAGCATATACAGACAAAGGGAGGAATGGCACTTTATACACCAGTCTTTAGCAAACCACACACCAGTATAAAATTGGCAGTGTAATGCCTCTTGATAAATTCAAGGGCAATTGAGGCTGCCCATGGGGTAGCCTCAGATATCTATTCCTACAATTTATACAAACATTCCATTACCATGAAACCACTCCCCTTAGTACCAAGCTCCACCCACTTTGAAAGCGCTATGCACATAGAGCAAAAGTCTTAACATTCTTGCACAAACGCCAAGTGCAGATTTGGAAAAATTCCCCCCAAAAGGTATAGACATTCAAAATTCACTATTAAAATTGTGGGTAAACCAAGTAAACTGTCAGAAATATCTCCACTGCTTTGCACCTTTCCAAAATGTACATATATTTTTCCCTGCAGTTTAGATATTAACGCTTACTATTGAACATATCCCTAAATGGCAGAAATACCTATGAGCGTAGCTGATCTTTCTGGGACTATTGTAGCCTGATGATTCCCACCAAGAAATAGCTGAGAACTATTTGATCGTTCCCCAGCACTGCAAGCTAAAAAAGCATCTAATAAATATAGCTACATGCTGAACCATCATTATCAAAACATGTATTTCAGGCAGTCTGGTACATAGCGTACCTAGGGTGGTACGATCTGCACATGGGACAAAAGCAATATTATAACTAGTATATGCATAGTAATTTATGTACAGATATTAATATATTTTCCTTTCATGTGGACAAAGCCACAATAAATAAATTCTAGCTGCACCGGCGCTTTGGTCCACAAACAACAGGTTTCGATGTGTACAGAGTATATACAGTTAGGGGCACAATTGATTAGGGAATGATGAGCAAGTGCTGGGTGGTGTAAGGGTGCAGAGTATTTAAAGAGTAGCTCCCACCATCCTTTTTTTATTTTTTTTTCTGTCCCTGCCTATTGTCCATCTATCCCTAACCCCCTCCCTGCCTTTAAATCTTTTTTTTTACTATATTAAAAATGCTTTTTTGTCTGCCTGGTAGTGTGCTCACTACCAGGCAGACTTTCCCAGCAGGCGCGATGTCACTAATGCCTGCTGGGGCCGACACTTCCGCCCTTAGTTCTTCTACACAGGGTGCCTGCAGCTGTTTCATCACTACAACTCCCAGCTTGCCCTGACAACTATTGGCTTTCAGGGCATGCTAGGAGTTGTAGTGGTGAAAAAACTGGAGGCACCATGTGTTAAAAACAATATCCTTCCACGGCCGCGGTGCAACCCCCCCTCCCCCACTGCCACTTGTCAGTGATTTGCTATGATCTGCGATACCTGGAACCAATGGTCTGGCAGATTCAAGGCCTCATATTAGTCAATCGTGCAAAATTCATGGTAAAATACCCCCCCCCCCCCCCCCGGACCCTGCTACCCAAACCTCACCGCGCAATCCGCTCCCCCTCATACCAAACTGCAGGACAGTCCGGCAGCAGCGACGGGATGCTGGGAGGTGGGGCCGGTGTGCGAGGCCAGGGAGCAGGGGAGCCAATGCGCACTTCTTCTGTTCTCAGCGCTCGCTCCCGCCTGTCTGATTGACAGGCAGGGAGCGAGCACAGCCTGAATGAATTCGGACCGATTACCCGGCCAGCATCGGTCCGAATTCAGGCGTGACGTCACGCCAGGCTGCAGCCGGCCACTAGGAGGGAGACCTCTAGTGGCCAGTTTTCAAATGTAAAATACACTATGTTAATAAAAAATAATAATAATTAAACTATATTAGAGATATGTTGTAGTACATAAGTACTACAACATATCAAAAAAAAAAGTTGGTGACAGTGCCCATTTAAGTAAAGGGCTAGGGCAGTGAACTTTATTTTTGTACCATAAGAAGGAACCTATAAAGGCACTGAGCTCGGCCATAATGCCAAGTTAAAATGTAATTTCCATCATGCCTCCCATACCTATGTGGTGCTGTGGCAAGATTGTTTTCAGGAAGGCAGCCAATCTGACATAGACCTCAATGACATAAAAGACATAATATTTTTAATTTGATTGTATATGTTTGCAGAATGGACAGCAATCCAGATGATTGGTAAGTGTGCTGTCCCTGCTATACTTTGGCAGTAAAGGGGTACTCCACCGCTGGGCATCAATCCCTAGCATTCCCATGCATGTCTATGGGACCCCCTACCAGGGACATAAATGGAGGGGGCGTGGTGTGGCATCATGACCACTGCCACCGGAACCAATCGTTTATTCAGAATGCCCGGTGCTATGCAGAGATTGCGGGGGTCCCAGTGGCAGGACCCCAGCGATCAGACATCTTATCACCTATCCTTTGGATAAGGGATAAAATGCCTAGCAGCAGAGTGACCCTTCAATTCTCTTGTGTTAATGACATAAAGCTTAAAGGGGTTATCCAGAATTAGAAAAACAGAACTGATTTTTTTAAAACAACAGCACCATCCATGTCCTCAGGTTGTATGTGGCATTGCAGCTCAGTTCCAATGAAGTCAAAGGAGGAAACTTGTAATATCAAATACAAGCTGTGGACAGACGTGGTGCTGTTCTTCTATTCCTGGAAAACCCCTTTAGGGTAGGGTCACGCGAGAGCGCATCCGCAGCATATTTGACACTGCGGATGCACTGCCGGCAGTCGCAGAGCCGTAGCTCTGTGTGTCTGCACCTGACTGCAGACAGGAAATCCACAGATACAAGAGGACACACAAAGCTATGGCAGCAAAAGCAGAGAGCTGGCTCTGCCATGGCTCTGTGATTGCTGGCAGCACATCCGCAGCATCAAATGCACTGCGGCTGTGATCCTGTGTGACCCTACCCTAAGGATGAATTTACACGTAAATGTGCTCAGGATTTTATGCAGCAGATTTCAATGTAAACTAAATGAGTGAACACAGCTTTAAATCCTGCGCCTCAAATCCTGTACATCAAATATGTGCAGGATAATAGACCTTTAACCTTTCAGCATTGCTCCGTTAATGACTTATTTGCAAAAGAAAAGAATAATTAAAAAATCTGAACCCCTAGGATGGTATAGCTATATATACATTGGCATAGTCCACATCCATTTTTGTCTGAAGACAAAATATGAGAAAACAATTTTACTACACAATCTGTGAGTTATCAATTGCCATGCAGTGATCAAGATGCTGTCTGCTCTTTTCTGAGATGTCCGTCTGCTGTACCACATGCAAGGCAGCAAACAGTTCTCTAAGCATCCTAGTAGTATAGCTGCATTAACCGCACTCAGAAATGAGCAGCGTCATTTAACCCATTCAGTGTTCGCTAAACAAAATGCTAAAACCCACTTCTAGTCAGCTGGGACAAGTACTTTTGTATTCAGGTTAGGCAGGTGACAGATTCCCTTTAATATCCCTTTCATCTAACCATCCACGCTTCAACACTTCAAGATTACTTCTCTTTTGCCTTGTGTCACCTTGTTTTTTCCTGCTTAGCTGCGTACTGTTTTCCATTTGGTTGTTTTTTTTTCTTTCTTTTTGTAAATTCCATTACTTTCAGTCAATATTGTACAGTTTTGTCACAAACAGTGACTTCTGTCTCTGCCCATTTTTTTTATTCGTTTCAATTTTCAAGTCATTATGCTCTTAGTATTCTATGCTGACTATTTATCATTGTCTTTGGCCTACCCTTTTTTTTCCTTTTCTAAGCTTCCCAAATTTTAAACAAAGCACAAAGCTAAGAGTGGAACAACCAACATCTTTTGCTACACTCTATCTTGAAGGTGTTTTCTAACCTTTTCATGTTTTTTCATTCATTTTTTCCCCTCACAACTCTCTTGCTGAGGCCATGTTTTCTTTAAATTAGTCAAGTCTAATATTTTAGACTTCTGTTGGTTGCCGACCTGCTGTATGCAATAGAAGGATCGATCAAGGACAATGCAAAATAATAAAGGGATTTATTAATAACACTATGGATAGCAAGTTTTGAAGAGTATGTCTTTTTTCATTAGGTCCTAACATGACACACAATGGGGAAGATCTATCAAAGCCTGTGCAGAGAAAAAGTTGACCAATTGCCCATAGCAACCAATCAGATTGCTTCTTTCATTTCTCAGAGGCCTTGTAAAAAATGAAAGAAGCAATCTGATTGGTTACTATGGGAAACGGTTCAACTTTTCCTCTGCACAGGTTTTGATAAATCTTACCCAATCTGCTTAAATAACCAAGACAGGATTGACATTTTTTTATAAATAAGCGGGCAGGAAGAAAGTGCTGACCCTCAAGGTCAGGGTGATGGCATAGGCAGAATGATAGCCTACATTTCTTTCCCATGCCCTCACTGGACTACAGTTGGATACTGGGTGCCACCAGGAATGTTATATGTCATTTTCAGTGTTGTGTCTACAGCATAACTGAAAAAGGTTAGTGCATTATCTTTAGTGCACTACACAACTTTTTATATTTGGTAATGGTTCATAGAACCACCTTCTGTTTCCATTTTTTTTTCTACATGATTTTGCACAATTTGTGCTCGGGATTATGGTGATTCTTGTGTAAAAAGCTATTCCTACTGTAAAATGGTTGATTCAACATTCAGGACATTAGGCTGGTACACGCCTGTTCTTAGCAGTCATACTGTGGAGAAAGATATTTTTAGCACAGCTAGCCAAGATAAGAGAAGGGAAGTTAAATATAATTAAAATAATGGAGAAAAATACTTTTTCTCTATCTGCAATTTATTTGTAATTTCCCAGTACAGGACATGGTCCTGTACTACCCTTAGGCCCTGTCAGGTTGAGACCCTCAGTGACCTGGGGGCCTCCCATGCAAGGTCTCCCCCTTTTGTTTCCAGAATGTTGTGTATATGACTTTAACCCCTTGGGGATGGAGCCCATTGGGACCCTAAGGACGGGAACTATTTTTTCAAATCACTTTATGCATAGATAACTCTGGGATGCTTTTACTTATAAATCTGATTCAGAGAATGTTTTTTTGTGACATACAATATGTCTACTTTATGTTTGCATCATAAAGTTGACATGTTTTTTCTTTTTGAAGACATCAGAGGGCTTCAAAGTATAGCAGCAATTTTCCAATTTTTCACAAAAATTTAAAAATCAGAGTTTTTCAGGGACCAGTTAAGTTTAGAAGGGAATTTGAGGGTCTTTTTGTTGAAAATCCCCTATGATGGATCCCATTATGAAAACTGCACCCCTCAAAGTATTCAAAATGACATTCAAAAAGTTTGTTAACCCTTTAGGTGTTTCACAGGAATAGCAGCAAAATGGAGGAGAAAAATCAAAATCTCAATTTTTTACGCTAACATGTTATTGTAGCCCCATTGTTTTCATTATTACAAGGGGTAAAAGATAAAAAGGCCCCCCAAAACTTGTAATTCATTTTCTCTCGAGTAAGGAAATACCTCATATTTGGATGTAAAGTGCTCTGTGGGTGCACTAGAAGGCTCAGAAGGGAAGGAGCGACAATGGGATTTTAGAGAGAGAATTTTGCTGAAATGGTTTTTGGGGGGGCATGTCACATTTAGGAAGCCCCCATGATGTCAGAACAGTAAAAAAAAAACACATGGCTTACTATTTTGGAAACGAAACCCCTCAAGGAACGTAACAAGGGCCAAATTGAGTCGTTATACCCCACAGGTGATTGACGAACTTTCGTTAAAATGGGACGTGAAAATTAAAAATGTGATTTTTAACACTAAAATGCTGGTGTTACCCTAAACTTTTCATTTTCACAAGGAGTAACAGGAGAAAATGCCCCCCAAAATTTGTAACCTCATTTCTCTCGAGTAAGGAAATACTTCATATGTGGATGTAAAGTCCTCTGTGGGTGCACTAGAGGGCTCAGAAGGGAAGGAGCGACATTTGGCTTTTGGAGAGTGAATTTTGCTGAAATGGTTTTTGGGGGGCATGTCGCATTTAGGAAGCCCCCATGATGTCAGAACAGTAAAAATAAAACCACATGGCATACTATTTTGGAAACTATACCCCTCAAGGAACGTAACAAGGGGTAAATTGAGTCGTTATACACCACAGGTGATTGACGAACTTTCGTTAAAATGGGAAGTAAAAAAAAATATATTTTTTCAATAAAATGCTGGTGTTACCCCAAATTTTTCATTTTTACAAGGGAAAATAGAAAAAAAGCCCCCAAAAATTTGTAACCACATTTCTTCTGATTATGGAAATACCCCATATGTGGATGTAAAGTGCTCTGTGGGTAAACTACAATGCTCAGAAGAGAAAGAGCGCCATTGGGCTTTTGAAGAGAGAATTTGGTGTGAATGGAAGTCGGGGGCCATGTGCGTTTACAAAGCCCCCCCGTGGTGCCAGAACAGTGGACCCCCCCACATGTGACCCCATTTTGGAAACTACACCCCTCACGGGTTGTCACAAGGGGTGCAGTACTCATTTACACCCCACTGGCGTTTGACAGATCTTTGGAACAGTGGGCTGTGTAAATGAAAAAATAAATTTTTCATTTTCATGGACCACTGTTCCAAAAATCTGTCAGACACCTGTGGAGTGTAAATGCTCACTGCACCCCTTGTGACAACCCGTGAGGGATGTGGTTTCCAAAATGGGGTCACATGGGGGTCCACTGTTCCGGCAGCATGGGGGCTTTGTAAACACACATGGCCTTCAATTCCAGCCTAATTCTCTCTCCAAAAGCTCAATGGCGCTCCTTCTCTTCTGAGCATTGTAGTTCGCCCGCAGAGCACTTTACATCCACATATGGGATATTTCCATACTCAAAAGAAATGAGATTACAAATTGGGGAGGCTTTTTTCCTATTATCCCTTGTGAAAATGAAAAATTTGCGGTAACACCAGCATTTCATGGGGAAAAAAAATTAATTTTCACGTCCAATTTTAATGAAAAATTGTCAAAGATGTGATGTGTTAAGGCTCACTATACCCCTTGTCACATTCCGCGAGGGGTGTGGTTTCCAAAATGGGGTCACATGTGGGTGTATTTTTTTTGCATTCATGTCAGATTTGCAGTAACTCAGCTACCCCTGTGCAAATCACCAATTTAGGCCTCAAATGTACATGGCGCTCTCTCACTCCTGAGCCATGTTGTGCGCCCACAGAGCATTTTACGCCCACATATGGGGTATTTCCGTACTCAGTAGAAATTGTGTTCCAAATTTTGGGGGTCTTTTTCTCCTTTTACCTGTTGTGAAAATGAAAAGTACGGGGCAGCACCAGCATGTTAGTGTAAATGTTTTTATTTTTTACACTAACATGCTGGTGTAGCCCCTAACTTTCCTTTTCATAAGGGGTAAAAGGAGAAAAATCCCCCCAAAATTTTGGCCCTAAATGTTGCCTTAAAATACGACAGGGCTCTGAAGTGAGAGAGCGCCATGAGCATTTGAGGCCTAAGTTAGGAATTTGCAATAGGGGGGGGACCCGGATACAAGGATAGCACTTGTCTCCACCTAAACCCTACGGCAGTGTTTCCCAAACAGGATGCTTCCAGCTTTTGCAAAACTCCCAGCCTGCCAGGACAGTCAATGGCTGTCCGGCAATACTGGGAATTGTTATTTTGCAACAGCTGGAGGCTCTGTTTTAGAAACACTGCTGTATGAGATGTTTTTTTTTTATTGGGGGGAGGGGGGGGGGTAACTGTGTAGGAATATGTGTACATGTAGTGTTTTATTTTTTATTTTGTGGCAGTGTAGTGTAGTGTTTTTAGGGTACATTCAAATGAGCGGGGGTTCACAGTGAATTTTCCGCTGGGAGTTTGAGCTGCGGTGGAAAATTTCCTGCAGCTCAAACTTGTAGAAGGAAACCCACTGTACACCCGCCCATGTGAATGTACCCTGTTCATTCACATGGGGAGGGGGGGCACCCCAAACCTTCAGCTGTTGTAAAACTACAACTCCCAGAATGCACAAAGTACATGCTGGGAGTTGTAGTTTTGTAACAGCTGTATGCACGCTGGTGGGGGAACCACTGAGTTAGGAAACAGACTCTAGCTCAGTGATTCCAACCCATGTGCCTCCAGCTGTTGTAAAACTACAACTCCCAGCATGTACGTTCTGTCAGTGCATTCTGGGAATTGTAGTTTTGCAACAGCTGGTGGCACACTGGTTGGAATCACTGAGTTAGGAAACAGACTCCAGCTCAGTGTTTCCCAACCAGTGTGCCTACAGCTGTTGCAAAACTACAATTCCCAACATGCCCAGACAGTCTGGGCATGCTAGGAGTTGTAGTTATGCAACAACTGGGGAAGAACAGTCTGGAGACCGCTAAGTAGTGGTCTACAAACTGTAGCCCTCCAAATGTTCCAAAGCTACAACTCCAAGCATGCCCAGACTGTCCAGGCATGCTTGGAGTTGTAGTTCTGCAATATATGAATGGACAGATATTGCAGAACTACACTGCCCAGCATCCCTGACTGTCTGGGCATGCTGGGAATTGTAGTTTTGAAACATCTGGGAGGCTACAGTTTGGAGACCACTATATGGTCTCCAAACTGTGCCATTTCAGATGTTGCAAAACTAGAACTCCCAGCATGCCCAGACAGCCTTTGGCTGTCTGGGCATGCTGGGAGTTCTAGTTTTGCAACTTTTAGAAGGCCACAGTGAAGATCACTCACCGGCGATCTGCTCTGCAGCCTCCTCCGCCACACTTTCCGGTTGCACTCCTGATGTCGCCGCCGCCAATGCCGCTCCAGTAAGCCGCTTCTCTTCCCCCCCTTGTTTCTCCCCCCGCTCTGCCCGAACTTCAATCAGTGGGCAGAGCGGGAGAAATGAACTTTAACCCTCCCGTCCCCAACTGCCATTGGTCGTCAGCCTGATCGACCAATGTCAGGGGATAGGAGGAGGTGGCAGCACTGCCACCTCGCTCCTATCCGTTAGCGTGGTCGAAGCTGTCTGTGACAGCTCCGATCACTGTTATTTTCTGGGCAATCGGGTCACCAGTGACCCGATTAGCCCGGAATTGCCGCAAATTGACGGTCTGGATTGACCGGCCCTTTGCGGCAATCGCCGACATGGGGGGGTCTCAGGACCCCCCTAGGCATTGCCATGGGATGCCTGCTGATAGATATCAGCAGTCATCCCGGTCCAGACCTCCGCCTGGCACGTGGCGGGGACCGAAATTCCCACGGGCGTACAGGTGCGCCCTCTGTCCTTAAGTACCGGGACGCGAGGGCGTACCTGTACGCCCTTCGTCCCCAACAGATTAATGCCTAGAAAGTATCCTAATGTATGGGTAGTACAAAGGACCTGTGGGAGGTCTCAAGGACCTGTGTAAGTCTGTCACATGTTATGTTATGCAGTCACATGATTTGTTGTCACATGTTCTCCCAGAGAGCACCAGCTTAACCTATGACCCGCAGCTTGACCAATGGGCTTTAGTCCAGCCCCCCCACTATATAAAGGGGGGCCATTACAATTCACTGTCTTCTCTTACCATCTGCTACTGAGCACAACAAACACCAGAGATCTCAGTGCAAGTGATCAGCATCTGGAAGACCCAAAAAGCTACAGTCATTCCAGTAATTCTCAAGTCTATGTCTGCTGTCACTGAAACTAGTCAAGTCCTGCATATAGTCAAGTCCAATCTCGAATCAAGTTAATTACAAGTATATAGGTCCAGCAAGCTGCAAGGTCCTTTTGGGTCCTGGCCACCTCTCTGGGAAATCTGGCATTAGCTGTGAAGATAATTCCATCTGTCTTATACTCAGTAAAACCTCTGTTTGACCATAACTGTTTGTGGACTCTCATTTCACTACTAGCAACTGGGATAGCGCAGGAACCAGGCGTGTGGTGTTCCGGAACCCTAAAACCACACTGGCGTCACGAACACTAGGGGTTAACAACATCTTGCCCCCGGGATTAATATCATCTGATCCCACCACTCACACCGCTACACCCGTGGTCCTGCCATACACCCGTGGGTCACCACATATTTATCTGCAGTATTACCAGAGAAAAAACATATTCATGTAATACATGGATATGACAAGTCCGGCAGAGAAAGAATGTCCTTAATAGCCAACCACCACATATTAACCACAAAAGATATTTAAAAATAGTTTTTCTTAAGCATAAGACCTCTAAAATAATAAAAAACTGGGAAATCACTTTGGACCAGAAATATGTGCTGAACACAATGCTAAGACATAGTAAACTGCCACATAATTTCTTGCGCTGTGGGTAAAATAATGAAAGGAATCTCTGTTAATGTTAAGAAACAGAATAAACATCCTTCAAAACATAAAATCATTGCGCAGGATCAAAGAAGGGCAATTTTCCGGCATGCACAACAAGAACTTGATGCTGAACTTCCTGCCAGCTTTAAACAAACTCTATTTTATTGCTAAATCCTAAAAATGCTTCCAAAATAATACAGAGAATTAAACTTCCCGTTTATCCTACCAGTATTATTTGCTGTTTTATGCTCAAGTAAAGTCACCATTAGGGTTGATCTGAAACCAACGTGAGAAAAACAGCCAGCTTGCAGGGAACACAAACCATTAGGGCTTCAGATTAGGGAAAAACACAAAGTCCAGCTGCTGAATGTGAGTAGAAGATAATGTGCAGATACATGATGTTCTGAAATTAATAAGCGAAATAGAACATTTATTAGGTGAATGAAAAACATAGGGGAGAGAGAGAGAGAGAGAGAGAGAGAGAGAGAGAGAGAGAGAGAGAGAGAGAGAGAGAGAGAGAGAGAGAGAGAGAGAGAGAGAGAGAGGAGGGATCTCCGCTATCTATACAAAGTTTTACAAGAAATTACAGTATCATTTATAAGAGTTTTATGCAGGACAAAATAACTGTAATAATCAAAGGATGTTACAATGTTAATGCTGAGCTGGTTTGGTTCTCAAAAGTTCTGCTCTACAAAATACACAATTTCTCATTGTAGATTCATATTTTAGGTATGCTACGTTCTAGTAATTAAACGGAGACACATAACGCTGTGAGGGCTTTCCCATACATAGTATAGTTTTAATGCTAGGTTAAAATATATATATATATATATATATATATATATATATATATATATATGTTTATATAATTTATTTATTTTACCAAACCTCATAACGGATGGAAAAAGAAAAAAAAAAAAAAGGATTCCTGATTCCTTTTTAAAGTATCCACTCAAGGATTAGGCTAAAAAAAGGCCTAAAATTACAGCATGCAGGCCTCCCTCCCCATCCCTCTCTGCATTGTACACTGCTCTAAAAAAAATAAAGGGAACTTTAAACAACACAATGTAACTCCAAGTTACTGTCCACTCAGGAAGCAACACTGATTGACAATCAATTTCACATGCTGTTGTGCAAATGGAACAGACAACAGGTGGAAATTATAGGCAATTAGCAAGACACCCACAATAAAGGAGTGGTTCTGCAGGTGGTGACCACAGACCACTTTTCAGTCCCTATGCTTCCTGGCTGATGTTTTGGTCACTTTTGAATGCTGGTTGGTTCTTTTACTCTAGTGGTAGCATGAGACGGAGTCTACAACCCACACAAATGGCTCAGGTAGTACAGCTCATCCAGGATAGCACATCAATGCGAGCTGTGGCAAGGTTTGCTGTGTCTGTCAGCGTAGTGTCCAGAGCATGGAGGATCTACCAGGAGACAGGCCAGTACATCAGGAGATTGAGGAGGCCGTCGTAGGGCGTCATCCCAGCAGCAGGACCACTACCTCCATCTTTGTGCAAGGGCGAGCAGGAGGAGCACTACCAGAGCCCTGCAAAATTACCTCCAGCAGGCCACAAATGTGCATGTCTCCACCCAAATGGTTCGAAACAGACTCCATGAGGATGGTATGAGGGCCCGACATCCACAGGTGGGGGTTGTGCTTACAGCCCAACACTGTGCAGGACATTTGCCAGATAACACCAAGATTGGCAAATTCGCTCCTGGCACCCTGTGCTCTTCACAGATGAAAGCAGGTTCACACTGAACACATGTGGCAAACTTGACAGAGTCTGGAGACGCCATGGAGAATGTTCTGCTGCCTGCAACATCCTCCAGCATGACCAATTTGGCAGGGGGTCAGTAATTGTGTGGGGTGGCATTTCTTTAGGGGGCCCCAAAGCCCTCCATGTGCTTGCCAGAGGTAGCCTGACTGCCATTAGGTACCGAGATGAGATCCTTTGACCCCTTGTGAGACCATATGCTGGTGCAGTTGGCCCTGGGTTCCTCCTAATGCAAGACAATGCTAGACCTCATGTGGCTGGAGTGTGTCAGCAGTTCCTGCAAGAGGAAGACATTATTGATGCTATGGACTGGCCCGCCCGTTCCCCAGACCTGAATCCGATTGAGCACATCTGGACATCATGTCTTGCTTCATCCACCAATGCCACGTTGCACCATAGACTGTCCAGGAGTTGGCGGATGCTTTAGTCCAGGTCTGGGAGGACATCCCTCAGGAGACCATCCGCCACCTCATCAGGAGCATGCTCAAACGTTGTACGGAGGTCATATGGGCACGTAGAGGCCACACACACTACTGAGCCTCATTTTGACTTGTTTTAAAGGGGTTATCCACCATAAGGTGATTTTAGTACGTACCTGGAAGACAGTAATGGACATGCTTAAGAAGGAGCTCCACTTGAGGCTAAATGTTGTGAGATTTCCATAATACTGTGGCTTTTTGTGAACTGGTATTTCCTGTTTCAGTTTTCTTTTTTTGAGTACAAATCCCATAATTCCATTTTACTCCCTCCCACACATCAGCCACCCATTGAAACATAAATGAGCTGCATCCATTCAAAAGACCTGTGGTTTTCAATCAGGGTGCCTACAGCTGTTAGTTGCAGATTGATTATTAGTTGCATTAGTTGCAGATCGATCTCTCTCCCACCAAGCGATGCCTCCACCCATTGAAACAGACAGGCTCCCTGTCATCAGCTGACTAGTGAGTCAGGTCTCGGCCGCATTGCAACCTGGTAAAAATCTGAGACAACAGTCATTTTGTATCCGTTTAAAAATAAATATTGGGGTGAAATCACAGAAGAATTGTGAGAAAACCGTCACACACAGGTACAGACACTATGTTATGAACTACGCTAACCTTACAGCCCCTGTAGAATAGTCAAATAAATAAAAATCCTGGAATACCCCTTTAAGGACATTACATCAAAGTTGGATCAGCCTGTAGTGTGGTTTTCCACTTTGATTTTGAGTGTGACTCCATATCCAGACCTCAATGGGTTGATAAATTTGATTTCTATTGATAATTCTTGTGTGATTTTGTTGTCAGCACATTCAACTATGTAATGACGAAAGTATTTCATATGATTAGTTCATTCATTCAGATCTAGGATGTGTTATCTTTGTGTTCCCTTTATTTTTTTGAGCAGTGTATGATGGATGTACAAGGTTTGACTTCCAACACTGGGCCTTGGACATCAATCTTACAATCCATGTTCCTTAATGATTTTAAAGTGATTCACAACTTTATTTGTTTTTCAGAGTGTATCTGTCTCAGGAAATATCAGAAGCAGGACTGACATCAGACATGCATGGTATATTCTCTGGATATGCCATACATGTCTATGGTAGTAATACCCCTCTTATGTTTGGAATGCAATAAATTATACATTTGACATTCAGATATTTCCAAATAATATCTATTTAGAACCTGTAAAAAGGCCTACAGAGTCCCTATGGCTATAACTTTCAGATCATTCCATGTGACTTCCTATGGTGCCTTCATATGGCACTTTATATTTTACTTAATACAGGAGTATAATATGGCACATATCATGTTTTCCCTGTTGGATTCATGCATACATAAGCATGAAAATCTCCATGTGAAATTGGGGCCTCACAGACACCCAAAGACATACATGTTACAAATATATTTTACATAACAGAAGAACAAAGCAAATACAAAGACAATAATGAGAACTTGAATAAACTAAGCTAGCAGGTGACTTCACATCTTTATACTGGAGAGTATAATTTACTAAACTACATAAAGGATTCAAGGAGCAAGAAAGATATGCTCAGATGAAATCCTGGAAAGATTTGATGCCTTTAGCGCTCAATAAACTCCATGTCAGTTAGAAGATATATTGTAATTGTGTATAATGGCTTTCCTGTTTCCATATAGCCTCAGTGATAGAGTGATAGAAAAACAATCCCTTTTTATGAAGTTTCCGGATTAAACTGTCTCAGGTGTGTCCCTGTGATTTATCTTCCTGCTCTTCAGCATAGAATTAGGTCTTAGGTATAGAAAACAAAAAACTTGTCTATGGACCCTTTTGCTTTTATTAATTTATTATTTTTATTCAATAGTTTTTTTGAATGGTTTCTACATAGTCTTTATTTCCAACCATTTTGTTTGTGCATACATAACTTTATGCTCCCTAAGAACACGAAAAATCCATCAGAGAGTTGCGTCTGAGAGAAGGGAAGAGTGGAGAAGAAAGACATCATAAACAGGGTTAGAAATAGCATCAGGTAGGGGGGTTGGTTATACACAGTAGACAAGGGTGTAGAGAGTTGGGGTGGGCAACGGAGGGCATAGGCAACAAATAGGGAAGAAAGGACACAAAGGCAATATTAAAGTGGGGAAAATCACCAGTGGCGTCTCCAGCTTTCAAATTTTGGGGGGACAAAAGTAGGGGGAGCAATTATAACAACGCTACATGTATCCACATGGTAAAGAATTGACATGTTTGGTCTAAAGGGGCGACACGCCTTCTTTACCATAAGAACTGTGAATTTATGGAACAGTCTACCTCAGGAACTGGTCACAGCAGAAACATTTGAAAGCTTTAAAACAGGGTTAGATAAATTCCTAGAACAAAATAACATTAATGCTTATGCAAAAATATAATCACATCCCTTCCACTTTGTCCAACCATACCCCTTCCCTTCAATTCCTTGGTTGAACTTGATGGACTCATGTCTTTTTTTGACCATACTAATTATGTAACTATGTCATTTATTTTCTGTGCAGTTTTCAAAGCTGTCACCACATACTGTTTCGGCACAGAAATTGGTGCGGCTTCTGCACCAAAAACCATGCAGTCTATGTGAACATACCTTTAAAGGTTTTGTCCCATAATATTAAGTTATCTCCTATCCACAGTATGGGGGATAACAAGCAGATATGTGGTAGTCTGACTGCTGGAATTCCTACTTATCCTGAGGATGTAGATACAGTTGTCCCTGGAATGAACAGTGCAGACCACACCTGCGCAGCCGCTGCTCCAAACATTATCTATGGGGCCACTGAACATTTCCACACACAGACATGGTCCGTAACATTCACTCTGGGAACAATTATGTCCTCATCCTCAGGATCGGTGGGGCCCCAGGAGTCAGACCCCAACCAATCTGCTACTTATCCTGAAGATAGGGGATAACTTAATGAGATGGGAATATTTCTTGAAACTGGTGCTATAGCCTATAAAGAAGTCGTCTTCAAACTGTGAACCTCCAAATGTTGCAAATGTACAACTCCCTGCATGCCCCGACAGCCAACAGCTGTTTAGGCATGCTGATAGTTGTAGTTTTGCAGCTCCCAGCATGTCTAATTTCCCTGTCCCACACACAATGAGACTGCCAGCACTACTTAGCTGGAGCCATACATCACCATACATATTACCATCATACCATTACAGACCAAATCCTGTATACTGAGACCAATATTACCAATAACACCAGTTTACAGGGAGAAATAGTATCACCATACATATTACCATCATACTGTTACTGACACAATCCTGTATACTGAGACAAATATTACCAATAATACCAGTATACAAGGAGAAATATTATCCCCATACATATTACCATCATACTGTTACTGACCAAATCCTGCATACTGAGACCAATTTTATCAATAATACTAGTATACGAGAAGGAATATTATCCCTATAAATATTATGATCAAACTATTACTGACCAAATCCTGTATACTAAGACCAATATTAACAATATTACCAGTATACAAGGAAGAAATATCCTCCCCATACAGTGACCATATAGTGACAGATATCAACTCTACACAGGCTCTGCAGACCATTTAAGTTATTGCATACAGTTACATCAGGCAACTCACAGGTGACATCTTCTCTATTGGGAGTCGTTAACTTTCCTTTTTCTTCTCCATCCGGCCTAGACCGTCACGATAACCCCCTTAGTGTTGCATACAGTACAGAGGGTAGATAAGTGGGTTGCGGAAGAGTAGGTAGGTCCCCCACATTAAGTTCCCTGAGTAGGTATGTGCCATCTGCAGATAGCTGCCCCCTGTAGGCAGTAGCAGCCCCCTATAGGTAGGGATTACTTCTTGTAGGTAGATCCCCCTCTAGATAGTAGCCCCCTGTATATAGATGCAGTCCTCAGTATATAGTAGCAGCAGCCCCCCCCCTTTAGGTAGTAGGCTGCAGCAGCCTCTTTTAGGGAGTAGTTGTTGCAGTCCCATTTAGGTAGTAGTAGCCTCCTTTAGGTATTCATTGTAGCATACTTTAGGTATTCATAGTAGCCCACTTTATGTATTCAAAGTAGCCCCCATTTAGGTATGCAGAGTTGTCCCCTTTAGATATTAATAGTTGCCGTGTTTAGGTAGGAATAGTAGCCCCCTTTAGGTATTCAAAGTAGCCCCCATTATGAATTAATAGTATTCCCCTTTAGGTAGTAATGGTACACCCCTTTAGGTACTCATAGTAGCCCCATTTAGGTAGAAATAGTAGCCCCCTTTATTTAAGAATAGTAGCCCCCTTTAGGTAGGAATAGTAGCCCCCTTTAGATATTCAAAGTAGCCTTCCCTGGGTATTAAAAGTAGCCCCTTTATGAAGTTAGCCTTGTAGCCCCCTTTAGGCAGTAATAGTAGCCTAATAGCCCCCTTTTAGGTAGTAATAGTAGCCCTCTTTAGTTAGGAATAGTAGCCCAGTAGCCCCCTTTAGGCAGGAATAGTAGCCTAGTAGCCCCCTTTAGGTAGGAATAGTAGCCTAATAGCCCCCTTTAGGTAGGAATAGTAGCCTTGGAGCCCCCTTTAGGAAGTAATAGTAGCCTAGTAGCCCTCTTTAGTTAGTAATAGTAGCCCCCTTTAGGTAGTAAAAGTATTCCCCATAGGTAGTAATAGTAGTCCCCTGTTGATAGTCAAGAATAAAAAAAAAAACAAAGAACAACAAACTTAATACATACTCACCTGGCTCCCACGTGGTGTGTCCTCTCTTCTTCTCTTCCCGCTTGGTGCCTCTTGTTGGCTGCTTGCAAATTGCGGGCGGCCGCAAGAGTGATTGACAGGATGGGGAGCCAATAGCTCTTCTCTCTGTCAATCAGCCTAGTGCCCCATTTAACTATAGTCGCGTCTGTAAGACGTGCTTATAGTTAAATAATGCCTGGACCAGCCATCCAGCCCTGCGCTCAGCACTGTCCATCAGGCTAATGCACCGATATCAGTTGGAGGGACACATGGGGGGGGGGGCGTCTCGACGTAGGGGGACATAGCCCCCTCTGGCCCCCCTTGGGGACACCACTGAGAATCACATAGGATGTGTGTGAGTGTAGAGAGAAAAGCAGACCTCACAGTCAGAATATATTGCTGGTTGCACACACAGTGGGGGAGATTTATCAAAACACATGGAAAGGAAAAAGTAACTAGTTGCCCATAATCAGATTGCTTCTTTAATTTTTCAGAGGGATTTAAAAAAAAATGAAAAAAAGTGATCTGATTGGATGCTATGGGCAACTGCACCAATTTTTCTCTGCAGGTTTTGATAAATCTTCCCTAATGTGAATCTCGAAGCAGACTGCAGATTGAACTTCAGGGGAATTGCAAATGAATAAAGAAAGAAAGAATGTAGACTTAATTGTAGCATTTTTAACTTAAAGGGATACTCCGGTGGAAAACAAATTTAAAAAAATTTTTTTTCACTGGAGTACCTCTTTGAGGTAGCCAGTAACATATGTAGAAATATTGTCTTTATTAAAGGTAACCACAGCCTTTAAAATGATCTGCACAAAGTACTGTACAAGCTGATGTACAGATGATAGTGCACTTCAAACAGTATAGGAGGCAAACTACATAATATAATCTGATATACAGTAAAGCAATCTAACACCATTCCCCATTGCCAGAATTGCCATTTATAGCAGCGTGCACTCTCTTGATGCACTGCAGACAAAGGCTATTGTAAAATACCTATAAGCTTCATAATATTCTATTTCTGCAGTATGATGGGAGAATGGAGGCTGCTGAGAGGAAAAGCACTGCAAATTAAAATGTCCTCGTCTATGATAGTTATCATTAAATTGCTCCTACTGGTAAATGTCTGGTAACAACAGTGTCTCAGGAAATGGTTAGTCATGCAACTCTCTCATGTAGAGCATATTTACAATAAATTAATATAGGTTATAGGACCAAAACGCAGATCTGCCTAAAGTCATTATTGGCACCCTTTCAAAATTGTAGAAAAATAAGATTGTTTCAAGCATGTGATGCTCCTTTAAACTCACCTGGGGCAAGTAACAGGTGTGGACAATATAAAAATCACACCTGAAAGCAGATAAAAAGGAGAGAAGTTCACGTAGTATTTGCATTGTGTGTCTGTGTGTACCACACTAAGCATGGGCATCAGAAAGAAGAGAAGAGAACTGTCTGAGGACTTGAGAACCAAAATTGTGGAAAAATATCAACACTCAAGGTTATAAGTCCATCTCCAGAGATCTAGATTTGCCTTTGTCCACAGTGCGCAACATTATCAAGAGGTTTGCAACCCATGGCACTGTAGTTAATCTCCCTGGGTGTGGACGGAAGAGAAAAATTGATGAAAGGTGTCAACGCAGGATAGTCCGGATGGTGGATAAGCAGCCCCAAACAAGTTCCAAAGATATTCATGCTGTCCTGCAGGCTTAGGGAGAATCAGTGTCAGCATGAACTATACGTCGACATTTAAATGAAATGAAACGCTATGGCAGGAGACCCAGGAGGACCCCACTGCTGACACAGAGACATGAAAAAGCAAGACTGCATTTTGCCAAAATGAACTTGAGTTAGCCAAAATCCTTCTGGGAAAACGTCTTGTGGACAGATGAGACCAAGATAGAGCTTTTTGGTAAAGCACATCATTCTACTGTTTACTGAAAACGGAATGAGGCCTACAAAGAAAAGAACACAGTACCTACAGAAAAATATGTTGGAGGTTCAATGATGTTTTGGGGTTGTTTTGCTGCCTCTGGCACTGAGTGCCTTGAATGTGTTCAAGGCATCATGAAATCTGAGGATTACCAATGGATTTTGGGTCCCACTGTACGGCCCAGTGTCAGAAAGCTGGGTTTGCATCCGAGATCTTGGGTCTTCCAGCAGGACAATGACCCCAAACAAAGCACTGGAGAGTTCTGAAGTGGCCAGCAATGAGTCCAGATCTAAATCCCATTGGAGAGATCTTAAAATTGCTGTTGGGAAAAGGTGCCCTTCCAAGCAGTTTGCAAAGGAAGAGTGGTCCAACATTCCAGCTGAGAGGTGTAAGAAGCTTATTGATGGTTATAGGAAGCCACAGTTATTTTTTCCAAAGGGTGTGCAACCAAATATTAAGTTAAGGGTGCCAATAATTTTGTCCAGACCATTTGGAGTTTGGTGTGACATTATGACCAATTAGCTTTTTTTCCTCCCTTTTTTGGTTTAGTTCCAATACACACAAAGGGAATAAACATGTGTATAGCAAAACATGTGTTACTGCAATCTTTTTCTGTGAGAAATACTTCATTTTCTTGAAAATTTTAAGGGGTGTCAACATTTACGGCCATGACTGTATGCATACTCTGGCCCTGGTTTGAGATTACAGCAGTCTAGTCTAGCTTAGGATAGTGAGCAGACATGTGTCTGTGTTATGCTTGACTATGTAAGGAAATGAGGTTTTGGCCTCCTCCAGTGTATCCCTGCCAGTGAAACAAGTTTGGGTTGGTTGCGGTGATCATGGCACCACATGGCATTTCAGGTGGTTTTACCCAAAAACTGTCTCCAACCCATGCTGAGAAGGTAGCATCTCTGCAATTTTGTTCCTGCTCTGAGAGGGAGAATAGTCTAGCTAGAAGAGAAACAGTGGCTGTACAAGGGCTCTTTTGCTGACACTGGTTTTTTTGTGGTCTTCCAGTCGGAGTCAGTGCTGCATGGTTTACACATCACAATCATTTTGCTTTACACCCTGCAATAATGAAATCGTAAATCCAGTAACTGCATAATGTCTTCAAAGTATATTCAATACAGTCAGCTGAGCTGTAAAGTCTCTCCTCAGTAGAGCTTATTCTATTTGGTCTGTTTATATCTCCCTAAGCATCACTAACAGCTTTTATAGCATATATAAGATATATAAGACTTACAGTATTCTTGCTAATAATGCAGCTAAAGGGTTCTCAAAACTCAAGCATCCATCCTACAGATTGTGACTTCACCAGCCTGTGCTACAAGGAGTTTATTTGTTATGGCTGTGCACAGAGGATCCTTAGTAAAGTTCATTCCTGTTTTAAAGTTACCTACACGTCTGAATTGAGTCACATACCATCACGGGTATACCATCACCCAGACTCCTCACTATAGTGTTCCATGGGATCAAGGACCTTTTACTATTGTGCAGACTCCCATTTACTAATATTGCATGGGTTCACAGGGGGACATCCAGGGCCAGCCAGCCACAAAACTATTTGCAATAGGAAATACTACCACCAGCTTCCCAGTACTACTCCACCTGTGCTCCTCATGGGCACCACAACAGAATCCATTTAAAACAGGCAGTTTGTCATCAGACTATATTTGCAGCTAACTGGTGATCAGAACCTATTCTCATGATACGTCTATCTAGTCAATATGGTAAAATGACATCACTAGGACTTGAGACGCTTTGTTCTAAGCAAAGTGATGGGGTGACTATTTGTTCAGTCAACAAAAATGCAGCCTACACTAGGTGACAAGTAAACTTTAACAGCACCTCATCAAGTGAGAATGCCCTGCCAGCTTGTTGGCATAATGACAAATGTCCAGTAGTAGACAAGTAACCTTTAGCACTATCTCCCTCAGAACAACAATCCTGAGCTCTCAGGCAGCACAGTCCTGTATGTCATGTAGATACTGCTGGAATGCAGAAAGCTTTCCTGCCCTTTTCTCTGCTTTCCGATCAATGGCAATACAAGGTCAAACATCCTTCTAGAGGTAGAACAGAAACCAGCACTTGAAACTTGTCACTCAAAATTGCAAAACCCAACCTGAAAATAGACTGTGGGCGAAGAGTTTCTGTTCTGCAATACTGAATACAGCAAGGTGTTACACAATAATGTGGCAAAGCTCATGGCTAGCCGATCGATTTAGAGCCTGACACAAAAGTGAAGGGAAGAATTGGATAAAATATATGAAGTCTGTATATACTAGTTTTGTTGGCCTAGTGAAGACAAAAAAAGATGAAGTAATACAGCCCTCTCCTAGTGTTGCCTTTGTTATTCTACTTAAAGAGGATCTCAGGACTAGAAAGTTCACAAGTTGCCTCAGATTCTTTTGACTTCTTAAAGCACTTGCCCTGAGACTTCACACTTGTGTAGGACTAGACTTAAAAGGGACTTCGCATGTACAGAAGAAAGAACTTTACCCTTTCCTTGTTACCTGTCCTGGCACATTTACTTATATGCACCTTTTGTAAGATCTAAGATATGTAAGTATCTAAAGGGATCTGTTTAAATTAAGTAGAGGGACTAGGCAAGGGTGCCCTTTATCACCCCTATTATTTGAATTGTATATAGAGCCGCTGGCAATTTGGATCCGGAAAAGTAGTTTATTCATTTATTTGACGGCTTTGGGGAAAATGGGGGAAAAATAAGATCCTGCTCTATGCAAGTGATAACCTTCTTTTTGTGAACCCTCAAGAAAAAAAATTCCTTTAATAATGGAAATATTGTTCCTATTTAATGCCTCACCAATTTGGATAAGCAACATCCGGTACAAAAAATCTGAAGTAAAACTTGGGAGATTGATATGGGGAGGAAAGAGGGTAAGGCTAACATACACGCATTTTACCTCAGCTTGGGACAAAGGGGGAACTGCTCTCCGTATTTTAAAATTATATTATATCTCAACTTAGATCCTAAGATTAATAGAATGGAGGGACTCTAAATCACTGTTTAAACTAGTGAAGGATAGTGGGTTAGACTATGTTTTTGAAGTATTGGAAACAGGGACACTGGGGTGTAAGGAGGGTAAAGCAAATTAAATTTATACAAAATATGATAAAATGTGGAGGATATTGAAAAAGAAATAACACATAGAAAAAAGTGTGGAATTTAAATATCACAGAATTTTTGACATGCAGCCATTACTTCTGGAAGAGAAAAGGGGTAAAGAAGGTTGGTCAGATGTTTGAAAATGGTCAATTGCACAGTTTTCAGCAGGTTAAAGATATATATATATATATATATATATATATATATATAATAAACACAAATAGATTGAGGCACTGACACAGATGGGTGAAGTTGAGAAAGGTCTATCACCATTTTATAATAACTTAAACAAGATAATGGGGGAATAGGTGTAATTAAAAATAAACGGGAAAAGGGAATTGGGTCCCTCCATGAAGAAGCATGGGAATATATTTTCCAGAATACAATAAAGGTCTAACCGAATATGCAGCATAAGATAACACAATTCCAAGTGTTGAACAGGGTTTATTCCTAGGAGGGTGGCATGTATTTAGAATAAAAATATAGCAGAGTGCCCAAAGTGTGGAGTAGAATGGGCAGAGTTCAAACATAAGATATGGATCTGTAATATAATTACAGCATATTGGGAACAGGTAGTGGAGGAGCTGGAATTAAAAATTGGAAGGAAAATCCCCATTCTTAGTGCTGAGTGATATAGTGGATATGGGTAAATCAAAGGATTTGTTATGCAGGGCACTGTTCTATGCTAAATTGGTAATCTTGCGCAAATGGGTAGGTCCAGAGCCCCCATTGATGGGAGAGTGGAAAAGTGAGATTCAGAGCCTGAAAAGGAAGGAACAAATTTGGGCGAGGGACAAAAAAGGAAAATCAAGAGGGAATAGGGTATGGAAGGATTGGTAGGGGAAAACCAGGCATTTTTTTTTCTTTTTCCATACTCTCAGTGAAGAGCAGGGGGTAGGAGGGAGGGACTGTCTTAAAACTAAAAAGACGAATGATTGAGTTGTTCTAGTTAATGGTTAAAGGTAAGGATCTGTTTGTGATAATAAGGTGTTGGCCAATATGTATGTATACTTTTGTACTTAAATAAATAATTGCAAGAAAACGCTGTGGTCCAGCCTTGTAATAGGCTCTTTAAAGGGGTACTCTGATGGAAAACAAATAAAAAAAAAATCAACTGGTGCGAAAAAGTTAAACAGATTTTTAAATGACTTCTATTTAAAAATCATAATCCTTCCAGTACTTATCAGCTGATGTATGATCCAGAGGAAGTTGTATAGTTCTTTACCGCCTGACCACTTGCTCTCTGCTGACGCCTCTGTCCATATCAGGAACAGTCCAGAGCAGGAGAGGTTTGCTAAGGAGATCTGCTTTTGCTCTGCACAGTTCCTGACATAGACAGAGGTGTCAGCAGAGTGCACTGTGGTCAGACAGAAAAGAACTATCTATCAGTTGATAAGTACTGGAAGGATTAAGGTTTTTAAATAGAAGTAATTTACATATCTGTTTAACTTTTTGTCACCAGTTGTTTTTAAACCAGTGCTGATCAATGAGATTGGGGCATTTTTACAGTGCCTGTCAGGCCATATACTGTATAGCCCTAGAAAAATAACTCAACTCATGGCCTGGATCACAGTCCACTTGGAGTGCTGCGGTTATTTTAGTTTATATAGAAATATATGCTTTTCCTAGTACTTGTATAGGTGTAATAATCAGGAAACAGCAAACAGAGAATCACTAAGGTACGTAAGGCATGTGTTTTCTCTTGGAAGTGGGTGTGTTTGTTTGTTAATGGATGCTGCCAAGAAACTTGGAGGACAAGGAATTTTGCAACCATGCCTCAATAACATCCTCTTATTACAGAAATACATAACTAAAATATATTCCAGCACACACTTATCACACAACAGTATGGTGCATTGTGTTTCTTTTTTATAGCATGCTGCTCTATTGTATCTGTTAAAAAAAACTAAGAAAACCTGACAATCTAACACATCATAACAGACCCATTATATTTATCACCGATCCTGTAGATGTGGGAGTCTTCATGCCAGTGCGGAGGGAGCCTTAGGAATGGGAATATCTTTATACAGGTTTCGATACAATAGTAGCATTGATAGATGTTCTTCTGTTTACACTGAATTAGCGTATTTAGTTTTTACAGGATCCATCTTAGATATGATGGATCCCCTTTGTTTTTCTGTTTTGTAAATGATCCTAATGGATTTCATTGACTCCTATTTGGTCCAACAGGGTTTTCTTTTTCCTTTTTTTTCAATTTTTATTGGTTTTCATAATTCAAAATGAAGCAACTTTCTATACAATCTTTATTGGAAACTGTCTACTATTTAGCTGAAATTTAGAGAAAGATAATGTACATCCATCAGACATACTTTCTGTTCTGTTAGTGTTAGAAATAGCAGGAGGGAGAGAGTAACCCTCTCATTTCTTTCTCCAGCCTATGGGAGCTGTTCTCCAATGATTTCCTTTCTCCTATATACAATCTGAGTCAATTTTTAAAGGGATACTCCGCTGCTCAGCATTTGGAACAAACTGTTCCGAACGCTGGAGCCGGCGCTGGGAGCTCGTGACGCCATAACCCCGCCCCTCATGATGTCTGTCACGCCCCCTCACATACACTTGCATTGAGGGGGCAGGGTGTGACATCATGGGGGCGGGGCTATGGTGTCACAAGCTCTCAGCGCCGGCTCCAACATTCGGAACAGTTTGTTCCAAATGCTGAGCAGCGGAGTACCCCTTTAAAAATTGACTCAGATTGTATATAGGAGAAAGGAAATCATTGGAGAACAGCTCCCATAGGCTGGAGAAAGAAATGAGGGCTCAGAAACAGATAATTTCACAGTATACTAAGATATGTCTACTAGCATTAATGTCTAATTTTCGATAAAATGTACCTATCTCTTCCAATGTGACTGAATAGAAGTCACTCTACCTTTGCATGGATCCCTTCCAAAGTGATGCTTACCGCAGTGTTTTCCCACTACACCTACACAAATGTGTATAAATAATTAAGAAGATAATTAACCCATCAATTTGCCAGAAGGTGTCTGAAGAGGAATCCGACAAGTGGCTCCCACTGTTAAGACTGTGTAATATACCATGGAATGATATGTTGACAGCGTCTCTCTTGGCAATTAAGGAGTGTCACTGTATTGTTAAAAGCTGAAAAATGGCACACACCTTCCCAAACTATTCCTCTACCTACTATAGCATTGCATTGTATGTTTAATGGGTAACGTGTATTGTAGGTATAGAAAAATGAAGCACTGGTACATATTAACTCATCAAATTAGAAAAACTTATTTCCATTCAGTATAACAATCATGCCTACATGTTCTGTTCTTTGTTCTGTTTAAAAGAGGACAGGGATTGCAGATGAATATGATATACCCAATATGATAAAGGTTGGTACCTATTAACCTTAAAAAATACAGGAAATACATGATACTTTTATTGGCTGACTGAGAGGATAGAGAGTATAGGCTTTCAAAACCTCTTAGGTCTCTTCATCAGACAGTGAAAGACATTTCTATGAAAGAAGGCCTATGGTCATTTCTAAAATCACTATGTACTGGTATGTATATCTTCCTTAGATCAACCCCCCCCCACCCATTCCAGCATTAGGTAGTGTTTTATTCCCATCTGACAGATTCCGGAATTGATCAGATGAGCCTGCATTATTATGATGTGCTGGTGGTGGTGGTATGGGGTATGGGTGAGCTTTTCAGGATGGGGATGTGAATAACTTACTTGCTTGATGTATGTGCTCCCCCGCTTCCTTCTGCTATAGTGCATACTACATCAGAAGGAAGCAATGGGAGCGTGTACTGCAGGGAACTGCCAGGAAAGAACTAGCTGACATCATTTGGCTACCCTGACATACCACTCCGAATGAAGGACTGTATCATTGGTGGTCCTTATCGGACCTTATATCGTTTTTTTTTTTTAGCTGGCAGCGATTACTTACCAGCTTTATCATACTTGGTTATTGTTTCCTACTGTTTATATCCCCTGATGAACCCTGTATTGCTCCACTCTATCTGTTTTGGAGGGGGGAAACGCGTCGGGATTGATTACTTCTTCCTAGAGTTTAATTGCACAGGTTGCATTGTGTAGGACAACATTGGTTTGACCTATACTTAATGTAAGTTTGTATCTGTTACTTGAGGACTACTTTTCTTATCACTATATGCTATTAAAGGTTAAGTTTTAATTGAGCTTACTTTTCTACTTCTGTGAACAAAATTTTTCACCCCCATCAACCCGATAAGCCCACCCATACCTTGCTATATTTTTGTTGAAGTAACATGTGTACCAAAATTTATCTACATATCTCCAGCAGTTTGGAAGTGATGCTGTGCTGGCGCATATAAACACACATACAAAAAAATATATAAAAAAGTTTGTTGAAACAACAGTAACCATTTAACTATTGGCTAATGTCTCTCCTATCAAAGCCTGCAAGTTACCAACCACTGTTACTTAGCACTTAATTACTAGTGTTGCTCCCGAATATTCGAAATTCGAATTTTAATTGCAAATATCGCATATTTGCGAATTCGCGAATATGGCACTATATATTCGCAATTACAAATATTCGCTTTTTTTTTCTTTGTTCACAGTACACATCACAGTGATGTCTAGTGGTATGCCCCCCGCACCTGAGAGCTTTGGCTCTCGCTCCCCGCACCTCCAGCTATTGACTTGCCGTCTGCTGTATGGACACGTGGAATAAAGCATCGTCTGGCAAATACTTCTCAGTGGGTGAGTGCAACTTTTTTCAAGTCATCTGCTTTTCATGTTTTACACATCACAGTGATCACTGCATCCTCTCTGCTCTTCGCATATGCGCATATTCGCGAATATTGAGCCCTCCCTTCTTTAATGGTATAGGGAACTAATGGGCTAGGGCAGTGGTCTCCAACCTGCGGACGTCCAGATGTTGCAAAACTCCAACTCCAACATGCACGGACAGCCAACGGCTGTCCGGGCATGCTGGGAGTTGTAGTTTTGCAACATCTGGAGGTCCGCAGGTTGGAGACCACTGCACTAGCCCATTAGTTCCCTATACCATTAAAGAAGGGAGGGCTCAATATTCGCGAATATGCAAATATATTTTCGCATATGCGCATATATTTTCGCATAAGCGCAAAAAAAAAACCGAATATAACGAATATGCAAATATATTCGTCCATATATTCGCGAAATATCGAAAATTCGAATATGGCCTATGCTGCTCATCACTATTTATTACCTATATTTCTCTCAACCTCAGATGTTCTTCCCTACATCTAGTTACATTGTATACCTAATATACCCTAATGGTGAGAGTCACACAAGCACACAAGATCTATTCATAGAAACACACAAACAAATCTTGTAAATGGTTCATATAAGTTCACCAATTATTTTGTCTTAATTACGACAAATGGACAGGAACAACATCCCAAGTTCAGCATATTACTGAAAGCAAGCGGACATCTATTCTGACGTAAAAACACAGTGCTGCAGGCTGTAGGGAATGGTAAACCAAAGCGTCAATGAGGCTGAAAACGTTACAAGCCTTGTGAGGAGCGTATACCGGAGGTGTAAAGCTACCCTGACAGCTCCATCACAACATGATGAGTAAGTCCGCCATCATTAGCTTCCCTCCCGCTCCTAGTTAGAAAGACAAATCGTGATTGATTACACAAAAACCTGTTGATCCTGTTTCCAAGGAAATCTTCTGTCGAATCTTTTATGTGGGATTAATGTAGTTACATGAGCCGCTACTAGAGATGATTAAAGGGATTAGAAGAATTGTGACTGCCCATCACATCTACACAAAGGATACCACATATGCGGGGGTTGTTAGAAATTGCTAGCGTTGCAAATGTTTTTTTGGTCACTTTATTTGTTATGCAAATGAAATCAACAACAACATAAGTGACAACATTAAATTGACTTAAAGGGGTACTACCGTGGAAAACTTTTTTTTTTTTAATCAACTGGTGCCAGAAAATTAAACAGATTTGTAATTCATTTCTATTTAAAAATCTTAATCCTTCCAGTACTTTTTAGGGGCTGTATACTAAAGAGAAAAAAAAAAAAAAAGAAATGCATTTCCTGTGATATCCTGACCACAGTGCTCTCTGTTTTTCACCATTTTATATCCACGTTAAAGGGGTACTACCGTGGAAAACTTTTTTTGTTTTTTAATCAACTGGTGCCAGAGAGTGAAACAGATTTGTAAATCACTTCTATAAAAAAAATCTTAATCCTTCCAGTACTTTTTAGGGGCTGTATACTAAAGAGAAATCCAAAAAAAAAGAAATGCATTTCCTGTGATATCCTGACCACAGTGCTCTCTGCTGACCTCTGCTGTCCATTTTAGGAACTGGAGAAAATTCCCATAGCAAACATATGCTTCTCTGGACAGTTCCTAAAATTTACAGCAGAGGTCAGCAGAGAGCACTGAGGTCAGGACATCACAGGAAATGCATTTCTTTTTGGATTTCTCTTTAGTATACAGCCTCTAAAAAGTACTGGAAGGATTAAAATGTTTTAATAGAAGTGATTTACAAATCTGTTTAACTTTCTGGCACCAGTTGACTTAAAAAAAAAGTTTTCCACGGTAGTACCCCTTTAACATGGATATAAAATGGTGAAAAACAGTGGTAACCCAGACACAAGGTGGGATTTTATAATTGGTTTTACCTTGTTTTTGTGGTGTTGATTTATCGCAGTTGATGTTTAGAGACTTCATTGCCACCTTTGCTTTAGATCAACTTTTAGCAGTGATCATGAATGAATTTATCATGCACAATTTGCTGCAAATCTACAGACCTGGCTTACAAAACTGGCTGTGGACAGCAGTATTAAAAAGTTGCACATTTTGGCGCAACAGGTTAAAAAGTTGCATAAAAAGTTACTTAAAAGGGTACTCCCGTGGAAAACTTTTTTTTTAAATCAACTGGTGAAAGTTAAACAGATTTGTAAATTGCTTCTATAAAAAAAATCTTAATCCTTCCAGTACTTATTAGCTGCTCAATACTACAGTGGAAATGGTTTTCTTTTTGGAACACAGAGCTCTTTGCTGACATCATGAGCACAGTGCTCTCTGCTGACATCTCTGGCCATTTTAGGAACTGTCCAGAGCAGCAAATGTTTGTTATGGGGATTTTCTCCTACTCTGGACAGTTCCTAAAATGGAAGAGATGTCAGCAGAGAGCACTGTGGTCGTGATGTCAGCAGAGAGCTCTGTGTTCCAAAAAGAAAACCATTTCCTCTGTAGTATTCAGAAGCTAATAAGTACTGGAAAGATTAAGATTTTTTAATAGAAGTAATTTACAAATCTGTTTAACTTTCTGGCACCAGTTGATTTAAAAAAAATATGTTTTCCACGGGAGTACACCTTTAAGAGGAGTCATACAAAGTGGTATACTGAAGTGTAATTTACAAAAAGTGTACTAGCACCATATTTATCACATGCCGTGCAACCATTTAATAATCTTGGCGCGCATACATATTACCACCACACAAATTAAAGGAAAAAATATTCCCATACACCACCCTTGATACATTTCCCCCAACGTACCTCAAGCAGGATAGCATGCCATAATAAAACAAAGTAGCTGATTATTTCTTCCTTCAGCTAAAAACACATTTGTTTTAGGCAATACTGTAGGGGACCATCTTCTATCCAGACCCCACTGATGACAACTTTTGATTGGTCTGTCTTATTTGCATTTAAAGCGGCATTCCCATTTACAAATGTTATGTTATGTTGCAGTAATATACCGTATCGTGACATTCTAATCAATGTTGTAGTTTTACAACAGCTGGAGGTATCCTGGTTGGGAAACACTGCTCTATAGTAATTCTGGACATCATGTTCAGCAATTTACCCTGCACTGTTTGGAAGTCCCATAGTCAAGTTAATGGAGAATAAGCAAAGCATGTATTCTATATTATCATTCACTCGGGGGACAAGGTGCCTCAGTTCTTGTGATTGGTAGGGGTCCCTGTAACTGGACCCTAATGATCAGGTCATTATCCCCTATCCTGTGGATAACCCCTTTAAATAATACTGTGGGCCTGTCTTTGAAGGTAAAGTAGGGATGCTGGCTGCTGACCCTCCACTAAAAGTTTTGTGCAACATTCGCAGTTTATAAATACGGTACCACTGCCAGTTGAGAAATGAAAATGCCTTAAAGGGGTACTCCACTGGCCAGCCTCCCAGCTGTGTTTGTAACTAATGTTCCGAACGCTGTGCGCGTGCTGTGGGGGTCAGCCACACCTCCTCATAATGTCAGGCCATGCCCCATCAATGCAAGTCTATGGAAGGGGGTGTGGTGGCCGTTATGCCCCCTCCCATAGACTTGTATTGGGGGCATGATCTGATGTCATGAGGGGGTGTGGCCGAGCACGCTTAGCATTCGGAACTAAATGTTCCGTACTCAGCTGGAAGGCTGGCCAGTGGAGTACCCCTTTAAGAAAGCGAGTTTGCACAATTTGCCTTACACTTGTAAACAACTGAAAAGTCGCACAAAGAAAGAGCTTAGACGCACAAGCAACATTTCATGTGCCAAAGAAAACTTCTAAACAGCTTTATAAATCTCCCCCATAGTCCTTGCGGTCTTCCCCCTCTTCTTTCTCATGCCATACGCTGAAATAATGCACTTTCTTATCTATTGCCGACTAGAAAATGCCCATACATAGTTTGAGGGCAATATCCAATAATACACGTTACCCATGCAGTATACTTTTGGCAGAAAAAACTGAAGTGTCCAGATGGAATCTTCATGATGCCAGGAAAGCATACAAACCCAATACATCTATTCTCACAGTGAGAAGGAAAGCAGAGAACTAAGACCTGCAAGGCAATAATGCTAAGTAAGAACAATTTTACTTTTTTGACAATTAAGATGGCATTTACGGCCATTCATGCTGAGTTTGCTGGAAGCAAAGAAAGTGCTCGGCTTATAGTAGTAAAAAGTAGCAGTCAAACAAAATATGGACAGATGATGCAGCCCAGAAGAATATCCCCTCTTCATTACAAGGTTAATAGCAAGAAATCTCTGCAACACTCACATTTTCACCATCTCAGATGTGAAGGTTACTGACCAGCGATTCGCCGTCTGTTCTAACCCGAACTCTGTTAATATGAAACTATGTACAGTCTGATGTGGCTGAATGCAAGTCAAGTGCCACAAACATTGTTCTCATATTGGCTGAGGCTCAAAATCACTGCTGTCAGATCGGAGAGGCAAGCTTCCTTAGGCTGAGAGCAGGAAGAAGGCGTAGGTGTAGAGAGAGTATTCATTGTTTGGATTTTAAGTTGGGTTCACTACAAAAGGCTATAGACTGCAGGTCAAAGTGGAAGTACAGAAGCACGTCTAAGTATTTCATTTCAGAACATTAACCCATCCAATCCTTTTGTAAATGTGTCAATGTTTTCGTTTACACGGATGAAGAAACAGTATAAAACATTATACGCCCTACTGTCCAGTTCGCACTGAGTATTTCAGTTGTTGTCAAAAGCTAAAATGACCATTGAGAAACGCTGCAGGTCCCACTTACACTGGGCATTGTGGTGTATTTTATTTATTTATTTTTGCTCATGCAATTCAAATAAAGCAATATAAATGACAAGTTATTATCCTCCTCCTAAATTGGGCTAATCTTTATCCATTTAGTAAAATACAAGGGAGGAGTTTTAAAAGAAGAAATCTCAGGCTATTCTCGAAGTCAAATATACAGTATATATCCAAAGAAACTTTGTGGAACATTAAATTCCTGCTGTATTTCAAATAACTTAAGGGTACCTGCTGCGAACAAGGCCTCTATTGCTTTTACACAGTATCTGCTCCAGACTTTTTCTAATTCTAAATCACTCAAAGGGTACAAATTTTAGTTTTTTTCCACCTTAAATTTTTATAGTATTCCCAAATTTATTTTTGTCATATTACAAATCGGAGTGCTTTATATGACAAATCTGTTTATATGTATAGGTTGTTCTGCGTTTTCTGTTAAATAGTAGTGTTACGGTGAGCATTCCAGTCCGGCACTCCGACTGTGAGTGCTCACCTCCCCGCTCTCCCAGCCGGGCTGCGATTCGCATCGAGGGACGCGCCCACATGCGAGTCGCGACCCGCTTCTCACCTGCCTCCGCTCTGTTGTTCCCGGCACGCGCGTCTCCACCTCCTAGGGCGCGTGCGCGCCAGCTTCTTGAAATTTAAAGGGCCAGTGCACCATTGATTGGTGCCTGGTCCTTCTGCCAGGTTATTTAAGGCAGCTCCGCCCCTTCCTTCCTGCTGGATCTTCAGTGCCCCATAGCCTGAGATTAAGCGTGTCTATTGTTCTGTTGCCTTGCTTGTGTTTTCTGACCCTTCCGCTACGTTAATTGACTACTCATTCTTGCCGCCTTCCCTGACCTTACTGCTAAGTCTGACTACGTCTCTGCCTCATCCTTCTGTACCTCGCGTCGCCCAGCTACCTTTGTGGTCGAGTCGTATTGGGGGTAGCGATGGGCTCTGGTGAAGATCAGCGGCACCTTAGACTCCGCTCCCCCATATGGCCTGTGTCATCTGCCACACAGGTCAGTGGATCCACATCCAGCTTTGTGACAAGTAGTTGAGATGAGTATACTTTGAAGCTTGGCAAGTTAATGCCTCCCTCTTTTAGAGGGTGCTTAGATATAAAAAATTTTTGTTTTTGTTTTATTTTAGTCTTATTTTAAGTCTTATTTTTTGCCTTGGTTAAAAATAATTTTTTTGTTAGGAGAATCTTGAATACTTTGTAGTGATTCTGAAATGTACCAGGCTTCCAGTTGATTCCAGGGTACCAAGGCGGTACTAATCCAAACAACCTCATGAGCTATATTTAACATTGCAAGCCAGTGAAAACATTCCAAGAAAAATGTATCATTTGAGAGCCATAATGTGCCAAGAATCATAACATTTTGTTATAGGTGTTTTGTATAAAATAAGCCCCTAAAGTTTAGCTTTTCATCGAAGAGAAATCCAGAGAGTATCATTAGTCAGGGCCTTACTGCTGGATGACAAAATGAGTTAACGTCTTACATACAATATATTTTCTGTGGAAATTATTCACTTGTCACTCACAAAACATCCTCTCTCCTTTCCCCTGCACAGCAATAATAAAAAATTCAGTGCACATTAAAAGGGCAAATATCCATCTAGGGAAAGCGCCATTAATCTGAAAGTAGATGAGAAAGGGGCTCAGCACCGGAATGGAAGCCCTGATAAAGAACTGAAGGCACGGTTAGGTAAGTGTCACGCTTGGGGGTAAATCACATCGGAGATCGGATAGGATGCAAATACTATGTTCTAAAGTCTTAGCAGGCTTAAGCTGACATTTTTCTTGGCTGCAGTTCATGCTTTAGAGTTAAGAAAAAAAAATACAGTTGTAATTGTCTGTCTGTAACTCTATTCACCTGTCAGAAAGAGTATATCACCCAGTTAAATAAACTCTAACCACAGAAAAGGTCAAAGGGAAATATTTTTTCTAAGGTGTTACATTCTAGGCAGTCTGACAAAGGTATGTTATGTTACTTTTAGTTGCATTACCACTATGTCAACGTTGTTAAAGGCAAACCTTAGCAAAGTGGAATCTACATGAACACTGACATTACAGGATAATGCAGCAGAAGATGTATTGGTCACTGTAATACTGTATGGTCCACACATAACAAATAGTTATGGTTGTAAGCTTCTTACCTTTCACTGTAGTCATCACAAACTAAACCTGGCTCTACAGAATGGATTTGACTGGATGTTGTCTTTTACACAACAAATAATAACACAAATAACAAAAACGAGTCAATGGCAACTAAAAGGATATCCCTAGACCTTCACTGGCAAACCATAACTGTTTACTGTATATCATAGAGAGAGAGAGAGATCGTCATATGAGAATGTAGCAAATAAAAATTTACCTCTAATTTTTTTTTATGTAAAAAAAGTTACACATATAAATCTCAAAATTGTACCTCATTAAAAAGATGCAAAAGTTGTTAGTGAGTCAATGTGCTGGTAATTTGCGGAAGCTTTATTTTTGGCAAGTCCCATTATCGGACTTGCCAAATCCCACAGCATGTGCTGTATGGTCCAGAAGTCACTTTCACTATTCATTTCTATGGTACGAGCATTGTCAGTCCCAATGAAATGAATAGTCAAAGTGACTTCTGATCTACATAGCAGATACTGTGGGATTCGGCTCTAATATGCATGCATACCATACCAACAAGTCACTGCTCCGGCCAAACATAAGTAATGACACAGTATGTTGACATTGTCCTTGGATAAGGAGTTTTATTGAGGCCCCACAAAGTGGTACATGCTCTGCCGTCTAACGTCATTGTTCAGCCAGCTGTAACATTTGGTGGGTAGGTATAATGCAATAGGATTGCTTTTCAGGGGTTGGCCTAGGTCCCAAGGTTCCAGTCAAGGGAAATCTTAATGCTTCAACATACCAAGAATTTTTGGACAACTGTATGCTTCCTATTTGTGGATACAGTTTGGGTTTGGGCTTTTACTGTTCCAGCATGACTGTGCCCCAGTGCACAAAGCAAAGTCCATAAAGACATAGTTGGATGAGTTTGGAGTAGAATAACTTGTTTGGCTCACACAGAACCATGACTTAAAACCCATTTAGCATAGGGATGAACTAGAACCAAGATGGCCCTCTTGTCCAACATCAGTGTCTGACCTCACACATGCTCTTATGAATGAATGGGCAAACGTTCCTACAGACACCACCAAAATCTTGTACAAAGTCTTCCCAGAAATGTGGAAGCTGAAGCTGTTACAATTGTAAAGGGGATTAACTTCATATTAATGCCTATGGATTTACAAAGGGATGTCCTAAAGTCTTTTCTATGTAGAATGTGCAGATGTCCCAACACATTTATCCATATAGTGTATTCAGTTTAATTGACCTATTATATGAGACTAAAAAAAACTTCAAATCTGCTTTGTATCATAAAAGTCAAAGGACCATATATTGGATAACTAAAGCAGAAAATATCACATTGGATTCATTACTCTAATAATTTCATAGGTCCTTAGATCCAGTCCCAAATTGAAATTAAGAAAGACAAAATTGATTTAACAGATGCAAACCTAGACAATTTTTCACCAATTGTCTTATTTTTCTTAGATTAGCTCTAAAGAAAAACCATAGTAACTAAACATTACATATTACATAAGATCAACTAGAATGGATTCCTCAGTTCAGATGCTCAGTCTAATAATTGCTTGTTAAGCTGTAATAGGGACATTAGCTATATAAAATGACCAAGTAAATGAGGATACCAGTAATATGCCACAAGCCATTCACCTGTACGAGCACTAACAAGCGAGCGGAGCAGTTTTTTGAGCTCACCAATTATGATTATTCAGCTATAATGAGAATAAATATCAGATTTCTGTACACAGATGAATATTACATAATTGTACGCGCTACAATTCCATGCCGAGGTTGGCTATAGCTAACATAATGTTCAGAACTAAAGATCCAGCCTGCAGAAAATGGAAGAATTCATTCTAAATTGCTATAAACACCTAGGCAGGAATATATAATTAGAATAATTTTAGTGTTTAGCCATCCCTAAAGCATATTTTTATACAGAAGGACAAGCAAATGTTTCTGAGTCACTGGGGACTGAAAAGACAACTTAATTTCCTTTTACAAGTATAATAACCATCCAGCAAATACAGAAAAACATATGTGTGGATACTTTACAGTAGTATTAACAATTTTGCCTACCTTAGTGAACCATTGACACAGTGTTAAAAGTCTAAGCTGTGAATCAAGCCCTGGGGTGAGATCTAATACTTAAATGTATCACTTGTTTAGTCCTTCTTTGCAGTCTCTCTAAGGAGAGATTTATTAAGCATTAGCCTGGTGAAAAACGTACCACATTTATATGAACTTTTACCTGCAAACAGGTAAACAGTTTAACTAAATTAAGACCCAGAGCTAACTTTCAATCAGGGCAAATGGATAGCCTGAGCTGCACCATACATCAATAAGTCTATGCACTGGTGGGGGATTTTTTTTTATAACGACGTGATGGAAATTGGTCTTAAAGGGGTTGTCCCACCTTGTCAACTGGTTATTTCTGGTCACCTCCAGCCTGTTTTCAGCCACAGGAGGAGGTTGGAAAAGCCAAAAACAGCAAAGGCAGGGAAATTATGCCCGGCAGATAACTCTGTCTATGTAACTCAGAGAGTAACTTTCCCACCTCAGCTGTTTTTGGCTGTGCCGACAACCTCCAGCAGCTACAAACAGGCAAGAGTTGGCCAGAAAAGGCAAATTAACACAGTAGAACAACCTCTTAAATAAATCTCCCCCTATGTCCCACTTTCCCTATGCCTTGGGTCAACTCACTCACTTTCCCCTCTCCATAGACTTGTAAACAAGGGCGACGCTAGGGGGAGGGATGCTATAGCCCTGCGACTTGGGCCCTTAGCCCCGGGTTTCAGGATGCCTTTTTTTTTGGATTGCTGATGTACACTGTAGATGTGTGCATGTTTGTGTGCACTTATGTATGATGTGTGCATGTGTGTATGATGTGTGCATGTATGTATGATGTGTGCATGTATGTATGTATGATCTGTGCATGTGTGTATGATGTGTGCATGTATGTATGATGTGTGCATGTGTGTATGATGTATGATGTGTACATGTATGTGTGTATGATGTGTGCATGTGTATGATGTGTACATGTATGTATGCTGTTTGGGTGTATATGATGTAACTTGTAAAACTTGCATTAAAATTTTGGCCGCCAAAATTTAAATGCTAAATCAGTATTTCCAAACCATCTGTTGCAAAAATACCAACTCCCAGCATGTCAGGACAGCCTTTGGCTCTCTGGGCTGGGAGTTGTAGTTTTACAACAGCTGGAGGCACCCTGGTTGGGAAACACTGTCCTAAGTAATAAAAGGGGCACAGGAAAAATATTTTAAAAAAAACTATGCTCACCTATCCCAGTCCCCATAGTTCTGCCGTAGCTCCCATTTTCCTCTGTGGGGTCCCAGTATCTTTTCTCTGTCCTCGAAAAGTTCTGGTCTCAGGACCTTTCCTGTTCAGCCAATCAGTGGCTGCAGTGGTGTCATGTGTCAGTCCAGTGATTGGCTGAGCGGGAAAGGTCCTGAAACCATCATTTGTTGGGGGGCAGAGAGAAGATACCGGGAATGCACAGAGGAGAAGGGATCAGCAGGGGACTAATGTGAGAAGGGTGGGGGAGAAATGTGACAATTGTGGGGGAGAAGCCTGAGGACGTTTTGTTGGGTGGTGGAGGGGGTTTTGGATGAAGAGCCTGAAGCAAGACTTACGGGTCTGGAGGGGGACAGAGGAGTCAAGAGAAGGGTGGGGGGGGGGGGGAGAAGAGGGTCTGGAGGAGGTAGACAAAGGAGTCTGAAGAGGGGGAAGAAGGGTCTGTAGGAGGAAGACCGAGGGGTCTGGAGAAGGACGACAGAGGAGTCTGGAGGAGGAAGACCAAGGGGTCTGGAGAAGGAGGACAGAAAAGTCTGGAGGAGGAAAACTGAGGGGTCTTGAGAAGGAGGACAGAGGAGTCTGGAGGAAGCATACTGAGGGGTCTGAAGAAGGAGGACAGAGGAGTCTGGAGGAGGAAGATTGAGGGGTCTGGAGAAGGAGGACGGAGGAGTCTGTAGGAGGAAAACTGAGGGGTCTGGAGAAGGAGGACAGAGGAGTCTGGAGGAGGAAGACTGAGGGGTCTGGAGAAGGAGGAGAGAGTAGTCTGGAGGAAGAAGACTTAGGGGTCTGGAGAAGGAGGACAGAGGAGTCTGGAGGAAGAAGACTGAGGGGTTTTGAGAAGGAGGACAGAGGAGTCTGGAGGAAGACTCAGGGGTTTGGTGAAGGAGGACAGAGGAGTCTGGAGGAGGAAGACTCAGGGGTCTGGAGAAGGAGGAGAGAGGAGTCTGGAGGAGGAAGACTCAGGGGTCTGGAGAAGGAGGACAGAGGAGTCTGGAGGAGGACAGAGGAGTCTAAAGGAGGAGGACAGAGGGGTTTGAAGGAAGACAGTGTGTGACAGTTTTATTATTACAGGTAGAGTGTGTGTGGTAGGGGCACAGTTTCTGGCAAGGTTATATTTAGGGGGTATTATGTCTGACAGGGTTATATTCAGGTGGCATAGTTTCTGTCAGGATTATAATGCTTATTGTCTTTATACAGACGATGAGAATCCTCTGACAAATTAAGGAACCAATGATGTCCAGCTGTCAGACTCTGTAGAGAAGATGTTCCCCAATCTGTGGCTCTCCAGCTGTTACAAAACTACAACTCCCATAATGCCTGGGATGGGAGTTGTAGCTTTACAACAGCTGGAGAGCAACTTGAACTGATGTGATTGGTTGGGCTCCCAGCAGTCAGACCCCCACCAAAAAAAAATTGGGTGACTTTGCCAAAATGCCCACTCCAGGTTTTGGTCCCAGTCCGGCCCTGTCACAGTCTAGGGGGTGTGGTTGAGGGTGTGGGTAGGGGTGTGGCTTGGGTGTGGTTAGGGGTGGGGTTGAGTTGTGGGCTCTAGACCTAGCAATGCCCCTGCTTGTACAGAAAACATGTAATCTGATCTCTCAGTGAGCTGCTGGTCAGTCTAATAAACAGTGAAAGAATTGCAAATGTTCTTACATTTGTTTGTTTTAAAGTTAACCATTTAATATGTCCCTCCAATTCAATTATACCACCTGTTCTGATGTTGGGCAAGAAGAGTAGCAGTGTGTACACTGGACAGTACAGTTGTTTAGGTACCCCTACAATGTGTTATGTTTAGAAAATGGACTGAAGATGGTGTGTATGAGACAAACTGTGTGCCATGCATTTTCCCCTCAGGCTTTGCACTAGGCATAACATAGTCAGGAAAATGTTTCAATCTATTTATGCCAGTTTTCTGGCATAAATATAGTGAAAAATAGGACATTCAGCTGAATAGCATATTTATGAAGTCCCTATGCTACAGGGCTTTATAATTGCACTGAATTTCTTTAAGAAGGATTTTCAACACTTTCCTTTGAGCTAAAAATGTTCAAACACACAATACTCACTTGGAGTATTGTGCGCAATACTGGAGGCCGTATCTCCAAAAGGATATAGATACTCTAGAGAGAGTTCAGAGAAGAGCTACTAAACTAGTACATGGATTGTAGGATAAAACTTACCAGGAAAGGACCTTTACATGTATAGTTTGGAAGAAAGAGGAGACAGAGGGGATATGAGAGACTTTTAAATACATAAAGGGAATAAACACGGTAAAGGAGGACAGAATATTTAAAAGAAGAAACACTGCCACAATAGGACATAGTTTTAAATTAGTGGGGCAAAGGATTAAAAGTAATATCAGTAAGTATTACTTTACTGAGAGAGCAGTGGATGCATGGAATAGCCTTCCTGCAGAAGTGGTCGCTGCAAATACAGTGAAGGAGTTTAAACATGCATGGGATAAGCATAAGGCTATCCTTCATATAAGATAGGGCCAGGGACTATTGATAGGATTCAGATTATTGGGCAGACTAGATGGGCCAAATGGTTCTTATCTGCCGACACATTCTATGTTTCTACACTGCTCAAAAAATAAAGGGAACACTAAGATAACACATTCTAGATCTGAATGAATGAACTAATCATATCAAATACCTATGTCTTTACATTGTTGAATGTGTTGACACCAAAATCATACAAAAATTATCAATGGAAATCAAATTTATCAACCCATGGAGGTCTGGATATGGAGTCACACTCAAAATCTAAGTGGAAAACCACCCTACAGGCTGATCCAACTTTGATGTAATGTCCTTAAAACAAGTCAAAATGAGGCTCAGCAGTGTGTGTGGCCTCCACGTGCCCGTATGACCTCCCTACAATGCCTGGGCATGCTCCTGACTCCCGGATAGTCTGTGGCACAACGTGGCTTTGGTGGATGGAGTGACACATGATGTCCCAGATGTGCTCAATCGGATTCAGGTTGGGGAACGGGCGGGCCAGTTAATAGCATCAATGCCTTCCTCTTGCAGGAACTGCTGACACACTCCAGCCACATGAGGTCTAGCATTGTCTTACATTAGGAGGAACCCAGGGCCAACTGCACCAGCATATGGTCTCACAAGGGGTCTGAGGATCTCATCTCAGTACGTAATTGCAGTCAGGCTACCTCTGGAAAGCACATGGATGGCTGTGCGGCCACCCAAAGAAATTCCACCCCACACTATTACTGATCCACCGACAAACCGGTCATGCTGGAGGATGTTGCAGGCAGCAGAACATTTTCCATGGCATCTCCAGACTGTCACGTCTGTCACATGTGCTCAGTGTGAACCTGCTTTCATCTGTGAAGAGCACAGGGCACCAGTGGCGAATTTGCCAATCTCGGTGTTCTTTGGCAAATGCCAAACGCCCTGCACGGTGTTGGGCTGTAAGCACAACCCCCACCTGTTGACGTCGGGCCCTCCTACCACCCTTATGGAGTCTGTTTCTGACCGTTTGAGTGGACCAGTGCTTCTCCTGCTCCTCCTTGCACAAAGGTGGAGGTAGCGGTGCTACTGCTGGGTTGTTGCCCTCCTACGGCTTCCTCCACGTCTCCTAATGTACTGGCCTGTCTCCTGGTAGCGCCTTTATGCTCTGGACACTACGCTGACAGATACAGCAAACCTTCTTTCCACAGCTCGCATTGATGTGCCATCCTGGATGAGCTGCTCTACCTGAGCCACTTGTGTGGGTTCTAGCTTCGTCTCATGCTACCACTAGAGTAAAAGCACCGCCAGCATTCAAAAGTGACCAAAACATCTGCCAGGAAGCATAGGAACTGAGGATTGGTCTGCTGAACCACTTCTTTATTGGGGGTGTCTTGCTAATTGCCTATAATTTCCACATGTTGTCTGTTCCATTTGCACAACAGCATGTGAAATTGATTGTCAATCAGTGTTGCTTCCTGAGTGGACAGTGTGATTTCACAGAAGTGTGATTGACTTGGAGTTACATTGTGTTGTTTAAGGCTTTCCTTAATTTTTTTGAGCAGTGTATAAATGTTACAGTTTATGTTCACATCTGCATTGTATGCCTCTATCACAGATTCCATCAAGTTTGTCGGAACTGACATTAGTTTCACTTTTTTTTCTGCCTTTTTATATGTTGCTTGATTTTATACTATTTTACGGATGAAATAGTAACAAATCACTGTCATAGAAGCAAAGCGTGTTACAGCTCACCCCATAGTGAGCGCACGGGCCTGACCTGGACTTTGTCCCAAAGTAGCTGAAAGAAAAGTGAATACCCAGCGCCCAACTCAGGAACCTTTTCACTATTATAAAGCCATGGGAGACATCACAGGAACAGGGTAAAATGACACGTTTCGGCTTTACTCAGTCTTAGTCATACAAGGGTTAAACACACTTGGATCTTCTAATATATGAGAGGGACAGGTGAAGTACTCCATGGAATCAGGATGCATCCCCGGGACCACCTACATACAATTACAAATGTTGTACAAAACACCATAAAATGTACATAACATAGAACATGAAAAAAAGAGTGAATATAAAAGTACAAAAAAATTGTTAAAATCAAATTATAAACAGAACAAGCAAAAAACACCCTGCTGCTGCGATTCGATTGTACCCAAGCAAAATAAATGGATGGGAACAAAAGAAACCTGGGAGGAGTGAGTCCATGAAGGAATTTCTGTGCGTGCAACTACATATTTGTATAGAAACTAATTGACAGGGCCTGAGCACGTGCAGGGCAGTTCTTAATAATGCAGGATTGTTTCTTGTCTTCTATTCAGACCATGCAGAAATCTTGTGTTTAACTTCAGTATCCAAAACACCTCAAGGTCCACTATCTTCTGTTTCAAATTTCCACCCCTCAATAGCAAGGTTACTCTTTCTATGCCTTGAAGCTGAAGGCAAGATGTATTGCCCCTGTGCTTCTTCGCACAGTGTTCTGTGACCATCCACACAGGTCGTGACTGAAAATGTGCTACATCTGACAGATGTTTGCGTATTTTGGTTTTTAGTGAGTTGGTCGTGCAACCCACATATTGCAATCCACAGTCACGACATGTGAAGAGATACACAACTTCGACTGTATTACAGTTAATGTAGTGTTTTATCAGGAACGTGTCATTATTGTTGGATGATGTGAAATGTGTGGAATTAACCATGTGGTTACAACAGGTGCATTTATTTGCCCCACATTTGTAAGAGCCTGTATAATTTAACCACGTAGGTTTCCTAGCTGGGTGATCCATGAATAAGCTGGGCAAAATCAATTGGCCAATGGTAGGAGCCTTTTTGGATACACAAGTATAGCCATGTTTAAGAGCCTTTTTGAAATTAGGATCAGTATATAAAATTGGCATATGTTTGTCAATAATATTTTTTACGGCTCTAAAATCAGTGCTATACTGTGTTGAAAATACAATAGGCATTCATTGTTTTTTTGTCTTGCTACACTTGTGACTGTCCTGGGATCTTATTGGATCCCTACAATTTTTTCCCTTGGCAATGGCTACTGCCCTGGAAATAGTCCATTGCGGATAGCCCCGATGTGTGAACCTGTTGCTCATGGAAACTGCTTCAGCGGAGAAATCACTGTCCAATGTGCAATTGCGGCGCACCCTAATCATTTCACCTACGGGTTAATTTTGCACTATGTGTACGGGGTGACAAGAGGTGGCATGAAGGATGTAATTGACAGTAGTCTTCTTCCTATACATGGCAGAGATTACCCTGCCAGTCACCCCGCAAACACAGATCCAAAAAATTAACTGTGTCCAACTGATGATCAACGGTAAATTTCAAATTGAGGCTCTTCAGATTAATGAAATCCGAAAAACCTTTGATGCCGCTACATCGGACCCCCATATAAATAGGAGGTCATCGATGTAGAGGTCATACCACACAAGATGTGCCCTACAGGGGTTTGAGGGGGTGAAAAGAATCTCCCTCTCCCACCAACACATATAAATGTTGGCAAGAGAGGGGGAGAATTTCACCCCCATCGACGCTCCTGTTACTTGGAGAAAGAATAAGTCATTGAACATAAAATAATTGTGACCCAAAAAAAAATTCCACCACCAATAAAATATATTCACGTAACTCCAAAGAGTAGCGGGAATGTGTATCTAAAAACCAGGACAGGGCTAACAGAGCAAGATTATGTGGGATCGCAGAATATTATGAGGTGTATCGCCCCTTGTTCAGACACAATACTGCAGTGAAACAATTAATGTGTGCTGGTGATGGTGCTAAACTTGCGTGAAAACTTGAAGTACATATGCACATCCGAGAGAAGAAAGTAACCCAAGCGCACTCACCACGCTTCTTTACTGTTTCTTCATTCCATATCTCATATGAACAAGGTACAGGGAGGTGACATACGAGAGGTTAAAAAAAAAAGAGATATGGAATAAAGAAACAGTAAAGAAGCAACTAACGTGGTGAGTGCGCTTCAGTTACTTTCTTATCTCGGATGTGAATATTAGGAGGTCACATCAGCTGACCCAAATATTCTGTTCTTGCTAACAGATCTGGTCCATCATATCAAGGAGATATTTTGTATCCATGATATGGCCAGGCATGTGCGGAATGAGGGGCTGGAGTAAAGAGTCCACCCAGACACATAGTCGCTCAAGGGATGAAATCCAACTATGGGCCTGAGTGGAGGAGGAAATATCTCCTTGTGCACTTTTGGAAAGGAATGAAATATAGGAACTGTCATACTATCATAAGTCACTGTCATACTATCATAAGTCACTGTCATACTATCATAAGTCACTGTCATACTATCATAAGTCACTGTCATACTATCACAAGTCACTGTCATACTATCACAAGATAAATAAACCAGAAACAGAAATCAGTTAACAAATACCATTAAACAACCATATAATAACCTTGAAACAAACATATTATAGGACAAACCAGCAGAAAAATAGCCTTGGCGTTATTTACCATTATGCACCTATTGGCCTGTGTCTAGGGGGAATAACTTGAGTAAATTATAAATGTAAAAAAAATATTTTTTGATTTAGTTGCTGAAAAAAAAAACCCACTGAATTCACATGGATCAGGACAGCTGATTTCAGATTTGCAGCTGCAACATACTTACTATGTTTGTTGATCAGTTGACTTTGTCAACTATGATGGTACAAGCTGTTAACAAAGTTGGCTATATGCAGGGCCGTATTTACAGCTTGCGCTACCCTAGACACTGTTTATACACCCCATTAGGGTGATTCCACGTGTGTCAAAAATTTTTCATGCAGATGAGGATTTTGATGAGGATTTTGTTGCAGATTCTCCATGGATCTCACCCCTTTACACAAAAAGTGGTAAAATCAATCAGGATTCCTGATTGATTTTACCACTTTTTGTGTAAAGGGGTGAGATCCATGGAGAATCTGCAACAAAATCCTCATCAAAATCCTCATCTGCATGAAAAATTTTTGACACACGTGGAATCACCCTAATGGGGTGTATAAACAGTGTCTAGGGTAGCGCAAACTGTAAATACGGCCCTGCATATAGCCAACTTTGTTAACAGCTTGTACCATCATAGTTGACAAAGTCAACTGATCAACAAACCGGTTTATAAGACAACTCCACCTTCACAAAGACACTTTGTAAAAGCCGCAGCAGTATTTTGTATGAGTATCTATAAGCCAAAATCAGAAGTAGGTCCAAAATACAGAAAATATAAAACAAAGCATTATAGGCATTATAATTTTTCGCAATGTAGATTTCATTCTTGATTTGGCTTACAAATACCGACTATAATACTGTTCTGTAAGGGCTTACACAGTAAAAAGAATCAGTAACATTTGATCTGCAGTGCTGATCTTGAATGGCAAAATAGGAAACAATGTGACTGTTCAAATATTGGAAACTAGGCCACACAGTGATTAGGCCTCACCATGTAAGTTGGTCATAGGACACTGCCCCCTGTGTCTCCCTGCTAGCTATGCCTTTGGGAAAAGGAAATAGATTATGGCAATGTCTTTGGTATTTTGGGGTATGGCTAAATATATTTTGTGGGCCTACAAGTTGACTAGAGTTAGGTCTAAATTGCCAATTTCTATAACAAATATAGTATATACTTATTTGTGTTTCAAGTAGACTTTCCCTACTGAATGCTCCTATGTGTCTGGATGAAACTAAAACATAATGAGGGAATAGTGTGTCACTGTGTGCATATCTTATGACCAAACAGAATATATGCAAGAAAGACCTCTACACGTACTACTAGAGCTAGACTAGAAGCATGACTAGAACAGATGTGATCAGCTCTTAACTGTGTTTTCCCGGCTGCCCTATAACCCCTGTTTGTGTTGTTACTTATGAGCCGAAATTCCTTTCCCAAGATACAATGATGTTTAAATGTGCATGCCAACACAATGAGTGCGCTCCATAAGTAGTTATCACCATAGGCGTGCCACATGGTGTGCCGGGTGTACCTGGGTAAACCCTGATCAAGCCTCAAACTTGAGGCTCTATTACCTCCGTGCTGCACTGCCTTGCTGTGAATTTGTTGAGGCCTGTTGCTACAGGACAGGCAAAGCAAACAATTGCTTGGGGCCCCGAGCTGACTCCATGTCTATTTTGCTTGGGGCCCCCAAATTCCTTCAAACGGCCCTGCATTTGTTTCCATGCCGACCCAATCCTCCTACACTATGCGAGCGATATCGCCGCTCAGTGTGGGACGGACATGCTCCTCCTCCAGACTTCCCCTGTAGCATGCGCGGCACATTCCGTGACGTCACGCGGAGGCGGAGTCACGGCAAAGCAAGGGTGAGGCACGGCCTGGTGGTTACTGCGCAATACCAGCAGCATTACTTTCGGTATCTCACTCTCTCAGAACGGATTACGGCAGCCAATATCTGCTAGAGGTGATTTTTTTTTATTTTTAAATCATCAATTTGTAATAAATTGTGTAATTTATTGATTAATTATTAATTCATTATTATTATGATAGTGTACGCTAGCACTACCATCTTTCTATGGATTCTCTAGTTAGTTTGTCACCATAATGTTTTAGTTTAACATCTTTAATGATAACAGCTATTGTCTATTTATTTTATATATATTTTTCAGATTTTTTTTCCCTCAGCCATGTTTATTTCTTCTTCCTTCATTCTGCATTTTTTATTTCATTTACTCATTTGTTCAGCCTCAGTCAGACCCATCTGTGTCACATATTAGAGGGGCAAATGGCTCCTACTGATAGTTTAGATTCAAATACAGATTGTTCTGATTTATTGTTTTAAACTTGCATGATACTACATATTGTTCGCACAGAGCATCTGACCTGGGCTGGTTTACTGAGTGCAATTCCCATAGAGATCTCATGAGCAAATTGTGTAGGTCTGTTTATGTATGTGTGCATGCAAGCAAGAGTGTATTTGTGTGTGTGTGTGTGTGTGCATGTATATAAAAAAAAAAAAAATATATATATATATATATATATATATATACACGCACGTGGGCGGCATGAGTTTATGCTTTAGGGTGCACACCCTAATGCAATAGGCTGCGCACACCTATGCCAAGGTTATGCCAAGGTCACATGCCAAGGTTATTTGAATGTGAAAAAATACCACACTGAACTGGCATTATAGCTAAAGTTCCTACATGATTAACTTCACTTGCTATTGTACTGACCAACCTAGGTTTTTTTGTGACTGATTTACTTCCTCCAGTACAATTGTGTTCTGCAAATTCTGTAGCTAGGACAATCTAAACTGGTGAAACTTGCACTATGACCTCCTGTCTGCCTCCAGTGAACTTTCTTAGTGGCCTTGTTTAGCAGTAACCTGCATGTGGGAAAATATAAGACATTCCCATTCTGTCTAAATAGACATTTTATTGTCTAAGAACTTTCGCATTAAATAAGAAAGAAAGTTTTCCCACATACACTGTATTCATATACACACTAATCAGCAATAATGTTAAAACCGGTGAAAGGGAACCAGCAACAGGGTCACAGAAACCCAGGAGTAACTGATGAGTATGGGGAGTGAAGGCTAACCTATATGATCCGATCCCACAGAGGAGCTACTGTAGCACAAATAGATTAAAAGTTTAATTCCGACTATGACATAGGTGTTAAAGTACATGGTCCACAGCTTGTTGTATATGGGGCTGAGTACTGTGGCTGAGAGAATTAGAACACTATATAAGGTGGCCTCATTGGATGAATTGTGTCATCATGATGTTCTGCGCCATGTCCATCTGGGAAACCTTGGCTTCTGGCATTTATTTGGCTGTTACCTTGCCACGTACCCTTAACCTAAATATTGCAGCTGATCATCCTGCAAAAATTGTTCCGGAATAGTTTGAGAAACACCTCAAATGGTTCAAGGAGCTGACTTGGCTTTTAAATTCCCAAGATCTCAATTCAATCGATTTGGTTAACATGTCCAGTCATATGTTATCCAAATGCTGGGAGGTATGTTAGAGTATACAATGCATGTATCATCGTTCAGGCAAAAAATGTTTACTAAAAGCAGGGGATTTGTTTATTTTTATTCCAATAGGAGATGCATTAGAAAAAGAAAATATTCCTTTAGTACCTATTAGGGTAAGACCACAAGTTGCAGACATCAAAATCTGTTACATGCATATTGTTCTGCACATTTGCAGTAGGTTTGAACATATACATAGAAAAAGGGGGGGGGGGGGGGGATCTGTTGTGAAGGTCCATGGAATATACATTGCCTGAAATTCTTTTATCATTTATAATATCACCTATAATATTGTCAAATGCAGATCTTACAAAATCCCAGTTTTCGTTAGGGGAATATAAGTGTAATTGCATGTCTTTAAGAAATGTTACACTAAGATAAAGCAGGCTTTACTTTGTATTCTGTCTCAAGTGGCTTCCTGGTATAAGGACTCCTACACACTTGTGATTTCCGTGTCCCGTTTACAATACAGATTGAAAATTAGTTTTTTTTTTTATTGTAAGAAAAGTCTTTCCGAAAATTGCTTTAATTGCACCGAGACTCTCCGAGCATTAAGATGCCAGACTGTGATTCACAGCAGCCTGCATGTTACCTAACCAGGACTGACTATGCATCTCTAGAGCAAGAAGTAGAAACAAAAATAGAAAATGGTGCGCACCTCGTGTAGATTACCCAATGGCATGATAGGAAAACAGGGCCAAATGAATGGACCTTTACCTGGTAGAGTTATGCTCAGAGCATAACATCTGGGACGGGATGTAAAGAGTGATTGCAGCCTCGTGGTCCCTCCGGCAATCCAATAATGAAGTCTGGTAGAACAATAGCAGCAACAACAAGGAAGGTAGAAAACACCCCCAAAGTGGGACGTCAATCAGGGCGCAGATCTCTCAGGTAGATGGAAATGGTAGGAATTTATTTTAGAAATAAACATGCAACACAAGGATAAAAGCATTTCCAGTCTGGACTGGGTTCTTCATCAGGCACTAATTCAACACTATTTACAACCAGTTATAAAACAACACTAAAATTGCTTCCAGGTATGTGGACCGCACTGACGAACCGGAACTAGTCCAGGTACGGACCAGAATAATAAAACATCATAAAACCATGAAACATATAGAGAAAATCTGTAGAGAATTGAAGACACAAGATAAAACATTACTAATCAATAAATAAGATAAAAATTGCTATTTAAAGGGGAACTCAGGTGGAAATTTTTTTTTGACAAATTAACTGGTGACAGAAAGTTAAACAGATTTGTAAATTACTTCTATTAAAAAATCTTAATCCTTCTAGTACATATTAGCTGCTATATAAAACAGAGAAATTTGTGAATTTCTTTTCTGCCTGACAACAGTGCTCTCTGCTGACACCTCTGTCCGTGTCAGGAACTGCCCAGATTAGAAGCAAATCCCCATAGAAAACCTCCTGTTCTGGACAGTCCTGACACGGACAGAGGTGTCAGCAGAGAGCACTGTTGTCAGGCTGAAAAGAACGTCACAAATTTCTCTGTAGTATATCTGTAGTATACAGCAGCTGATGAGTACTAGAAGGGTTAAGATTTTTAAATAGAAGTAATTTACAAATCTATTTAACTTTCTGGCACCAGTTGATTTGTCAAAAAAAAATTCCACCGGAGTTCCCCTATAAGAACAATGTTACTGAATGGCCATCATTTATCAGTGTGGGTCCGGAACACGACTCACTCAGAGACATGCGCAGTATGGTCTAAGGTATGAATGACTCAACGGTGGTGAATAAGTGCGTGAGGGACAACTACCGATGCACATACGCACTGATATCTCTAAGATACCGGAATTGTAGAGAATGAACATAGCGGATTGTACAAGAAAAAGTGAGTAGTGGCATTTATGAGATGATTTCTCTGACCTCATTAAGACCATGGGGAGATAAGGTTTGCATTTTGTACATCCAAAACATTTCTAATCTTTTAAGTTGTTTGAATCTATTATTCACCGTGGCTGGTACATAGTCAATTGGAGTAATCGTGATCAATTTGCCACTATCGGGGTGTGACAAGGTGACATGTTTCGAGACTCTATGAAAAAAAATTCCTTTTTATATTTTGTCTGTGCTGGTTTAGCCTTAAGTGAGGAGGGCGAGTGGTACGTCCTATATAGTACAGTGAACAGTTGGATCATATAAATGACATGGTCCGTTTGACAAGGGGGATGGAATTATTTGTAAACTTTTTCACCTTAGGATTAAATGAATTCAGTTTGACAGTTAGAGATCTGATGGCAACAGTGGCAGTGAGATTTTTTTTACATTTAAAATTCCCTTTCTTCAGGGGTCAGTATGGATTCAATGTTTCTTCTGCTGTCTCCTGATTTGACTAGGAGCCAGGATGGTTTTCAAGGATGCTGATCTCCTATATGTGAAGCGAGGTTGCTGTGGAATTATTTTAGAAAGACAAGGGTCTGTTTTTAGGATGTACCAATGACGGAACACTATTTTCTTAATTAGCCGAGAGTGACTACTGTAGGTTGTAATGAAGTTTGAGGAAAAAGAAGATTTTTTTTACTTTGATCTGATTCTTTTGTTTGTTTGGTATTGTTTGTTAAAACTCTGGGAAATCTGGGAAAACTCTTTTGTATGATTGTAGGCATTATTCAACACCTTCTCAGGTTAATGCTTTTCTCTAAAACGTTCCCGTAGTACCGGAGACTGTTCTTTGTAGGTGGCATGATTAGTGCAGTTTTTCCGTATCCTTTTATACTGGCTATAGGGAATGTTTAGTAGCCATTTTTTAAAGTGTGCACTGTGGAAGTCTAAGTAGGAAATTGATACTTTCTTTACTGGACTCCAAAGTGAAGTGTAGACCCCAGGTGTTCTTGTTGATGTCTTGAAGAAATATAGGGATGGCCTCCTCAGGGCCCTTCCAGACAAAGAACAAATCAGACTCAAAGGCCCCCATAAATATGTAAGCAGAAACAGGTGCGACCTTTGAGCCCATAACGTTGCCTAGCTTCCGATGATACATTGTACCATCATATGTAAAGTAATTATTACGTAAAATGTAAGCAAGAGCATCAATGAGAAAATCACAGTGGGATGAAGTGATAGACGGATCTCTTTGCAAAGCTTTCTTCACACAATGAAGTCCCAGTTCGTGTTGAATATTACGCACCACCGTACAGTCATTCATAACTTAGACCAAACTGCGCATGTCTCTGAGTGAGTCGTGTTCCGGATCCACACTGATAAATGACGGCCATTCGGTAACATTGTTTTTAAATAGCAATTTTTATCTAATTTATTGATTAGTTATGTTTTATCTTGTGTCTTCAATTCTCTACAGATTTTCTCTATATGTTTCATGGTTTTATGATGTTTTTTTACTCTGGTCCGTACCGGGACTACTTCCGGTTCGTCAGTATGGTCCACATACCCGGAAGCAATTTTAGTGTTGTTTTATAACTGGTTGTAAATAGTGTTGAATTAGTGCCATGAAGAGTCCGCTCTGGGCTGGAAACTCTTTAATTCTTGCGTTGCATGTTTTTTTCTACAATAAATTCCTACCGTTTCAATGTATCTGAGAGATTTGCACCCTGATTGACGTCCCACTTTGGAGGTATATTCTACCTTCCTTGTTGTTGCTGCTAGACAGAGCAAGAGGCACACTTGGCTGTAACTTTTTTTTGGCACCAGTACAAACATCTGCATTATTTAAGTCTGGAGAATAATTTGGGATCAACCAGCATAACAGAAATTAAATATTTAGTAGCAAAAACTAAATCTGTTATCACAGGCTTCCTTTTACTTGTAAAGTGCTGCTGGTAAAATGTATTTTGGTTCTCGCTGTGATCATAATACACTGATAATTAGACTGCTGCCGTCGGCTCTCCCATGAACGCCTGGATCTTGTACAAACTGCATCATCAGCCTTCAGCCAGACCTTTACACCCAAGACACATTTCCTTACTGTGAAAAACATCTCCTTCAATCTGGATCCAAGACGAGAGTGGAAATTAGGCATAAGACTAATTCTGGCCTAAGAACACAATTTGCATAAATACCAATAAAATGAAATTTTAGCATTTTTAAAAACTATTGTAAATAAATTGAGAGTGAGCATTTTCCTCAACAGCATGGATCCAAATCCCTTAAAAAATCAATGTTCAAATCCTTACAGGATTGACTAGGACATTTATAATATTAGTTATTTGGATCCACACAACTAAGGATGATATATTTTAAATAAGGCAAAGTTGGGTCACAAACAAAACAATGAAGCTCTCTGAGGTTTCCGGAAAAAAGAAAGGCCATGAGATTGCTTTATGCGTACCAACAAGGGCAATTCCGCTCAGCAGACCTCACCATAATCCATCTCCACTGGTCATATATAATCATTTATATTCTTGCATCCCTGGGGTGTGGACAACCGATTCTTGAATGGTCCAATGTAGAAAAGGGGCTAAACTATATTGGAAACTGGGACAATAATTTGGTGGTTCTTCAGCAGGCTTAGTCCACCAAAGTTTTGTAATATATTAGTTTTGATGCACTTTCTTCTGGTTGCCTTGGCCTAATAAAGCTGATACTTTAATAGCTTTTTGGGTCCCATACTTTAATAGCTTGTTTGGGCATAAAGTGTTTGTTTGGGTATAAACTGTGCATAAAGATAAAAAACAAGAAAACTCAGAGTGCTATATCTAATCTAAGATACATATAGGGTTACATTTGTGCAGGAGGCAGGCCCAGACAGGGAGAAAAAACAGGCCTTGGCATTTTAGACTAAGCTGCCCCCTTTTTTTTGGGAGGAGAGCTGATTGCTGGGACCCCCACCAATCACATCAGTTCAAGTGGCTCTTCAGCTGTTGCAAAGCTACAACTCCCATCATGCCTGGAGAGCCTCAAGTATTATGGAAGTTGTAGTTTTGCTACACCCCCCCCCCCCAAAAAAAAAAAAAAAATTGGATTGAGGTACAGTTTCACCCATTATCACTGCAGAACTTACAAGTTGCCAACATGAATATTGCATTTAGACACCTATATAATCATGTCAGAGGTTCCTTACAGATTCTTCTATATATGACAGCAAGAGCATTGAACTGCAGCACTATTTTTTTAATCAAAATTACGGACACCACAATAGAACCAGACAGACTGCATTATAAGTTATTAATGTCCCTTGGGTCCTACTGGTATCCGTTGTATGAAAAATTTGGCAATACTTTGTAGTTATCATTTTAAACTAGAACCATTACTCAAGTGTGAACAGAGCCTATGCTATGCTGCCCTGTATGTGTCAGAAATCCAATCCAATAATAAAAGATCTTTTGGCACACAGGCCTCCTTTCTAAAACTGTAAAGTGCGGCAGTTGGGCAGTGCTGTTCTCCATTACAGTAGTAAAATGTCATCTATCATCTGAGTTCTGCAATTCAGATAGTTGTCATTTGTTTTCAGCCTGGAAAATCTGCAAAAAATTGGAACGCTGGATGAAGATAATCAATTAGAAGGCTCACCAATGTGATAGCGGTTTCGTTTATTCCAGGCTTCTCATTTATTTCAGCCATTTGGCTGCAAATCTTTTTGCAGAATCGCTACAATTTTTTATACATTTTTTTTAATGCACCAGGAAGGATTGGCAATCTGGCACTAGTTCCATTCTGTTAATGCCAGATTAAATACATTAAGTCCATACTGTAGTCTCAGGTTGAGTAATATTAGTGCTGTTAATTTCTTAGTGGTATTAAAGGGGTTATCTGGGTGATCCAATTCCAATTCTTTCTGATCTCAAAAGCATAACTTCGAAAAATTGGGGGGAGGATAATCATGCCATTCCAACAATGCAATGACCAATGGCCACATTATGTTGCTGCAGTATTGACAGCATCTTATAGCCATTGGCCATTGTGGTTTCCCCAACATGCGTTGATCTAATGTGCTTCCCATACCAACTTATCTCCCTGTCTTGAAAGTTATGCACCAGAAGAGGGTTAAAGGGGTACTCTGGTGGAAGACATTTTTTTTTAAATCAACTGGTGCCATGAAGTTAAACAGGTTTGTAAATTACTTCCATTTAAAAATCTTAATTCTTCCAGTATTTATCAGCTGCTGTATGCTCCAGAGGAAGTTGAGTTTTTTTTTCCTGTATGTCCACAGTGCTCTCTGTTGACACCTCTGTCCATGTCAGGAACTGTCCAGAGCAGGAGCAAATCCCCATAGCAAACCATTCCTGGACAGCAGAGAGCACTGTGGTCAGACAGAAAATAAATCCAAAAAGAAAATAACTTCTTGTGGAGGAACTTTCTGGCACCAGTTGATTTAAAAAAAAAAAGTGTTTTCCACCGGAGTGTTTAATAGATGCAGGTCCCACCTTTAAGATTTGTGATCTTGAGATTAAAGGCATTCCAGTCTTCTTCAGCCTGGTTCTGGCCATTGTAGGTGGTTGCAAAACTAAAAAAGCTGAGGTAGCAGTTTGCCTAACTCCCATTGACATTAAAAGGAGTTGCAAAAACAGGGTAGCACCATTATGCTAATTATGTAAACTGAGTAAAACCAGCCACCACCTCTGACATTCCTCGAACTTAGGTGTGGGTCCTAGAGGTGAGACCTGCACCTACTTAACTTTCATGGCATATCCTGTGGATATGCCATAAATGTCCGAATGGGAATACACCTTTAAGGGATGTCTTGTGTACTATAAATTCCAACAGTAGTTGATTCTAGCTCCCCACACTCGCCAACTGGGAGGGCACAGACAAGCAGGGCAACACCTATGGTTACAAGAAGGGCTTTATCAATGCAGTAGATAACACGGATCTATATTCAGGGCATATGTACAGTATAAGTACAGGTCGGACAGGAGAAATAACGTACTGTGAGAACCATACTTGTACAGTACTTATGCCTTGAATATAGATCCATGTTTCATACTACATCCATCAAGTGCTGGAGTTCTTCTTCTTTTTTGTGAATTGTATACTGAGAAAACATGGACTGCCACACTTTCACACTGCTGATACATGTGGGCATAAGTAAAATGCATCTGCTATTATTCGCCTTGTCCATTTTATCTCTCAGCTGTCTCTATTTAGTATTCATAATGTCCACCGCCTTTATTCAGCCTACTCTTTCAGCATTTTGTAGCACTGACGCTTTCTTTTTTGAGATCCAATAGCAGCTATAACACATATTGAGAGGTAATGACACTTCTTTACAGAATGACTTAAACTGAACAAAAAAGCCATCCAATTGTCTACTGTAGGGTGCTGCATAGAAGCAAACTGCCCCTATTAACACAACCATTAAAAGGATTCATATATTATTATAATAATATATCAAATGCATGAGAGCAAGAATAAATCACGTAAATCTATACATCTGTAATACAATTCAGGACCAGCATAAAATTATGAAGTCAGAAGCCGCAGTAACTGAGCTGGTTTGCCTCTTGGATATTGTTCAATTATACATTCAGAGAAACTATAGCATTATGCAGGATAGGGGATTTAGGGCCCAGATAAAGAACCCAAATCCCCTCTTTCTTGAGTGGATCTTGCACGTGCGGTTCAGAGATAAGTGCACTAAGCAATAATGTGCCAATCAATGTGTATCGGATTGTTACTGAGCACTCTGTGAAATCATTCCAAACACACAACCACTGCCAATACCTCATGTGGTGTGGATAGAGCTATCCATTTCTTTACAAATAACAGATTTATCGCTAATTTGCCATAAATGTGCAGCTTTTATATTCTTTACTTTTAATAAAATTCTTTAATATTGTCATAGTTTAATGGTGCCAGGCTGCAGTTGTGTGCTGAAAACATTATTACTATTATTTCCTAACTAACAAACTGGGTTAGAGCTGCCAAAGTTCTCTGGAAATTGATGTTTTTTGTACATGCAGCAGTCCCTATGTTAAACATATGTTCTGGTTGGCTCATATTTTTAAGCCTTATTTTTACTTAGGAAAGGAACATTAATGGTAGGATCACACATAGCACATCCGCAGCAGAAATACATTGCAGATTCTGCTACGAGCAAACACATAGGTCTACCCCACTACAGCTTTGTGTGTGCAGTAAGGTTTAGAGGCAACCCCGCACGTCACACTCATGTCAGCACACTGGGACCAGCCACAAAACCTTACTGCACATACAGGGCTGCGGTAGGGTAGCCCTGTGTGTCTGCCCGTAGTAGAATCTGCTGTGTATTTCCTGTAGTGTGAAATACGCTGCAGATGCACTATGTGTGACCCTACCCAAAAAGAGTATTTTGAGTTAAAATTACTTATCCACGATTCTAAGATGGGGGATAGGTGTCAGATCATGAGGAGTCCAGTCTCTGGGAAACCCCGCCTCTCCATAACAGGGGCCCCTATTTTTGTTTTAAATGGAGTGATGAGTGGCACATGTATGCCACGGCTCCATTCATGGTCTTTGGAGCTGCTAAAGATTGCCTACTTTTGGCAGCTTTTATAAAGAATAAATGGGCTGCGCAACTTACAGCTCCATTCATAACAAAAACTTGGGGCCCCGTTCTGGAGATGGCGGGGGTCCCAGAGATTGAACCCCCATGATCTCTCACTATTATTCCCTATCCTGTGAATAATGGATAAGTAATTTTAACTCAGAACATCACTTTAATATTACTTTAATGATGTTTTGATTTGAATGTTTAATGCAATATGTGCATATCCAGTTATACTTACTATTCATATTACAAACATCTATGATGTTACCTTGAAACTGGTTCACAGAGGAACTGCTCAAGTACAATTAGTTACAAGAAGTAGTGCCTAAAGGTATGGGCATTTTTATTAAAACCTCCCCATTAGTGCTTCCCAGCTTAGATGTTCTGCACTCACCTTGTGAAATGTTGGTGATGTTTTTTTATGATTTGATTTCCAATTTTGATTTATCCTTTTCTTTAGTTTTTCAGATGACGACAGTTCTTTTCTGAAAGAAAAAAGATTGTAAGACAGTGAGGGATCACATTATAAGGTGACATTCATCTTAAAAAAGCAGTGTGATGGTCACCCTACTGATATCATTGCATACAACTATTGATAACACAGTCAAGTATCATTGGATACAACTATTAATAACACAGTCAAGTATCATTGGATAAAACTATTGATAACTCCATTTGGTTATATTTTTGGGCTTCTGCTGACATGATCCGAGTTATTTATGATTCAGTAATATGCTACAATTACAAGTTTGTGTTCCTACTACTGTTGTCAGTGGGGCATTACAAGTCAGTAGTCCCTTCACTTTTCATTTTCAGAAACCTTTACAATACGTGCTAGGGGTATTACAGAGGTTTACTACTAACCCTATTATGCAATATTATTTTTCTTCATATTCAAAACAAAGTTTATTAAAGGTATAATATACGAAGGTACAGGAAACGAAAAAAAGTTGAATCAAATTACAAAGGTGGGCGTGAGGCATGGATCAATACAAATAAGGTTCAGCTACACATACAGGACGACATAAATGTGAAGGAACAGGTAATCCTTAAAGCAACGCAGCGAAACCTAGTATGACTTTGCAGGCCATCAGTTTAACAATGCATGAGACATATTCAATGAGAAAAGGGGAAGATAGCCAAAAATCAAGAATAGTAATCCAACCATTATTCCCCACCAAAAACAAATAAGAAACCAGAATCAGAAAAAAGGAGGGGGATGAAAGAAGAAAACATCAAACAATATACATAAGCATGAGGAGAAAGAGAAGATAAAAAAAAAAATTTAAATAAATAAATAAAAAGGGAAGTGGAAGAGAGACAAGGGGGAAAGGTGGGGAGGAAAGACCTGAGAAGGAGAGGACATGGAGGGGGGAAGAGGAGAGAAGCGCCCCCAGTGTCAGCTAAGATTGATGAGGGGGATGGGAGAAGCTGGTGGAAGTGTCATCCATACAGCTATGCAATATTATTTATTCTTTTCTGAGGCATTATTATGCATAGGAAGTGTTGATAACTGACAATACTACTAAACAGGATTCATATTGAAATTTGTATTACTGTGAATCTACTGCTTTTTTACCCCATAGATGCCCACAGTGATGTCGTTTCAACTCTGTGAATCCTGCTGTTCAGAGCTTCCTATCGGTAACTGAGGCATGTCCCCGCTGCAGTCAGTGAGTGGCTGAGAGGGCACTTCCTCAGTGTTGGGATGGGGAACAGGAAGCTCCGAGCAGTAGGACTGGCACCAGTGGGGATCGGCAGAGTCTTTTATGTTTTACTGACACCCTGAACACTTCTAAATGTAAATATGTTTTTCTAAACCGGCTATAGACATAACAATGATTGTCTGATTATTAATCATAATTGTTATGTGTATGTTAGTACAATTGAATGGTTCTATAGATTATTCACCATTACATAGAACACTTATCTATCAAGATTGTTTATGTTCATGTAAAGCAATGAAATGCACAGTGTTTCCCCCACAATATAACCAACAATTAAATCAGCCATCAGGTAAATCAGGAAAATATGTTTTTCTGCATTTCCAATTCCTGATGAATGTTCCAACTGCTGAACTGAATTTGGGAAAAATATTTATGTTAAATCTTTTTGATAAAATAGAGGATGTGATCTATGAAAAGTGAGTTAAAAATGAATTGTCCCTGAAGCCTATTATTACAGAAGGGAGAATTACCATTCTGTGATTTGTATGCCGCACTTTGATAAAGCTTATTATGGTGCTAGCACACCCTGGTGATTAGTGAGGAAAACTCATTTACTCTCATTAAAGTAAAAGGAAATTGACCTGGGTTGGATTTGTAAATGTGCAGCATGCTAATGTATGCTGCCGAAAGAAGAGGGATTTGTTGGAGATGTTCACAGTTGCCTTTAATGGGTAAGTGAAAATGTGAAATCAAATCCATTTGTTTGGGGTTTTTTCAATGAATTATCTTCATATCAACTGAAACATGTTATTTTTCTCATTGTCGTTTGTTGTGCATTATTATGGGGGCTGCAATCTTGTTGTTTTTAACAGCATGTGGTGACATGCTTTACAGCAGGACCCATGGACCATACACAACAATAAATAGGACCAGTCCTATTCAGATAAATTGTAGATAGCTCTGAGCATTCTCTGTGAACTCTTCAGAGGTCATTCTACAAGGAGGGAGATGCTGATCTCTGTTGTGAATAGCGGTGGGTTCAGTATTATCGCTCTACTGGTGTCACCTTTTACTCTGCTTCTATGAAGAAAGGCATTACTGGGAAATGATCTGTACAGAAGAGGATGTCTCAGCTTAGGCTGCTTTCACACTATAAAATGTATCTGTTTTAAAGATCCGTTCAATGTTCCGTTATAAAAACCCTGTTAAACGGCCGATACAAAATCCCATACGGCCGTTAGAAAATCCCATTATAGTCTATGGGATTTTTACATTATCCGTTTTAACCTGTTATAGCCCGTTATTAATAATGGACTTTATTTTGTGACGGGAGAATGAACGTTACTCCCGTTACTATCTACCGTCACAAAATAGCGTCCGTTATTAACAGATCTTTAAAACGGATACATTTTATAGTGTGAAAGCAGGCTCAGCTTGAGATCTAGTGGCCAGAATAGAGACTGCAAGATTTCAAGATTACTATAAAATACAGATAGAAAATTGGAAATCATAAAAAGAACATCACCAACATTTCTTTAAAAATATTAACTAGCTTCCTGTAGGCTGGAAACAAGGAACTTTGCTGGAACAGGAAAGCCTTGCCATGGGACACAATAGTTGGGTAATTAGACTTTATTTTTCCAGTTTGTAGCAGATTTACTGTAGAAATGTATGCAGTAAGTTCACCACTTGTGAACATAGCCTTAGGGAACAGTCCCATGCTGGCTCATGCTAATGACACAACTGTCTGGGTTTGCCGCTAACAACCAATCACAACTCAGCTTTCATTTTACCAGAGCTGGTAAAGATATAAGAGCTGAATTGTGATTGGTTATTATGGGCAAATCAGAGGCAGATTGATAAATCTGAGCCAATTGTGCAGCAACAGATGTGTCAGGAATTGAGTGACAAGAATGCTTCTACATTGGACTGGTGTTAACATCTGCAAATCTATAGAGGCGTTCTGTCGCCAACGAAGAGTTTCTAGCCCCAAATATACAGAAAGTATAGAAGTTAATAATATGTATCATGCTTATATAGAATCACATCCCCTCCTCTTCATCCACCCATACCCCTTCTTTTTACTTCCGTCGTTGAACTGGATGGACATACTGGCCCTCAAGAGTGGAGTGTCAGCTTGCGCTTGGCTTTTTCTTTTTCAACCTTTTCTTCTCTTGGGTATTTACTAATCTGTTGCACTTTTCACGATCTTTCTAGTCGTAGGGAAAAAAAATCTGTTGCATTGTAATTTCTGTCACAAGGTACATCTGTCGCATGGTAAAATCTGTTGCAGGGTTGATACTGTCACACATTAAAATCTGGCGCATGCATAAGTCGCAATGAAAATTCTGTCGAAGTGCGACAGATTTTTAAAATAAAAAGACGGCAAAAGAAAAAATAATAATTTGTGAAAATATATATGTATAGAAATATATAACTATATATATATATATATATATATATATATATATACATATATGTATATCCACACATATAGATAGATGTATTAAAATGAGTATATATATATTTATATATTTATTTTTTATTTTTATTCAACATTATTACTGAAACAATAGGGGAAAAAAAACCTGTGTTGGAAGGACTCAAAATGCTGTTTAAAAAATAAATTGTGCAAAAAAATTAAACAGAATCACTTGAAAAAGACAAGGCAGGCAAAGGAGCAAACAGCCAGAGCATTTACTCCACTAATTCACATGATTTTCGGAGTGGTTTTCAGAAAAGACGAGTGATTTTGGATGAAATGTAGGGAACATGCCCCTTTTCCCAAAAACAAAACCCATTTTGTATGTTTTTTTTTCACTCAGAGTGGTTCAGATTCTGTCAGATTTTTTCCGTGCAACAGAATTTAGGTGCAAAACTCGACAAAAAGAGTGGGAATTCTGTTAGTAAATGAGGGCCATTATGTTTGTTTATATGGCTTTTTATTAGTGTGCAAATGTGGAAGATTTTATCTCCCTAGTAGAGCTCTTTATAGTCATACAATTGCTAAATGTATTTTTTCACATTACAAAACAAATATCTACATCTTCCAAACATGACTACCTTGCCCACTACCAATACAAGTTAATGTTATTAGATTATAAATAGAGAGATACAAGTCAATAATGTACGTTGTAAGGACCAATTGCGTTATGGTACATTACAGAATACATAAAGTTACTTTGTTCTTTCTATCTAAATCATTATGGAGTCAAGTGTGACCTGCATGCAAAGGGAGGCCCTGTGCCATAAGATTAAATTACATGTACTTCCAATGGGCCTCCATGCCAATTCAGGTTACTAATGTGAGAGTGGTGGGAATCAAGCTGCCTACCGAGGAGATAAAGGATCCTCCTGGATAAAAGACATTCCATGAAGGAAAACCTATTTTCCTGTGAAGTGATATATTGGTGAGTTCAAGCTCCAAGTGAAAGAATGTTGAAACACAACTGCTGAAACATGTTTAGTGGGAAGCTGCTCTGTGCGACTCAATCTGCAATTCCCATTGAAGTAGAAAGCCTTGGGAAAAACGGAGAAATAGCGAGAAGGGTTTTGTTTGTACATCATAACAACATGTTTTAAGGCTGTCATGTCATGTCAAGCTTATCTGAAGTATACAGCTCACATTATGTTAACCCTAAAAGAGATTGAGATTTTGTTTTCATGAAACATCAAAAATCTCAGCATGGGTTCACTTGTGTCGCATCCTAAAATCTCCCAGGCTGACCCTGTCATAGTTAATACAATCATGCTAAGGCAATTCGAGGTTTGCATAGTATCTGTGTCAGGGTAGAAATCAGCTTTCACCTTCTACCAACAATCTGTCCCGTGTCAGCTACAATTCTATAGGGTTGTTTAATCTCATGAATGGTGCAAGCAGAAACGATTTTTTCACATATAAAGCTATGATAAAATCTGTCCTGTCTGTATTGGTCCCAATGATTACATAGTCACAGGGATGCAACAAAGAAGTTGCTGACAATTGTCCCCCATAGAGCACAATTCTATGGGGGACTATTGTCCCAGTACCAGGGTTGATCTCCTATACCTGTGAGCAGAAAATCCCCTTGAAAAATTCTGCCAGATCATTGAACTTGTTCAATGTTCTGGCGGATCTTTGCTCTGCAAATATTGCTGTCTATGGGGATGACAATGTCTGTGCGGTCGTAGCACCGACTGGTTCAATCGATGTTGGTTGGTGCTGCCTGCACTTGTAATCTCCGTAGTGTGATTCTGTAGTGTGAAGCTGGCATTAAACTTTATTTTTTAACAAAGCATGGACACTTTTAAAACTAAAAAAAAAATAAACTAAATCTTTCACTAGCCTTTAAAGGGGTATTCCAGGAAAAAACTTTTTTACATACATCAACTGGCTCCTCAAAGTTAAACATATTTGTAAATTACTTCTATTAAAAAATCTTAATCCTTTCAGTACTTATTAGCTGCTGAATGCTACAGAGGAAATTCCTTTCTTTTAGGAAAACTGATGACATCACGAGCACAGTGCTCTCTGCTGACATCTCTGTCCATTTTAGCAACCATGCATAGCAGATGTATGCTAAGGGCAGCATGGTGGCTCAGTGGTTAGCACTACTGCTTTGCAGTGCTGGGGACTTGGGTTCAAATCCCACTAAGGACAACAATAAATAAAGCATTACTATTATAATAACGTCAGCAGAGAGAACTGTGCACGTGATGTCATCAGAGAGCATTCCAAAAAGAAAAGAATTTCCTCTGTAGTATTCAACAGCTAATAAGTACAGGAAGGGTTAAGATTTTTTAATATAAGAAATTTACAAATATGTTTAACTTTCTGCCACCAGTTGATTTAAAAGAAAAAGGTTTTCACCGGAGTACCCCTTTAATCCTTTCAGTACTTATGAGCTTCTGAAGTTAAGGTTGTTCTTTTCTGTCTAAGTGCTCTCCGATGACACATGTCTCGGGAAACGCCCAGTTTAGAAGCAAATCCCCATAGCAAACCTCTTCTAAACTGGGTGTTTCCCGAGACACGTGTCATCGGAGAGCACTTAGACAGAAAAGAACAACCTTAACTTCAGAAGCTCATAAGTACTGAAAGGATTAAAGGGGTACTCTGGTGAAAAACTTTTTCTTTTAAATCAACTGGTGGCAGAAAGTTAAACATATTTGTAAATTTCTTATATTAAAAAATCTTAATCCTTCCTGTACTTATTAGCTGTTGAATACTACAGAGGAAATTCTTTTCTTTTTGGAATGCTCTCTGATGACATCACGTGCACAGTTCTCTCTGCTGACATTATTATAAGAATAATAATGCTTTATTTATTGTTGTCCTTAGTGGGATTTGAACCCAAGTCCCCAGCACTGCAAAGAAGTAGTGCTAACCACTGAGCCACCATGCTGCCCTTAGCATACATCTGCTATGCATGGTTGCTAAAATGGACAGAGATGTCAGCAGAGAGCACTGTGCTCGTGATGTCATCGGTTTTCCTAAAAGAAAGGAATTTCCTCTGTAGCATTCAGCAGCTAATAAGTACTGAAAGGATTAAGAAATTTTAATAGAAGTAATTTACAAATATGTTTAACTTTCTGGAGCCAGTTGATGTATGTAAAAAAGTTTTTTCCTGGAATACCCCTTTAAAGGTTGTTCTTTTCTGTCTAAGTGCTCTCCGATGACACGTGTCTCGGGAAACGCCCAGTTTAGAAGAGGTTTGCTATGGGGATTTGCTTCTAAACTGGGCGTTTCCTGAGACAGGTGTCATCAGAGAGGACTTAGACAGAAAAGAACAAGCTTAACTTCAGAAGCTCATAAGTACTGAAAGGATTAAGATTTTTTAATAGAAGTAATTTACAAATCTGTTTAACTTTCTGGAGCCAGTTGATATATATAAAAAAGTTTTTTTCCCTGGAATACCCCTTTAAACATCAGAGTAAAATGAGTGTGGCCATGTAGACCAAACATAATATAAAGATTTAAACTCACAAACACAAACACAATCTTTAACATATGATGCTGGATTATGTGGCAGCCTGGAAAAGGTCAATGAGGTCCTGGGACCATAGACAGTAGCAGGCAAAGCTATGGTTTGTGGTGTTCTGACAATAGCTGACAGTGGTGTTTGATATCGTTTTCAATGATTTCAATACAGACATTAAAGTTTTGTCTTAACTGTTAAGTGGACTTTTAAGGATTAACCCCATCCCTCTCGGGCAATTTTGCACTTTTGCTTTTTCCTCCTCACCTTCTAAAAATCATAACACTTTCAATTTTCCACCTACAGACCCATATATGGGCTTGTAGTTTGCGCCACCAATGTTACTTTGTAATACCATTAATCATTTTATTACAAAATCTACAGGGAAACCTGAAAAAAAAAATATTTGTGGAGCAAAATTGAAAAAATTACCTTATCTTTATTCTGTAGGTCCATACAGTTACAAAGATACCTAATTTAAAGGGTTAATGCCGGACATCAGCCCGATTGGCGATGTCCAGCATTAGCCGTGGGTTCCGGTTGCTGATAGCAACCGGGACCCACCGGGTATGATGCACGCATCAAACAGCAGAAGTCCGCAGTGGACGTTAATATATGTCCATTTGCGGGAAGGGGTTAAAGGGGTACTCCAGTGGAATTTTTTTTTTCAAATGAACTGGTGCCAGAAAGTTAACCACATTTGTAAATTACTTCTATTTAGAAATCTTAATCCTTCCAGCACTTATCAGCTGCTGTATGCTCCACAGGAAGTTGTATTTCTTTCTGGAGTACATTTAAGTCTGACCACAGTGCTCTCTGCTGCCACCTCTGTTCATATTAGCAACTGTCCAAAGCAGGAGAGGTTTGCTATGGGGATTTGCTTGTACTCTGGACATCAACAGAGGTTTCAGCAGAGAGCACTTTGGTCAGACAGAAAATAATTCCAGAAAGAAATACAATTTCCTGTGAAGTATACAGCAGCTGATACATACTGGAAGGATTAAGATTTTTAAATAGAAGTAATTCACAAATATGTTTTACTTTCTGGCACCAGTTCCTCCTAGTACATACAAATATACCAAATATACCAAGTCCAAACCAAGAGCAAGTATCCCTGACTTAAAGCAGCAACCCAGGTAATAGCAGAAATCGTAATCCATTCCATTCCATGCATGCCGCTGATGTGTCTTTTGACAGAGGCTGTCATGAGTCGCATCTGTTTCTCACCTATCGAACCATTCTCAGTTTTCCCTACATTCATCCTGTTTCAGTTTGTCCCATGTCAATTTTTCATCCATTGTAGACATTAACACCATCTTTTGACTCTTCATGTCATAATGTACATCCTTTGCAAATGACACTCCAAAAATGTCAATGTTTAAGGGGTTTAAAGGGGGTTTCCAACTTGTTTTTAGCCATCTAATAAATGAAATATGTATCGGTAAATAAAGTTATTTTTACCACCATTCTGTGGTCTTTAATGCTTTTTTCATGCAAAATGTCTGCTCTGTGTTCTTCATTACCCCCCTTTTCCTGAATGGTGTACATCTTGTAACTGACCTCCTTTTCCAGTGTACACTCTAGCCAGGAATTTAGCAAATTATTTCCCTACACCTTCTCAACTATAACCCCTCACACAGTTGGATGGAGATAGATTTGGCTAAATTCCCAAATAGAGTGTATAAAGGATCAGTATGTAGGATGTACACCAGATAAAACAGCTAATGAAGACAACAAAAATTAGAACTGATTTCTTCAAAAAATAGCACCACAACTGTCAGGTTTTGTGTGGTCCTCAGGTTTTTTCTGCGTTTCATGCAAAAGGTTGTGTGTGAACGAAGCCCAAATGTACCACCACACACAACCTGAGGACGCGTGGTGCTGTTTTTGGAAGAAATTACCCATTAACTTTATTTAAGAATATATGTTCATTCAAAGAAAAGGGGTACTCCGGTGGAAAACCTTAATATTTTTTTAAATCAACTAATGCCATAAAGTTAAACAGATTTGTAAATTATTTCTTTAAAAAAATATTAATCCTTCCAGTACATATTAGCTGCTGAATACTACAGAGGAAATTCTTTTTGTTTTTGGAACACAGTGCTCTCTGCTGACATCATGAGCACAATGCTCTCTGCTGACATCTCTGACCATTTTAGGAACTGTCCAGAGCAGCATATGTTTGCTATGGGGATTTTCTCCTACTCTGGACAGTTCTTAAAATGGACAGAGAGGTCAGCAGAGAGCTCTGTGTTCCAAAAAGAAAATAATTTCCTCTGTAATAGTCTGCAGTTAATAAGTACTGGAAGGATTAAGATTTTTTAATAGAAGTAATTTACATGAATGTTTAACTTTCTGGCACCAGTTGATTTAAAAAAAAAGAAGTTTTCCACCAGAGTACCCCCTTAACCCCTTAACGACGCAGGACGTATATTTACGTCCTGCGCCGGCTCCCGCGATATGAAGCGGGATCGCGCCGCGATCCTGCATCATATCGCGTCGGTCCCGGCGCTCATCAACGGCCGGGACCCGCGGCTAATAACACACATCGCCGATCGCGGCGATGTGCGGTATTAACCCTTTAGAAGCGGCGGTCAAAGCTGACCGCCGCTTCTAAAGTGAAACTGAAAGTGACCCTGCTGCTCAGTCGGGCTGTTCGGGACCGCCGCAGTGAAATCACGGCGTCCCGAACAGCTGACCGGACACTGGGAGGGCCCTTACCTGCCTCCTAGGTGTCCGATCGACGAATGACTGCTCCGTGCCTGAGATCCAGGCAGGAGCAGTCAAGCGCCGATAATGCTGATCACAGGCGTGTTAATACACGCCAGTGATCAGCATAGGAGATCAGTGTGTGCAGTGTTATAGGTCCCTATGGGACCTATAACACTGCAAAAAAAATGTAAAAAAAAAGTGTTAATAAAGGTCATACGCGCAAAAAAGGGTGTACGCGCAAAAAAATTCCAAAGTCCAAAAAAGCGTATTTTGGTCACTTTTTATACCATTAAAAAAATGAATAAAAAGTGATCAAAAAGTCCGATCAAAACAAAAATCATATTGATAAAAACTTCAGATCATGGCGCAAAAAATGAGTCCTCATACCGCCCTGTACGTGGAAAAATAAAAAAGTTATAGGGGTCAGAAGATGACATTTTTAAACGTATAAATTTTCCTGCATGTAGTTATGATTTTTTCCAGAAGTGCGACAAAATCCAACCTATATAAGTAGGGTATCATTTTAACCGTATGGACCTACAGAATAATGATAAGGTGTAATTTTTACCGAAATATGCACTGCGTAGAAACGGAAGCCCCCAAATTTACAAAATGGCGGTTTTTTTTCGATTTTGTCGCACAATGATTTTTTTTCCCGTTTTGCCGTGCATTTTTGGGTAAAATGACTAATGTCACTGCAAAGTAGAATTGGCGACGCAAAAAATAAGCCATAATATGGATTTTTAGGTGTAAAATTGAAAGGGTTATGATTTTTAAAAGGTAAGGAGAAAAAAACGAAAGTGCAAAAACGGAAAAACCCTGAGTCCTTAAGGGGTTAAAGTTATTGGCATTGGACTGGGATATATCACACTCTGTGTTTTACTGCCCATTGTAAATGGCATTGGTCGTCATTATGGGCAACAACTTACTTTTTAAAATAAAAATGTAATCTGGTTTAGATTGACAGGATATGGTTTTTCATTTGCTTCTGAATTACTGCAAAGCAATGCACAGGAAATACTGATACATGTGAACAGACCCTAATCTTTAAAGATCCTAGTACACTTATCGCTTCAGTCTGTATCTTATATTAATTTACCAGCTTCTTTATTTGAATTAATAACAAGCAATTTGGAAGCATGAAAGCCTTGCAGGCAAGATCTGTGTGGCTATAGGATCCAAACCGCAAGAATAATACAAGACAAGATGAAGACAAATTTTGATAACTGACAGGGAGATTGAAGTTAGTACTAACTGGTGAGCAGCTAGAAAAGAGATGTCAGCTCTGGCTGTACAAGAAGTGATAGCCTGCCTGCCTGCACAGAGAGACAAATAGGAGTAAGAGGCACGAGCTGTGCACAGAGCAGGAAGCAAGGCAGACAGAAGCCTTGTACAGGGAGAGAATCAGCCTTTATTATCCTTCTCTTGTGCATTGAACTGTTGAGAGGGGATCACATCCCACCTCCACGGGTTTACTCACACAAAGACGGAATCAGACATCATTGTGTTTGTGTGTGAGAGAAAGTACATTCTTTATTTGGTACATATTTCACATGGGGGGGGGGGGGGGTGAATCAAGTAACTTCTTTATTCTGAATACATGAGTACAATTTAACCGTACTCTTTGTACAGCAAGAAAAAGAATATTCATAAATGATGTAAAAAGTTCCAGCAGTGAATGTATTTAAAGTGAAACGGACACCACATTTCCCTCTATTAACATTTCATGGCCTTTGGATTATAGAGGTCACTTTAAATTTCATAGATTGCAGTATAAGGCAGATCTCTGCCCTCAGATATTTCCTGCCGTCAGCGTAAGATATACTAAAAGGACAGGTCAATACCTGTCATGCGATTCTTTTCATCCACATAATACAGAGTCTAGCATGGGTTAGACCTGTCAGAAGCCAATGGTTGTAATAGGTGTCAATTTATATGAGGCTTTATCATAGGAATGAATAGGTATTATGGTGTCTCTGTCATTATACAAAGCTTGTGACATGTTACAGAGACATGTCAAAAATTTTGATCAGTCAGAGTGTTCAGACCCCTAACAATCTCTGGATATAGATGGTACAAATGCATGGTAGAGCATTCACTCCCTGGCTGGCCATGATCTCCAACAATTTGCAAGATTGCAACTGGAGGACAGTCAGGGAGTGATGAGCCCTACCACACACTTTTCTCAGCTATATCTAGAGATCGATTGTTCAGACCCTTACTCATCATCACTTTTGACATGTCCCTGAACCATGTCAGAAGTTTTGTATAACCATAAAGGACACTTTAAAGAAACCTAAAAAGAGATAAAATCAAGACAATAACACTCCAGAATTACCTGTACAAATATTGCTGGTGAGCTATCAGGATATGTACAAAGTGTAATCTGTTTCCTTCAAGCTCAGATGCATCCATACATTTTGAACCTTTTAATATACAAGCTATGCCAAATGATCTAAGTCTGATTACCAAATCAGTGCTTCTTATACTGCGTAGACAGATCAGTCTACCTTCTGTGCAAGGCTTCATGTGAACTACAGATTTACATCATCACCTATAAAATCCTTTTTGACAGCACTCTTACTACAAGGTTCAACATTTCTTGTTCTTCTGTACGTCCCTTCATGTATAGTGTTCTGCAAAAGTAATTGTATTTGTTCAAAGACATGGGGAGTGCAGGGATCTAGTAGGCAAGTCCTTACAATGATTTGTTGCTGAGTCATACAACTCCCCTGACTCTCACAGTTCTCTAGTATGTCATATGAGATGCAGCTTCACACTCCTGTCCCCTGCCTCCTGTTTGTAAGAGCTGACAGGTAGAAACCTATCACAAGCAGGAGGTAGGAGACAGAAATGTAAAGCGAGGAGTGTCTTCAGTGTGGACAAGGGTACAGAAGTTCTATATCATGGAGTGTGATGAGACACTGCCTTCGCTGTCTTCGGAAATATATTGGCACAATGGGAAATGTAGGCTGCATAAGGGGAACCATATGAGAAGAAGCAGCCATCATGGCAAGACAGCCTATCTAAATGGGGTTCACACTAGCCATACAAAAGAGCATCTACATTATTCCTAATATCAGCCTATGCTACACTAGATCAAATTTATTTGACATCATAGTATGGCATGACAATAATAATGATGATATATAATCTGTAGTAAGTATTGTGATGTAGTGTACAGCACCTCCTCCGGCATGCTCTTTATCCCGCACTGTGTAGAGCAGCTCATAGCATTTTCTTGCAGATAATGAGCGTCTCGGAGCGTTACTTTCCCTGTTGATCAGACTGCACTATTGTTGTTCTGAATGCTCAGCCAAAATTGCAGTGGTGTAATGAAGGAGAATTAATTTGGAATATTGACAAGAAATGTGACAGGGAAGGCATTTGTACTGTCGATTGCACAGTTATTCCTCTTAATGATTATGATTCATGGGAAACAAATGCAGGAAAAGCCCAGCTGCTTTACACAATGGTTTCACTTATTGTTGCTCAGACGTGGATTATGCAGGAGACTCTGGTTTATTTAGTACTGCAGACCAGTTAGGACAACATGGAGGGTAATAAAGATCATATGTGAAATGCACATTATTCTTACTTGTTTAAAAGACCATGTTACATTAGGAAAATGTTAATAATAAATATACAGATCCCACAGTAAGACCCTCACTTCCGTTCTGCTCTACTCATCTGTGCCACCATTACTGCCCCATTGTTTTTTAATGGGTGTTTTTCTAACCCCTTTTGGGAATAAAGCAGCACTGTAGAGGTAGTATTATAGAGGTAGTATTGTTATATGAATGAGTATTCATCTAATACAAGTAAGTGCGGGGTTTGCTGTTTATCAATAGACAGGCTCCAGTTCTGGCTCACAGAAGGGGGCTCCTCAATGATGCCGCTATACCCTGTTGGGAGATATAGAAGAGAATTGCCTAGTTGAGACAACCTTTTTAAAAATCAATGTGATCCAATAGGATTATGCTTCCATTTCAATCCATATCCACTAAGGATATGACATATATGAGAGCCTTGGCACAGATGTGAACCAAGCCTTTGTATGCTGGAACAATAGCATCCAGTCACGGCATTCCTTGCATTCACCATCTTCTCCCTATTGTTGCTCCTGATATCCTGAAGTGCAGCAATGACAAAGTAAAGGCAGGAATAGACAGTGCAGATACAAGTGTGGTAGCCCAGTACCGGATGGTGTTGCCCCGTACCTTTCCTGCTCTGTCAGGCAGAGTCCCTCTGTGTCCCAGGGCCCCCTGTAGTTGTTTCCCTACTGTATACATGTTGTATATTAAAAAATGTGTTATGCCTTTAATAAAATGTACCATGTGATTGTTACCCAGGAGGTACCAGTGACCAGCTAACCTCAAAGGTGGCCTATGGGCTCCCTGCTAGTCTCTCTTGCTTCCTGCTGAAGTTCAGTAAAGTCATAGTGCCTAGAATGTGTGTCCAGAGTAGTGGAGGCCTCAAGTCAAGTCCTGCAGCCACAAGTCAAGTGCAAGTAAGATAAAGTCACTGTCCTGACAAGTCAGTCAAGTAAAGTCATCTGTCTACCCAGTGTGGCCTGCACTAAATTCTCCCGTCCAATTACAAGTCCCAGCAAGCCTGCGAGGTCTCTGTGTCACTGGTCACCTCCTAGGGCCCTGGCTGTACTGGATAGCCTGTTCAAACTGTCTACCCTCAGTAAAGCTACCGTTGTCCGTAACTTGGCGTCGGTGTCTTCATTGCCCCCATGCCTAGCCCAGGATCCAGCGGTATACCTTTGGGTGTTTTTTAGGCTAAACAATGCCGGCCTCACGAACACAAGGGGTTTATACCATCTGCCCCTAGGGTAACAACATCTGCCCTGCACATCAAACCCTGCCACACCACACATTACCTCTTGCTAATGGCTAGTTGCTGTCATTTGGCTCACACTACATTTGGGGAGGTAAAACTGATGTCTGCAAGGCTGCTGCGCTTCAAATCGAGCAATTCCTACAGGACCTGACATGACCCTGTGCAAATTGTTCCATGGTGCTTGTGACAATGTCACATGAAATAAACCAAAACTTCACAGTAATATCCTATAAATAGTAATTTCCTATCTTACAAGTTATCAAAAGATTATAGTCTGAAGAACAGGGCAACTTGTATCGCGAAGCACGACAAAGAGGCTTAGCGGAATAAGGAAACCATTGGTAATTGTTACCTTACAATATCAGCAATTGTGTGATAGGAATAACAAGTCATTAACCAGATGGTGTTTAATTGCTATTAGTCAGGATTAACATACCAGAAAGCCTTAGTCAACTGCAATTCTTCACACAGTGAAAGAAGGAACACGCAGCACTTCCGACAAAGATGGAAACTTGGTTCTTTTTGGAAATATAAGCTGCTTAGATACAGCTTTTTTCTATCTATGTCACCCCCTACAAGTACAGACTCAAAACTGCCATTATGTAACTAACTGTGCCACATATTAGCTTTACAAAACATATACTTTACCTAAGGTAAAACTATACACATGGAAACATATTTGGCAGACCCTGAAGGGTACGGTCTCACAGTGTAGAAGCCATGCATTTACACTGCAGTTTTGGTGCAGACAAAAACTACATGACCATTATGCTGTAAACTTCATGCGGTTAGGATGTGTTTTATTTACTGTACCTTTTATTAATTGTGCAAATGTTTGTGCAATATTTTGATGTATTGTACTGAACTTGTATTAATTTAGGTTTTTGTGTTGACTAAAAATGCACAAACTCTATCATGCACACTCACTACCACTGGTCGTACAGCACCATTTAATGCCATATCATGCACACTCACCATCACTAGCCAAACAGCACAGTTTGCTTAATTCCAGCACAGCTGCATCAATGTGGTTTATTACTGTAACTAGGTCAGGTGATCATGATTTTGACATGCAGAATGTGTGTCAGAGAATGTTAGTCCTGGATCAGCTAATTTCCTGTGAACTACAGGATGACATCATCACCCATCAGATTTCCCCTGCCAGCTCACAGACCCCTCCCCATCCATAAGTAAGAAAATATTTGAAGAACTATTTGAATAAACTAACAACTGGGTGTTACCATTTATCAGCAGAGTGTGTCCTTCTATAGTCTGACAATGTCATCACTGATTGGACAGTGTCAAGCAGTTGGGACAACCCCCCAACTAGTAACCACCCAACAATTTAACCCCACCGGGGTTAACAGAGCCTCTTTATAACCATATGTTCACTCTAAAACATAACTTTTATTAAATAAAGCTAATATTATGATACGGTGAGAAAACATTCATTTAAAAACACAACCCTATATGTGTCTAATTGCATCATACACATGTATTACACTGGGATCCACAGTTAGAACCTAAACTTAATTAACAGGTTGGCATTCTGCCCGCTGAGGTTGTAGTACCATTGGAGAGAAATTATACCACTATTATTAAACCACTCCCGACCGGATGATGTATAACCGGGATTATTATATACTTTTCAATTGGAAAAGTATATTCTGGATTCGGGTGTTATAACCCACCCTTGTGACCAGTAGTGGTTATTCAATCTCCACTCATTAGGTGTAGTGTTACAGTGTTTGATAACCAATATTGAGTATAACACTCATGTATACTGTGGAACAATGATAGCTAGCCTGCTGTGCACCGCAGGCACGAATTCCCAGTGTATATGGCTCATGGCTACTATTATATTATATACTCCATGTCATGCTCACTTTATAATACAGAACACAATAGGGTTGCAATTAAAATGTAATACTGTCACACCCCAACATGTTTTGCCACTTCTGACAGCAATCATAACATGCTGTCAGTGTTCTCCTTGATAAAGCCACATGCAGTGGCGAAACATGTCGGGGTGTGACAGTATTACATTTTAATTGCAACCCTATTGCGTTTTGTATTATGGAGTGAGCATGACATGGAGTATATAATATAATAGTAGCCGCGAGACATATACACTGGGAATTTGCACCTGCGTTGCACAGCAGGCGAGATATCATTGTTCCACAGTATACATGAGTGTTATACTCAATATTGGTTACCAACCACTGTAACACTACACCTAATGAGTGGAGATTGAATAACCACTACTGGTCAACAAGGGTGGGTTATAACACCCGAATCCAGAATATACTTTTCCAATTGAAAAGTAAATAATAATCCCGGTTATACATCTACCGGTCGAGAGTGGTTTAATAATAATGGTATAATTTCTCTCCAATGGTACTACAACCTCAGCGGGCAGAATGCCAACCTGTTAATTAAGTTCAGGTTCTAACTGTGGATCCCAGTGTAATACATGTGTATGATGCAATTAGACACATATAAGGTTGTGTATTTAAGTGTATGTTTTCTCACCGTATCATAATATTAGCTTTATTAAATAAAAGTTAATGTTTTAGAGTGAACACATGGTCATAAAGAGTATTTGTTAACCCCTGGTGGGGTTAAATTGTTGAGTGATTTTGGTACGTCTACATGTGTTCTTGAGGCCGGTTTACAGTAGGTTGGAACCCCCCAACTAGTAACACCCAGTTGTCAATTTATTTCGAAATTACCTGAAGGAGTACACGAGTAATAGCACAATACAGAGCAATAAAAAACAAATGTCTGTAATGGTAAAAAGCTCCAAAAGATATTTTGTAACCTCACAGGGGGAACAATACTTTAGGTGGAAACAGGATTACAATAATAAAAACCCATAAAAAATAAAATAATAAATAAGTAAATAAAACATAATAAAAATGGCCTAAATCACAGAATTGATGTTAATTAAAAAATAATGACAACAGACATTAAAATGAAGTTCCCAAAAACGGCACAAAAATGGTGTGAATAAAAATCAGAAAAAACTTTAAAGCTTTGATATCCCTATGTACAACACCCCTCCCCCCAAAAAATATAAATAAACAAAAAAAATAAAACAAACACAAACTAAACTGTGTTCAGTCACAAAGGGGGTAATTGGTCTAAAGTTAATATGAAGACTCATATTTATTGCAAGGCAAGATAAACAAGTACAGATATCTCAGCAGCAGTAGCGGGGGGTCCCAGTGGTCGGACCCCTCCATGATCAGACAGCGTCTGCAGTACTCCTTTAAGATTCTTCAACTTGGGTTTCTTCTATCAGTTTCATTCTATTACAGCCTTAAGTTTTCGCATCAAAATGAGAATACTTGTAACATTTTAGATATTTGTTTTACAAATACCTCATGGATTTAAGAAAATGAACTATTGGCTCCTATGGGAGAGAGTCATGAGCATGCTCTTTAACCTGTGCAAAGGTCATTGTGAGAGAAGGGGCTGAAGGAGGACTATTCCTTTAATATATTGACAGTGGGGCATCCATCTTTATAATAGGTAATACATTTCGTTGTAATCCTACTGTCCACCAACCCTATAGTAACAGCCTTTCCTAACTGTGATTCCCAGTACTTAGATACAACCAGAAGAGAAAATGACAAACATGAACAAAAAAAAAAAGATCTAGCTATCCCTGAACTTTCTCTAGATCTTTCCCTGAACTCTAACCCAACACTAGACACCACTATGCCTCACTGCATCTTCAATATTATCTCTTTGAAAACACTGAACTTACTTTCCGTAGTTGAAATAATAACCAGGCACTAGGCCCCTCTCCATGTGATTGATGATCATGCAGTTGACCATCCACGTAATAGTCCAGTTTTAATGCTCATGTGCCCACTGTAGGTCAGGACAGAGACTCTACCAGCCTACTACCCTGCCCCATATGCATCAAACTGTGATTCAACACCTTTCCATTATAGCTAATATAAACTGTGTGATCAGACCACAGCTTAGCTTTTGCTTCCTATGCACATTTATTGACCTCAGCTGGTCACTAGGTGGCAGACCTTGGATTCACCTATAGCAGTCACCTTTCCTGGGTCCTAACTTTGGCTCCCAGTAATCAGATACCCTCATGACTTACAGCGGAGCTGAATAGAATGACAGACAGGCAGTCACAAAAAAAAAAAAAAAACATACAAAGCACTTTTATTAGTGGCGGTTAATAAGAACATGAATAGCAAGCCATCAACAGATGACTGGAATCGGAGATGATGGAATGGATCATGACACAAACTAAAGATAAAGATGGCAGTCAGGAATGAAGCGGATGACAAAAGCAGGTACAAATACAACAAATTGCCCTACCTGACTGCCCCTAATATCTGTATAGACCTGTTCCCTCAAGTCTGGCCTATCACCAAACCAACCATCACTGTCCCTGCAACTTGTTTAAGAAAACCCTGGACTAACTCTCCCTAGCAAAAACAACAAGAAGACTCTAGAGCCCAGAGAATTAAATACTGGAAACAAAACAAACTTAGCCAAACTGTCAAACACAAAAGCAAGAATCATACAAACAAGAAGCAAGAAATACATTGACAATATCTAGACTAGAACTAAAAACTGAGATACGTAAACACTAGGTACATTCTCATAGAGCAATATACTACAAATATTCTTTTCTGTTTGGCAACAGTGCTCTCTGCTAACATCTCTGCTTGTCTCAGGAACTGCACAGAATAGAAGAGGTTTGCTATGGGGATTTGCTTCTACTCTGGACAGTTTCCGAGACATGTGTCATCAGAGAGCACTAAGGCTGCTTTCACACTAGGAAAAGTACCCGTTATAGAACACCCATTATAAAATCGCGGGCGATCGCGCAGTTAAATGGCCATTAGAAAATCCCGAACGGAAGTTAGAAAATCCCATTATAGTCTATAGGATTTTTCTAATAGCCATTTTAACCCGTTACGGCCCGTTATTAATAACAGACGTTATTTTGTGATGGCCGATTGAATGGAAGAAATAGTGCATGCACTAATTCTCCCGTTACTAACTTCTGTCATAAAATAATGTTACTATCTTCTACTCTGTGCAGTTCCCGAGACAAGCAGAGATGTCAGCAGAGAGCACTGTTGCCAAACAGAAAAGAATAATAACTTCAGCAGCTGATAATTATTGGAAGAATTAAGATTTTTTAATAGAAGTAATTTACAAATCTGTTTAACTTTCTGGAGCCAGTTGATATAAAAAAAAGTTTTTTTTCCTGGAATACCCCTTTAATACATGTTTTTATCAATTTTTTTAAATAAAATGTTATTAAACTTTTTTTTTAATTTTACGTTCACGCCGTTCATCGTACAGGATCATTAACATTATATAATAATAGTTTGAATATTTAAACATGCCGCAATACCAAATACGTATATATAAAAAACATTTGTTTACACTTTTTGGGAGTAAAATGGGCAGAAAGAGACAATTTAGATTTTTATTGGGGGAGGAGATTTTTCAAATTTTTTACTTTTATTTTTACACTTTAATAGTCCTCATAGGGGACTATTTATTGCAATCATTTGATTGCTAATACTGTTCAGTGCTATGCATAGGGCATATCACTGATCAGTATTACCAGCTATCTACTGCTCTGGTCTGCTCGTTCTCAGCCGGGACCTGCCGCGCATGACCAGAGCATCGCTTTGATGTTCACGGTCATGTACAGGACGTCAATGTACATCCTGGTGCATTAAGTACCACCGCACCAGGACGTACATTTACGTCCTGCGTTGTTAAGGGGTGAAATTGGTACTCCGCCCCTAGACATCTTATTCCCTATCCAAAGGATAGGGAATAAGATGTCTGATTGGGGGCTCCCGCAGCGGGGACCCCCACGGTCTCCATTCTGCACCCAGTGTTCGTTCAGAGTGTCGGGTCCAGCTCTGGAGGCTCATGATGTCACAGCCACGCCCCTGTAGTGACGTCATAGTCACGCCCCCTCAATGCAAGTCTATGGGAGGGGGTGTGGTGGCCATCATGCCCCTCCCATAGACTTGCATTGAGGGGACGTGGCCGTAAGGAATAAGATGTCTAGGGGCGGAGTACCCCTTTAAAAGAGGAGACATTCTCAAAATCCATGGCTTTTTGGATAGGGGATAAGATGTCTAGGGGCGGAGTACACCTTTAATACACTGCACTTGTCTTATATGTCTTAAAAATAGTTTTTTATATCAGCAGAAATCCATTAGCTTATACCTTTAATGAACCTTAGAAGGAAAGTACCTTTGGGTTAGATATCTAAAGCTAAAATCCAATAAAAAAAAAAGCATGGCAGCGAACAGTGGGGGCCGCACTTGGATATCAGTTGTATCAGATAGATGCATCATTTGAGTGTTAGGCTCTGTTCACACTAATGTCATGGCTTTAGTTTCTTTTAGAAGATATAACACTGGGCAGCTGTGTCATACTTATACCAGGATAAGTTAGGTTGGATAAGTTGGACTTTCATTGAGGTTTCCATGACTTTTACAGCATGATGAATGCTACATGCTATCCCCAAAGGACCCACAATGGAAGTCCAAGTCCAAAAAGTGTGAACATAGCATAGCTGCATCCTATAACCAGGTTTGGACTGTAGAACATGTACTATAATGGTATGTTATCATGTTCAGTGTAATAAAGTAATAATGGGCAGGTGTAAGTAACTTCCTGAATTAGGTTACCATACACACTGCCAAATCCAAAAAACACACAAAAAGGCGACTTTATCCATAACCCCATGTGAATACCTGCGTCAGTAAGGAGATGAAGGCTTGTACTGTTCTGTGGGAGTGGATCTTATTAAGGAAGGATAAGGAGCCCTGGCTATGTTTTTCTAAGTTATTTTCCCAATCTATTTAACACCACCTTTGGAAAGTTCACAAAGGCATCACTGTGTGGCCAAAACTTTCACAAAATGTTACTGTTTGCTGCTCGGAGCCCAGAGGTAAATTGAAGCAAATAAAAGGCATTCCAGTTTTCCCAGGAGACTCCTTTCTTGTAGCTGAATATGGGCAGCTATGAATGGCCTGTGTCTACCTTCCATGACCTTCTCTGTACTGTACCTATTGAGCAATGGTCAGCTGGGAAAATGAGAAGCTTCTTGAGCCGAACTTCACAGAAGGCACCAAATAAAGCCTGGTTGATGTGGAATCTGAAAACTATTTGGGAACTAGAGAAGGCAGAGTAATAAGGTCTATCAGAAAATCATGTTTCCCTACAATCGTCACGGAGCATGAAAATAATAATAATAGAAAAATATATATGTAGTAGAGGGTGTGATGCAGGGTAGAAGGAAATACCCTAGGGGTAGATGGCATTAACCCATTGTATTTGTGACGCCAGGGCGTGGTTTATCCTCAATACCACCCGAAGGTATACCGCTAGATCCTGGGCTAGGCACAGGGGCAATAATGACTCCGACGCCAAGTTACGGACAACAGTAGCTTTACTGAGTTAGACAGGTGAATAGTCTATACAGTTTAGCCAGGCTCACAGAGATGACCAGTGACTTCAGTGACCTTAGGGCTTGCTGGGACTTGTAGTGGACTGGGACACCCCGTTTGTAGCTTACCAGGCTCTGACTTGGACCTGGGGGGTAGTGGACTTGTAGACTTGTGGCTGTGTGGTTGACTTGAGGCCTCCTCTGGACTCCAGACACACACCTAGGACTTGACTGCACTGGACCTCAGCAAAGACTTAACTGGAACTGAGTAGCTCCTCCCAGGGATTATTTGGGGGAGACTAGGAGGGGTCCCATAGGTAACCCTTAGGTTACATGGTCACTGATACCTCACTGGGTTACAATCACATGACAACAGGTTAATCACATGTCAACTGTTCTTAAAGGGGTACTCCGCCCCTAGACATCTTATCCCCTATCCAAAGGATAGGGGATAAGATGTAAGATCGCCGGGGTCCCGCTGCTGGGGACCCCGGGGATCTCTGCTGCAGCACCCCGCTATCATTACTGCGCAGAGCGAGATCGCTCTGCATGTAATGACAGGCAATACAGGCTCCACCCCTTGTGATGTCACGACCCGCCCCAGTCAATACAAGTCTATGGGAAGGGGGCGTGGTGGTCATCACGCCCCCTGCCATAGACTTGCATTAAGGGGACGGGCCGTGATGTCATGAGGGGCGGAGCCATGACGTCACGCTGCTCCGGCCCCTGTATCGCCCGTCACAGAGTTCGCTCTGTGCGGTAATGATGGCGGGGTGCCGCAGTGGAGATCCCCGGGGTCCCCGGCAGAGGGACCGCGGCGATCTAACATCTTATCCCCTATCCTTTGGATAGGGGATAAGATGCCAGGGGCGGAGTACCCTTTTAAAGGCATAACAGTTTTATACACAATACACAGCATAAAGATAACTGTACAAGGGGAACAAGTGCAAGGGGGCCCAGGGGACACTATATGGAGGCTGCCTGACAGGCAGCAAGGGTACAGGGGTGCAAATCCTGTACTGGGCCACTATATATATATATATATATGAGATCAGAACTTATAGTGCTAAGTACTGTACCACTGAAACGCTATACAGTACATTGTGGTTTTGTGTGCTATGTAAAAAGTTTTGGTTAGATGGGATTTTCTCTCCTCGCTTTGCATCTATGGGAAGATTAGATGGTCACATAGACCTCAGTTATGAGACCATCTTAGCCATGTGGTTTAGAATATGTTTAGAGTGCATCTCTATCTAGCGAACACTCAGGCCTCGATAGATCAAAACCTTTGGCTTGTCTCTACAATATTTTAAAGTGAAATGTAAGTCAGTACCCACATGGAATTGTTACCTGCTATTTATTTTTCAGGGTGCTGTCTCCTTGGTTGCTGTTTATCAAAGCTACTATTATGTGAGACTACAATATAGCTACAGTGCTAAAAGGAAATCTGTAGGAGTCTGAGACACTCCTCCTGTCCATTGGTTTGAAGCTGCAGATTTTAAAGGGAAATTGTCATCAGTTTCACCCGCACTAACCTGTTGGTAAAGGTGTGTAGTGTGGGTGACACTGATGATAAAGATACTTACCAACTCTTGATCAGTGGTCCGGTTCACGCGTTATCATCCTCATATGGGCAGCAGACTTGGTGCATAGGCGAAGCCTCAACAGCACACTGACATCACCGCTGCCACTTCCCCAAGCCTGCTCATAGCCGGGCAGAGTGAAGAAGCATCAATGACGTCATCATGCTCCTGGAGCTCTGCCCACGCACACAGCCTGCTGCCAGAAGAAGGAGGGTAACAGGCGAACGTGACCACCTATCGGGAATAGGTTAGTATCCTTATCATCAGTGTCACCCACAGTACACACCTGTACCAACAGGTTAGTGTGGGTGAAATTTTTTTTCCACAAACAACCCCTTTAAGCTGCAGAGTTCAATGTAAACTAATTGACTAAACACAGCTTCAAATCTGCAGCTTCAAATCCTGTGCATCAAATATGCTCAGGATACTGCGCAATAGATCCTTAAAGAGTAGAAAAAGTAAGATGAAAATTTTAAAGGAGATATATCAGTTTTATAAGTTTTTCCCCATGGTACTTCTCCTTTATGGGTTATGTAATCCTAGACAACCTATGGGTGGCACTTTTCTCCTACAGCGGCCACTGCAGGGAAGATGTGGTACTGCAAGATAGACATTGCTCTTGTTTACAGAAGAGGGTTAAAAGTGGAATTCCCCCCAAAAGAATGTCTATATGCCCTAATAGTAGAACAAACTGTCAAACATAACTTTTTATATTGCTTTGCATCAAAGGAACACAGCAAGATCAGTCTTTTTTTCTATATGGTGGGTAGTAATAAAACATAAGACATGGGGGGGTATTTATGAAAAGTAGAGTAGGTGAATGTCTTTTTTACTCCATTAATTCATGTAGTGGAAACTGTGTACCTGCACCTAATTTATCACATGGTCCAGGGCATGTGTTAAAGGGGTACAGTTCCTAAAATGAACAGAGATATCAGCAGATAGCACTGTGGTCATGATGTCAGCAGAGAGCTCTGTGTTTCAAAAAGAAAATAATTTCTGCTGTAGTATTCAGCAGCTAATAAGTACAGGAAGGATTAAGATTTTTTTAATAGAAGTAATTTACAAATCTGTTTAACTTTCTGGCACCAGTTGATTTAAAATAAAAAAAAAGTTTTTCACTGGAGTACCCCTTTAAGTGGATTTCTAGTGTCAGATACACTTCCTATACTACAGAGGAAATCCAAGGTGGACAGGTGGCTAAAAAAGGAAGGCATCCTAAATGAGGCCCGGCGTCTCCTGTCTTCAGAGGGGATTCCAACCTATAATAATTTGGGATGACTCAAGTGGTTAGTGACACCAGATAGCTGTGCACTAAGAAAGGTTTTTTTGTTTTTTTCTTAGTGCTCTATGTCTTACAATGCCGATATGCATTGGTGTCCCAGTGTATATAAAGAGGGTTGTAAGCTTAGGTTATGACATAGACTGGTACCAGGGCTCCTCTTGTTACTGTCACAAGAAAGGCTCTAGGTTTATTCCTGTACATGGGAAAACTATAAATACGACAGCACTGTAAACACTGAAATCCTTCCTTGTGGGAAATGGTGACAGACACGGTGCTGCTACAGGCGGGAACCTAAGGGCTCGTTCACACTACTCACGCACCCCTCTTTGAAATTGCGCCCTTTCTGCTCCATGGTAAATGGAGTAGAAATGATGGGGAATCCACGCTTATTTTGCATAGCATATGTTGTGGAAATAAGTTTCATTGACTATGTTCACACGGTGGAATATTTTCAGAATGCCCGCCCACAATCTACGGGCAGACATTCTGCAAATAGCGGGCACCGGCAGAACATGCCGTTTCTAGGACCGCTTGGAAGTGCAGATTCCATCAAAAGAATAGGCATAGTGTGCACGGTGCTGCAGAATCCCATTAAAAACAATGGAATTCTGCTGCAGCGGAATTTCCGTGCAGAATTTTCCGCCGGATTCCGCTTGGCAATTCCGTTGTGTGATTACGACCTTATGGGCTTTGACTACCAGATTCTGGCCGACGATTGAACATGTTCATTCTTTTGCCGGAATTCAGATCCTAGACGGAAATGCCTTAGGGTATATTCACACAATGGAATTTACGTGCGGAATTCTTATGCATTCATATCAATGGGATTCTGGTGCGCTGACAGCACGTTGGAATTCCGGAGTCCTCAGAAAGAGTAGACATGTCTAACCTTTCTGCGGAGTCCACATGAAAGTGCACTGCCATCTAGGAGACGGTGTATTTCCCAGCAGCCCTAACACCACTATGTTCTGCCGTCACTCTGCTGTCAGGGAAATATCAGCATTTTCCGTGCGGACATTGCACGTCTGAATAAAGCCTTACCCTCATAAAATCTCTCTCCATTAAAATAAAGAATGCGCCAGTATAGATTCAGAGCCTCTGCCGCAGATGCCGTAGAGTTCCTATTGATAAATACTTCTGAACCCAACAGATCCCATTATAGGTTTAGGCTGAAGCTTTGCCTGTTCTGATTGGCTGCGGTCTACAAACACAAGCCCACCAGAAATTGTTTCAATCAGACTTTTCTTGCACAATAGCGTGACATGTTGTGGTATTATATCCAGTACAGTAGGGGCTACTTGACGGAAACCTGACAGTTCCATTTTTATGCAATAAGGGCATCATGATGGATCTTAACATATATGTCATGTAACATGAATCCTGTAAAAATGTAAACCATGATACCCGGATCTGTTCACAACAACACTATGGCTTCAGTGATAGCTAAGTTATGGTAGCTATGCTGGATCTACTTTTAAACAAAGGCAAACCCTAACTTTAATCAAATTCATCCACATGCATGGTTAAAATTAGATTTATTGGGGATTTGATTTTCCCCATTGCCTTTAATGCAGGAGTCAAAATCCACAACGGCGCATTTTAAATATGTTTTCTTAATTTTTTTTTTAATCTTACTATTAATCCGCACAGCCCAACTGCAGAGACACTGCATATTTCCTTCAGAATGTGACACTATCCTAAGGGTACGTTCATAAAAGGCAGAAAATCTGCAGCATTTGACTCCAAAAGCATGCAGCTGCTTTGGTGTAGAATTAAAGGGGTACTCATCTGGTGCCAGAAAGTTAAACAGGTTTGTAAATGACTTCTAATAAAAAATCTTCACCCTTCCAGTACATTTTAGCAGCTGTATGCTACAGAGGAATTTTTTTTCTTTTTGAATTTCTTTTTTGTCTTGTCCACAGTGCTCTCTGCTGACACCTCTGTCCGTGTCAGGAACTGTCCAGAGCATCAGTTCCTGATACGGGCATCAGGTTTCAGCAGAGAGTCAGCACTGTGGACAAGACAAAAAAGAAATTCAAAAAGAAAAGAATTTCCTCTGTAGCATACAGCTGCTAAAAAGTACTGGAAGGGTAAAGATTTTTAAATAGAAGTCATGTACAAATGTTTTTAACTTTCTGGCACCAATTGATTTAAAAAAAAAAATAAAAAAAAATGTTTTCCACCGAAGTACCCCTTTAATGCAGATCTTTCACTGTGGATTTTGGTGTGGATTATGTTCATTTTGTTAAGAAAAAAAAAAAAACAACAAAAAAAACATAAAATCCAGAGTTTGCAGTGACTCAATGGCAAAATTGGCAAAAACTGCAAATGTATTGCAGATTTTGACTTCTCCTTTAAAGTCAATGGGGAAAATCTGCACTAAATCCGCAGCATTTCCACGCCATACATTGAAATGCTGGAGAATTATTATTAATTTATATGGCTTTTGTGTAGGATTTGTATGCAGCAAGTGGACGAGATTTCTACAAATGCCACCCACTGTGGACCTGTGGACTTTCTGAGCAGAGAATTGCGCAGGGAATTTAGGACATGTTCACACCCCCTGTGTGAACATGGCCTAAAGTTTTTTTTTTGGCTATGTTTTGGATGTAGCAAGAATGAGGCCAGTGTTTCCAAACAATGTGCCTCCAGCTGTTGCAAAACTACATCTCCCAGCACAATCTTTTAGTGCAGTGGTCTCCAAACTGCGAACCTCCAGCTGTTCCCCAAACCTACAACTCCCAGCACAATCCTTTAGTGCAGTGGTCTCCAAACTGCAAACCTCCAGCTGTTCCCCAAAACGACAACTCCCAGCACAATCCTTTAGTGCAGTGGTCTCCAAACTGCGAACCTCCAGCAGTTCCAAAACTACAACTCCCAGCATGCCCGGACAGCCAAAGGCTGTCCGGGCATGCTGGGAGTTGTAGTTTTGCAACAGCTGGAGGCACACGGTTTGGCAAACACTGTACTACACAAATTCAGATCTGCAGTTCAGTTACCTAAACAGGAAAGTAACAAAAAGCTTTTATAACTGTGACAGGATTGTGGTTGAACTTGTGAATAATGGACCCCAGAAGTACAGACACCATCAAAATCCATAACATTCATCCTGGAATATGGCCAAGCATGTTACCTCACAATGTTACATGACACCAAATAACTGACGGAAAGGTAGAAAACTGTGGTGTGTGTCGTAACTATGACATGACACGGAGAAACGTCACTATACAAGATGACCTCAGAAAGATGGAGGCGTCAGGAGGCGTCTATCATACACTGCAACTCTTCCCTAGTCATAGATGTGCTACAATAAATAAAGACAATTACAATACATAGAAACATTCACTCACAAACTGGTCAGGCTGCCAGCGTTACCCATCAGGTGACATAAGAGAATGTGGCTGTACCCACCAGGTTACAGGTCCCGGTATCAGGGACTAGTATTGCTCGGTCTGCACTGTACAACTCAGGTGACAATACTTCAGGTAATAGCACAGCCTCACAGTGCAACTTCAGGAACAAGTGTTAGCGCCTGTGGCAGTACTGAAATACTTACAAGTCTGGGGTACTGGTACCAGGTCCTGGTGCTGTCAGCAATCCATGTACTCTCAGGTACTGGTCCTGGTGCTGTCAGGTATCAGTGTACTTTCAGGTACTGGTCCTGGTGCTGTCAGGTATCAGTGTACTTTCAGGTACTGGTCCTGGTGCTGTCAGGTATCAGTGTACTCTCAGGTACTGGTCCTAGTACTGCCAGGTATCAGTGTACTCTCAGGTACTGGTCCTGGTGCTGTCAGGTATCAGTGTACTCTCAGGTACTGGTCCTGGTGCTGTCAGGTATCAGTGTACTCTCAGGTACTGGTCCTAGTACTGCCAGGTATCAGTGTATTCTCAGGTACTGGTCCTAGTGCTGTCAGGTATCAGTGTACTCTCAGGTACTGGTCCTAGTACTGCCAGGTATCAGTGTACTCTCAGGTACTGGTCCTGGTGCTGTCAGGTATCAGTGTACTCTCAGGTACTGGTCCTGGTGCTGTCAGGTATCAGTGTACTCTCAGGTACTGGTCCTAGTACTTCCAGGTATCAGTGTACTCTCAGGTACTGGTCCTGGTGCTGTCAGGTATCAGTGTACTCTCAGGTACTGGTCCTAGTACTGCCAGGTATCAGTGTACTCTCAGGTACTGGTCCTAGTACTGCCAGGTATCAGTGTACTCTCAGGTACTGGTCCTGGTGCTGTCAGGTATCAGTGTACTCTCAGGTACTGGTACTGGTGCTGTCAGGTATCAGTGTACTCTCAGGTACTGGTACTGGTGCTGTCAGGTATCAGTGTACTCTCAGGTACTGGTACTGGTGCTGTCAGCAATCCATGTACTCTCAGGTACTGGTACTGGTGCTGTCAGGTATCAGTGTACTCTCAGGTACTGGTCCTGGTGCTGTCAGGTATCAGTGTACTCTCAGGTACTGGTCCTGGTGCTGTCAGGTGTCAGTGTACTTTCAGGTACTGGTGCTGTCAGGTATCAGTGTACACTCAGGTACTGGTATCGGTCCCAGGTTCTGTCAGATATCAGTGTACTATCAGGTACTGGTACTGGTCTTAGGTCCTGGTGCTGTTCTGTATCAGTGAACTCTCAGGTACTGGTCCAAGGTCCTGGTGCTGTTCTGTATCAGTGTACTCTCAGGTAATGGTCCAAGGTCCAGGTGCTGTTCTGTATAAGTGTACTCTCAGGTACTGGTCCAAGGTCCAGGTGCTGTTCTGTATAAGTGTACTCTCAGGTACTGGTCCAAGGTCCTGGTGCTGTTCTGTATCAATGTACTCTCAGGTACTGGTCCAAGGTCCAAGTGCTGTTCTGTGTACGTGTACTCTCAGGTACTGGTCCAAGGTCCTGGTGCTGTTCTGTATCAGTGTACTCTCAGGTACTGGTCCAAGGTCCTGGTGCTGTCAGATATCAGCGTAATCTCAGGCACAGGTACTGGTTCAAGTTCCTGGTGTTCTCAGGTATCAGTGTACTCTCGGGTACTGTTGCCAAGTTCTGGTGCTGTCAGGTATCACTGTATTCTCAGGTATTGGTACTGATCCTGGTGCTGTCAGTTATCAGTGTAGTCCCAGGTCCTAGTTATGCCAAGTATCAATGTACTTCCAGGTACTGGTGCTGTTGCTGTCAGGTATCAGTGTACTCTCAGGTACTGGTACATATTCTGGTGCAGTCAGATACCAGTGTAGTCCCAGGTCCTGGTGCTGTCAGGTATTGGTGTAGTCCCAGGTCCTGGTGCTGTCAGGTATTGGTGTAGTTCCAGGTCCTGGTGCTGTCAGGTATTGGTGTAGTCCCAGGTCCTGGTGCTGTCAGGTATTGGTGTAGTCCCAGGTCCTGGTGCTGTCAGATATTGGTGTAGTCCCAGGTCCTGGTGCTGTCAGATATTGGTGTAGTCCCAGGTCCTGGTGCTGTCAGGTATTGGTGTAGTCCCAGGTCCTGGTGTTGTCAGGTATTGGTGTAGTCCCAGGTCCTGGTACTGTCAGGTATTGGTGTAGTCCCAGGTCCTGGTGCTGTCAGGTATTGGTGTAGTCCCAGGTCCTGGTGCTGTCAGGTATTGGTGTAGTCCCAGGTCCTGGTGCTATCAGGTATTGGTGTAGTCCCAGGTCCTGGTGCTGTCAGGTACTGGTGTAGTCCCAGGTCCTGGTGCTGTCAGGTATTGGTGTAGTCCCAGGTCTGGGTGCTGTCAGGTATTGGTGTAGTTCCAGGTCCTGGTGCTGTCAGGTATTGGTGTAGTCCCAGGTCCTGGTGCTGTCAGGTATTGGTGTAGTCCCAGGTCCTGGTGCTGTCAGGTATTGTGTAGTCCCAGGTCCTGGTACTGTCAGGTATTCGTGTAGTCCCAGGTCCTGGTGCTGTCAGGTATTGGTGTAGTCCCAGGTCCTGGTGCTGTCAGGTATTGGTGTAGTCCCAGGTCCTGGTGCTGTCAGGTATTGGTGTAGTCCCAGGTCCTGGTGCTGTCAGGTATTGGTGTAGTCCCAGGTCCTGGTGCTGTCAGGTATTGGTGTAGTCCCAGGTCCTGGTGCTGTAAGGTATTGGTGTAGTCCCAGGTCCTGGTGCTGTCAGGTATTGGTGTAGTCCCAGGTCCTGGTGCTGTCAGGTCTTGGTGTAGTCCCAGGTAATGGTGCTGTCAGGTATTGGTGTAGTCCCAGGTCCTGGTGCTGTCAGGTATTGGTGTAGTCCCAGGTCCTGGTGCTGTCAGGTATTGGTGTAGTCCCAGGTCCTGGTGCTGTCAGGTATTGGTGTAGTCCCAGGTCCTGGTGCTGTCAGGTATTGGTGTAGTCCCAGGTCCTGGTGCTGTCAGGTATTGGTGTAGTCCCAGGTCCTGGTGCTGTCAGGTATTGGTGTAGTCCCAGGTCCTGGTGCTGTCAGGTATTGGTGTAGTCCCAGGTCTCGTGCTGCTCTCAGGTCCTGGAGTGACTGTCAGGTCTCCATACTTTCTTTAGCTCTGGGTTCAGGTACTGGAGGGACCCTCGGGTGTCGGGCTGTAGCTGTGCAGCCTGGTGCTGGTGCCAGTGTTGCCCTCAGGTGTTGTACCGTCCTCAGTGTTCCCCAGGCAGGTGCCGTCAGTCAGGGAGCTGCGGCTGGTGCTGTGCTCGGAGCACAGAGCTGTCTCTGTACTGTGTCCTGTGTGTACTGACTGCACTGAGTGTATGGAGAGACCTCCCTCTCTGCCGGCTCTACCTATCACACCCCTCCATGCCAGCCTACTACTGCTGCTGTGTGAGGTGAGAGCAGGCAGGGGAGCACGAGATATCACATAGTGCTGCCAGGTACAACACAAAAAACTTTAGGGAAGTGGAAAGGAGTCTGCTGGAAAACAGAGAATGTTCTGAAAACATAACTTGTAGTAATATCTGTTACAGGAGGATTGCTTCTACATCATGTGGGGGGAAAAGAATAATAATAAACATAAGTGCTCAGTTATTTGTGTCTGTCTGTGTCTATTTGTGTATCACAACAGACAACCCCCCAGTTATGTCAGTATTCAGAGGGTCACATAAGTGACACATGGCTCAGATATATCCGCCATTTATACACTTCAGAGCCTTTTGTATGGTCATTTACTACTCTTGTCTCCAAGCAAATGCATCTTAAATGGGCACTGTCAGAATCAAAAGCTGTTTATGTTTTTATATGTTGTGCATCTTGACAAAACATTAACCTTTCTAATATACTACATAAAATAGATTTATAAAATATATTTATAGAAATCATGGTTTGTAAAAATAAGACCACTAGGGGTCCTCATTCCATCCAGAACATAATCCTGTCTGTCTGCAGCGTCATCTTTGTCCTAGCTGATACATGGGCAGGGACAAAGGGGGAGATTTATCAAAACCTGTAGGGAGGAAAAGTTGCCCAATTGCCCATAGCACCCAATTAGATTGTTTCTTAAATTTTTCAGAGGGCTTGTTAAAAATGAAAGAAGCAATCTGGTTGCTATGGGCAATTGGACAACTTTTCCTATGGACAGGTTCGGATAAATTTCTCCTAAAGTGCAGTAAGTGAGGGCAAGACTAGTACTCCTCTGTGCTCACTCCTGTCCTGTCTATAAACACAAGAGGAGAGGGTTACAAAGTAGCCTGCGGTGATTGGATGAAGAGACCCAGCACAGAACAGCAGACTCCGGGAGGAAGTGAAGGCATGGCAAGTGAGGGCAGGCTTAGTGCTTGCTTCTGACACACCCCTTCCTGAGCAGTGGATATCAGAATGAGTAAACAGCAGAAAGGAGGGATTTGTGAGCCAAATACAGAAGCAAGGCACAAAAAAAACACGTAAAGAATCTGCATGACCTAGTGAGTAACATATATATAAGCACAAAGGCTTGTGTTGTGGTGCATTAGTAATCCCGGTTCAGTTCCACTTTGGTTATCATTGTATTCAGACAGCAGGTAACACAACAGGCTTATGAGTACAGTGCCCCCCCCCCCGACCTACGATGGCCCCGACATACGATAATTTCAACATATGATGGCCTCTCAGAGGCCATCGCATGTTGAAGGCAGCATCAACATACGATGCTTTTGTATGTCGGGGCCATCGCATAAACCGCTATCCGGCAGCGCAGACTGCTTCAGCTGCCACCGGATAGCCGTTTAAGGTGCTCCGTGTGGTCCGGCGACAATCACTTGCATGTCCCCAGCGCTCTGGACCGTCCTCTTTGGGAACCCCTGCATCGCCGTCGCTCTCCATCGTCGTCATCACGTCGCCACGCACGCCGTCCCGTCATCCAATAGGAGCAGCGTGTGCGCGGCGTGATGACGGCGATAAGGAACGACGATCCCAGGCAGCAGAGACGGTCTGGAGCGTTGGGGACACCACGGGGACGCGGCGACAGCGATGGAGGGCGACATTCAGGGCAGCGGTGACAGTCCGGAGCGGCGGGGACAGGTGAGTATAACTGCCTATATTTAACATTGCATGGATCCCTCAACATATGATGGTTTCAACAAACGATGGTTCATTTGGAGCGAATTACCATCGTATGTTGAGGACCACTGTACTCTGTTTCTGCTATCTTACCTGATATAGCCCCCCTCACACTCCACCCCCCCCCCCCACCAAAGATATGAGACAGCTAGAAGCACTTAGAAGCAAAACTACAAAACTAGCATAAATGGCTGATACCAGAGAACACTGTCAGTATGCATAGTAGTGTTGAGCGGCATAGGCCATATTCGAATTCGCGAATATTCGCGAATATATGGACGAATATTCGTCATATATTCGCGAATATTCGCATATTCGTTATACCCTCGTTTTATTTCCGCATATGCGAATATTCGCGTATACAAATTAACACATGCGGAGATTCGCATATGCGAAAATTAGCATATGCTAATTTTCGCATATGTGAATTTCCGCACGTCAGTCTCACACAGTAGTATTAGAGCCTTCTTTACACCACACAAGCTGGAAGCAGAGAGGGATGATCACTGTGATGTGTACTGTGAAGAAAAAAAAAAAAAAAAAAAAAAAAAAAAAAAAAAACGAATATTCGTAATTACGAATATATAGCGCTATATTCGCGAAATTCGCGAATTCGCGAATATGCGATATTCGCGAATAATATTCGAATTGCGAATATTCGCGAGCAACACTAATGCATAGCTCTTTTTGGTGACTGGTAACTGACCATAGCAATCAAGGACTGGTTACATATGCACAATAACACAGCCTTGTGTGAGTGCTCTCTGTTGTCTGCCATTTATGCTAGATTTGTCATTAAAAATGCTTCTGCACATCAGCGCCTCCAACCTGAAAATGGTGATTGGGCTAATTCAGATTACATAGCAGGAAAAAAGAGTAAACACTACTTATAAGCCTGTCCGCACATAATAATCCCCATAGAGTGAACAGTCATTATCAGTGAATCAGTGTTTTCCAACTGGTGTGCCTCCAGCTGTTGCAAAACTACAGCTCCCAGCATGCCCGGACAGCCGAAGGCTGTCCGGGCATGCTGGGAGTTGTAGTTTTGTAACATCTGGTGCCACGCCGATTGGGAAACACAGCTCATAATACTGACATAACTGGCCTACCAGGAATGAGCTGTCTGTTCTGATAAATGAATGGGAACACAGAAACATGGGGAGAAATGACATGACACCCGAATAAAGGGGATCTATCAACAGGTTAGGGCCCTCCATTGCCCCGTTTCTTTGTAATAACTATTTTATTGATATGCAAATTAAGCCAGTCAGTGCATTGGGGGCATTCCTTTACTACTTGGTGCCCACTCCTCTAACAACACCTCCTAATTAATATGCAGTTGCCTGTCTGCAGTGATGTCACTCAAGGCTATATGGCTAATTCTGCCAGAAGATTGAGCATGTGGAATTCATATCCGTATCTGTCATTTCACAGTAAAAAAAAAAATGTTTATATATGTTACTCGCTAGGTCATGCAGATTCTTGACATGTCTTTTTTTTTTTTTTTGTGTCTAGTTTCTGTATTTGGCTCACAAATCCCTCCTTTCAGCTGCCCACACATTCTGGCATCCACTGCTCAGGAAGGGGCGTGTCCGAGACAAACACTGAGCCCGCCCTCACTCACCATACATTCACTTCCTGTCTGAGTTTTCTGTGCTGGGTCTCTTCCTCCAATCACTGCAGGCTGCTCTGTAACCCCCTCCTCTCTGTTTTCAGACAGGAGTTTGATAGACAGGCCAGGAGTGAACACAGAAGAATGGTAGTCCTGCCCTCCCTTCCTGGACATTGTGGGAAATTTATCAAAACCTGTGTAGAGGAAGAGTGGTGCAGTTGCTCAAAGTAACCAGTCAGATCGCTTCTCTTATTTTTGAAGAATGGGTGGATAAAGGTGGGGAATTTTGTAGAGCGCTCCTGCTGTCAAATGACGAACTCAAAACGCCACGGTTGCACAGGACAATATATTGAAATATTTTTTTAAGGACAACGCGTTTCGGCGCTCACATGCGCCTTCATCAGGTCCACAAGAGGATAAAAACAATGCGTCTTGAGGTACCAGCTGTGCTTGAGTAGCTGTGCCAGCACCTCAGGACACATTGTTTTTATCCTTTTGTGGACCTGAGGAAGGCGCATGTGAGCGCCGAAACGTGTTGACCTTAAAAAAATATTTAAATATATTGTCCTGTGCAACCCTGGCGTTTTGAGTCCGTCATTTGACAGCGCGAAACGTGTTGTCCTTAAAAAAATATTTAAATATATTGTCCTGTGCAACCCTGGCGTTTTGAGTCAGTCATTTGACAGCAGGAGCGCTCAACAAAATTCCCCACCTTTATCCACCCATTCTTCGTCTATCATTCCGTACCCTAAGGGACACGGATAGGGGAGATAGAGCTGCACACTGCATCCACTAATCTCGACCCACACCTCCCAACAGTGTGGAGCTTACACTGTTGCATCCCTTCAGCAGGTGGGTACAGCACATTAGGTGAGGTGGTGGGTCCCCCCCCCCTTTTTTTTTCCCAACAACAGCATATGAGAGAGTGCCCCATTGTTGTGTCTTTCTTCTGTTTTCTGTTATTTTTAAAAAGGCCTCTGAAAAATTAAAGAAGGGATCTGATTTGTTGCTCTGGGCAACTGCACCACTTTTCCTCTACACAGGTTTAGATACATTTCCCCCTTTGTCCCAGCCTGTGCGTTGGTTGAGACAAAGATGATGCTGTAGACAGACAGGATTATGTTCTGGATGGTATGGGGACCCCTAGTGGTCTATTTTTATAAGACATGATTTCTGTAAAAAAGAGACACAATATTTTTATGACATAAATTAGAAAGGTTAATAATTGCCAAGATGAACAACATATAAAAAGTTTTTGACAATTATTAGATATAAGGATAGCATATGACACAAGTCTTTATGCCTAGTAGCCAAAAGGGCACATAAAAAATACTTCTACTTGGCTAATAGGAGAAGTAAAGAATACAGCAGACTCCTAGTTAATGGGTCCGATGTATACAATGCTTCTACTGCCCGTCACTGCCCCCTCCCTTTAGAGCGATGATAGACAGGCTGCTGTGTATAGAGGAGTGTAAACTGAGAAGTATTGGTCTTCTTTCTTTGTAAATGATATTGTTTTCCTTTATTCTTTTTGTTTGTACGCTATTTCATGTTTAGAAAGTTTTACACAAGAGTATTTAGGTATACATTTGTAATACGGATGTACTACCATCAGTATGTCATCAGTACTGCATAGTAAATACTGATGAGGTGTCTTCTAGACATGAAATGGAACAAAACTTTGAAAAAATGGAACAGAATCAATAAGATACAGATGCAATACATATACAAATATGGATGATTTGTATTCTAATCAATCTCCATAGACTTTATTGGACATTTTTCAACCGGAGAAGGGATGAAAGTACCACATGCTGCTTTTTTTTTTTTTTTTTAAATAATATGCAGGTATCTTAGGCCCCTTTCACACTATAAACTTGTTCTGTTAAAAGATCCGTTATAAACATGCGTTAGAAAAGCCTTAAAAATGGATGTTAAATGTCCGTTACGCCCATATAAATATAGCCCTATAGATTAACATTAGTTCCATATTATGGGCCTCAAAATACACAATGTAATACTGATGCCTTAGACTGGATACACACATTGGTGGAGATTTATCAAAAACTGTGCAGAGGAAGAGTGGTACAGTTGCCCAATCAGATTGCTTCTTTCATTTTTAAAGAGACCTGTGAAAAATGAAAGCAGTAAGCTGATTGGTTGCTATAGGCAACTGGGCAACTTTTCCTCTGGACAGGTTTTGATACATTTCCCCCATTGTGTTTTGCAGCATTTTCATTTGCAGGTTAAAAACTCAGCAGAAAGCGCAGCAGATATTAAAGGGGTATAGTCATTTTTAACAACTTCCCACCATGTGATAGCCTAGGTGGCTCCTAACATATTTGTAAACCACTTCATTAAAGGGGTACTCTGCCCCTAGACATCTTATCTCCTATCCAAAGGATAGGTGATAAGATGTCTGATCGCGGGGGTCCCACCACTGGGGACCACCGCGATCTCGGCTGCTGCACCCCAGACATCCGATGCACGGAGCAAACTCCGCTCCATGCTGGATTACTGGCAATGCGGGGCAAAGGCTTGTGATGTCAGCTCATGATGTCAAGGCCACGCCCCTCAATGCAAGTCTATGGGAGGGGGCGTGACATCTGTCATGCCCCCACCCATAGACTTGCATTGAGGGGGCATGGCCGTGATGTCACGAGTGGGGTGTGGCCGTGATGTCAGGAGCCTCCGGCACTGCACCCGATGCTCTAAATGAACGCCGGGTGCAGCAGGGAGATCGTGGGGGTCCCCAGCGGTAGGACCCCCACGATGAGTCATCTTATCCTTTGGATAGGTGATAAAATGTCTAGGGGCAGAGTACCCCTTTAACCAAACATGACTCCCTACTCCAAAAAAAAAAAACTGCTCTAAAGTCATGGCCGCTAAGTGTTTTCCTTCTCTACAATCTGTTGTCCACTACCTATTTATAGGAAAAAATTGTCTCCATTAGTGGTAGATTAGAACAGAACACAGGAAGGGGCAAGACTTAGCATGTGCCATGTTCTGGAGAGAAAGAGATAAAGCCTGAGAAAACCTGGGCTGTGTACCTGCAAATCGAGGCGGCCAGCCTGCTAAAGATAATCTACACCACTGTGCCTGAAAGGATTCCCTCTTATCTATCACCAACCATAAAGTTCAGGGCAGCGTTGTGTTTCTACCACACGTTGTTTGTTTGCGGTGCTGCAGTGTAAGCTTAGCAGCTACTGCTTCGAAATTGATATTTGGAAAGTATAAAAGTATTATAAAAGTATATTCAAAATTAGGTTGCAGCTTAAAAACATGGAGTGGTCAGAATAAAGAAATAAAAAAATAAAAAAGTGAAATCGTAATTTTCTTTTCTTGCTCTCCCCATTCTGCATTTAGACATTATACAGGAAAGCTGTTTTCTACTGCACGGCCACATTATAATAAGGAATAATTCAATACCAAAGTAACCAGTAATTTTAGGCAACAGAATAAAAGTAAGGGCTTAACATAATGTTCTACTTCCATGTTTGAAAAGGTTGTGGTTTTGGGTTACGTATTTGCATGCATTCTATTCAGAAGGGTTACTTGGTACGATACAAGTGTATAAAAATATTTCTGCTGCCATGACAACCCAAGGCGGGTAATATCTCTGCGTAATAATGTGTTTAATATGTGAAGAATATCAGATGGAGCCGGCTACTGAATCTTTAACCTTCTCCAGTGGGAATTTCTTGTGTTTCATGCCATGTTTTCTATTCCCATGGCAAAGAATTGTTTAACATTCCTTGTTAATTGTACATGATCATTACTTGGAAGATTTCATACTTGACATTCTTAAGGAAGTGTTTGTAGAACCTGGCTGAGGGCCATTTTGTTTGGTAGCATTGTGTTTAGGATCCTGGTGTAAGGAGCACGTCAAAACAACTTGCCTCTTATTACTTATGACACCACACTGTCTAGGCCCCGCTTCACATAGAATCAGTCATCTTGTCAACTATTTCTGACTATCTGTAACTGGAAGCTATGGGCATCTTCCTTCTGTCACCAGAAACCCCTGACCATTTTGTGACATGAAAGCTGCCTTCTGTTCTCTGACGTAATCCGATGGTGTACATAGGCATCTGTACATTACAGTTATAGGGGGAGATTTATCAAAACCTGTGCAAAGGAAAAGTTGCCCAGTTGCCCCTAGCAACCAATCAGATTGCTTCTTTCATTTTGCAGAGGCCTTGTTAAAAATGAAAGAAGTGATCTGATTGGTTGCTATGGGCAACTGGGCAACTTTTCCTCTGCACAGGATTTGATAAATCTCCCCCATAGTGTTCACCCTTATTGCAGCTGATAATATCACATACTATTGCAGCAGGTTTAGACTACGTGCACAGTCAGTGTTTTTTTTTTTCTTCCATTCACCTTGTTTTTTAGCCATTTTTTTTTCATTTTTGAAGTGTTATTCCAGACACTTTTCTATCCTTTTTTACTACAGCAAATGCTGTTGTACAGTTTATAAACTTATAAAAATGTATACATTTTTCGAGGTATAAACAGCAGAAAAAAAGATCTTGCACTTGATTTTAAAGGGGTACTCCACCCCTAGACATCTTATCCCCTATCCAAAGGATAGGGGATAAGATGTCTGATCACGGGGGTCCCGCCACTGGGAACCCCCGCAATATAGCATGCGGCACCCACCTGTTTCTTTTCCGGAAGCGCTGGAGGGTCTGGGTCGCGACCACAGGAACGGAAGTCCTTGACGTCACGACTCTGCCCCGTGTGACGTCACGCCCAGTCCCCTCAATGCAAGTCTATGGGAGGGGTCGTGATGCCACGCCCCCTCATCTCATCTCATCCAGCTGAGTACACAGCTCCACAGCCCCTCACCTCCCCTCCCCCTGCTCTGTATTCTAAGGACACAGGTCTGCACAGAAGAAAGAACACAGAGAAGATAAGTGTTATCTGAAGGGGAGGATGACAAGGTGCACGGGCTGGGGATGTATGGACTGCAGGGGAATAAATCTCATACTGGGAATGATGTGAAGGGGGACTCCTGAATGACACATGCTGGGAGTTGTAGTCCCTGTTGTGTGTGTGTGTTAGTATTTACAAACCAGTGTGCCTCCAGCTGTTGCAAAACTACAACTCCCAGCATGCCCTGACAGACTTTGGGCATGCTGGGAGTTGTAGATTTGCAACAGCTGGAGGCACACTGGTTGGGAAACACAGTTCTAGCCTATTCAGCATACACATCATGTTACACCAGTGTTTCCCAACCAGTGTGCCTCCAGCTGTTGCAAAACTACAACTCCTAGCATGCCCAAAGGCTGTCAGGGCATGCTGGGAGTTGTAGATTTGCAACACCTGGAGGCACCCTGGTTGGGAAACACTGATGTATGCCCTACAGAGGTGTGGTGAACTACAACCCCCAGGAGACTACAGAGGCAGCATGCTGGTGTTATACTGAAGACCCCTGAATGACACATGCTGGGAGTTGTAGTCCCTTTTGTGTGTGTATGACAGTGTATCCCAACCAAGGCTGATTATATTAGTGTGCTGTGTATAAGGGGGCCGACCCGGGAAAATAGTAGGGTGGGTAAAGGGTGGAACAAACAAAAAAAAAAGGAGCCGCCCCAAACCAGCAAGGCATGTGGCATGCTGGGATTTGTAGTTTTCCGCACAGCAAGAAACAGGAAATAGAAGCAAAGATCGGAAAACAAAGTGGGGGATAAAAAGACAACAAAGAACGGAAATAGAGTAGCTTAAACAACAAGAATAGAAATGAAACAAAACAAAAAGGGTAAGTCAAAAACGGAAAAACACGTTGACCACCGGAGTACCCCTTTAATGCAAATTTGTTCCTGTGGATTTCCTATAAGAGACACAAAAAATAAACCACTCAAACCATTTAAAACGTGCCATTGTTGATGTTGCTGTTTCACAGTCTCCAGCAAATTGTACAAGGTGGAAAGTGAATTTTATTGTTGAATCTGACCTTCCTATGGACTTTAAAGCTGCAAATATCCAATATAAACAGACATGCTGTGGATTGAGAATGATACCACAGGCCAGCTTTAGGGTGGAACATTTCTACTTTTCTGCTACTGTATTATGCTTCGGATTTTTTCGTGCACAAATCTGCATGGAAAATCTACCACAAATCCATTTCCCCTTACAGCTCCCCAGCTTTCCAAAAGTCCTGAGAAGGAAATCCGCAGAACCATGCAGTGATACATTCCCTGCCACAATATCACTGCCAGGTAAAGCTGTGGGTGCCACCATATTGGCTGTCATTCATTTTCTTTAAAGACAGGAAGGAGGAAGTTTTAATCTCTTGACAGTAAATGAGTTAAAGACCTCCATTTGCTAGTTATCTCATTCATGAAGAAATGCTGTTTCAGAGAAACCGAATTTAGAAATATAATATTGGGAACACAACATGTAACACTCTAAATTCTTAATATCTAGTGGTTGTCATATATCAAAAGATGCATGAACAATTATAAAAAATATGGTGTTGTAGTAGTTCTTAAAGGTATATTCACAGCTTTTCTTTACAATTTGTTTTGGCTCTAATCCCAAATATACTTGGTAAGAAATATTTTACCGTTTGGCGTCTGCAGCTCCATCTATGTCTCTCCATTGTTACAGAAGGCAAAAACAAAACTTAAAATAAGTAATATTGACCAAATAAGCTGATCATGTAGCAATAGTCCTTCCCTACTTACATTCAATGGGACATTTGCTAACATATATACAGTACATTATGGTAATGTAGTAATAATCAAAACTATTTGAAAAGTTATTGGTGCAATTAAAAAAATGATGCATTACAGGGACAAATATTTACAATAGAAGTGGACGAATGACAAATCATTGTACACATGTCACTACTGATCCATAAATAACTCTCTGTAACAATATAGTCCTGGTTGATATTGAGTGAGGTATGGTGACTTGTTTTGCCTGATCTATATAGACAGAATCCATACTCCCAGGTAGATTTATCCATTATCTCCAGTGCTCTATGTTTGCCGAAACCACATACAGAAGCCATAAGAGGCGTGGTATGGAAAAATAATACCTTGTCAAGCTTGTCATATCTGCTTCCCTCAAACCTCTCTAATCAGATGTGAAGGAATCCTGAGCTCAGTTTGCCACACCTGACTGAGCAGGATGGAGACAGTCTAGGATCTGTCAAAACAATGAAACTTACATACCTAAAAAAATATCATCCTCTGAAGCTTAAAGAAGCCCTCCATGTGTGTTTGTTTTTTGCCCATATCATGCCCACTTTCAATTACTAGTTGTACAGTGCCGTCTTTTACATTCCAGCATAGTTGCATTCATACATTCCATTACTGTAACTGGGTCATGTGATCACCAGCCTGGCCCACAGAAAATTTCAGTTTTTAATGTGTCAGAGGAAGTGTCCTGAGTCAGCTGACTTCCTGTGAATTGCAAAATGACATCACCAACTATTAGATGACTTATAGACCCCCCCCAGCTATATATGTTTGCTGCTGCTGTTCCTACCTCTATGAGGCGTGAATATATAGTAGTTATACACCTCCCCTGCTTTTTTTTCTGCTGACATATCGTTGCTCTTTAAATCAATTGTACAAATCACAGTTAGGTGTAGAGAGTAAATCATTACCAGGCACTCAGAGGAGTAATATAATACCGGTCTCTTATGGGGCAGATGTGCTTTGGGGCCCAATAGGCACTAGATTATTCACAAAACCAATGATTTGAAAAAGAATAGACGTAGCACACCCAAATGCAGGTCAAAATAGCTTTGGCTTTATTTAATCATCCAACGCAAACATAGTGAACACAAGTCCTGTGTGGGAAAAAGGAGCTGGACAACCGAGGCGCGGGGTGTACTACTAGAGACAATGACATTTTGTGTCACTAGACTCTTTTACCGGCCATGCCTTCACTCCCTAGTACACTGCTATTGTGTACGAGCAGGTGCTCGTGCCACTATCAATATGAAGGCATCTTCGGGTGCATCTAAACATTTTAGAGAACATCATGATGGTTCTGTCTCTTCACTTAGGGTAACTGCCATTGAACATGTTTCAAGACCTCCTCAGGGAGGAAACTGGATTAAGAAACTTCATGCCCGGGAAGTATTCTGGATGCTGAAAATGGACACCAGAAGGCCCGGGGCATGAATTATCGTTCTGATGTTATGTATTTTTATTGACAATGTTATTTTTTGGTGAGAATAATATTTACATATGCATCGGTTATTCACATTTTGTTCGATTCCCACTTTTAGCATATCCAGTTTGTTCAGTTTATTGTGCTTTTTCTGTTAAATTAACATACATCTTTTGTTTAGTACTGTGATAGGGTATGCCGTGTGTGAACAGTTTGTTTCCATCATTGTCTAAGTTTTTCCCTCAACAAATGTTCCATAAATGCTACCATTTTGGCAGACCTTATACACTAAATAATGTGGTTCCGATTTTCCTATGCATAACCAGCTATGGGGTAATTTAAACCTTTTTCTATATTTTTATATGTTATCAATCATGTTTTCTTTAAAATATGACTACTCTCTCAAGATTCCATATTATGATTATTTGATTATTTTCTACGGATACATTTTTCAATCTTTAAACCTTTTTAGGTGTGCATTTCCCACATGTTCCCATGCACACACAAGCAGCGTTTTCTCTGTGTGTGCGCCATTTGCCTTCTTATGTGGTTTAATATTTGATTGAGTTAACTACCGTGAATGGGTGTGCACGAGGCAAGATACACAGGTGTCTGCTTTTTCACAATTTGATTAGGAGGCAGTGCTATTACCGACTAGTATTAGTTATATGTCACCTAAGGTCTATTTTCTTTATACCTTGAGAAAGGCTATACAAAACGCGTCAGTTGGTTTTACTTGCACTGCCTTTGTGATTTTACCTATGGATTAAATAAAGAAGTTTCTTTTATATCATACTCCAGAGTGCTGGACTGTTCGTTGGGATCTTCCCACTGCTCCTCAGCTTATAACCTGTTTGCTGTTGAATTTGTGACTTCCTCTATGACATCCACATACTAGGGCAGTCCAGATGGAACCTACTGGCACTAAAAGAAACAATGTTTGTGCTGTTGTCCATGCACACTTCAAATTAACAAGAGCGTACTATAGACATAACTTTATACCTGCAATATGACTGTAAGTCTATGCCCAACTGTGGGTATAATAACTATGTCAGTATCATAATGATCCAGGATGCTCACAGTTCAGGTCATTAGACCCTCAGGTAGGCCAGGATTTAAGGCCATAATACTGGCATCACATTGCACTTGTATTATGCTCATGTGAATATACTTAACAATTGTTAACTATTACAGAAGCACTGTTAATCATCAGCATCAATAATATTACATCAAAATGGTAGAAAATTCAGCCCACCACCCCAACCGATGGCCTTGCTGACGCTGTCAGAAGAATAGTGGCATTCCTTCAATAGAATGCTCCAAGAAACTGTAACAAAGAGTTGAAGGACATTCCGGGCTCAATTGATAACATCTAACTCGTAACATACACCACAAAATATGAGAAGCAGGCTAGTATTCTAAAACATCGCAGTGAAAAGGCTATTGAAGAGGGATGGTCCAATCAGAGATGAGGGTCAGTATATATAATATACAGAACTGAAAATCCATAAAAGAAAAGTCTGGTTCAGATAAAGATAAAGGGTGGTCATCTTAAAAAGGAGTTATTTAAAAGAGGTTGCACTCTATGTCTAAATATGGTATGTACTTACTTTACAGTACATCATATATATTAAGAGTATGTTGCTGATTGATATTTTGGTCTGATAGAGCAAAAATATATAAATTACTCTGAAAAAAAAAAAGATTTGTTATTGGACTCCCGTAGAAAATCTGTACTAGCCCACCATAACTGAAAGGGAATAGTGTTATTACACCTAGTACAAAAGTAGAAAAAGGGGCCTACACAATCTGCCATTTAGTACACCAAAACAATGCTATAACGCACCCAATAGCACCATAAAGAGTGTATGTAAATCTTCTTATATAGATCTCATATTGGGGAAAACCATTATTAAACACCACACTCTCCCATAAACTGACCATGCAGGTTAGAGGACTTTCTAAGCTGACAGATGTTTCTCATGACCCCTGCGTCCTTGGCTTGGTCAAGTGTGTATGTGTTTTGCTATGGAGTTAGTTGGAAGCATTAACTCTGTGTTAAGAAAAATAGTCATTTTTTGCTAATTCAAGACAAAATAGGTGACCAGTGTTTCCCTTTTAGGACCTTAGGCATATGAGATTTTTTGTGGCTAGGACCTCTATAAATCTTGCAGTAACAGTTTTGACAGACTAAGGTTTCTGTATGCACTTCACCACAGCAATCTTAGGAATTTCAGGGATTCCAGTCAGGGAATTAAGCTGATCACCAGTATTAAAGTTTGCCAGCTTCACAACTTTAACATTTATATGGCTCTATATATTAACAAAAAATATTGATAAACATTTGTAAGTTTGTGTTGTTTTTACTTTTAGTTGATCTCAGTAGTATAATTACTTGTGGTGGTTTCCTAGTTAGAACTAATGTCTTGTAACAGGAAACAAAGGTCCTGTCAATGAGCTCTAAATTTAGGAAGGACAAGACAAGATTCTAGAAGTAAAGGGGTATTCCTGCAAGGCAGATTATAACTACTGTAGGCTATAGAAATCATTAAATAACCAATATTGCACTATTGCATTTTTATACCACTTGGTCTTCATTCTTTACTTAGGAATGGTACTTTTTAGTAAAACTGACCACAAAATGTTTGTTTACTATATAAATAGTAAAAAGGTTAAAACTAAAAGTGTTGGCCCTTCAAAAAGTAAAGAGGGAGGAATTATATGGGATGAGGAAAAATGTGAATATTAAATAATATTCAATATTAAAGGGGTACTCCTCCGAAAACAAAGGATAGGGGATAAGATGTTAGATTGCAAGTGTCCCGCCACTGGAGACTCTCACGATCTCTGCGGCTGCACCCCGTCATTCGGTGCACGGAGCGAACTTCGCTCTGTGCCCAATGACTGGCGATGCCAGCCTCCACGCCCCTTCCTTTCACATCTCTGGGAGGAAGCGTGATGGCTATGTACTAGCCCCCTCCCATAGACATGAATGGAGGGGGCATGGCATGACATCCCGAATGTGGAAGCTGCAAGCTTCCGTGTTTCGGACATCTCTTTTGCTGGCCCGGAGATCCCCGGGACCCCCACGATCTAACATCTTAACCCCTATCCTTTTAAGTGAAGTACACCTTTAAATACATTTTTATCCACTGAAATTGCAGGTAAACTCTCCCTTACTTGTTACTTGTCCAACCCAGGAAGAAGTGCAGTGCCGTCTGAAAAAATTTAAATAGTCAACTCACCAGGTCCAGAAGGCTACTAGAGAAAGAAGTGTTCAAGCGCAAAGAGCAGTTTCGGCTTTAGTTTATGCCCATTGATTTGAACATGCAATGTCTTGCTTAGCTGGTGTAAGATAAACTTATAGAGAGCTACCACAAATGTCTCACATTATTTTACTATTAAAATAAAATTATATTGAGCACTGCCAGATGGTATAAGTAAGGTAGAGAAATGTCAATGCCGGAGGAAGGGCTTTATTGTATAACATGGGGTCTGGGTGGTGGTAACAGTACTATATATGAGTATATGTTTATTGTTTTCCTTATTTTTCTGTGTACATGTTTTCAACATTGGGCCCCAGATACATCATTGGAGGCGTTTTATCTATTATTTTACTGATATTTAAATAAAATAATTAAATGTGTAAATCCAACAATTTTTTTCAAGATTAGTCATCTATGTCAGGATTAGTGATTGGTTTAGCCAATGTTAGCTGCTGCTGATGGAGGATGTGTCTGCCCCCCTCATTGGATTATTCTGAGCCGTCTAATCCTACCTCCAGTCACAGCCTCCTGAAAAAGTGGTGCCCTAGGCCTGGGCCTCATTTGCCTAGTTAATGATACAATGCTGGTACGCTGTTTGATGATTCTTGTACTTGATTTGCTAAACTTGCCAGAGGATAGTTCTACTCTATAAAACAAGATAATGCAGCATTATACTTCCAGTCCTTCTGTAAATTGTGCCAGCATCCCAGACCCGATTGAAGTCCACCCAGATACATGTGCAACAGCGTAGTACTCCGAGAAGTTAAAAAAAAAAAAAAAAAAACATGCCACCGCTATAAACAAATATATATATGCACATAGGGGGAGATTTATCAAAACCTGTGCAAAGGCAATGTTGCCCAGTTGCCCAAAGCAACCAATCAGATCACTTCTTTCATTTTGCAGAGGCCTTGTTAAAAATGAAAGAAGCAAGCTGATTGGTTGCTATGGGCAACTGGTCAACTTTTCCCTTGGACAGGTTTTGATAGTCCCCATATTCTATCTTTTTTCTTTCTCTTTATGAAAGTTGGCCCCACCACTTATGGGTCATTAATATATTTTCTCAGAAAACCCCTTAATTTTGTAATTTTTGTATTGCTGCAGTGAGGACCCCGATCTGAGATTTTTAGGGACTATGCTAAGTAAATGTAGACTTTTTCCGATGTATAATGATTACAGTAACATTATCACATGTGTATATTATGTTTTTAAAATCATTCATTACACACCAATATAAAAAGCTTGGATCAGGGGAAATGAAAAACACAGGCTCTCAAACCTACTGCACAGTTATTGTTTGTATAGTAAAATGTGACTGTAATACATTACTAGAGATATAATCATTAACTTCAGGATAGGAAGACAAAACTCTAGTGTAGAAAGGACTTGCTGAGCCCTATTGTCCTTCTTCACTCCTGTGGCAACCAGTTCCCCACTTGAGGCCACTCTGAAAATGAGTCCTAATGACATTGGGATACCGGGCTAATCAAGCTTGGCAATCTATTTGACAGGTGTGGTGTTCCGGTACCGTATTACATACCGTACCTTGGTAGGGGTCCCCAAAGTCAGAGTTCCTAGGAACCGTGGGGTCCTCGGGTCTAGTCCTCCCCTTGTCACCCCTTAAATAGTTAATATATTATTAGAGTAAATGTAAATAAATGTTTATAAAAAGTGTACTTACCTTGCGCTAGCGTCGCAGGACCTGCGGGTCACGTGACAATGTTCTAGTCTCTATGGTAGTGAAAAAGGACCTTTGGAGGTTCATGGGACATGTGATACCAACAATGCCTTGTGAAGCTGATTGACAGATGTCGTGGACCAATCCAAAAACATCCAGCCCCTGACCATATAAGGGAGCAGCAGCCAATGATCGCTCTCTTGTTCCTGTGCTGCCAAGCAAGCAGCATCAGTCTCTTGTGCTCTTGTTCCTGTGCTGCAAAGCAAGCAGCATCTCTTGGGTTGCTGTCACTGAATGAGGTAGGACCTCCGCAACTTTCAACGACAATTACTAGGCCAAAGCCTTGCAGCCTCGGCTGAATTACACAGTGAGTTCTTCTAAATTCCCCGCTAATGTTGGCAAGGACCCTGGACCTAAACATAACCCTAAATCCAGCGGATCTGCGCATACTAAATCCCTACAAGCTAAAGAACTTACTAAAAGTCCCAACCAACGGTCAATCTCAGCTAAGCTGTTCATAGACTCTGTTACAAAGACTGTTCTTATGTTCGCATGTTACAGAAAATCTTCAGTAAAGTTTACGCAAGATTTCAGCGAAGCTCTGGTTGTGGACAATACTTTATTCTGCAAACACCTATCGTCCTTGGGAAGGGTGGCGATAGGCCAAGTCATACAGCATTTAACCCCCACCCTGGCGTCACGACTGACAAGGGTTAATAGCGCCCTTTATAACCTGCACAGCAACATCCCGATCACCATTCACACCCACAAGGCACCACACAGGCATCTGTTATTGATGTTGCTGCCTGTTACGCCGAGCGCTCCGGGTCCTCGCTCCTCCCCGGAGCGCTCGCAGCGTTCTCTTATTCACAGCGCCCCGGTCAGACCTGCTGACCGGGTGCGCTGCGATATTGCTCCCAGCCGGGATGCGATTCGCGATGCGGGACGCGCCCGCTCGCGATGCGCATCTCGGCTCCCGTACCTGACCCGTTCCCCGTCTGTGTTGTCCCGGCGCGCGCGGCCCCGCTCCTTAGGGCGCGCGCGCCGGGTCTCTGCGATTTAAAGGGCCACTGCGCCACTGATTGGCGCAGCAGGCCTAATCAGTATCTTCACCTGTGCACTCCCTACTTATACCTCACTTCCCCTGCACTCCCTCGCCGGATCTTGTTGCCATTGTGCCAGTGAAAGCGTTTCCTTGTGTGTTCCTAGCCTGTGTTCCAGACCTCCTGCCGTTGCCCCTGACTACGATCCTTGCTGCCTGCCCTGACCTTCTGCTACGTCCGACCTTGCTCTTGTCTACTCCCTTGTACTGCGCTTATCTCAGCAGTCAGAGAGGTTGAGCTGTTGCCGGTGGATACGACCTGGTTGCTACCGCCGCTGCAAGACCATCCCGCTTTGCGGCAGGCTCTGGTGAATACCAGTAGCAACTTAGAACCGGTCCACCGACACAGTCCACGCCAATCCCTCTCTGGCACAGAGGATCCACCTCCAGCCAGCCGAACCGTGACAGTAGATCCGGCCATGGATCCCGCTGAGGTCCCGCTGCCAGTTGTCGCCAGCCTCACCACGGTGGTCGCCCAGCAGTCGCAACAGATAGCGCAACAAGGCCACTAGCTGTCTCAACTGACCGTGATGCTACAGCAGCTACTACCACAGCTTCAGCAATCATCTCATCCGCCAGCTCCTGCACCTACTCCGCAGCCAGTGGCCACATCTAGTCTCCGATTATCTATGCCGGATAAATTTGATGGGGACTCTAAGTTTTGCCGTGGTTTTCTTTCGCAATGTTCCCTGCATTTGGAGATGATGTCGGACCAGTTTCCAACTGAATGGTCAAAGGTGGCTTTCGTAGTCAGCCTTCTGTCTGGGAAAGCCCTGTCATGGGCCACACCGCTCTGGGACCGCAATGATCCTGTCACTGCCTCTGTACACTCCTTCTTCACGGAGATTCAAAGTGTCTTTGAGGAACCTGCCCGAGCCTCTTCTGCCGAGACTGCCCTGCTGAACCTGGGCCAGGGTAAATCTTCCGTTGGCGAGTACGCCATCCAATTCCGTACTCTCGCCTCCGAATTATCCTGGAATAACGAGGCCCTCTGCGCGACCTTTAAAAAAGGCCTATCCAGTAACATTAAAGATGTGCTGGCCGCACGAGAAATTCCTGCTAACCTGCATGAACTTATTCATCTTGCCACCCGCATTGACATGCGTTTTTCCGAAAGGCGTCAGGAGCTCCGCCAGGATATGGACTTTGTTCGCACAAGGCGGTTTCTCTCCCCGGCTCCTCTCTCCTCTGGTCATCTGCAATCCGTTCCTGTGCCTTCCGCCGTGGAGGCTATGCAAGTTGACCGGTCTCGCTTGACACCTCAAGAGAGGACATGACGCCGCATGGAGAACCTTTGCCTGTGCTGTGCCGGTACTGAACATTTCTTGAAGGATTGTCCTATCCGTCCTCCTCGCCAGGAAAGACGCACGCTGACTCTGCACAAAGGTGAGAACTCTTGATGTGAACTCTGCTTCTCCACGTCTTACTGTGCCTGTGCGGATTTCTTCTTCTACCTTCTCCTTCTCAGCTATGGCCTTCTTGGATTCCGGATCTGCAGGAAATTTTATTTTGGCCCCTCTCATCAACAGGTTCAACATCTCGGTGACCAGTCTCGCCAGACCCCTCTACATCAACTCTGTTAATAATGAAAGATTGGACTGTACCGTGCGTTACCGCACGGAACCTCTCTTAATGTGCATCGGACCCCATCACGAAAAAATTGAATTCTTGGTTCTCTCTAACTGCACTTCAGAAATTCTTCTTGGATTACCGTGGCTTCAACGCCATTCCCCAACGCTTGATTGGACCACAGGGGAAATCAAGAACTGGGGTACTTCTTGCCACAAGGACTGTCTTAAACCGGCTCCCTGTACTCACAGTCAAGACCCTGTGGTTCCCCGCGGTATCTGGTCTTCCCAAGGCCTATCTGGATTATGCTGATGTTTTTTGCAAAAAACAAGCAGAGACTTTGCCTCCTCACAGGCCTTATGACTGTCCTATTGACCTCCTCCGGGGTACCACTCCACCCCGGGGCAGAATCTATCCTCTGTCTGCTCCGGAAACTCAAGCCATGTCGGAGTATATCCAAGAGAACTTAAAAAAGGGGTTTATCCGCAAGTCCTCCTCCCCTGCCGGAGCTGGATTTTTTTTTGTTTCCAAAAAAGACGGTTCCCTACGCCCTTGCATTGATTACTGCGGACTTAATGAAATCACTGTAAAAAAACGCTACCCCCTACCTCTTATCTCGGAACTCTTTGACCGCCTACGAGGCGCTCACATCTTTACCAAGCTGGACTTAAGAGGTGCTTATAATCTCATCTGCATCAGGGAGGGGGATGAATGGAAGACTGCATTTAACACCAGAGATGGACACTTTGAATATCTGGTTATGCCCTTTGGCCTTTGCAACGCCCCTGCCGTCTTCCAAGACTTTGTAAATGACATTTTTTGTGATCTTCTATATACCTGTGTTGTGGTTTACCTGGACGATATTCTGATTTTTTCTGCTAACCTAGAAGAACACCGCCAGCATGTCCGCATGGTTCTTCAGAGACTTCGGGACAATCAATTATATGCCATAATGGAAAAATGTCTCTTTGAATGTCAGTCTCTTCCTTTCCTAGGATACTTAGTCTCTGGCCAGGGACTACAAATGGACCCAGATAAACTATCTGCCGTATTGGATTGGCCACGCCCCTCTGGACTCTGTGCTATCCAACGTTTTTTGGGGTTAGCCAATTATTACAGACAATTTTTTCCACACTTTTCCACTATTGTGGCTCCTATCGTGGCTCTAACCAAGAAAAACGCCAATCCTAAGTCCTGGTCTCCTCAAGCGGAAGACGCATTTAAACATCTCAAGTCTGCCTTTTCTTCTGCTCCCGTACTCTCCAGACCTGACCCATCTAAACCCTTCTTATTGGAGGTAGACGCCTCCTCGGTGGGAGCTGGAGCAGTTCTACTACAAAAAAATTCTTCCGGGCATGCTGTTACTTGTGGGTTTTTTTCTAGGACCTTCTCCCCGGCGGAGAAAAACGACTCCATTGGTGATCGAGAATTACTGGCCATAAAATTGTCACTTGAGGAATGGAGGCACCTGCTGGAGGGATCCAAATATCCAGTTATTATATACACTGACCACAAGAATCTCTCTTTTCTCCAGTCTGCCCAACGGCTGAACCCTCGCCAGGCTAGGTGGTCGTTGTTCTTTGCCCGTTTTAACTTTGAAATTCATTTTCGCCCTGCTGACAAGAACATTAGGGCCGATGCCCTCTCTCGTTCTTCAGATGCCTCTGAAGTGGAAGCCTCCCCGCAACACATCATTCCTCCGGACTGTCTGATCTCCACTTCTCCAGCTTCCATCAGACAAACTCCTCCAGGGAAGACCTTTGTTTCTCCATGCCAGCGCCTCAGGATTCTCAAGTGGGGACACTCCTCCCACCTCGCAGGCCATGCTGGCATCAAAAATCCATCCAACTCATCTCTCGATTTTATTGGTGGCCTACTCTGAAAACTGATGTTGTTGATTTCGTGCAGGCTTGTACTGTCTGTGCCCGGGATAAGACCCCTCGCCAGAAGCCTGCTGGTATCCTTCATCCTCTGCCTGTTCCTGAACAACCTTGGTCACAGATTGGTATGGACTTTATTACTGACTTGCCTTTATCCCATGGCAACACAGTTGTTTGGGTGGTCGTTGATCGATTCTCCAAGATGGCACATTTTATCCCTCTTCCAGGCCTTCCTTCGGCGCCTCAGTTGGCAAAGCTATTTTTTATACACATTTTTCGCCTTCACGGTTTGCCCACGCATATCGTCTCGGATAGAGGCGTTCAATTTGTGTCTAAATTCTGGACGGCCCTCTGTAAGCAGCTCAAGATCAAATTAAACTTCTCTTCTTCTTATCATCCCCAATCCAATGGGCAAGTAGAAAGGATTAATCAGGTCCTGGGTGACTATTTGCAACATTTTGTTTCCTCCCGCCAGGATGACTGGGCAGATCTTCTACCATGGGCCGAATTCTCGTACAATTTCAGAGTCTCCGAATCCTCTGCTAAATCCCCATTCTTCGTGGTGTACGGCCGTCACCCTCTTCCTCCCCTCCCCACTCCCATGCCCTCTGCTTTGCCCGCTGTTGATGAAGTGACTCGAGACCTCTCCACCATATGGAAAGAAACCCAAAATTCTCTTTTACAGGCTTCATCACGGATGAAAAAATATGCTGATAAGAAAAGAAGAATTCCCCCCATTTTTGCTCCCGGAGACAAGGTATGGCTCTCCGCTAAGTATGTCCGCTTTCGTGTCCCCAGTTATAAACTGGGACCACGTTATTTTGGTCCTTTCAAAGTCAAGTGCCAGATCAACCCTGTCTCTTACAAACTCCTGCTTCCTCCTTCTCTCCGTATCCCCAATGCCTTCCATGTCTCTCTCCTTAAACCACTCACCCTTAACCGCTTCTCTCCCAAAGTTGTTTCTCCCACTCCAGTTTCCGGGTCATCTGACGTCTTTTCGGTGAAGGAGATTCTAGCATCCAAGACGGTCAGAGGTAAAAGATTCTTTTTGGTTGACTGGGAGAATTGCGGCCCAGAGGAGAGATCTTGGGAACCTGAGGACAACATCCTGGACAAAAGTCTTATCCTCAGGTTCTCAGGCTCCAAGAAGAGGGGGAGACCCAAGGGGGGGGGGTACTGTTACGCCGAGCGCTCCGGGTCCCCGCTCCTCCCCGGAGCACTCGCAGCATTCTCTTATTCCAGCGCCCCGGTCAGACCTGCTGACCGGGTGCGCTGCGATATTGCTCCCAGCCGGGATGCGATTCGCGATGTGGGACGCGCCCGCTCGCGATGCGCATCTCGGCTCCCGTACCTGACCCGTTCCCCGTCTGTTTAAAGGGCCACTGCGCCACTGATTGGCGCAGCAGGCCTAATCAGTATCTTCACCTGTGCACTCCCTACTTATACCTCACTTCCCCTGCACTCCCTCGCCGGATCTTGTTGCCATTGTGCCAGTGAAAGCGTTTCCTTGTGTGTTCCTAGCCTGTGTTCCAGACCTCCTGCCGTTGCCCCTGACTACGATCCTTGCTGCCTGCCCTGACCTTCTGCTGCGTCCGACCTTGCTCTTGTCTACTCCCTTGTACCGCGCTTATCTCAGCAGTCAGAGAGGTTGAGCCATTGCCGGTGGATACGACCTGGTTGCTACCGCCGCTGCAAGACCATCCCGCTTTGCGGCGGGCTCTGGTGAATACCAGTAGCAACTTAGAACCGGTCCACCGACACGGTCCACGCCAATCCCTCTCTGGCACAGAGGATCCACCTCCAGCCAGCCGAACCGTGACACTGCCTCACTAGTGTTCCCAACCTGCTTGATATTGCTACCTGGACCAAACACTTCTGCCTGGACTTCACACCTCGTTTCCTGTTTGCTGCTTGCACATATCTGTACTTTCCTGGTTTTAACCTGCTTGCTATCTACTTTGTCTCTGGTTCTGACCTCTGGCTTGCTTTCTGACCTTCCTCTGGACTCTGATTTTGTCTCTGATGTGCCTTTTGGTTCTGTAGGGACTACTGTCCAGTTGGGGGCTACCAGTTAAAGGAAATCTGTCATCAGGAACCTGTCAGTACAGACACTGATGACAATCATACTTACCTGATTCTGTTCTGTGCTCCCGTTATCTTCTTCTGTATCTACCGTTCGGGTGCTGACTTGGAACACTGGCAGAGCTCTGTGACATCACTACTCCTGCTTTTCTGCTTGGTCCCACTGCTAGCAAACAACTGCGGTGATGTCATGAAGCTCCACCCATGCTCCAAATTGGCCCCCGGAATGGATCAGGTAAGTATGGTTGTCATCAGTGTCACCTGCACTACCTGTCTGTATTGACAGGTTCATACAGGTAAAACTGATGACAGATTTCCTTTAATTAAGGTAGACATCCAGGTGAGTAGGGACAGTGGTTTGGTGTGAGCATAGGGCTGCGCTGTCCCTTCCTACATGACATCTAGATTTTTAACCATTGTGACAAAAATGACACAAATTTCTTGCATGGTCTGATAAGCATAACCATTTAACTACAGATTTTTGTAATTCTGGTTTACTGCACTTTTGCATTGTGCCATGTGATGGTCTGATGGTTACGGAGTTAGCTTAACCCAACGACACACATTTTGGCGCTCACTGCTGCCACCTCAGGTGAACAGCATTTTTCTAGCCTTTCCACTTAGAACATTCTGGTAAAAGTGAGAAGTATAAGTAGTATAGCCAACTGGTGGTATCTACCTAGTCCTCTCAGGGATTCATCTATATCAGGAACTAACTTTCCAACAAACTGTCTTAACACAGGTTAACTCCTTGTTCCCAGCAATCATCTGCCACGACAGAACTAGTTAAAGCAGGTTAAAAACTAGTTTAAGCTGTGGACCCCCACCTTATGGATGAAGTATTTAAATTTTAGTACCCATTGTCTCAGTGTCTCGTTTTACAACTGCACGTTAACCACCAAGGGCATCCCAATTACCATCAGACAGGACATTGTTAACCAGGGATTGCCCCAGGGGACTAAATACCAACACATTTAGTGCAGTCCCTCTTCCTTACAGTTTGTGATGTGCCCCAGGAGGTACAACTGAAGAAGGATAAGGATTCCCTTTATATCTTTTATTTGGTCAGGCCCTTTCAATTTAGGGCATCAATATGTTGTCAAGCCACATTCAAGATACTTTTAGTTTTAATGATTCATGTATATGTTAGGCTATATGTAAAAATTTTTTTTGCATTCACAGTTTTATTATTACTATGTTTCTTATAGAATATTTCTTTAGGGTACGTTCACATGTTCGCAGATTTGATGCGCAGGATTTGATGCGCAGGATTTGATGCGCAGGATTTGATGCACAGGATTTTCTGTTGTAGATTTCAATGTAAACTAAATGACTGAGCACAGCTTCTAATCGGCAGTTACATCAAATCTGCGCAGGATCCTGTATGTGTGAACGTACCATTAACCTGTTCAGGACGCCGGGCGTATCCATACCATCCTTAAAGAGTACCCGTCATCATCTAAACTTTCCCTGATCCCCCTTCCCATCTGTCCCTTTCTCTAACTAAGCCTATCCCTGTGTTTATTGAGGTTTTAAACGCTGTGGAAATACCTTTTTTCATCCCTCTTCATTAGCTCTGGAGCACTGTCTTTCTGAGGGGTGGAAGGAGGCGGGTCCCAGCAGGCATGATGTCACATGAAGCCTGGCCGGGACTCTGATTCTGCCAGTCTTCCTGTATGCTGCTCTCCCTCTGCAGCAGTGTTTCCCAACTAGGGCACCTCCAGCTGTTGCAAAACTACAACTCCCAGCATGCCCAGACAGCCAACAGCTGTCCGGACATGCTGGGAGTTGTAGTTTTGCAACAGCTGGAGGCACACTGGTTGGGAAACACTGCTCTGCAGTGTGCATACAGACTAAGTACAAGGGAGGGATGGCAGCCTGTCTCTCTCTCTCCTGTGTCTCTCTGCACTAAAAAGTCAATGCTGAGAACCAGGGGCTGAGGGAGCAATCACACAGAGCAGGGAGTGCAGTGAGATAATACAATGTATAAGATAACATGTGGTGAGGGGCAGGGGGGAGGAGGAGGTGACTGGCTGTAATATGAGAGGCATGTGAAGGCTTGTAGCTCACAGTGAGCTGAGAGTACTGAACTTCCGGTGGAAGGACCAGAACCCTTTCAGCATTAGTCCTAAAAGCTGTACACTTACTATGAAAAGCATAGGATGCTGCTTGCAGACCAGGCATAGAAGAGTGACCACTAGTGGCCAAAAGTATAAAATGAAAAAACTGGTATAAATATTAATATTTTTTAATGAAGATATATTACAATATCTCTTCATTAATGATTATGAACAACATATTAAAAGTTTTTGTTGATGACAGGTACTCTTTAAGGACTGAGGGCGTATGGATACGCCCGTGGGAATTCCGGTCCCCGCCGCTAGCCGGTTGGGGACCGGATCGGGATGCCTGCTGTAATCATTCAGCAGGCACCTCGGCACATCGCCCCCATGTTGGCGATCGCAGAAAATCGCATGTCAATTCAGACATGCGATTTTCTGCTATTCCGGCCTGATCGGGTCTCTCGTGACCCGATCACCCGGAAAATAGCGATGATTGGAGCTGTCAGGGACAGCCCCGATCATCTTGAGGGCTAGGAGTGAGGTCGCAGAGCTGCGATCTCCTCCTATCCCCTGCCATTGGTCAGAACTGATTCTGACCAATGGCAGAGCAGGACAGTGGGTTGCCATGACAACTCCCCATTCTGCCCACCCCTGGATGTCGTGGGGATCGTGAGAAGAAGATGGAGGCCGGTACCTGCAGGAGAAGATGCCTGGGGACCCCGGATCTTCGCTGGAGACTGCTGGATACTGGATCAGGTAGGGAAGCGACGGTGGGGGGGAATTGAAAGTGAAATGAAAGTGAAAGTAAAACGATCTTTACTGTGGCAACCACTAGGAAGGCCAAACTGCAACTCCCAGCATGCCCAGACAGCCAAAGGCTGTCTGGGCATGCTGGGAGTTGTAGTTTTGCAACATCTGGAGGGTCACAGTTTGGAGACCACTGTTACAGTGGTGCCAAAACGGTAGCCCTCCAGATGTTGCCAAACTACAACTCTCAGCATGCCTGGACTGCCCAGGCATGCTGGGAGTTGTAGTTCTGTAACATCTGTCCCTTCAGATTTAGCAATTTTCATGAATTTTTTGAAAATTGCTGCTCTACTTTGAAGCCCTCAAATTTTTTCAAAAAGCAAAAATATGTCCATTTTATGATGCCAACATAAAGTGGACATATTGTATTTGTGAAGAAAAATAAAATGTATTTGGAATATCCATTTTCCTTACAAGTAGAGAGCTTCAAAGTTAGAAAAATGCTAAATTTTCAAAATTTTCATGAAATTTGGGGATTTTTCACCAAAAAAGGATGCAAGTAACGCCGAAAATTTAATACCAAAATAAAGTAGAAAATGTTACAAAAAAACATTCTCAGAAACAGAATATTCGGTAAAAGCGTTTTCGCGTTATTAATTCGTAAAGCGATGGTGGTCAGAATTGCGAAAAAGGGCTCAGTCCTTAAAGGAGTAGTCCAGTGGTGACTCAGTGGTGAACAACTTATCCCCTATCTTAAGGATAGGGGATAAGTTGCAGATCGCGGGGGGTCCGACCTCTGGGGCCCCCTGCGATCTCCTGTACGGAGCCCCAACAGCCCGCGGGAAGGGGGCGTGTCGACCTCCGCACAAAGCGGCAATCTCCGGCTCTGCCATTGAGATGTATTGAAGGGGCGTGTCGGCCGCCGCTTCGTGCGGGGGTCGACACCCGCTATCTGGCTGGAGAGCCGGGGCCCTGTACAGAGAGATCGCAGGGGGCCCCAGCGGTCGGACCCCCCGCGATCTCAAACTTATCCCCTATCCTTAGGATAGGGGATAACTTTTTCACCACTGGACTACCCCTTTAAGGTGAAAAAGGCCTGCGTCCTTAAGGGGTTAAAGGGATTTTACAGGCAAAAACAATCAATACAAATCAACGAGGTGCTGCCACCCACCACGCTCATTGATCAGTTATTAACCCATTCAAGTAAATGGAAGGTGAGTTGCAGTAACCCAGGTTATCCACTAGACAATGAATGGAGCCACATGCTTCCGGGTCTGTTTAACTGTGTATGTTAGTGTTGTGACAAAAAACTGATCAGCAGGGATGTTAGCACCACATTAATATGATATTGATGAATTATGCCTTAAAGACCAGGTGATTTTTCCCAGACATGCCTTGAATACCACTCTTTATTATTGTTGCTTAGATTACACAGTAAGGATTTATGCAGTTCATAGTGTTTTGATGTAATTGAAGTCTTCTAATATATTCATCAAAAGGTTTTTAAGATCCTGGCATGTCCCTTCCTTTTCCTTAGGCACCTGCATTCATCTAAAAACACCTCAAGGAAGCTTGAAGTCTAACTTACTGTTGACTTTAATACCACATTACCTTCCTGTAATCTTGTGGCACGCAGACTACAAACATTTACTGTTAGAAAGTGGTAGATTGACGCCAATGTTAATGTTAATAGGAACCTGAATCACAGGTGCACTCTGTAAGATATACATAATTCTGCAGGTACTCTGTCCAGTTCTGAACCATTTATATCATTTTATAGATGGTACACCACATTATTACATGTCTTTTCATCAAGGAATAGAAATATTTACTCTTTAAATTATATGTATGCAGGCTCGGACTGACCCATCAAGGAGCTGGTGAATCCCCAGATGGACCCGGAACCAAGGTGTGGGCTCCTACGCATGCTATCACAGGGGCAGCACACTGCACTCTATGTACTACTGCCATTAGAATCCACTACAGGGCCTCTTTAAAGAAATTACTTATGTTTTTTTCCCCCTGCATCCTTGTGAAGCATCAATAAGTTGGCACTCAATGTGATCCACCGGGCCTCTAGTAAGATAAAACTATCTTATTAGGGGCCAGCGGACAGCACTGAGTGCCAAATCCTGTGACAGTGATGTGACTGTTGCGAAGTGGTGCTCAACACTCTCTAGTGCCCCTTTCCCCCTCAAAGGTCCCATGCCATTGCCACTTCCCACAGTTTTATTCTCCTCTGTTTTAAAATGCATATAAAACACATTTTAGAATGCCAGTGTGGATATATATATATATATATATATATATATTTTTTTTTTTTTTTACACACATTTTTAGTGACATTTTATATTTAGTGTGAGTTTCTACATGCATTTTTAAGCCCTATAGAGAAACCTATGGTAAAAATGCCAGAGAAGGGTGCCGCTGAAGGGTGCACCTCTTATCAAGCTGCCATCACCCTGTCCAGGGAAGCCAGCAAAGTGCCGTCCATGATCCAAGCTGCTCATTAGCATACCAAAAAAAGAACATTAACAGCGGAATGGAGCCACCAATCCTGGCGGATACATTTCATTTTAATCAGTGTCCCCCGCACTACAAGCCTGTTTGTGAAAACGTGTGATTTTTACTGTGAGGAGTACAGCGTGAAAACCAATGATTTGCTTTGACTTATTTGTCCTAAAAAAGATATGCACATATATAGGGACTCTAGAGAAAAATATACGAGTAATATGACATTAATGGGGGTTCTTCCATCTGGACAACCCCTTGTATATGCCCCATATGAATGTCATAATGGGGTGTTCTATACCTGCCCTCCACATTGATAAAGAAGACCAGGATTACTACCTAGCATCTATATGTTCTATAGGTTTAATTCTCTGTAGTAATGGTTCTGCAGGTGACTTTATGAAATGCATGTACAGATCTTTGAGAGACATATCTAGGTCACTGGCAGGTATGAGACGTTTCACAGTCTTTTCTACCTTTGATCAATGCTGTGAAATGTGCTTCTTCAGGCTCCTGTGTCTAAATGCCACATGAAAATGTTTAGAGCACATAGAAAATTGATGGAACTTCTTATATTCAGATTTTGTCATTGCTTTACATAAAATATATTGTTCTTGTTGTATAAAAAGCTGCTGTAATAATCCACATGACAAAAGTAGGTGATCTCCTAGATTGTTCACATTTATTTGTATGGAGTTCTCTGCATTGTCATATGCTAATATGCTCTAAGCGCTAACAAGACAATAGTCTCATTAATCCTTATCATGTGAACAATATAAAGTAAGCACAATAGGCTAAAAATACACAAGTCAAATGATGAACTATATGACAAAATTTTCCCAAAAACAATGAAGGTACATTGTGCTATAATTTTCATGAATAACATTACAAATTAATGCAGTCTTATATAAAAAATTAGCTAATTAGCGTCTAATATATCTTATATTGTGACATTAGGGACAGAAAAAAAACTTTTTTGTGTAATACAGTTTTTTGGTTTGTTTTGCAGAAGTTGTACAAAATCTAATTACTTACATAGCAGAGCTGAGTTTGAAATGTAGCCCCGGATCCGCCACTGAACTAGGGGTGGAACCAACACAAGCAAAAACCATAATGAAAAGATATGCACCTTTTTCTGTGTTTTGGACCCACTCTTGGTTTTGTTAAAAATATTGACTAAAACAATGCCTAAAATACAGAGAGGGAGATTTATCGAGCGATTTTATAGTAAAATTCTCTCTTTTGCCCATAGAAACCAATCAGAGCTCAGCTTTGGGTGCATGATGTTGAACAATGCATTTCTGTAGAACCAGCAGTGATTAAAGTTAATAAATTATAGAACATGCCATATGACCATCTAAAGATGGCCAAAAATGGTTGTCATTTCATGTTTGCAGAAGCCTTGGCTTTTATAGTGGTACAATCATGATAAAATCTAAATGTTTTGCCAGAATGTACTAAGCATACTCCCCCTGTACGTAGCTTCAGAAAGGCATTCACATTGAATTACTACAGTGCCCCATGTGGCACAAACATATATATATATATATATATATATATATATATATATATATATACACACACCATATATACTTGAGTATAAGCTGACCCGAATATAAGCCGAGGCTGCTAATTTCACCCCAAAAACCCAGGAAAAGTTATTGACTCGACTATAAGCCTAGGGTGGGAAATACATCATCCCCCCCATGTCATCATCCCCCCTGTCATCATCCCCCCCTGTCATCATCCCCCCCTGTCATCATCCAGACCCCCGTCATTAACAACCCCGTCATTAACACCCCCGTCATCATCTCCCTAACATCATCTCCCCCCCCTTTATCATCACCCCATCATCATCCCCCCCCTTCATCATCACCGCCTGTCAATCCCCTCAGTGGTCTTCAAACTGCGGACCTCTAGATGTTGCAAAACTACAACTCCCAGCATGCCCGGACAGCCATCGGCTGGGAGTTGTAGTTTTGAAACATCTGGAGGTCCGCAGGTTGCAGACCACTGCGCGGGCCTTCATCATCATCCAGACCCCCCCTTTAGTTTTCTACTCACCTCCCCTCGGTGGGAAGGAAGGGTGAGCTGGTCCAGGCTATCTATGCTGCAGGGACCGTCCGGTGGGGAGGGTTAGTCATTCCAGGCTGTACATTTTCACCAGGAGGCCCACTTCACCGCTCGCTCTGGGCTGGCCCCGGACTAGTGACATTACCTTGACGACAACGTACAGGGACGTTCATGCGCAACGTCACTTGTCCGGGGCCGGCCCGGAGCGAGCGGAGAAGTGGGCCTCCTGGTGAAAATGTACAGCCCGGAATGACTAACCCTCCCCACCGACGGTCTCTGGAGCATAAATGGCCCGGAGCAGCTCACCCTTCCTTTCCACCGAGGGGAGGTGAGTAGAAAACTAAAGGGGGGGGGGGGGGTCTGGATGATGACGAAGGCCAATGGCTGTCCAGGCATGCTGGGAGTTGTAGTTTTGCAACATCTGGAGGTCCGCAGGTTGAAGACCACTGATGAAGGGATTGACAGGCGGAGAGTTCACTCGAGTATAAGCCGAGGGGGGCGTTTTCAGCACGAAAAATCATGCTGAAAAACTTGGCTTATACTCGAATATATATATATATATATATATATATATATATATATTTATATATATATATATATATATATATATATATACATATATATAATCTTGCAACAGTAGTAAACCATAAATATCGCTCTGCGCAGATACATGTCTTATATGAAGCACATACTGTATTGTAACTCCTCTGGGCATTGCTGGATTACTACACAGCTAAAAGGTCAATAGAGGTATTTAATTATTGCCACCCAGACATTATTGGCGGTGTCACTTTGTGCTGAGCTTGCTTGCTTTGTAAAGCCAAATAAAAAATGCATGATGTAAGCTGTGCATTTGCTACAACTATGTTGCTTCTATTACATCTCAAGACACATTAGATGATGCTTAGGGCAGCGTCTTATACTAACAGAGAGTAGCTAGGGCAGGTATATACATTCTATGTGACTGGATAAACTTACTTATGACACAAGGAGAACACACCCAAGTCTTGTGCTGTGCACAATAGAGATCACCTTGTTTTAATGTTCTCATTAAATCACTAGGTAACCAGATCATGTACAGTGCTTGATGGTTTTTGCTCACTTGTTCTTCTCTTGAAAAAAGTTGATCCCCCGTCTGTTTAGGTGAAAAGAAATGAGCCAGCACCACATATAGCCAAAAGGTGGCAGCCAATCACTGCACAAGTCAGCAAACTTGTGCAGTGATTGGCTACTGCATTTTGCCACATGCAACTGCTAAATTATTTGTTTTCACCCTTAAAGGGGTACTCCAGTGGAAAGCTTTTTTTTTTTTTTTTTTTTTTTTTTTTTTTTTAAATCAACTGGTGCCAGAAAGTTAAACAGATTTGTAAATCACTTCTATTAAAAAATCTTAATCCTTTCAGCACTTTTTATCAGCTGTTTGCTACAGAGGAAAATCTTAATTTTTTAAATCTTTTATGTGTTGTCCACAGTGCTCTCTGCTGACACCTGATGTCCGTATCCTGCCAGAGCAGGAGAAAATCCCCACAGCAAACCTATGCTACTCTGGGCAGTTCCTGACACAGAGGTGTCAGCAGAGAGCACTGTGGACAACACAAAAAAGAAATTCAAAAAGTAAAGAATTTCCTCTGTAGCATACAGCTGCTAAATAGTACTAAAAGGATTAATGATACAGATGAAGAAAAAAGCGTAGTGGCACTCACCAATTTCGTTATTCCATAAATAGCTTTATTCCATTAGAAGGTGCATTCACAAGGGCGGCGACAGATCCAGCCGGACCGGGACGCCAGTGCGTTCGCTTGCTGGGTTACAATTGTTTCACGCTTGCGCGCTTCAACGGACCCTCCCTCTCACCGCTTCCCTCACCTGTCTATAAGCACCTACAACAGGTGACGTCAGAGGTGGGAGGGATTACAACAAACATTAGTTTAAAACCAGTTACAAAGAACTATATTTAAAACCAATAATCAGTTACAAGAAAGTGCCCAAGTCTATTCTATCGTTAAGACCTACGTTATCTTGTGCCCTAGTTTTTAAGATCCAGCGGGCCTCTACTTCACGTAACTCTTTAATGATGTTCACTCCTTTTCGCGGGGTTAACCGTTTAATCCCTGTAAATTTTAGTACGCTTGTGTTCCCACCATGCTCTTTTTTAACGTGCTCAATCAGGCGCGGAGACCCTTTACCTGACCCTATAGACCAGACGTGCTCTCTGAACCGAGTGTTCATGGCACGTATGGTGCTCCCAATATAGAACTTCCCGCACGTACATATGATTGCGTACACCACATAACTGGTTCTACAACATATGTACTCGGTTATCTCTTTGGTTATCCCGCCCACTGTCACATTTTTGCCTGAAGAAAACTGAGGACACCATTTACATCTCTTACATTGAAAATTGCCTTTCACTGACATCTTCTGTAACCAATTCTCAGAACTTACTTCTTTAAACTTACTGCTAACCAGTTCATCTTTTAAATTCTTCGTTCTTTTGAACGTTACTACAGGTCTTTGTAGTCTGACATCTCCTAACTGTGGGTCTCTTTCAATCAAGCTCCAATTTTTTTGGATCGAACTTCTAATTAAGTCAGATAGGGGGCTGAATTTAAATGAAAAACAAAACTTTTCACCAGTTTTTTCAGTATTACTTTTTCTGTGGTATCTCTTATTTTTGCTACCCTTGAGCAGCTCATTTCTAGTTACTTTATTCGCTCTATCTAGCGCATCACAGAGGACTTCCTTCGGGTATCCTCTTAACGACAATCTTTGCATCAAGGCAGTAGCTTGTTCTTCGAATGCCTCTGGAGAGCTATTGATGCGTTTCAAACGCAATAGTTGTCCATAAGGGATAGCTTTTCTGGTGTGAATGGGGTGGTAGCTGTCAAAATGTAATATAGAGTTAGTTGCGGTTTCTTTTCGATAACCTTTGGTAACTAATTGACAGTTTTCTATCACCACCTTCACATCCAGAAATTCTAATTCGGAGTCACTACATTTCGAAGTGAAACGCATGTTCAAGTCATTACAATTTAGGTATGTTACAAACTCCTCGAAGGCAGACTGTGTACCCTCCCACACCATAAAGATATCATCCACGAACCTTAGATAACATCGAATGTGCTTAAGAAATTTGTTTTGTGTGGAGAATACAAATCTGTCCTCGAAATGGGCCAGGAACAAGTTAGCAAATGTGCACGCTACCGGCGTGCCCATTGCTACTCCCCGTTTTTGTGCGAACCATTGCTCGCCAAACTTGAAAACATTATTCCCTAGAACAAATGTAAGTGCTTCACAGACAAAGTTGATATAATTATCACTCTTGTCTGTGTTTTCCAAGACTTTTCGGATGCACTCGGTTCCATCCCCCTGCGGTATACGAGTGTAAAGGGACTCCACATCTATGGAAGTTAAGAGGAGTCCCTCTCGCCAGGGGATGTCACCCAGTGCTGCCAAAAAGTCATTGGTATCTTTTACCAAAGCAGGCACATCTTTTAATAACGGGCGTAGCAACCAGTCCAGATATTTGGACAAAGACTCCGTTAGAGAGCCCACCCCGGAGACAATGGGTCTCCCGGGTGGGCTCTCCAGGGTCTTGTGAATTTTGGGTAGGAAGTACCAATTCGGATCCTTTACTACATCAGGGAACAACCGTTCCGCTAGTTTTTCAGATAATATACCAGATTCTACTTGTTTTCGCAAAAAGGACTGTAGTTTGGACTTAAGATGAGGAGTTGGATCGTTTTTTAGTTTCTGATACGTATCAGTATCTCCTAATTGTCGTGTTGCCTCCTGTATGTAGTACGACCTTGGCATCACCACTACATTGCCCCCTTTATCGGCTTTTTTTATTATTAAATTGCCTTGCGTTTTTAACCATTGAAGAGCTTTACGCTCCTCTAATGTCAAATTGGGGGATGCCTGTGGATATACCAAGGCCCTTACATCAGCGAGGACTCGTTCCTGAAATTGATCCAAACTTGTACCTGGTATCAAGGGGGGGCAAAACTTCGATTTATTACCACCTCTAAAATCCTGATATTCAAATACTGTTGAATCTGAACAACTTACATCTAGTAATTCTAGCAAGGTATCTACACATTCCCTATCTGTATCTGACAGTTTGCCGGGCATGCTAAAACCTAGTGGTCCTAAAACAACAGGGATTTCCCCTTCCTTCTTAATCTGGCTAGTAGGTTGTACATTAACCTGTTGAAAAAAGAATTTTTTTAAATTGAGTTTCCTGACACATTTGAATAAATCGATCTCAAAATCTTCGAAATGAAACTGTTCACTGACACAGTAATTTAAACCCTTGGACAACAAAGAAATTACAGAGGGATCTAAATCAACATCTGACAGATTGATTACTGCTGGTGCGTCTTTATTACTGTTACTACCGGGAGAAAACGTAAGTGAATCTATTGTGAAATCTTTATCATTATTTAATTTTTCCATGACACTCTCTTCCGTTTTTGTTTTGTTTTGGATTTTACTACTTCTTCCGCCCCTTCTTGTTCTTTTTTTCTCCTTTGTGAATATGGAAGTCCTTCCCCGTTTTTTGGAGACTTGATGTTCAGATTCCCTATGGATAGGTCGGACTCGTCTGTTGTACTTGAATCTGACTCAGTTGTCCATGAGTCGGAAAATTTTTTATTTAATTTCTTTTTGATCATATTTTTCCCATTTTTCTTTTTTTGGGTTTTTCCTTTTTTAATAAAGATATTGTTAGACTCATAGTCCTCCCGATCACGTAGGAATTTGTCCCGTTTGATCTCTTTAATGGTCTTCTGTAAGATGATCAACTTTTTCTCAGTTTTTTTGGAAAAGTCCTCATAGGCTGTAGTGGATAAGCGAGTTTGTAATTCCGCCTTTAGTCGAGTCAGTTCGGCCGTCACAGTTGCATATTCCTCTGTGTTACGTTCCAAGATGAGAATTAACATATTCATTGAGTACATTTTATGGAGTTCATCCCATCTATTCATAAATGCGGCATCATCTGTGAATTGGGATGCTTCTTTGTAGCCTCTTATACCGCGTGGTACACGCCCACTTTCACGGTACGAATTTAAAGAGTTGAGAGTCCAAAATAATCGTGTCTCCTTTTCGGAGAGAACTGAGATCTTAAATTCAAGAGTTTTTGTACTCAAGAATTGGCATGGGTCTCTTTCATTGCACTGTTGAAAGAACGCACTGGCGTCCTGCCGCCCTGCTCCTAAGGAGTTCCCCGCCGGCTCCGGCTCCTGCGATCTTGTATTAGCAACTTCCATTTGTTCAACAGAGGGTTAACAGACAATGCTGTTGCGAGCGTGCTCAGGTCAAAAGAAACAAGATTCATGCACAAGTCCTGGTGATTAGAAGCAGCTGACCGGCACTGCTCTATCTCTCTCTGTACGGGTCGGAAGTGGTTCGCAGGGGGGACTGCGTATGGAGGTGCTCAACTACTTGGAGATACAGACTGTCCACAATGATACAGATGAAGAAAAAAGCGTAGTGGCACTCACCAATTTCGTTATTCCATAAATAGCTTTATTCCATTAGAAGGTGCATTCACAAGGGCGGCGACAGATCCAGCCGGACCGGGACGCCAGTGCGTTCGCTTGCTGGGTTACAATTGTTTCACGCTTGCGCGCTTCAACGGACCCTCCCTCTCACCGCTTCCCTCACCTGTCTATAAGCACCTACAACAGGTGACGTCAGAGGTGGGAGGGATTACAACAAACATTAGTTTAAAACCAGTTACAAAGAACTATATTTAAAACCAATAATCAGTTACAAGAAAGTGCCCAAGTCTATTCTATCGTTAAGACCTACGTTATCTTGTGCCCTAGTTTTTAAGATCCAGCGGGCCTCTACTTCACGTAACTCTTTAATGATGTTCACTCCTTTTCGCGGGGTTAACCGTTTAATCCCTGTAAATTTTAGTACGCTTGTGTTCCCACCATGCTCTTTTTTAACGTGCTCAATCAGGCGCGGAGACCCTTTACCTGACCCTATAGACCAGACGTGCTCTCTGAACCGAGTGTTCATGGCACGTATGGTGCTCCCAATATAGAACTTCCCGCACGTACATATGATTGCGTACACCACATAACTGGTTCTACAACATATGTACTCGGTTATCTCTTTGGTTATCCCGCCCACTGTCACATTTTTGCCTGAAGAAAACTGAGGACACCATTTACATCTCTTACATTGAAAATTGCCTTTCACTGACATCTTCTGTAACCAATTCTCAGAACTTACTTCTTTAAACTTACTGCTAACCAGTTCATCTTTTAAATTCTTCGTTCTTTTGAACGTTACTACAGGTCTTTGTAGTCTGACATCTCCTAACTGTGGGTCTCTTTCAATCAAGCTCCAATTTTTTTGGATCGAACTTCTAATTAAGTCAGATAGGGGGCTGAATTTAAATGAAAAACAAAACTTTTCACCAGTTTTTTCAGTATTACTTTTTCTGTGGTATCTCTTATTTTTGCTACCCTTGAGCAGCTCATTTCTAGTTACTTTATTCGCTCTATCTAGCGCATCACAGAGGACTTCCTTCGGGTATCCTCTTAACGACAATCTTTGCATCAAGGCAGTAGCTTGTTCTTCGAATGCCTCTGGAGAGCTATTGATGCGTTTCAAACGCAATAGTTGTCCATAAGGGATAGCTTTTCTGGTGTGAATGGGGTGGTAGCTGTCAAAATGTAATATAGAGTTAGTTGCGGTTTCTTTTCGATAACCTTTGGTAACTAATTGACAGTTTTCTATCACCACCTTCACATCCAGAAATTCTAATTCGGAGTCACTACATTTCGAAGTGAAACGCATGTTCAAGTCATTACAATTTAGGTATGTTACAAACTCCTCGAAGGCAGACTGTGTACCCTCCCACACCATAAAGATATCATCCACGAACCTTAGATAACATCGAATGTGCTTAAGAAATTTGTTTTGTGTGGAGAATACAAATCTGTCCTCGAAATGGGCCAGGAACAAGTTAGCAAATGTGCACGCTACCGGCGTGCCCATTGCTACTCCCCGTTTTTGTGCGAACCATTGCTCGCCAAACTTGAAAACATTATTCCCTAGAACAAATGTAAGTGCTTCACAGACAAAGTTGATATAATTATCACTCTTGTCTGTGTTTTCCAAGACTTTTCGGATGCACTCGGTTCCATCCCGCCCTTGTGAATGCACCTTCTAATGGAATAAAGCTATTTATGGAATAACGAAATTGGTGAGTGCCACTACGCTTTTTTCTTCATCTGTATCATTGTGGACAGTCTGTATCTCCAAGTAGTTGAGCACCTCCATACGCAGTCCCCCCTGCGAACCACTTCCGACCCGTACAGAGAGAGATAGAGCAGTGCCGGTCAGCTGCTTCTAATCACCAGGACTTGTGCATGAATCTTGTTTCTTTTGACCTGAGCACGCTCGCAACAGCATTGTCTGTTAACCCTCTGTTGAACAAATGGAAGTTGCTAATACAAGATCGCAGGAGCCGGAGCCGGCGGGGAACTCCTTAGGAGCAGGGCGGCAGGACGCCAGTGCGTTCTTTCAACAGTGCAATGAAAGAGACCCATGCCAATTCTTGAGTACAAAAACTCTTGAATTTAAGATCTCAGTTCTCTCCGAAAAGGAGACACGATTATTTTGGACTCTCAACTCTTTAAATTCGTACCGTGAAAGTGGGCGTGTACCACGCGGTATAAGAGGCTACAAAGAAGCATCCCAATTCACAGATGATGCCGCATTTATGAATAGATGGGATGAACTCCATAAAATGTACTCAATGAATATGTTAATTCTCATCTTGGAACGTAACACAGAGGAATATGCAACTGTGACGGCCGAACTGACTCGACTAAAGGCGGAATTACAAACTCGCTTATCCACTACAGCCTATGAGGACTTTTCCAAAAAAACTGAGAAAAAGTTGATCATCTTACAGAAGACCATTAAAGAGATCAAACGGGACAAATTCCTACGTGATCGGGAGGACTATGAGTCTAACAATATCTTTATTAAAAAAGGAAAAACCCAAAAAAAGAAAAATGGGAAAAATATGATCAAAAAGAAATTAAATAAAAAATTTTCCGACTCATGGACAACTGAGTCAGATTCAAGTACAACAGACGAGTCCGACCTATCCATAGGGAATCTGAACATCAAGTCTCCAAAAAACGGGGAAGGACTTCCATATTCACAAAGGAGAAAAAAAGAACAAGAAGGGGCGGAAGAAGTAGTAAAATCCAAAACAAAACAAAAACGGAAGAGAGTGTCATGGAAAAATTAAATAATGATAAAGATTTCACAATAGATTCACTTACGTTTTCTCCCGGTAGTAACAGTAATAAAGACGCACCAGCAGTAATCAATCTGTCAGATGTTGATTTAGATCCCTCTGTAATTTCTTTGTTGTCCAAGGGTTTAAATTACTGTGTCAGTGAACAGTTTCATTTCGAAGATTTTGAGATCGATTTATTCAAATGTGTCAGGAAACTCAATTTAAAAAAATTCTTTTTTCAACAGGTTAATGTACAACCTACTAGCCAGATTAAGAAGGAAGGGGAAATCCCTGTTGTTGTAGGACCACTAGGTTTTAGCATGCCCGGCAAACTGTCAGATACAGATAGGGAATGTGTAGATACCTTGCTAGAATTACTAGATGTAAGTTGTTCAGATTCAACAGTATTTGAATATCAGGATTTTAGAGGTGGTAATAAATCGAAGTTTTGCCCCCCCTTGATACCAGGTACAAGTTTGGATCAATTTCAGGAACGAGTCCTCGCTGATGTAAGGGCCTTGGTATATCCACAGGCATCCCCCAATTTGACATTAGAGGAGCGTAAAGCTCTTCAATGGTTAAAAACGCAAGGCAATTTAATAATAAAAAAAGCCGATAAAGGGGGCAATGTAGTGGTGATGCCAAGGTCGTACTACATACAGGAGGCAACACGACAATTAGGAGATACTGATACGTATCAGAAACTAAAAAACGATCCAACTCCTCATCTTAAGTCCAAACTACAGTCCTTTTTGCGAAAACAAGTAGAATCTGGTATATTATCTGAAAAACTAGCGGAACGGTTGTTCCCTGATGTAGTAAAGGATCCGAATTGGTACTTCCTACCCAAAATTCACAAGACCCTGGAGAGCCCACCCGGGAGACCCATTGTCTCCGGGGTGGGCTCTCTAACGGAGTCTTTGTCCAAATATCTGGACTGGTTGCTACGCCCGTTATTAAAAGATGTGCCTGCTTTGGTAAAAGATACCAATGACTTTTTGGCAGCACTGGGTGACATCCCCTGGCGAGAGGGACTCCTCTTAACTTCCATAGATGTGGAGTCCCTTTACACTCGTATACCGCAGGGGGATGGAACCGAGTGCATCCGAAAAGTCTTGGAAAACACAGACAAGAGTGATAATTATATCAACTTTGTCTGTGAAGCACTTACATTTGTTCTAGGGAATAATGTTTTCAAGTTTGGCGAGCAATGGTTCGCACAAAAACGGGGAGTAGCAATGGGCACGCCGGTAGCGTGCACATTTGCTAACTTGTTCCTGGCCCATTTCGAGGACAGATTTGTATTCTCCACACAAAACAAATTTCTTAAGCACATTCGATGTTATCTAAGGTTCGTGGATGATATCTTTATGGTGTGGGAGGGTACACAGTCTGCCTTCGAGGAGTTTGTAACATACCTAAATTGTAATGACTTGAACATGCGTTTCACTTCGAAATGTAGTGACTCCGAATTAGAATTTCTGGATGTGAAGGTGGTGATAGAAAACTGTCAATTAGTTACCAAAGGTTATCGAAAAGAAACCGCAACTAACTCTATATTACATTTTGACAGCTACCACCCCATTCACACCAGAAAAGCTATCCCTTATGGACAACTATTGCGTTTGAAACGCATCAATAGCTCTCCAGAGGCATTCGAAGAACAAGCTACTGCCTTGATGCAAAGATTGTCGTTAAGAGGATACCCGAAGGAAGTCCTCTGTGATGCGCTAGATAGAGCGAATAAAGTAACTAGAAATGAGCTGCTCAAGGGTAGCAAAAATAAGAGATACCACAGAAAAAGTAATACTGAAAAAACTGGTGAAAAGTTTTGTTTTTCATTTAAATTCAGCCCCCTATCTGACTTAATTAGAAGTTCGATCCAAAAAAATTGGAGCTTGATTGAAAGAGACCCACAGTTAGGAGATGTCAGACTACAAAGACCTGTAGTAACGTTCAAAAGAACGAAGAATTTAAAAGATGAACTGGTTAGCAGTAAGTTTAAAGAAGTAAGTTCTGAGAATTGGTTACAGAAGATGTCAGTGAAAGGCAATTTTCAATGTAAGAGATGTAAATGGTGTCCTCAGTTTTCTTCAGGCAAAAATGTGACAGTGGGCGGGATAACCAAAGAGATAACCGAGTACATATGTTGTAGAACCAGTTATGTGGTGTACGCAATCATATGTACGTGCGGGAAGTTCTATATTGGGAGCACCATACGTGCCATGAACACTCGGTTCAGAGAGCACGTCTGGTCTATAGGGTCAGGTAAAGGGTCTCCGCGCCTGATTGAGCACGTTAAAAAAGAGCATGGTGGGAACACAAGCGTACTAAAATTTACAGGGATTAAACGGTTAACCCCGCGAAAAGGAGTGAACATCATTAAAGAGTTACGTGAAGTAGAGGCCCGCTGGATCTTAAAAACTAGGGCACAAGATAACGTAGGTCTTAACGATAGAATAGACTTGGGCACTTTCTTGTAACTGATTATTGGTTTTAAATATAGTTCTTTGTAACTGGTTTTAAACTAATGTTTGTTGTAATCCCTCCCACCTCTGACGTCACCTGTTGTAGGTGCTTATAGACAGGTGAGGGAAGCGGTGAGAGGGAGGGTCCGTTGAAGCGCGCAAGCGTGAAACAATTGTAACCCAGCAAGCGAACGCACTGGCGTCCCGGTCCGGCTGGATCTGTCGCCGCCCTTGTGAATGCACCTTCTAATGGAATAAAGCTATTTATGGAATAACGAAATTGGTGAGTGCCACTACGCTTTTTTCTTCATCTGTATCATTGTGGACAGTCTGTATCTCCAAGTAGTTGAGCACCTCCATACGCAGTCCCCCCTGCGAACCACTTCCGACCCGTACAGAGAGAGATAGAGCAGTGCCGGTCAGCTGCTTCTAATCACCAGGACTAAAAGGATTAAGATTTTTTAATAGAAGTAATTTACAAATCTGTTTAACTTTCTGGCACCAGTTCATAAAAAAAAAAAAAAAAAAAAGGTTTCCACCGGAGTACCCCTTTAATACAGGTTTTTAATGCAGGGAACTGCAGTACAGACCCATGCACTTTGAAAGTGTAGTTATGCATTTTGCGGTTACTGCATGGAGTAGCCTTGTCTTTATTTGTTCTCGATCAGTACTTCAACAGTAGCTGCTATGAATAATCAAAAATGTACAGTAAATTAGCAATAAGATTGTTAAAAATCAATCAGTATCACTAGAAAAAGTCTTGGTGCAGCCTCAGCCTAAGAGGATGTACCATGATCTGTATAGGAACATTTCCTCTGCTTGCACCAAGGATTTTTTTTGTAAAATTGCTCCTGATCCAGTATTTTACTTGGATGCAAATTGTATGCGCTCATGCATCTTAACCAGCATATGATATCCAGTATTATATAACCTGGTGCTGTTGATGTACAGTCTAAAATATGTTCTTTTACCCAAAAACCAACAGAGTCCAGGATTGTGTGGTATCTGTTACTGACTAGTGTTGAGCAGCATAGGCCATATTCAAATTCGCAATATTTCGCTAATATATGGACGAATATTCGTCATATATTCGCTAAATTCGCATATTCGTAATATTCGCGTTATATTTTCGCATATACGAAAATTCGCGTATGTGAAAATTCACATAAACGAAAATTTGCATGTGTGAAAATTAGCATATGCGAACATTTGCGTAAGCGAAAATTCGCATATGCAAATTTTCCCATATGCGAAAATTCGTTCACCAGTCTCACACAGTAGTATTAGAGCCTTCTTTAGACCACACACGCTGGAAGCAGAGAGGGATGATCACTGTGATGTGTACTGTGAAAAAAAAAACAACAATATTCGTAATTACGAATATATAGTGCTATATTCGCGAATATTCGCGAATTTGCGAATATGAGATATTCGCGAATAAAATTTGCATTGCGAATATTCGCGAGCAACATTATTACTGACAAAGCTTCTTCAGTTAGAGCAAAAAAGTACCCGACGACAACTTGGCAACATTGCATTTCCATTGTAAATGAATTGTAGCTTAGAAAGATGCTTGTCATTTTGGCCAGTCCTTCATGAAAATGCCAAGACCCTGAAGTCATGAATAAGGCTTAATGTTTCTACTAGAGAGAGTTTTATTCCTCTTTTTGGCAGCATGGCACTCTTTAGGCAGACCGTCAATACTCCCGTTTTGTCAAGAAGATTTTACTATGGAAATTTATTTCAAGAGGGCTCTCAGACTGAAGACAGTTGCCAGAATGTACAACTCCAACCTCTCCTGCAGTACTGAGGGGGTATGTGAATTTTTAACAGAGGTAACATTTGTGATGTTTCTATCAGTTCATTTCCAAAGCCTATCTGTGTTTTACGATTGTGTTAAGAAGTTGTGTTAAATTATTGTAATTTACATTTGAATATTTGGTTGTTATATATTGGATCAGTTAAAAATACTGTAAAGGTAACCATAAAGTGCTTTTATTAAGCCTGGGTGGCTTCAATCACAGGATGAATATGAATGACAATATGAGTTCACCTTTACTCACTGTTACAATAGACGTAGGCTGCGTACATTTCAAATATAATGCATTCATGTTACCTTTGTTGCTTGTTTACTAGCAGAGAGTTTTGCTAACAGTCTGTTATGTCAGCCTCAGATTCAATGACTTGTACTTGTTTTCACACCACCCCCGGTCACTGCTATTTGCTAGTTAAAAATTACCGTATTTTTCGCCATATAGGACGCGCCGGCATATAAGACGCACCCAATTTTAAAGGAGGAAAATCTAGAATACAATGTAAAGTATAGGACAGTGGTCTTCAACCAGCGGACCTCCAGATGTTGCAAAACTACAACTCCCAGCATGCCCGGACAGCCGTTGGCTGTCCGGGCATGCTGGGAGTTGTAGTTTTGCAACATCTGGAGGTCCGCAGGTTGAAGACCACTGGTATAGGAGGTAATACTCACGTGTCCTCGCCGCTCCAGACCCGTCACCGCTCGTCACCGCTGCCCTGGATGTCGCCCTCCATCGCTGTCGCCGCGTCCCCGGGGTGTCCCCGTCGCTCCGGAATGTCTCTGCTGCCCGGTATCCTCGCTGACCTTCGCCGCTGTCCGTTGCCACCATCACTTTGCTACGCACGCCGCTCCTATTAGATGATGAGATGATGGGACGGCGTGTGCAACGACGTGATGACGACGAAGGAGAGCGCCGGCCAAGCAGGGGATCCCAGCACGGAGCAGACACAGAGGAGGCAGGTAAGGTCCCACCCGGTGCAGCCGGGTTAGTGTCACCTTCCCTTCAGACGCGGCAGTCAGCTTTGATCGCCACGTCTGAAGGGTTAATGCAGGGCTTTACCGCGATCGGTGATGTCCTGTATTAGCCGCGGGTCCCGGCCGTTGATGGCCGCCGGGACCGACCTGATAGGACAGGGTTTTAATGTGTATTCGCCGTATAAGACTCACCAACTCCCCCCCCCCCCCCCCCCGAAAAAGAAAAAAAGAAAAAGTGCGTCTTATACGGTGAAAAAAACGGTATGTCCTTTCCCCACTATGGAATTATAATAGAGGTTCCTGATCTGTTTAAGGTGGAGTTCACTAATAGGGAACATAACGACATCTACGGTGTAGGTAACATTAGACATTTATTGCTGAACACTATATTGATCAAAGCAAACAAAGAACTCCAGTGTCTCCAGGTAAGTAGTAAAGTTTGGCTTTATAGACAGGTATCATGACAGTAAACTGGTACAAAGGACGTACACAAGGTTTAACTGGTACCAACACCTTCAGGTACTTCAGGCCTAAGTCATGGCTGATTCTAATGGGGTGCAGCGTGGAAGATCACGGGGGGTCCCCAGCGGCGGGACCCCCGCGATCAGGCATCTTATCCCCTATGCTTTGGATAGGGGATAAGATGTCTTAGCGCCAGAGTACCCCTTTAACTACCCCATAAACATGCAACCAAGGGGGAGAGGCAGAGATGCTGCTGCCAGACAACTCTAGTATCAGATTAGCTTGGTAAGGATTCAGAAAATTAAAATCCAATATGGCCATTTCTCATTTACCTGGTGATCTACTGTTTGTGGACAGTTGGGAGGCCCCCATTCACATTAGATTCCAGACATGATTTGCCAAGATTAATCTAATGTAGTGGCCACAACCAGTGGCTCGAGAGCCACATGTATCCCATGACCCGTGCTGTGTGGCTCGCCATAGAAGACCACAGTTATGACTATATTTGCTGGCAACTTTTATTATTGTAAACATGTTGTATCTTTGAAGCAATGGCAATATGGATGGCATAATAATAACATTGAATCTGAAACTGATTACAAATTTATATTTTCTTGTTTCTCTACTTTTAATAATATCTCCTCCATTTTTTTTTTATAATATGGCTCCTGGTCATTACTCCAAGTTAAATTTGGTTCACAAGGTACAAAAGGTTGGTGGACTTCTGATTGTAGTCGGTGTGTATACTTAGTTAGTAGTGATATTTTGTACACAAGATTTAAGACACTCCGCCCTATTACACTTGATTGAGTCTATGGCTCCTATTACGTATTATTTATTTCCTTGCCCCCACCTCACACTGCAGTGAATTGATATCTGTGGATAAGATCTAACTTTCTCCAAAATCATATATTATTTTCTGTGGCAGCCGTATCTTGTGATATCTCACTCTATGTTCTTTTTAATTCTCCTGTGCGCTGATAAATTCAGACCTTTTACAGCATGGTGCAGATCGATACTATACTGAGCTTAAGACAAATGGGAAATATAGCTAACAGAGCTAGGTTAAAAGTCATATATTTTAGGCCAACCAATCACTGAAATGTTCTTAGGAACAATCTCCCACATAACCAGTTACATGAGGTGTCCTTGAATGATCATTTTGAAAGAAATAAAATGATACATTTTCATACTAATAAATGGTCATACAGTATAAAGTTGGTCAACTATGTCATACACATAGTACTGAAGATGACAAAAGACAATCGAAATCAAATGCGACCAAGTCATTTTTCTTGATACATCTATTGGTTGTTGCACTTCATTTTCTCCACATTTAATGTAATAAACTTTGTATGGCTAGTAAGAAGTCATAGGCTATCACTACAAGGCATGAATTGCAAACAAGGATGTCATTTCAGACGCTAATACCTTTACTACTGTGTGGTGTGTAAGGGCAGGCCACTTGCAGACACCTTCTGAATGAATTGTTAAGTTATACCACATATTATACTGTTACTTGGGAAATGGCTATCCTGTACCTTAAACTAAAATAAAAGAAAGAAAAATGACCGGGAAACGGCACCTCGTGTGTTACCCTTAAATACAGACAGCAGGTGTAATTGTGGGGAAACCCACGGCACTTATAGGTGGCTGCTCACCAGATGTTAATAAAGGTAGTGCATCTACACCTGATCTGAAGAAGAGGGGAGTCACCCTCGAAACGCGTAATCTGTTTATTATTTTAATAATACATTTTTGTGTATACAATATTGAAAGGTATACATTGCATTATTTGTGCACCACCTGATGACCCAACCGGCAGCGCCTGGACGAATGAGGTTCTTTTCCATTTTCCTTTTGATATCCTGTACCTTGTCTACAAGCAACAATATTTTATGTGTAGCTCAGACCTAAATCTGACCATACAGATTAGATACATGTTAGCTAAACATGACAATGTTAGAGCCTCCTTGTCCATTCCCTGATGGCACATACATTCTAAGAAAAGAAGGATCATTCATGCTGGACTGCAATATACCTGATCATTTGTTCCTATAGCAGATAAGCCACTGCCAGGGATGTCTGGCAGTGGCTTTATCCCCTCTCCTTATTGAAGTTAACACATACAAATATGAATATTCAGCTGACAGTTCTTGTATGTATATGGCCAGCATAACATCAAAAATACTGTAGGGGATAATAGCTATCATTTATTCACCCTGTCGGTAATATTTAATATTGTTCAGTACAATATCTAATATGCAATCTTATTTCTAAATAGCTTTTTGGTTACATTGGTCTAAGGCTAGGTTTCCACACAGGTTTTTTTCTGGTGTTTTTTTTTTTTGGAAAACTGCCACCGCAGTTTTTGAGCTAATGTCAGAAGTTATCCTGGAGAAGGGACAAGTAAAAGTCCACCATTTATATGTCCTATTCCTTTTGAATACACTTCTGGCTTTGGCTTAACCGATTGCCATCTAAGGACTATCCAGCTCGTCCTGAGATGGCAACCATTGTATAGCTTGTGTCATACCGGCCGGCCCCCAGCTGATTCCTACATGCCGCATGTCGACGTTAATAGTCGACATGCGACAAATGCCGTGGCCGGTTATTAACCCTTTAGAACGCCGCTATCAAAGTTGACAGCGATGTCTAAAGGGACTATTAAACCATCCCTGGTGGTCGCGCGCTCCTCCACTGTGTTGGCTGCTGCACTGTGTATGATAAAGGCTGGCAGGACCAGGCTTTATAAGTTGAGCGCAGAGCACACAGACCAATGTGGTTCTATGAAATCACATTGATCTGTATGAGGAATCTCCTAAAGGGACTGAAAGTGTAAAAAAAAAAGTTGAATAAAAAGTAAAAAAGAAACACCCATTAACCCCTTCCATATTAAAAGTTTAAAACATCCCCCTTTTCTCAAATTCCATAAAAAAAAAATGTAACCATAATAAAAATAAACATATGTGGTAAATGTCCGAACTATAAAATGATAATGTTAATTAAACTGCACAGTCAATGGTTTACACGTAAAAAAAGTGAGGTGACCACAACCGCTGTCCTCTGTTATATGGGCTCTGGTTACATCACTTGTCTCAGTCTGCATTAACATTGTAGGTTTAGGGCTATGGACACCATTGCACTGATTTTTATCGTTCTTTCCGGAATGCAAAATAAAGCAACTTTTTAAATACCGTAGTTTGCATTAGAAATTACTACCATATAGCTCCCTTTAGCTGTTTACCAGAGGAAGATCAGATAATTTTACCAAATGGACTTTCTGCTTTCTCAGTGTTAAAGATAGCAGTAGCAGGGCAGTTAAAGGGGTATTCTGGCTTTATACATCTTATCCCCTATCCAAAGGACAGGGGTTAAGATGTATGATCGCAGGGGTCCCGCTGCTGGGACGTCTGTGATCTCGGTGCAGCCCCCCAGCATTATGTGCCTTTACTACACCATGCGCTGCCTCCGAGGCTGAGATGTGACGCCATGGCCGCGCCCCCTCGTGACGTCACACCATGCCCCCTCCATTCATGTCTATGGGAGGGGGCTTGACGGCTGTCACGCCCCCTCCCATCGACATGAATGGAGGGAGCGTGGTTTGACGTTACGAGGAGGCGTGGCTGTGACGTCATGTCTCGGCCTCGGCCTGGCACCTAATGTCGGGGGGGGGGGGCTTCATTGAGATTGCGGGGGTCCCAGTGGCGGGACCTCTGCAATCATACATCTTATCCCCTGTCCTTTAGATAGGGGATAAGATGTATAAAGCCGTAATACCCCTTTAAACCCCAGCTAAAACAGTGGACTAGGGGGAAAGAAACCTTGGAGGTCAGCTCACACAAGCTGGACAAGAGAGAAGAGCACACAAAAGACAGTTTTCAGAGGAAGATAATATAGGCTAACTACAAATATAGAGTGAAAAGAGAGCTTACAGCAAGTTGCAGAGACTGTAGAAGCAAAAAAGATATATAGTACCTATGGGAAATATGCATTGAAAAAAGAACATTTTGAAGAATAAATGGAAGTTGTAGTGCAAGGCACAAGTAGTATATAGGAAATAGCCGCTGTTCTGGTGTAAATAATGGAGCTCTGTAAACACTCCCTGAAATGCTGCGCACGCTTTATTCTCCTGAGTATTGGAGTCCGGAAGGTCAGCCCCTCATGTACTAAATATTGAGGATAAACCGTAAATGTTTACATTTTAGAAAATGTATTAAATTCAAAATAGCACACAACTACAGTTTAATGTATGTACTGTATTCTACACTGTACAAAATATTAAAATGCAATTGTTTTCCTATAATATTTACTGTTTATTTGTTTTTATTTCTGTTTCATCAAGAAATACTTACAGAATAGTTTATGGGGCTGAATTATGATAATTTAAGCTTGTCCCCGCTCAGTGTTTCTGTTTCAGTAGATACTTTAAATTAACAGCTACCAGATGCAAACCTCTCGGGGCACCTTTATTACATATAATTGTTCACCAAACGTGTACTAAATCCTTTTTACTGCTTAATTGTGTGGATAAGGGGGTAAGAAAGCTACTATATAAAACAGTAAGGACTCACTTAGAATTGCAAAACAATAATAAGAAAGACATAGGGAAGAGAAAAAGATTCCTTCCAACCACTTTAAAGGGGTTCTCCGGTGCTTACACATCTTTTCCCCTATCCAAAGGATAGGAGATAAGATGCCTGATCGCGGGAGTCCCGCCGCTGGGGACCCCCGGGATCTTGCACGCGGCACCCCGTTTGTAATCAGTCCCCGGAGTGTGTTCGCTCCGGGTCTGATTACAGGCGACCACCGGGCCGGCGGCGTGTGACTTCGCGCCTCCGCCCCGTGTGATGTCACGCTCTGGCCCTCAATGCAAGCCTACGGGAGGGGGCGTGACAGCTACCACGCCCCCCTCCCGTAGGCTTGCATTGAGGGGCGGAGCGTGACGTCACACGGGGGCGGAGGCATGATGTCACACAGCACCGGCCGTGTGGTCACCGGTAATCAGACCCGGAGCGAACACGCTCCGGGGACTGATTACAAATGGGGTGCCGCATGCAAGATCCCGGGGGTCCCCAGCAGCAGGACTCCCGCGACCAGGCATCTTATCCCCTATCCTTTGGATAGGGGAAAAGATGTGTAAGCACCGGAGAACCCCTTTAATGGTCATTTGAAATCATAATGCTGAAAACATCTTTTATGCATTGTAATAACTTTGAGATCAAAGCAATCTCAACTCAGTGAGCAGAACCCGATTTGTCCGCTACATGTCTGTAGAATAATACATTAGTTTTAGTCTTATTATATCTAATTATATTTCCTTTATCCTCTGTGGAACTTAGTAGATTTATTCGGTAAAATCCACCTACATAAGGCTACAGACACAGACTCTATGGCCATAGGCATTCAGTGATCTGCCATCTAGTGCTCTTTTTGGGGGTGTTTACTGTCCCCTGGGCCAATTTTTTGAACAGATTCAATAACCTCCTTTTGCTTAACCCCTTAATTACCACGGATGTAAATGTACGTCCTGGTGCGGAGGTACTTTGTGCACCAGGACGTACATTTATTTCCTATACATGACCGTGAGCATGATAGCAGCCAAGGACCCGCCGATGATGGTCGACATCCGCGATCGCGCGGATGTCAGCCATTAACCCCTCAGATGCCGTGATCAATAGAGACCATGGCATATGTGGCAGTGCGGCTACAGTTTTGGCTGATCTGATCGCCCGTGGCACGGCCAAGGGGATCAGATCAGCTAACATGGTGTACGGCGGTTCCCTCACCTGCCTTCGCCGCCTTCCTGGGGTCCTCTGCACTGATCTGCTTTCCAGCAGACCAGAGCAGAAGATCGCCGATAATACTGATAGGCTCTTGGGACTGCGGTAGCCTGCCATTTACCATGGTATCTGACTATCACGTTTTCCTTAATTCCCTGCTCCTCCGCAGCAATCCGGTCTGAGGAAGGTCTTAATTGACCGAAACGTCACTTTGTTTATTGGATTGCCAAAATAAAAACTACTTCTTCTTTCACCGCTAGTGGTGTGCTAAGTTGCTTTCTACATTGAATAAAGAAAACATGTCATTTTTACCGTAAATTGTACGGCGTGAAAACGAAACCTTCCAAAATTTGCTAAATTGCGGCTTTTCTTTACAATTTCCCCACACAAATAGTATTTTAGGTTGCACCGTACATTTTTTGGTAAAACGAGTGGTCATTAGAAAAGACAACTGGTCGCGCAAAAAACAAGCCCTCATACTTGTGTGTGGATGAAAATATAAAAGAGTTATGATTTTTAGAAGGCGAGGAGGAAAAAATGAAAACACAAAAATAAAATTGGCCCTTAAGGGGTTAAAAACAAAATCCAAAGAATATGGAAGGGCAGAAGTCTGTGGCTGCTGTATAACATCTCAGTAAAACAGGGAGGATGCATGTGAGCCCTTAGGGTCCGTTCTTGTCAATGTTTCTTTCATATAAAAATGACAACATAGCTCAAATGGGGAAGAAAGGAAAACAATCTCAAATACATTTTGGACAAAATAGTTCTCTCTAACTTTAGTGAACATGGATGCAATATGTATACCTGTATAAATGAAGGCTAAGGGGTGCGTTAAATGAAGGATAAGGGGTGCGTTAAGGGGGGGGGGGGGGAATTGTCTTTTAGCAGCTAGCAATAAACATATTGGGGGAGATTCATCAAAACTTATGTAGAGGAAAAGTTGCCCAGTTGCCCATAGCAACCATTCAGATCGCTTCTTTCATTTTTAACAAGGCCTCTGCAAAATGAAAGTAGCAATCTGATTGGTTGCTATGGGCAACTGGGCAACTTTTCCTTTGGTCAGGTTTTGATAAATCTCCCCCAACGGTTATCACTCTATGAAAGAGTTTACATCTTTGGGGGGATTTCTACTTGAAAAAGACCCTAAACAGTAAGCTAGGGATATACATTAGGTACCTGCTAGCTAAAGACTCATCTGATTGTGACTTATTTCAAAAGAATCAGGCAGTTAACAATCCAACTGTCCGATCCTTATTTTAGCTAACCTCTGCTATAAGGGTAGTATCAGGAGGCCGCCATTCACATTAGTTGATCGTATATCTGCTTAAACTGGTGGGGCATTCTTCTATCTAAGGCCGGGTTCACACTATGGAATTTCTGACCTGAATTCTGCTTCTGAATTTTGGTCAGAAATTTCCCTACCTAAGGGTAAAACGCGAGTGAATGGATTTTCCGTTAACCCATTCACACTGAAGATTTTTCTTGGTCGAATTTCCATCCGAAAATTCTTATCTAAAAATTCAGAACAGAATCTGCACAGTAGAAAATGCTGTCTATGGGGACGGCAATGTCTGCACGGTCCTAGGGACGACTCCGATACCCCGTACAGTCACTGTCAAAGGCTGTCTGGGCATGTTTGGAATTGTAATTTTGCAACAGCTGGAGGCACACTAGTTGGGAAACACTGCTTCAAACTATCACAGCTACTTAAAGGAAATCTGTCATCATTGTCTCCTGCACTAACTTGTCGGTACAGACAGGTTGTGTGGGTGACACTGATTACAATGGTACTTACCTTGTCCCATTCCGTGCTGGCATTCTCCTGCAATCCTCTTCTGTATCTTCAGCTCCTGGTCCGACTTGGAGCATTAGTTATGTCACTAAGCTTCACCCATGCTCCAAGCCGGGCCAAGGGCTGAAGATACCGAAGAGCATTGCAGGAGAATGCCAGCACGAAATGGGACAAGGTAAGTACTGTTGTCATCAGTGTCACCTGTACTACCTGCCTGTACCAACAGGTTAGTGCAGGTGACACTGATGACAGATTTCATGTTTGCAAAGTAAACACAACTACAGAAAAATGTATATACAATATATTTAGAAAATAGTAAGCTAAAAGGTAAGCTAGTGAACATGGAAAGTGTGAACTAAGCAGCAGAATCCCATTGAACTCAATGGGGGGCTGCTGCAACTGGATTCCGCTCTGAAATTATTCATGGAAATTCCGAGCAGAAACTTCATAGTGTGAACATACTTTAATAACCCTCTTTCATCCATTCATTCCTTAAAGGGGTACTCCGGCGCTTAGACATCTTATCCCCTAGCCAAAGGATAGGGGATTAGATGCCTGATCGCGGGGGTCCCGCCGCTGGGGACCCCCGTGATCTTGCACGCTGCACCGCATTAAAATCAGAGAAAGTACCTCATATGGAACGGTCCATACATAGATTAGCAGAGTTTAATTTCTATATACAGAAACCCCTACCCATTTTCAGTTTTATTGTCTGGTATCAATGTCTATTGCCTTTATTCTTACTATTTATAACATGACATACCAAGGCTGATGGCTAGACTGAGTTTCTCATTACTTGTTCCTGTCTGCAACTCCTGAATCATTCAAGACCGTGGCGGACCAGGGCAGGAAGCCAGGTGAGGCTTACCTGCATGTATGCATTAAAAAGTACAGCAAATTGTTCAAACTATAACTATAAACATGAATCTGGTTGGAAATATATTAACCTGACCCTCTGAAGTATTATCTATGAAAAAAATATTTTTTTACTAGATGTTACTAGATGTTGCCTTTGTGTGAGGTAGGGAAGACTGGGAGCTCCGACAGAGTGTGAAGAGGATTGGAGGATAGTCCACTAATTAAAGGGGTACTCCACCCCTAGACATCTTATCCCCTATCCAAAGGATAGGGGATAAGATGTCTGATCGTGGGGGTCCCGCCACTGGGGACCCCCACAATATAGCATGCGGCACCCACCTGTTTCTGCTCCGGAAGCGCTGGAGGGTCTGGGTCCCGACCACCGGAACGGGTCTGTGACGTCACGACTCCTCCCCCGTGTGACGTCCCGCCCCGTCCCCTCAATGCAAGTCTATGGGAGGGGCTGTCACGCGGGGAGGAGTCGTGATGTCACGGACTTCCATTCCGGTGGTCGGGACCCAGACCCTCCATACTATTACTATGGTTCTTCTCGTACTCCTTCTCATCACTATTTATTGGGTCTTGAGGGGATGATGGTGGGGGCGATGATAAGGAACAGAGTTAACAAAAGCATTGGGGCAGTAAATTTAAAGTCACAGTCCCCTACTACAATAATAAAGCCCCATGTGACTGCTATCAAGAAGAGCCAAGTGTTAGGTGCAATCCTTGTCAACAGGCAGAGTGCAGCCATGGTGACATGTTTCTGGGTGGGCCTCATGTCTGTCACCTTCATTTATCTTGCCTCAGAAGGTTGCAATAAAAAGCATATTTCCTTTACACACCCAGCATCATCAGATTTATATGCTTTCTTTGTTTTACACATGTGTCTGGGATTTCATGTCCTGGATGTCTTTGTATAATATCATCTACATCACCTATATTGCAGGCAGTTCATTTCACATGTTCAGTGTAATACAGAATGAAATCTATAGCACAGTAGGAAAAATAGCATGCAGCATTACAGGATGGGGGAGGGGGAACAAAATCAATAGCATTACAAAGCTTAGTGGAGATGGGGAGCACCCCTGGTCATTACAAGACCTAAATAAGCATCCAAATGGAAAGAGAAAAATATCAGTTCTAAAGGAAACAAGGTACAAAAACCTAAGAACAACAAACATGTGCATCCTCACTGGGCTATAAAACTACAATGTACCTATGTTATTGTGCACAGGGATGCATGTCAATAAAGTTTAGCTAAAGGATATGACGGTGACATCAATACGCCTATTGTGATTAGAACTTGAGCTTCATTGTTTGCCCAGATACATAATGAATCCGATCACCTTGACAACTCTATCGTAATGTTAATATCTGTATACATAGTGACGGAACAAAGAGGATGGGATCTGTCAGAAAGGAAATTGTCATTGCAACTAGTTGGACGATTGTAGCACATTTTCCCTTTAGCTTACTTAGACCTGTGCCCAGCAGCCAGCTTACTATGTGTAAATGTATCCCGTCCTTTTTATATCCTTTAAACATTAACCTATTGCTGTTTCCTCTGCCTGCATTGACCTTTAGCAATATTGACAGCTCAAGTGTCCCTATGAGACCATTGATGGTAGAGAATGAATTATTGGTGGGTGTTGGTCTATTCTGTGGTTATGAATATCTAAGGAGTAACAAACTCATTTCATTGTGTGATAGATCTTGTTTTCTATGGGGAAAGTAAGACGGTATGCATAATATAATAGCATCACTCTGTATGTGCTCCACTCCCAGCTGGCTGTCTATTCTTCCCTTTGACTCCATGCTATGAAGCCCAGTGGGTGTGCTAAGCTGAGTGGTGGGGTGTATGCTGGCTAGAATTAACTCATTGGTATCTATATCCTTTTCGAAGGCACGGAACACACCAGTCCCCTACAAATGAGAAAATAATTCACTAACTTTTACCAGCCGATGCCCTGTTTAACATAAAGACATGCCACCTGCTAGCCTGACCTAGATAACATAACAATGGTGAGGCAGGAGAACACTCTTGTAGGCCAAGTGCTTTGACATTTGTGCAGTCTTCTCATATGTTATATCTTCTAAAGTGATGCACATATTAGCCAGGATTCCTGATTGGGTGCTGTACAACAACTATGCATTGAATATAGTACTATTTTGGTGCATGCAATATTTCTATTGCAAATGTAAATAATTTTAACTCTATGGGAGCAGAAAGCTGTCTTTCCCATTGAACAAATTGAATAGAATGCGATATAATGTGCAGGTCCATATTTATCATATTACGTTGTCCATGTGAAAGGAGAATTCTTACCTTGTACCGCAGGTAGTGAGAGTTCGTAGCTATGTGCACCTTGGTCCCCAAACAAAAGTGATCAGGAAACGTAAGGTAATACCAGAAACGGTGCAGGGGCTGTGTATTGTAGCTCGGAGCCCAGATGAGTGATACACCTGCTTCTTCTCTACTGCTGTCTTCTTGTATTAAGAAAAAAAAAAAAAGAAGCACAGATTACAAAAAGGGCAACACCCTTTGTTCGGGTCACTAAGCTTCCCTTGTGAGCAGCTAATACTGAGCCCTTCAGATAACGTTGCAGGGGAACCTTGCCTTTACAAGACAAAAAACCTACTCCACCGCCTGATAAAGGATATGCAGCATTATCAGCCTGCATTCCATCTTCTGGAATCAGCTCCTAGCACAGGCAGCCAGCAGCTCATCCACCAAGTAGGGGCTTGAAGGCATTCTCAGCTGTAGTACAGATCAGCCAGACCCACCGTAGCCCTCAGTAGATGTTATTTATTTCCTGTAAATAAAGGATATAGCAGGGCATAACACACAGCACACTGCTGCCTCGGAGGAAAATGGCTGGTCCTTTCAGCACTGCTGCAGATAGCTCATTGGGTTGCACTGGCTTTTTGTAACTATAGAAACAGCCAACAGACAGGCTTATACAGCAAGCATGGCCGACCATGTGCAGGTCACCAGCCCTGAATGCTAATTTCTTTCAATTACGCTGTGCTTTCTCGGGATCTGTTAACTTGTTAATTGTATCATTTCAACATATGCTACAGCGGTGCTCAGCAGCTATTTATTTACATATGGATTTAGGGGCTTTATTGTAAGTCATGGAGCACTGACACTATTGGAAGGATTGAGCTAGGAAGCTACAATGTGAAGTATTATGCCTTCCTTATTCAGATACCCCAGATTTAAAATGATGCGCGATACTCTATAATGATAACAATTCCAACATGTATGGGGATTACAATAAATATTGGATCACATCATCTATATCCTATACCTATTGTATAGTTATTAACGAGAATTACATCCGATCTCCTCCTGGGAGATGAGGAAAGCCTTTTCCAAATAATGGATTTTAGTTCTGCACTTGGAGAATATTTCCAGCTTATGCACATATCCACAAGAAAGTAGTCACAGCAGCACATTCATAAGGTAAAAAGTATTGCTTTTATTCAGCACCAAAATGCCAGAGCGACATTTCACCAATCTTTTACGCCCATTGTCAAGCCAATGCACATAGTCACAATACAACCAAGTGTATGGGCTGCAAATGTCATAGTGTGCTGCAGACCTCATTTAATCTGGATATACTGATGCAGTTACAGGGGACAATTTTTATGAACTTAAAGGGGTAGTCCAGTGCTAAAAAACTTATCCCCTATCCTAAGGATAGGGGATAAGTTTCAGATCGCGGAGGGTCCGAACGCTGGGGCCCCCCCACGATCTCCTCTACGGGGCCCCGGCTCGCTGGCCAGATAGCGGGTGTCAACCACCGCACTAAGCGGCGGCCGACACGCCCCCTCAATACATCGCTATGGCAGAGCCGGAGATTGCCAAAGGCAGCGCTCCGGCTCTGCCATAGAGTTGTATTTAGGGGGCATGTCAGCCGCTGCTTTGTGCGGTGGTCAACACGCCCCCTTCCCGCAGGCTGCCGGGGCCCCAGCGTTTGGACCCTCCGTGATCCGAAACTTATACGTTTTTCAGCACTGGATACCTCCTTTAAGGGTACATTCACACATACAGGATCCTGCACAGAGTTAATGCGCAGGATTTGTGACTGACGATTAGAAGCTGTGCTCAGTCATTTAGTTTACATTGAAATCTGCTGCAGAAAATCCTGTGCATCAAATCTGCGTACGTGTGACCGTACCCTAAAGAGGTATTCTGTATTCTAAAAATCTACAGTAATTGAATGCTATATAATTTCTATAAATACATATGACACATATAAAATAAACAGTAAATAATATAAGGGCAAACTAGATGGACTAAGTGGACTTTTTCTAATGTTAATCGTCTATGTTTTCTAAATGTGAACATAGTTGTTTTTTTTTTACACTGTGTTAAAGGGGGTACTTCTGTGGAAAACAAATGTTTTCAAATCAACTGGTGCCAAAAGGTTATACAAATTTGTAAATTACTTCTATTTAAAAATCTTAACCCTTCTAGTACTTATCAGTTGCTGCATGCTCCAGAGGAAGCTGAATTGTTCTTTCCAGTCTGACCACAGTGCTCTCTGCTGACACCGGAACTGTCCAATTCAGGAGAGGTTTGCTATAGGGATTTGCTCCTACTCTGAACAGTTCCTGACAGGACAGAGGTGTCAGCAGAGAGCACTGTGGTCAGATTGGAAAGACTACACAACTTTTTCTGGAGCATACAGGAGCTGACAAGAACTGGAAGGATTTCATTTTTAAAATAGAAGTCATTTACATATCTGCTTAATTTTTTGGCACTAGTTGATTTGTAAACATTAGTTTAACCCATTTAACCCCTTAAGGACTCAGCCCATTTTGGCCTTAAGGACTTAGACAATTTAATTTTTACGTTTTCATTTTTTCCTCCTCGCCTTCTAAAAATCATTACTCTTTAATATTTTCATCCACAGACTAGTATAAGGGCTTGTTTTTTGCGCGACCAGTTGTCCTTTGTAATGACATAACTCGTTATATCATAAAATGTATGGCGCAACCAAAAAACACTATTTTTGTGGGGAAATTAAAACGAAAAACGCAATTTTGCTAATTTTGGAAGGTTTCGTTTTCACGCCGTACAATTTATGGTAAAAATGATGTGTGTTCTTTATTCTGAGGGTCAATACGATTAAAATGATACCCATTATTACCTACTTTTCTATTATTGTTGCGCTTAAAAAAAATCACAAACTTTTTAACCAAATTAGTACGTTTATAATCCCTTTATTTTGATGACCTCTAACTTTTTTATTTTTCCGTATAAGCGGCGGTATGGGGGCTCATTTTTTGCGCCATGATCTGTACTTTTTTTTGATACCACATTTGAATATAAAAAACTTTTAATACATTTTTTATAATTTTTTTTTAATAAAATGTATTAAAAAAGTAGCAATTTTGGACTTTTTTTTTTCGTTTACGCCGTTCACCGTACGGGATCATTAAAATTTTATTTTAATAGTTCGGACATTTATGCACGCGACGATACCAAATATGTCTATAAAAATTTTTTTTACCCTTTTGGGGGGTAAAATAGGAAAAAACGGACGTTTTACTTTTTTATTGGGGGAGGGGATTTTTCACTTTTTTTTACTTTTACTTTTAAATTTTTTTTTTTTTTACACTTGAATAGTCCCCATAGGGGACTATTCATAGAAATACCATGATTGCTAATACTGATCTGTTCTATGTATAGGACATAGAACAGATCAGTGTTATCGGCGATCTTCTGCTCTGGTCTGCTCGATCTCAGACCAGAGCAGGAGACGCCGGGAGCCGGACGGAGGAAGGTGAGCTCCGTGCGGCATTCTGAATGATCGGATCCCCGCAGCAGCGCTGCGGGCGATCCGATCATTCATTCAAATCGCGCACTGCCACAGATGCCGGGATCTGTATTGATCCCGGCACCTGAGGGGTTAATGGCGGACGCCCGCGAGATCGCGGGCGTCGGCCATTGCCGGCGGGTCCCTGGCTGCGATCAGCAGCCGGGATCAGCCGCGCATGACACAGGCATCGCTCCGATGCCCGCGGTTGTGCACAGGACGTAAATGTACGTCCTGGTGCGTTAAGTACCACCGCACCAGGACGTACGTTTACGTCCTGCGTCCTTAAGGGGTTAAGCGGGTTTTCTGGATAATAAACATTATCTCTAATGTGTATTCTGGATAATATACATTCTCTCTAATGTGTTGTGGTTTTAATGAAAAAAAAAAAAAAACAACAGTCCCAAACATTTCCCTGTAAAGTATTTCTGTCCCCTGCTGAATGATCCAGCTGCCACTACTGAGACAAGATAATTTCTGCTCAGCCAACCACTGACTGAAGAGGCCATCCGCTGGAGCCGATGCTTGCCTAAGCGGCCGTTACTGCTGAGATAAGCCAGTCTTGGATGAAGTGGAAGCATTAAGTGGAAGACTTCACAGAGGGATCCTCAGGTTAGTAAGGTTGGTAAGTATATGTTAGTTATTATTATAATTGTGTTCCCAGCACAATAGAGAGAATTCTTAGTGTCCGTAAGGCATCTTTAACACAGTGTAAAAAAGACTGTTCACGTTTATAAAGATAGACGATTGACAGTAGAAAAAGTCCACCAGGTCCATTTAATCTGTTCATATATTGTTGCCTTTTTCTTTTAGGACAGATGTATGTTTATCCAAGACATGTTTACATTCACTTACTGTATAACTACTAACCACATCTGCTGGAACGCTTCTGGGTGTACCCTGGAAGCAGGGCATGCTAAGTAGACGCGGATAGGAGCAAGCAGGCAGATGGAGCTTTATGCCTGTTCATTAGATGGACAGACGCAGGACGAAGCAGTGGTGACATCATGGGGGGGATTGGCAATCAGACCACGACCAATGAAAACTTGTTAAATGTCCCTAGGACAAATGTTAAAAGTATTTTTTTATTGACAGATACACTTTAAGCCATGTGTCTTTTGTCAAAGCAATGCCCCCTTATTACATAATACATAATGAATGTAGAGCCCAGACCATAATTATAGTATATTTTTAATAGTCATTCTGTACGGCATATTTTCTAAATCGGCCAGAATACTGTAGCATACTGCACTATGCAATAAATAAAAAAAGACATAATACACTTGTTATCAGTCTTTTCTCTTTTCTTCTTATGATTTATCCTACAAAAAGTGAGAACTATCTACACAACACATTCCTGGGAATAGACTTTGTTTACTTGTAGTAGTGGTTGATTCTCTGTTCACAAAATCCAGTAGTACTGACTAGACTGAAAGGATTATAAGGTTTCATTATTGAATCATCACACAGAGGTGGTGACTTATACACAGGGAATACTTGGGCTCATCGGGATCATAGGGGGATATTTATCAAAACCTGTCCATAGAAACAGTAGCAGTTACCCAAGACGTATTAGTAATATTTAAAAAAAATATATAATTTATTTTGATTTTGTGGTTAACATTATTGATTTTCCATTGTGAAGAACTACGTTTGCACAAAGTGCTGTGAGGGACAATACATTTTTTTTCGCCTTGGACTGTGCAGACAGTGCTGTACCCCTAGCCGACAATGGGGGAGATTTATCAAAACCTGTCCAGAAGAAAAGTAGCCGAGTTTCCTGTAGCAACCAATCAGATTACCTTTGGAAAAAGAAGCAATCTGATTGGTTGTTAGGGGAAAATGCAACACTTTATGGATGAATCCCCCCCCCCCCATGCACAAATTGAAACAGCAAAAGGCCCTGGCTGTGCAAGCTTTACCTCTGTAAACCAGCCAAAGTCCCAAGGTCAGATTTATAGGGGTACTCTGGCCCTCGGACATCTTATCCCCTATGCAAAGGATAAGGGATAAGATGTCTGATCGCGGGGGTCCCGCCGCTGGGGACCCCCGCAATCTGTCATGCAGACACTTACCTGGGGCAGCTGCACAGAGAGATGTTCGCTCTGTGTCTGAAGGGCCACAACTACGGGCCGGAGTTTCGTGACATCAAGACTCCGCCCTTTTGTGATGTCACGCCCCGCCCCCTTCAATGCAAGTCTATGGGAGTGGGCGTGAAGGCAAGCAACAAAAAATGCCACAAATATAGACTAAAAAAAGAGGGTAAACACATTGATGAATTCCCCCCTATGTGTCACATTAGAAGAGAAGCAGTCATCCTTTACCCTGTGTGACTGGGATATTAGAGAGATTTATCTGGGTATCCGGTACCCAGTACCTGGCTTTACTGACATCTAATTCTATCTGTATTCTGGATTTAGAACAAAAACACATCATATTTAAAATAGAGTAAAATCTCCCTTAGCGGACACTAAATGACTGACAGTTTTTTTTTATTCCCCAGCATAGTCCCATAAGTCTTAATGTTTTTATACCCTCCGAATAGAGGACACTCCTAATGGCGGATGTTGACACACCCAGTAGGGGACAATACATTCTCAATTGGGGACAAAACACTTCCAATAGCGGACAACAGGCTTATGTGCTTGCCCTGCCTTGTACACAATGCCACTGTCAGGGGGGTACAGGCAATTCCCCAGTAAGGGGCTCAGGCTCCCAGGGGGCCCTGGCCCCCCTGCACCCTTCTGCAGCAGCCCCAGCACAGAAGCAAGAGATAATTGTTTAAACAGTAGTCTCCTGCTTCTGTACATCTGCCAGCCACATCATTTCCCATCACTTCCCCCCCGCAGGGGCTCACTACGGGTTTGATGTCCTCCTGACATCCTCTGCACTGCACTTACTGAGACCAGTAGTGGCAGCAGTGGGCAATGACGAGTGACTAAAAGCCTCTCAGTCAATGCAGCGCAGAGGATGTCAGGAGAACATCAAACATGTTGAGAGCCCCTGCACCTGAGCCTGATGGCCAGGTAACAATAACAATAGGGGGAGGAGGGAAAGAGAAAAGTGATGTGGCACAAGGGGTGAGGGGTGAGGATTTGGCACAGGGAACAGGTTGATAAAGGGGGGATGAAATGGCACAGAGGGTGGTAAAGAGGGGGTGATACATTTGCACAGGTAATAAAGGGTGGATGAAATGGAATGCAGGGTGATCAAGGGAAAATAATCTGGCACAGGGGGTAAGGGGAGATGAAATGGCACAGGTTGTTCAAGGGGGGAGGAATGAAGTGGCATTGGAGGGATTCAGAGGGGGAATAAAATGGCATGGGGGGATTAAATTGTACAGGGGGTGATAAGGGGTGATTAAACGGCACTGGGAGATTCTACAGTAATATTGCTTTTTATCAGGTATTATAGGTAACTAGCTGAGTACCCGTCGCTGCCCGGTTTTTCCTACCTTATCCTTGTGGGGGAGGAAAAGCAACAAAGGAGGAAGCTTTTGTCCTCCTATCCTGTCCTTAAATCCTGACCCCATATCCCCTCCTGATATCCCTACCCCAAATCCCCTCCTCATATTCCAACCTCATATCCTGTCTTCATATCCCATCCTCATATCCCGACCTCATATCCTGTCCCCATATCCCATCCTCATATCCTGACCTCATATCCTGACATCATATCCCATCCCTATATCCCATCCCCATATTCTGTCCCCATATGCTGTCCCCATACCCCGTCTTCATATCCCGTTCTCATATCCTGTCCTCATATCTCGTCCCCATATCCCATCCCCATATTGTGTCCCCATATGCTGTCCCCATATCCCGTCTTCATATCCCGTCCTCATATCCTGTCCTCATATCTCGTCCCCATATCCCGTCCTCATATCCCCTCTTCATATCCTGTCCTCATATCCCAACCTTATATCCCATCCTCATATCCCATCCTTACATCCCGACTCCATATCCCGGCCTCATATCCCGCCATCATATCCCGTCCTCATATCCTGCCCTCATATCTTATCCCCATATCCCGTCCTCATGTGCCATCCTCATATCCCAACCTTATATCCCATCCTCATATCCCATCCTTATAGCCCGACCCCATATCCCGATCTCATATCCCGTCCTCATATCCCATCCTCATATCCCATCTCCATATCTAATTCTCATTTCTAATCCTCATATTCCGTATAGGTAGGGATGCGTTGTGGTAAATATATTGTGAGCTGAAAATAAAAGGGGTGTGGCTTAAAGGGTGGGCATGTCTTTGCAAGATGGGGTATGGAAACTGGGGAGGGTGTGGCTTGCCAGCCGGACTGACGCATTCACCAGGAGATGCAGAGCAGAGCTTGTGGAGTAAGCCACCAAAAGTCCTATATACTTGCATGGGACTTAAAACAAAAAAACACATATGGGGGTAGGTTAGGGGTTAATTGAACTATTATATATATTTTTTGACATATAAGTAACATGTGACCAAGTATTATCAAAATATCTCCAGCCGTATGGAAGTTATGCTAAAACATACATTTCCCATAGATTTGCATTGGACTTTAAACAAAATCCCGACCCTCGCAAATTAGGGTAGGTTAGGGTTAAATTACCTATCCTATGTTTGTTGTTGATATATACATAACATGTGTACCAAGTTTCATGTTAATATCTTTAGCCATTTGGAAGTGATGCTGGAACATGCACAAACACATTGAGTTTATATATATATATATATATATATATATATATATATATAGACTAGCTGAGTACCCAGCATTGCCCATTTTCTCGACCTCATATTTTGACCTCCTATCCCGTCGTCATATCTCAACCTCATATCCCGTCCTCCTATCCTGTCCTCCTATCTTGACCTCATATCCCGTCCTCATATCCCAACCTCCTATCCTGTCCTCCTATGTCGACCTCATATCCCATCCTCATAGCCCGTCCTCGTATCCTGTCCTCATATCTCGACCTCCTATCCCATCCTCCTATCTCGACCTCATATCCCATCCTCATATCCCGTCCTCATATCCCGACCTCATATCTTGACCTCCTATCCCGACCTCCTATCCCATCCTCCTATCTCGACCTCATATCCCGTCCTCATATCCCGACCTCATATCACATCCTCATATCTCGACCTCCTATCCTGTCCTCATATCTCAACCTCATATCCCATCCTCATATCCCATCCTCATATCCTGTCCTCATATCTCGACCTCCTATCCCGACCTCCTATCCTGTCCTCATATTCTGTCTTCATATCTCAACCTCATATCCCATACTCACATCCTGTCCTCATATCCCGACCTCATATCCCATCCTCAGATCCCGTCTTCATATCCTGACCTCATTTATCATCCTTATATCCCATCCTCATATCTCGTCCTCATATCCCGACCTCATATCCCGTCCTTATGTCCCATACTCATATCCTGTCCTCAGGTGGGACTGATTTTTGATGAAGATATTGTAAGCTAAAAAAAGAAGGGGACATGACTTTGTGGGACTGGGTGTAGTTTGGAAGCCAGACCGATGCCCAAAAAGGGTAAATAATAAAAGGGGTGGGGTTTAAATGTGGGCATGTCTTTTTGAGATGGGGTGGGGCTTGCAAGCCAGATTGACACATTCACCAGGAGTTGCAGAGGGGAGCTTGTGGAGTAAGGTACTGGAAGTCCCATATATTTACATGGGACTTGAAACAAAAACCCATCTTTTATATAAGGGTGTAAGTAAGGGTTAATTTAACTATCATATCTTTTTATTTGACATATAAGTAATATGTGTACCAGGTATTATTGAAATATCTCTAGCCGTACGGAAGTTATGTGGGAACATACATTTCCCATTGATTTGCATGGGACTTTAAACAAAAACTCTGACCCTCACAAATGGGAGTAGTTAAGGGTTAAATGAACTATCCTATATTTTAAGTGGACATATATGTGATAGCCTGGGGGATGTAAGGTATGGGGAATGTAGCTGTGCAGTTATTAAAGGGTGCTTGTTAACCCTTGCTATTCGTGACGCCACGGTGAGGGCACCTCAATAATGCTTTTCCTACCGCCACCCTTCTCAAGAGCGATAGGGAGGTAGATAATAAGGATAGATTGTCCACAACCGGAGAGTTTCTGAAACAGTATTAACTTTTACTGAAGGTTTCCTGCAAGCTTCAATAGTATAACAGTTTCTAAGCATAACAACGGTTTTCCTTGAAGATTGACAAAGGTTGGGACTTTAGCATTTAGAGTCTTTTAGAACTATGCGTTGTTCCACTGGATTTAGGGGAATTAGTTGCGGTCCAGTAGTCACGCTAGCATTAGCGGGGATTTAGATTTGAACTCACGGTTTTGGTTCCGCTGAGGCCGGTAGGTTTTTGAGGCCTAGTGTGTCTTTGAAAGTTGCGTAGCACCGTCCTGTTAGTCCGGCATCCATGAGAGCAGCAACCCAAGAGAGCGATAATTGGACGCAGCTCCCTTATATTGGTAGGGGCTGGACTAATGCTAATTGGTACATACTGTTGTCAATCACCATTACAGAGATTTGTGGGTAACACGTGACCCAAGGACCTCCTAAGGTCCTACAACATACCATAGAGGTTATTAGCATGGTCACATGACCGAAGGTCCTGCGGTGCTGAACAAGGTAAGTACTATACATTATTATAGAACATATATAATTATTAAATATATACATATATTATTATTAAAGATAGACTTTAGGAGAGGCGACTAGGGGTTGTCGCACCTGAGGAACCCTACCTGAACGTAGTTACTCTGACTTTGGGACCTCTACACTAGGTACGGTATGCAATACGGTATCGGGACACCACATATAAGTAACGTGACCAAGTATTATTGAAATATCTCCAGCCATTTCAAAGTTATGCAGTAACATATATTTCCTGTAGGCTTGTTTGGGACTTTAAACAAAAACCCCGACCCTGGCAGATGGGGTGAATAGGGGTTAAATCACCTATCCTATGTTTGTTGTTGACATATGAGTAACACGTGTGCCAAGTTTCATGTTAATATCTTTAGCCGTTTGGACGTGATGCCTTAACATACATACATACATACACACACACACACACACACATTGGGGGAGATTTATCAAAACCTGTGTAGAGTGGTGTAGTGCCCATAGCAACCAATCAGATCGCTTCTTTCATTTTTCTAAGGTCTCTTTAAAAATGAAAGAAGTAATCTAATTGGTTGCTATGGGCAACTGCACCACTCTTCCTCTACACAGGTTTTGATACATCTCCCCCATTGAGTTTTTATATATATATATATATATATATATATATATATATATATATATATATATATGACTCCTTGGAGTGAGTACAGCACAGTATTCAGTCATTTAGAAAGATTTTTGAGCCTTTTTTCCCCAGTAGGTGACGTCTCTCTATAGCGGACAAGTTTTTTCCTCAGGATTATCCGCTATTGGGAGATTCTACTGTACCACATTCAATATTTATGATACTCTTTTACTCTCTTGTATGTGTGTGTACAGAAGATGATTTTTCCTATTACTTTGTTTACATGGTCCCATGGTCATGGCATTTCATGGTTATTGGCATTTCTTAGCTGGTACTGTTGCATTGCACCTGAGGATTATGGTCTTTGTTTAGGTATTATGTGGTAGCGGGGTGTGATGAGGGCAGATGTTGTTACCCTAGGGGCAGATGGCATTAACCCCTTGTATTCGTGATGCCAGGGCGTAGTTTAGCCTAAAACCACCCGAAGATATACAGCTGGATGCTGGGCTAGGCACAGGGGCAATAAAGACTCCGACGCCAAATTACAGACAACGGTAGCTTTACTGAGGGTAAACAGTTGGTAAAGCCTATACAGTTCAGCCAGGGCCCAAAGAGGTGACCAGTGATGCAGAGACCTTAAAGGGTACCTCTCATCAAATAAACTTTTGATATATTTTAGATTAATGAATGTTGAATAACTTTCCAATAGCATGTTAATGAAAAATATGCTTCTTTCTATTGTATTTTTCCCGATCAATCCTGTCAGCCAGCATTTCTGACTCATGCTGGAGTCCTAAACACTCAGAGCTGCCAGCCTGCTTTGTTCACAGCCAAACAGGCTGTGAACAAAGCAGGCTGGCAGCTCTGAGTGTTCTCCTTTGTGAACAAAGCAGACTGGCAGCTCGTAGTGTTTAGGACTCCAGCATGAGTCTGAAATGCTTGCTGCCAGGACTGGAAGGGAGACCCCTAGTGGTCATTTCTTCAAAGTGGAAAATTAAATAGAAAGAAGCATATTTTTTAATAACATGCAATTGAAAAGTTATTCTGCATACATTAATCTATAATATATCAAAAGTTTTTTTGATGAGAGGTACCCTTTAAGGGCTGTCTGGGACTTGTATAGGACTGAAAAATTTAATGCAGGCCACGCTGACTTGACAGATGACAGGGACTGACTTGGCTTGACTCATAAAGCTGTGACTTACTGTAGCTTACTTGAATCGATGGTGGCTCCAGGACTTGACTTTGAGGGAGCCCATAGGTCACTCTTGGGATCACCTGGTCACTGGTACCTCCTGGGTAACAATCACATGACATAACTCTTAAAGATACAACACATTTTATAATATAACACACTAGCTGTTGCAAAACTACAACTCCCAACATGCCCGGACAGCCTTTGGATGTCTGGGTATGCTGGGAGTTGTAGTTTTGCAACAGCTGGAGGCACCCTGGTTGGGAAACACTGTCCTACAACAACTTAAGTTCATTCACACTGTTCTGTGTTTACTTTCATTATAGTTATTCTTTCTCATTTTCCTTTTGCTTTTACGAAGCAACATGGGCAACATGGTTCACCTGCCAGTAGATTCATATACGCTGTGAATAGTCATAAAGTCAGAGTATTACAACAACACAAGGCTGTAAATGGAGCACAGACTCAGGCACTATATAGTGTAAATGGAGGATACGGCATCTAGTAGTAATTACTAAAAAGGTTAGAAAAAATGATCACATTTAAGAAAGGAAGTTTACAATTACCTAAAATTACTAAATTGTAGGATTTACTTCAGATTTGATGTACATGCGAAATGTGAGATCATGCGTGTAGTAATATGTGCATTGTCTCAAATGCAATATGTCATTGTTTCCTCTGGAACAATTCTCTCTATTTATTAGACTATCGCTCAAATGTATATGTCCCAGTCCATAGAACTATAGTCTTCGATTTGGCATACAATACATGAGTCACCAAGCAGTATTGGGTGGGTCCCAATAATCCTCTTTCAGTAAATAAATGTGTAGCGTCAGCATGTTAATGATTTCAATGCTGTCATATTACACTGTGTATGAAGGATTTAGTCATAAGCTATTAGGCGGTCACATTGTAGGTTTCTTTCAAGCTATGGGTATCTCTTTAATAAAGTTCAAATCCTTTCCTGCAGGACAGCCTATATACATTTCATTCCCTTTCCCAGATGTTGCTTTATTTCTGGGTGAATTCACACCACGCTTTGGGGATGCGAACGGAGTCAGATAGAGGGAGATTTATCAAAACCTGTGCAGAGGAAGTGTGGTGCAGTTGCCCATAGCAACCAATCAGATTGCTTCTTTCATTTTCCACAGGCCTCTAAAGAGGCCTGTGGAAAATGAAAGAAGCAATCTGATTGGTTGCTATGGGCAACTGCACCACTCTTCCTCTGCACAGGTTTTGATAAATCTCCCCCATAGTGTTTAGATGGTATCATTTTTTGGACTGTACCCGTTTTTGTTTCAATACCAACACATTAGAACCAGATCATGTAAAATATCAATATCTTTATTAAACACATATGCACAAAGTACACATACAGATAAGGAAACGAAAAAAAATAAAATGAAATCAAGACACTACAATAACAGCCACAGAAGATGGGGGCAGACAAGATGTATGGCACAAATTCATGGAATACAGGGAAATACAGGTGTACAAGAAGATACAGATGTTAATAAGTAATCACTGAATGCAATCCATAGAATATACAATCAAGTATAAAGAATAAAGGGTGTATCAGTGAAAAAACCAAAACATGTCCTAAAATGAAAATAAAGTGGACAGAAATAACATAGGAAAAAGAAATGAAAAAGACACCATTAGGTCCTCCTGCCATGCAGCCACACACCTGCCTCCTCTTACCCCAACGTACGTTTCGCCTGTGCTTCGTCATTTTAGGACATGTTTTGGTTTTTCACTGATACACCCTTTATTCTTTATACTTGATTGTATATTTGATGGTATCTTCTTGTACACCTGTATTTCCCTGTATTCCATGAATTTGTGCCATACATCTTGTCTGCCCCCATCTTCTGTGGCTGTTATTGTAGTGCCTTGATTTCATTTTATTTTTTTCGTTTCCTTATCTGTATGTGTACTTTGTGCATATGTGTTTAATAAAGATATTGATATTTTACATGATCTGGTTCTAATGTGTTGGTATTGATATTTGATAGTGGACCAGCCGTGGCTTCTTGCCCTTGTTGCTGTTTGTGTATGAGTTATCCGTTTTTGTTTCCAGACTGAAAACTGTGGTCTGCCTGTTTTTTGTCCGTCAATAAAACTGAGACATTATCTGACTCCGTCAGGCTCATTCAAATGAATATGGTACGGCGCGGCTTTGGCAGGGATACGTCAGCAGACGTTTTTTAAATTCTCCCGCTGGATCTTACTTACTCCAAAATGTGGTGTGAATGAACCCTAAGAAGTGTACCCATTGATAAAATAGGGCGGGTGTTGCACCTGTACTGTAGCTAGAATGTGAGATTTACCTTATACCTACTGGTAGAATTTTGGTTTTAAAATAAAATATTTAAGAGAAACTAAATAATATCATGAAACTATCATGAAATATATAAGGGTCTGTTCACACTGGCATCACAGAGTTCGTATTTCCAGGAGTGCAGATATGTTGGATCCTAATGAATTCAAGTACTTTATAATGGGTTTGTCTTAAACAGTAGTGTTGCTCGCGAATATTCGCAATTCGAATATTATTCGCGAATATCGCATATTCGCGAATTCGCGAATTTCGCGAATATAGCGCCATATATTCGTAATTACGAATATTCGTTTTTTTTTTTTTTTTTCACAGTACACATCACAGTGATCATCCCTCTCTGCTTCCAGCTTGTGTGGTGTAAAGAAGGCTCTAATACTACCGTGTGAGACTGGCGCGCAAAATTTCGCTTATGCGAACATTTTGCATATGCTAATTTTCGCATATGCGAATTTTCGCTTGTGTTAATTTTCGTATATGCTATTTTTCGCATATGTAAATTTTCGCACACGCGAATTTTTCGTACACGCGAAAATAAAACGAGAATGTTACGAATATGCGAATATTCGCGAATATATGACGAATATTCGTCCATATATTCGCGAATATTCGCGAATTCGAATATGGCCTATGCCGCTCAACACTATTAAACAGTAACCAACACCTCAAGGGAAGTAAATTATGCATTCATAAATCATCTTTTTATTATTTTGCCAGTTGTCACAAAGTGGAAAAGGTATGTCCTGGCTTGTTCCAGTTACTGCCTCTAACTGTGCGGGGATTGAGCCAAAATGGCTGCTGTTATCTAACAGTAGCCATCCCAGCACAGGACAATAGCAGCTGTTCTGTGTAGGTGAAAAAACATGTAGTATGTAAGCCCGAGACCCCCAGGCATAGGCGATTGCAGTGATTGACCTGTCAATTGTCCTGTTTGTAAATCGCCCACCGCATTGCTGATTAGTGTAGCACCACCGATCAGCTTTTTTGGTGTTTTTTTTTCCGGGGTATAAGCATACTTTTATCTCTTTCACACCTTTTTTGGGGCTACCATGATACCAGCAGCTGTCTTGTACGGTTGGCCAAACTGCACCCCTGTGTGCAGCCTACCCTCATCGCTGACAAGCAATTTATCACTAACCAGCATTTCTTTTAGGGTTTAGATGGGGGTGGGGGTGTCATTTACGGTCTGAGCCACCCCAGCAAATGTTCTGTGCAATGTGAAAGGACCGTGCCCTGATTGCTGACCAATGATTTATCACTTGTGGTAGCCCAGTATGGGAGTTGTTACTCCGTACCCTTGCTGCCCTGTCAGGCAGCTTCCCTGCAGTGTCCCCTGGTCCGCCCCTGTCTCTTTTCTACTGTAATTGTATATTATCCCCTATGTTATACATGTGTAAGAGTGTTGTATCTTTAAGAAAGGTTAACATGTGAGTTGTCATGTGATTGTTACCCAGGAGGTATCAGTGGCAAGGTGACCTAAGGGTGACCAATGAGACCCCTGCTAGACTCCCTTATAAAAGCCCTGGGAGGAGCTAGCTCTCTCTCTTTGGAGATAAGTCTTTGCTGAGGTCAAGTCAAGCCTAGGAGTATGTCTGGAGTCATAGGAGGCCTAAAGTCAAGTCTGCAGCCACAAGCTACAAGTCTACAAGTGCGCTAAAGTCACAGCTTAGTCTGTCTCCAGTCAAGTCAAGTCAGTCATCTGTTGTCAAGTCAACGTGGCCTTCACTAAATTGTTCAAAACCACTGCAAGTCCCAGCAAACCTTTAAGGTCTCTGAAGTCATTTGTCACCTCCGTGGGCCTGGCTACACTTTATAGACTGTACCATCTGTCACTCAGTAAAGCTACCGTTTTCTGTAACTTGGCGTCTGAGTCATTATTGATCCCGTGTCTAGCCCAGGGTCCAGCGGTATACCTTCGGGTGAAATTGAGGATAAACCATGCCCTCTGTCCCTAGGGTAATTTAATCTGCCCTGCATCTCACACCCCATACCACAACTTTTGGCATCACGAACAGGATACGGGTGTGCACCTTATGTGACAAGTCCTCCCCCAGTCTTGAACTGTGTCCAGTATTGCCAGAAAATGTCATGCCGATGCAAATAAAATTTGCGCCAGAAAGTGTACAGGACTTTGTCAGTGTAAAGTGTTTTACCCAAGGCGCTTGTGAAATAGAGGGGGAGGTGAAGAAAAGACTGTTGTCCATCATTGTGAAGTGTTCAAATACTGTATCGACCATGTGCAAGATCAGGTCTGAAGCTATGTTGCGTTACAAAGTGTTACCTGTACCTGCAAGGGTTAAAGATGTGCCGAAGAAGCACACAAAAATGTCCCGTGCTGGTCAGAGTCCTGCCCCTGGGTGTGGAAACCATGTTACTGTATTGATGCCGAAAGTGGAACTGTAAAGATCTGCCCTTTGTTGCCAGGGAGAGGAAGTCAGCGCTGCACCGCTGACGCACTTCCGGGCAGTGGCCATTTTCCCAAAGCCCTGCATGAATGGAGCAGCGCCACCGGATCCTCTAACAGTGCCAGAAGTCAGCAAGTGGAGCAACATGGCAGAAAAAGCAAGCACGAGGTCGGAGAGTCCCAAGATGGTGCTGGAGGCCCTAAAAGTCGCCGTGGCCGCGGCGCCCATGCTTCAAGAGTTAGCTTACCATCTCCAGAGGATCTCCATCGGGGCCAAGGAGGCCTGCTACCAAGTCCCGCTGCCCGAGGACGATGGAGACTGGCCAGCAACCCAGGTGGAGGGTACGCCAAGATCTTAAAGAGGATTGTCACTGGTGAGGCTGTCCCCTCACCACTGGATCTGGGGGTCCTGGGCCGAAATCTACACCGGGGAGTCAGTAGTCAGTACCACGGCTGAGGCTGCTTTCTCTACCCCTCCTTCTACCCCTAGCCCAGAGCAAACCCCCCAGGTCCAGAAGTCTGCTGTACGTCCCTGGTCACCACCATTACCTAAGTGTTTGTTTGGCGATGAGCCTGGACAAAAACAATATATGAGGGAGTACCTTCTTCCCCGGCCAGGGAAGTCCCATCCCCCAGTTCTGACGGTCCAGTCCGAGACGGCCAGAAGAAAAGCCCAGGTGGCCGAAATTGTAGAAGGGCTGAGGGCCCAAAGAGTGGAAAGATATGGGCTGAAGCTTCTGCCATATGAGGTGTGACAGGTGCAGTAACAGGACACTAAATCATTAGAGACCCTTTGCATTAGAAAGCTGGAACATCACTGAGAGGGAGAGCCACCCCTGGAACGCTGCTGAGCCATGGCCATGAAATTCAACAAAGTGCAGGGGTTTGGCACCTCCAGGGACTGTAGTCATAATGGGACCATTTTTGTCAATCGTCGGGCAGTGAAGAGAGACTATCTCCCCCCATCACTGCATTCCCTAGAGAGCGGGGAGATCGTGGAGTACACTCCTGTACAGAGTATGAGAGGAGAGTGGGCGGCTGCGGTGACCCGTCCAAAGAATCCAACTCAAGTTCTGTTTGCCTACTTCCCATCGGAAGACTGGGACGCAGATCCCTTTGGTTTGCTGCCACTTAAAGTCAGAGGTACCGTTCAGAAGTAAGAGATCTAGTTGCCCAAAGTGCCTGTCATGGCACTAAAGTATTTACCACAGTAATCTGTGAATGTGCCCCGGCCTACTCCTGTGGTAGAGGAAGTTTGGCCTAACCAGCAGGCACCAGCTGAAGTGCCTCGGCTTACTCCCGCAGAGGAGGTTTGGCCGGCCCAACAGACACCAACTGCTGTTCCCCCAGTGGCGCACGCTGCTGAGGTGCAAATTGTGGTCACCATCAGCCCCACCATCACCGAGTCTACCTTGTCCAGGGTGAACTGGAACACTCGAGTGAGTCCATTAGAGGGGACACAGTGGACTCCTTTACATGTCCCAGCCTCGGAAACAGTCCGACAGGCGAGGTTGGGATGGCAAATATCCAGGCTGAACTAACTTTGCTTTGTGAAGTACTTTTGTTGTTACAGGTTATGCAACGTTCAAGAAGAAGTGCCTGACAAACTTGTCAAGAAGTTTATTTGTAACCATATATACGTAAGCATGTGCCCGGCTTTTAGCCATGATTCTTTACTGAGAACTCAAAATGTACCAGAACTGTCAAGCAGTACTAGAAAAAAATATATATACGGTCAGAGTGATATATTTTTGTTCTTATTTTTGCACAAGTGAATGCACATGGTGGTGTACTATCGTTTATGGTGTGCTGTAATCAAATGTATATAATGTGTTTATACGGAAATATTTAAGTGTACAGTGTCTTTTGTGCATGGCAATTTATATTGGAGGTATCCTGACCAGATCAGGAGAAGCGTAGCCACTACCTCACCGCCATGGCAACTACCAGCTAGGTATAAGAAATAATGGTAGTGCTGTGTACAAAGTTGTCAGTATAACACATAGTCTAATTTAGTCAGCCTACATAGTGTATTGTATAAGCTACTCAAATGCCTAGTTAGGACTATATCTAACATGCACATTTCCAGTCCATAATTCACCTGTCTAACATTTTTCCTGTCCTCGTGTCCTGAAAATATAAATGAAGCACGTAGAGCGTCAGGGTTGCTGTATGTAAAGGTAACACTGGTATGTTACAGTCGTGGCTGTAAATGTTGGCACCCCTGAAATTTTTCTAGAAAAGGAAGTTTTTCTCACAGAAAAGGATTGCAGTAACACATGTTTAGTCCCTTTGTATGTATTGGAACTAAACCAAAAAAGGGAGGAAAAAAAGCAAATTGGACACAATGTCTCACCAAACTCCAAAAATGGGCTGGACAAAATTATTGGCACCCTTAACTTAATATTTGGTTGCACACCCTTTGGAAAAAGTAACTGAAATCAGTCGCTTCCTATAACCATCAATAAGCTTCTTATATCTCTCAGCCGGAATGTTGGACCACTCTTCCTTTGCAAACTGCTCCAGGTCTCTCTTATTGGAAGGGCGCCTTTTCCCAACAGCAATTTTAAGATCTCTCCACAGGTGTTCAATAAGATTTAGATCTGGACTCATTGCTGGCCACTTCAGAACTCTCCAGTGCTTTGTTGCTATCCATTTCTGGGTGCTGTTTGTCGTATATTTGGGGTCATTGTCCTGCTGAAAGACCCAAGATCTTGGACGCAAACCCAGCTTTCTGACCCTGGGCTGTACAGTGCGACCAAAAATCTGTTGGTAATCCTCAGATTTCATGATACCTTGATACCCAGTGCCAGAGGCAGCAAAACAGCCCCAAAACATAATTGAACCTCCACCATATTTCAAGACATTTTCCAAGAAGGATTTTGGCTTACTCAAGTTGATTTTGGCAAAATGTAGTCTTGCTTTTTTATGTCTCTGTGTCAGCAGTGTGGTCCTTCTGGGTCTCCTGCCATAGCATTTCATTTCATTTAAATGTTGACGGATAGTTTGCTTTGGCACTGATGCTCCCTGAGCCTGCAGGAAAGGTTGAATATCTTTGGAACTTGTTTGGGGCTGCTTATCCACCATCTGGACTATCCTGCGTTGAAACCTTTCATCAATTTTTATTTTCCGTCCACGCCCAGGGAGATTAGGTATATGCCATGGGTTGCAAACTTCTTGAAAATGTTTCACACTGTGGACAAAGACAAACCTAGATCTCTGGAGATTGACTTGTAACCTTGAGATTGTTGATATTTTTCCACAATTTTGATTCCCATGTCCTGACACTTCTCTTCTCCTCTTCTTGTTGTCCATGCTTATTGTGGCACACACAGACACACAATGCAAAGACTAAGGGAACTTCTCTCCTTTTTATCTGTTTTCAGGTGTGATTTTTATATTGCCCACATCTGTTACTTGCACCAGGTGAGTTTGAAGGAGCATCACATGCTTGAAACAATCTTATTTTCCCACAATTTTGAAAGGGTGCCAATAATTTTGTCCAGCCCATTTTTGAAGTTTGGAGTGACGTTTCAATTGTCCAATTTGCTTTTTTTTCCTCCCTTTTTTGGTTTAGTTCCAATACACACAAAGGAAATAAACATGTGTACAGCTATTTCATTTTCTTGAAAAATGTTAGGGGTGCCAACATTTACGCCCATGACTGTATATAAAAACCTATATAGAGTTCTGGGGACAAGTGGTTAGTGCAGAGGGGCCACAGCAGACATGTTTATGTCCTGTTATTGAAAGGAACATGTATGGACGTTTTCCCAAAAATAATACATGGACTCATCTCAATTCTTTTTATACAGACCTGTGAAGAACATTTGACAATAATACCCCAGGAACTGTCAGTCTAGGCCCCAGTGGCCACTCCCAGTCGTTCGCCCTCCAGGACTTTGCTCCAAGGACAGCTGTGTTTAAAAGGGGAAGTTTGTGGTGGCCCAGTACGGGAATTGTTACCCCATACCTTTGCAGCCCTATCAGGCAGCCTCCCTGCAGTATGCTCTGGGCCCCCCCTGCATCTGTTCTACTGTAATTGTATATTATCCCCTATGTTATATATGTGTAAGGGTGTTGTATCTTTAAGAAAGGTTAAAATGTGAGTTGTCATGTGATTGTTACCTAGGCGGTATCAGTGACCAGGTGACCTAAGGGTGACCATTGGGACCCCTGATTGCCTCCCTTATAAAAGTCCTGGAAGGAGCTCGCTCTCCTTGGAGATAAGTCTTTGCTGAGGTCAAGCCAAGCCTAGGAGTGTGTCTGGAGTCATGGGAGGCCTCAAGTCAAGTCTGCAGCCACAAGCTACAGGTACGCTAAAGTCACAGCTTAGTCTGTCTCCAGTCAAGTCAAGTCAGTCAATGTCATCTATTGTCAAGTCAACGTGGCCTGCACTAAATTGTCCAAAACCACTCCAAGTTCCAGCAAGCCCTAAAGGTTATTGAAGTCATTTGTCACCTCTGTGGGCCTGGCTACACTGTATAGAATGTACCATCTGTCACTCATTAAAGCTACCGTTGTCCGGAACTTGGAGTCGGAGTCATTATTTCCCCTGTGCCAAGCTCAGGATCCAGTGGTATATCTTTGAGTGGTATTGAGGATAAACAACGCCCTGGCATCATGAATACAAGGGATTAATGCCATCTGTCCCTAGGGTAATTCCATCTGCCCTGCATCTCACACCCCATACCACACACTGATCATATTTCCCCAATACATTTCCACCTAGAGGGCACAGTATGGCATGAAGCTCTATAAACTGTGTGAGAGTACCTCAGGGTACACTTACAGATTTCGAGTATATTAAAGGAGGGATTCTCACATTGAACCTCCAGAATCCCCCCTATAATGAGAGTTACTGGAAAAATTGTGTACCCACTGCAAGGCTGTCACTTGTATAACGGTATGTTTATAACTTTTATACCAGCATGCCACTCCGCCAGAGCCACTGCCGCTTGTGGCACTGTGTGGAGGCTTTTCTACATATCCTGTCCAAATACCAATCCCTAGGGGTGAGAGCATGGTCCCTGTGAGAAGTACCACGACAACGGTCCTCAAACCTGAATGTATTACGAACCACAATCAGCAAGAAAGTCATGAAGGCCCTGATCTTTTGCCCAGTTTGTTCAATTTTCAAGTGAGATCCTCCACACTGGAAAGAAAGGAGGAACCCAGAAAAAATTAGATGGTGTCACAAAAGGTGGGTTAAAGGGTCCTGTACATATAGACATCAGAGAGTTGTATTCCTTGCTTAGCTTCAGGTAATATACATTCCCAATTGAACTTTCCCTTGATAATAATATGTTAAAGATTGCAGTTTAGCGAGATAGAACTAATGGGATCATTTAGGTAACAACAAGAGGTTTTACTGGACTAATATTATTGCTAGAAATATTTTTTTATTATATGAAACATTTTTATATATTTTAATTCAAAGTTATAATGTCATCATATTCAAATGTTTTGTTGCTGATGTTTCTCCTAAATCAAATTGAAATTGAATTTTAGAGCAGCTTCTTGCTCTGGATAATACATACCCTTTAATATGTCTGTTTAAAAGTGTCAGATTCAGTACGAATTCAAAATAATTTTTAATATCAAGGGTCATAGAAGTGATCTGAGACAAATCTACAATCTGTGCTCCACTGAATGAGCAATGAAATGTAGGTGTATGCGGAGGCGTTAGCATTTGTAACTATGTCTTCATGTTTTCTTGCTATGAATTCTCTCTCTTTTGTTTACTTTGCCAGTGTGTGTGCAATGTGGCAACATAACAATGCCAAGTATAATTCTATCCTAAAGGGGTTCTCCGGGAAAAGAAATAGAATAAAGTTTAAAAGTATGTGAAAATATGTAAATTCGTAAATACCTTTATATTTAAAGGAAATGCTTGGCTGGTCTAGGGGATAATCGTAGTAAATTAAAATGGCTGTCATGATGTTATCCTGTCAGAAAGGTAGAGAGTACATGCAATAGGACAGGCATCAAGAAAGCATTGATCAAGATGTGAACAGGAGCAGAATTGGACATTGATGTGAACCAAACTCAGGCAATACTTAAAGAGTACCTGTCACTAAATGAACTTTTCTAAACTAAGCCAGGCTATGTTCCCTAACACCCCTCAAGCCCTTAGAAAAAATGACAGAGCTTTAAAAATCTCTGCATCTTACCTTTCTTCTTGCTCACATAGTGAACTCTTCCAGTAGAAGAAGGTGGGCGTTTCCCAGCAGGCATGACATCACTGAAGCCTGCTGGGGGACCACTTCCGCCCTCACATTGTTGCAGCGCTGTGATGAATAGAAGACATCAAGCTCTGTGCAGCAGCTTTAAGTCTGTGCTTCTTTCAGTGAGCCTCTGTTCAGCTTTCAGTCTGGGCAGCTTTTAGTCTATGCAGCTGCCTTTAGTGAGGCTCTTTGCAGCTTTTAGTCTGTGCAGCTGTCAGTGAGGCTCTTTGTAGCTGACAATCAAGTGCAGATAAATACTTTCTGAGTTTGGTCTCCTGCCATTACAAGCAGGAAACCAAAATCTGAGATTTTGACAGGACGGAATGTGTTCAGGCGAAGTAGGGAGACCCCCCCCAGAGGCCAGTAGTTTACAGCAGTAAAACTAACATAAAACATATATATATATATATATATATATATATATTTTTTTTTTTTTTTTTATGGAAGCCAATTACAAAAGTTATTAATTTTTTGGGAATCAATGTCAAAAGTGGATCCATTATTGTATTGGCTTAAAAACAGCATTAACGCCTTAAGGACACAGCCCATTTTGACCTTAAGGATGCAGCCGTTTTTTGCTAATCTGACCACTGTCACTTTAAGCATTAATAACTCTGGAATGCTTTAACTTATGAATTTGATTCTGAGATAATGTTTTTGAGGCATATTCTACTTTATGTTAGTGGTAAGTTTTCGTCGATACTTGCATCATTTCTTGGTGTAAAAATCCAAAATTTAATGAAAAATTTGAAAATTTAAAATTTTTCGAACTTTGAAGCTCTCTGCTTGTAAGGAAAGTGGACATTCCAAATAAATGATATATTGATTCACATATACAATATGTCTAGTTTGTTTTTGCATCATAAAGTTGATATATTTGTACTTTTTGAAGACATTAGAGGGTTTTTTAGTTTAGCAGCAATTTTTCAATTTTTCATAAAAATTTCAAAATCAGAAATTTCAGTTTTGAAGTAAATTTGTGGGTCTTTATGTTCGAAATACCCTATAATGGACCCCATTATGAAAACTGCACCCCTTAAAGGGGTACTCCTCCCCGGGATCTCCGCTGCGGCACCCCGCTATCATTACTGCACAGAGCGAGTTCGCTCTGCGCGTAATGACGGGCAGTACAGGGGCCGGAGCATCGTTACATCACGGCTCCACCCCTCATGATGTCACGGCCCGCTCCCCTCAATACAAGTCTATGGGAGGGGGCATGGCAGTCGTCATGTCCCCTGCCATAGACTTGCATTAAGATGGCGGGCCGTGATGTCACGAGGTGCAGAGCCATGACGTCACGCTGCTCCGTCCCCTGTATTGCCCGTCATCACGCACAGAGCAAACTCGCTCTGTGCAGTAATGATAGCGGGGTGCCGCAGTGGCGATCCCGCGGGTCCAGAGCAGCGGGACCCCGGCGATCTGACATCTTATCCCCTATCCTTTGGATAGGGGGATAAGATGTCTAGGGGCGGAGTACCCCTTTAAGGTATTCAAAATGCCATTCAAAAAGTTTGTTTACCCTTTAGGTGTTTCACAGGAATAGGAGGAAAGTGGAGGAGAAAATTCAAAATCTTTATTTTTTACACTAACATGTTCTTGTGGATCCATTTCTTTTTCATTTTTACAAGGGGTTATAGGTAGAAATGTCCCCAAAATTTGTAACCCTATTTCTCTTGAGTAAGGAAATACCTCATATGTGTATGTGAAGTGTTCTGCGGGCACAGTAGAGGGCTCAGAAGGGAACGAGCGACAATGGAATTTTGGAGAACAAATTTTGCTGAAATGGTTTTTGGGGGGCATGTCTCATTTAGGAAGCTCCCATGGTGCCAGAACAGCATAAAAAAATAACACATGGCACACTATTTGGGAAACTACACCACTCAAGGAATGTAACAAGGGGTACAGTGAGCCTCAACACCCCACAGGTGTTTGACGAATTTTCATTAAAGTTGGACGTGAAAATGAAGAATTTTATTTTTTTCACAAAAATGCTGGTGCAACCCAAAATTTTTCATTTTCACAAAGATTAATAGGTAAAAATGTCCCCCAAAATTTGTAACCCATTTCTCTCAAGTAAGGAAATACCTGATAAGTGGATGTAAAGTGGTCTGTGGGTGCACTAGAGGGCTCAGAAGGGAAGGAATGGGATTTTGGAGAGCGAATTTTGCTGAAATTGTTGTTGGGGAGCATGCCTCATTAAGAAAGCCCCCATGGTGTCATGACAGCAAAAAAAAAAAAAAAAAATACATGGCACTCTATTTTGGAACCTCCACCCCTCAAGGAATGTTACAAGGGGTATAGTGAGCCTTAACACCCCACAGGTGTTTAAGTAATTTTCGCTAATGTTGGACGTGAGAATGAAAAATTAGATTTTTTTCACTAAAATGCAGGTTTTACCCCAATTTTTTTTACATGGTTAATAGGAGAAGAAGCCCCTCAAAATTTGTAACCCCATTTCTTCTGAGTATGGAAATACCCCATATGTGGATGTAAAGTGAACTACAATGAACTACAGTGCACTACAATGCTCAGAAGAGAAGGAGCGCCATTGGGCTTTTGGTGAGAACATGTAGTCGGAATGGTAGTTGGGGGCCTTGTGCGTTTACAAAGCCCCCCATGGTGCCAGTTCTGTAGACCCCCCCCCACATGTGACCCCATTTTGGAAACTACACTCCTCACAGAATTTAATAAGGGGTGCAGTGAGCATTTACACCCCACTGGCGTTTGACAGATTTTTTGAACAGTGAGTTGTGCAAATGAAAAATTACATTTTTCATTTTCACGGACCACTGTTCCAAAAATCTGTCAGACACCTGATAGTATGTCAATAATATAAGAATAAAAGGTTGATGGTGAAGGATTTTGAAAGTAAGTGCCTTGGACACACATGACATTACAAAACCAGTTGTCAGCAATCCCTATTAACCCCTTAACGATGAAGGGCATAAATGTACGTCCTGGTGAGGTGGTACTTAACGCACCAGGACGCACATTTACGTCCTAAGCATAACCGCGGGCATCAGAGCGATGCCCGGATCATGTGCGGCAGGTCCCGGCTGTTGATCGCAGCCAGGGACCTGCCGGTAATGGCGGACATCCGCGATCCCTCGGATGTCCGCCATTAACCCCTCAGATGCTGTGATCAATACAGATCACGGCATCTGCAGCATCGAGGTTACTTAAATGGATGATCAGATCACCCGTAGCGCTGCCACGGCGATCCGATCATCTAGCACGGCAGATGGAGGTCCCCTCACCTGGCTCCGCTGCCTTCCTGGAGTCTTCTGCTCTGATCTGCCTTCTCGCAGACCAGAGCAGAAGATGACCGATAATGCTGATCAATGCTATGTCCTATACATAGCACTGAACAGGATAAGCAATTGAATGATTGCTATAAATAGTCCTCTATGGGGACTATTAAAGTGTAAAAATAAAAGTAAAAAAAGTAAAAAAAATAAAGTAAAAAAAATTTGAAAAACCCCCTCCCCCAATAAAAACGTAAATTGTCCCATTTTCCCTATCCCCCCCCCCAGAAAGTGTAAAAAAAATATTTTATATACATATTTGGTATCGCCGCGTGTGTAAATATCTGGACTATTAAAATAAAATGTTAATGATACCGTACAGTGAACGGCGTGAAGGTAAAAAAAAAAAGTCCAAAATAGCTGCTTTTTTTTTATAACATTTTATTCCCCCAAAAATTCATAAAAATGTATTAAAAGTGTTATATAAGCAAATATGGTATCAATAAAAAGTAAAGATCATGGCGCAAAAAATGAGCCCTCATACTGCCGCTTATACGGAAAAATGAAAAAGTTATAGGTCTTCAAAATAGGGGAATTTTAAACGTACTAATTCGGTTAAAAAGTGCAACAGTAATAGAAAAGTATGTTATCATTGGTTTAATTTTAATTGTATTGACCAAAAGAATAAAGAACACATGTCATATTTACCGTAAATTGTACGGCGTCAAAACGAAACCTTCCAAAATTAGCAAAATTGCGTTTTTCTTTTTAATTTCCCCACACAAATAGTATTTTTTTGGTTGCACCATACATTTTATGGTGGAGTGAGTGATGGCATTACAACGGACAACTGTTTGCGCAAAAAACAAGCCCTCATGCTAGTCTGTGGATGAAAATATAAAAGAGTTATGATTTTTTGAAGGCGAGGAGGAAAAATCGAAAAAGTAAAAATAAAATTGCCTGCGTCCTCAAGTCCCAAATGGGCTGCGTCCTTAAGGGGTTAAACACCTGGCTAGCAGAGGCTGGATCAGCATCTCTGATGGACCCTATACCAATGGAGACAGGTGAGTGTATTTTACTGCTATTTTCAGGGTGCACAGTACATAAAAATTTAGGGGTCCAATTTATAATCATGGGAGGCAAGGTATATAATTTTTTGGGGGGGGAGGGGGGGTACAATATATAATTCCAGAGGACATAGTATACAATTAAAGGGGGCACTGTATATTATTCAAGGGGGGGCATAGTAATGTATATAATTCAGAGGGGCATAATACATAAATCAAGGAGGCACAATATATAATTCAAAAAGACATAGTATATAAGTCAAGGGGCACAATGTATAATTCATGGGGCACAGTATATAATTCCCAGTAAATAATGCTATTTTTAGGAGACATAGTATGTAAAGTTATTGTATTCAGGGAGCAAAGTGAGCTTTTTTTTATATCATATTCAGGGTCCCAGTATATAGCACTATTATATACAGGGGGTATCGAATCTGGCAGTGTTGTATTCTGGGGACCAAGTATTTGCAGGTCATCAACATGTACAGTAAAGTAAAGATGGGAGAACTAGCCCAGGTCATCATAGGGGACGACATCGCAATTGATATAGTAAATTGTTACAGTAGAAATAATTTTACATGACATGACATGCTACACTGTGGGCATCCACATCCAGCTCAACAACTAGGGAACCCCATCTTGCTTTACACAGAATGTCCTGGGCATTATTTAACATAAAACCGGCACATCAAGTTGCCACTTGACTTGCCTATACGGAGGTGCCTGTTGATCTCCATTACATTACAAGTATTTGCATGTAATGAATATAACCCTGTTTATCAACAGATATAACTGAAACACTGATAATATGTGATTAGTAATGTGTGATTTAGTGAACATTGCCAGTATTACTGTATCAGTGGGCATGGGTGTTGGAGTAGGCACTGCAGACAGCACCAGGGCTGCCTCTTTCTGTACAGTTAATTACAGTCTCCTCAGCCTCCAGCCTCTACTTAGCTGTAATCTGCTTTATGTTTCCATACATAAATGCGATTGGGTGGGGGATAAGCAAAGTCTCTTAAATCATGTGTATAATTGGTTACTGAAAGAGTTAAATCTATAATAGCTGCTTATGCTCTGCCTTGTTTCTGTGTGTAGGTGTTCCCTTCTTACTATCTGGGTCTGCTCTATGAATGTCTCTGCATATAGTTCAATGGACATTCAATCAATACAGATGAGACTGGAAACAGTGGCGTAACTATAGGGGGTGCAGCGGTAGCAGTGGCACAAGGACCCTGGTGCCTAAGGGGGCAAAAAGGCCCACTGTAGATACAGGGTCTTGTTACAGATTTTGCATTTGGGCCCTGAAGCTACAACTTACGCCTCTGACTGGAAAGTATACAACGAACAGCGATAACATTATAACCACAGGGGAAGGGAGTAAAATTATTAATACTGTCATGACAGTGGCGCATTTCAAGGTGTAAAATCAGGGTCCGCACAATTCAGAAGATGACACTTAATTTTTCTTGTTTTTTCTTCTTCAAAGGAGATCTGTTGTGTACATTTTTTTTATAATCCACTGTGCCTGGGCTGCAAAAAGTAACAAAACAAACTTTAACTCACCTTCCGACGTTCCCCCGTTGCGCCGTTATCAGTGTCTCAGTCCTCTGGTGATGGGCTTCTTCCTGCCTCCTGGGGACGGTGGCTCATACTGCCCTCAACGTATCGCCGGCCGCAGTGAGGTCCCGCCTCGGCCGGTAATAGTCATGTAAGGAGTCCGGGGAGCAGGGAGAAGGCGGGGCCCAGGCTCCTTACATGACACTGCACTCAGCCTATCACCGGTCTAGGTGGGACATCGCTGCGGCCAGCGATACGCTGAGTGTAGAATGAGATACCGTCTCCAAGATGCTGGAAGAAGCCGGATGCACCAGAGGACTGAGACACCAATAACGGCGCAACAGGAGAACGTCGGAAGGTGAGTTAAAGTTTGTTTTGTTATACTTTTTGCAGCCCAGGCACAGGGGATTATAAAAAATGTGTACCACAGGTCTCCTTTAAAAGTAGCTGTGGTTGCTGTCGCAGAAGTGATAGTGTGCAAAAATAATAACTGTACCTATGTTTACAGCGCACAGTTATTCCAGCAAAACTAATGCTATACATCTCAGCTAAAAAGCGACTTTGTGTGACATGTAGGGGGAGATTTATCAAAACCTGTGCGGAAAAGTCGACCAGTTGCCCCTAGCAACAATCAGATCGCTTCTTTCATTTTTCAGAGGCCTTTTCAAAAAAGAAAGAAGAGATCTGATTGGTTGCTATGGGCAACTCAGCAACTTTTCCTCTGGACAGGTTTTGATAAATCTCCCCCGTAATGTTTGGTTCACACTGAATATTTTGGTCAGTGCTCAGTCCTCATTTTAGAGCTCATTTTGGTCAGGATTTTTAGCTAAACCAAGAGTGGGTCCAACACTACAAATCTCTCTATTATAGTTTGACTTCTGGTTTTGGCTGAAAAAACAAACAAAAAAACAAAATGAGGACCAAATCCTGACCAAAATGCTATGTGGAAACCACACAGAATACTACGGCCCATCAGTCTTAGCTTCCCTGTTTTCAGTATGCTTTTTAAACATATATCTGCATTTACTGATTTCCCTCCATCTCTGCTTACTATGAACACGTTAGAGTATGTTGACAAAACCACTCTGAAAAACCACCTCAATTTCTGGTGCAGATTTTGAGGTGTTTTTTTATGTGGTTTTTCAGGCATGCTTTACATGAAACATGTACTTTATTGCATTACCACTGAAGGGTCACAATTCTTTTACCCATGCTTTAATGAACACTCAGGGATTTCAGTGAAGTTCTTCATCTTTAGGCACGCGGAGATATGCTTTAGGATAAAACATCTGCGTCTGTTTACTTTGTAAAGTTGATGATTAATTGCACACTAATGAAGACAATCAAATCTCCTAATGATATAATAAGCATCTGTGCACAGCTAAATGAGTCAGAAACCATGAGAAGAACTCACAAATATCTGACAAGACTCCTTACCAAAAGCCTCATTTTTTGTTATAATGTAAAGATTAATTAAAGAGTCCCCTTGAATCTGTTCATCTGAATTCTGCTTACTGGCTTTCAGATTGTACAAGGCATGGCTAACTCTGGAATATGCACATTGGTACAAGATCAACTCTGTATATATATATATATATATATATATATATATATATATATATATATATATTAGGTACTTACTAATTACATAATTCAAGGTTTTCCATATGTTGTGTTCACATGTGTTTTATAAGCGATTCCATCCATTTTTTTCACAATTTTTCTAAATTGTGGCAAAATAACAACTAAAATATGGTACACAGCCCCTCCCAACATGTTTTACCAGATCCCTGGTGTTATCAAGGGGTGGCAACTAGAACATTAAGTGAAGGTTTTAAATAACCTCTTCCTATGGAGTTATCAGACAGCACCTACTTTGTGTTAACATTCCAACCTTACCTATATAAAACTGCAGAGTTACCAGACAATAGTATTACTCATCTGTTGCTACAAGAAAAACAATAAATAAACTTGCCGACCAATCGCATGGGATGTCCCTATGACCCAATCAGCAAAAAACACAAAATGTGAACTTAGCCTTATGGCATTTCTACTTATTATTGGTGAAGACATTCATAGGTGCGCCCCATTAAAGTCTATGAAAACCACTGAGATCATCTACTTCCTGTGGATTTGCCCTAAAATGTCTTGTCTTAAAATGCCTTTAGGGATGTCTTTATCCCCCAAAATTTTTTTTTCAGTATTCAGGATTTACGTGCCTTTACTTAAAGAAAAAAACTCAGAATTCCCCTTTATTTTGCCTCCATTACATTTCTTAGGAGACCATGTGACTGCTGATGAGACTTGCCGAATGCCACAGCATCTGTGATATCTTTCCTATATGCTTACTTACTGTACTTACAGGACTGTTGACAGAACCCCAATGAAACTGTGACTTACCGTAATTCAAAAGGGTTCACTTACTTTATTTTGCAACACTAAAGTAAAGTGACTAGCCCGTTGCTGTTTCAATTTTCTAGTTTAGCTCATCTTAGGAATTTTAGAGTAACATATTGCTTGTCATATTGTATCTTGCATCTAAACGCTATCTTTCTAGGTTATCGCAGGCCTGTATATACAGTAAGTCCCTTTGGATTCTGCCTTGATAGCACTTTGATAATAAGCCTCAGCCCTGAATGCCGCAGATTCAGGCAGGAAATGTTTTATAATCCTTTTACTATGAATTATAGATGTTGCAGGTTTGTAATAAACAGTGATGTGTTAAAAGTTGTGTAGTTTAGTAAATACTTATTCCTTGTTATCTTCTTAGCTTCCATCTTGTCCGGCATGGGATTGAGAGATGATAAGTATAATTAAGTGCATGTCTTGAATAGGACTTTTACTTATGAATTAAAATGTTAATAGGCTTATGAACACTGAATACTAAATACCGGCATATTTTTAACAACAATTTATAACATTCACTGGTATAAAATGCAACTTACTCTGGATCTGTAATCCTGTTTTTTCTTTTTCTTTTTTATTGTCTTTTTGTCTTATTTTTATTTTCCCAATGCATCTAGCATAAAACATGAAGCAATTTTGCAGTAGGTTTTATTAAATGGGTTTTCATGGTACTATTTTCATATGTAATTATGTTTAAACTGAGATAAAAAGGAATAAAAAAAAAAAATAGTCTCTCTTTCCCTGATCTCGCAACTGTACTGATGGTGGCAGTCCCCAATGTCAGCACTTCCTGGTCTTAGTCTCATCACAGGGAAGTGGCTGCTGAGCCTGTCACTAGATGCAGCTATGTCCCACCTCAGCCAATGATTGGCTAGCAGGCACTTTCCTGTGCTGACACTGACACAAGAAGCGCAGACAGGAGGGACCAAAACTAACACAATGCTAGATGCCACCAACGGGACCTAATAGGCTACCTATAAGTAGAACACTGAAAGACGCAATAATACCCTGTATGAAATAAGTAGTACAGTGTATTGTGTAAGCTATTAGAGGATCACATGTAGTCTCCTTTTTTAATAAAAAAAAATGGGGCAAAGCATAAAAAAGTGAAAAAAAATGGCAATTTACAAAATGAAAAATATGTTTAAAATTGGTTTCACATGGGCATATTATGAACATACATTTTCGTCTGTAATGCCACCACAAGTCCCGGCATAACCACGTGACGGATAACCACTATCAAAGTCCTACAGTACTGTGCCCTTCCTGTGCCTCTCCCATTTTCATCAGGCAGCTGTTTGGCACCCAGCCTGTCTGGCGGCTCTGTCTGTAGTAATGTAGCAATGCACACTTGTACAGTGTAACACACTTCCGGTAAAGTTGGGGGCTGCTACAACTTTATGTACTCCAAAAGAATACAATTTAAAACTAGAGTTGGTTCCACAAAAAGCAAGCCCCCACACAGCTCCATGGATAGGAAGTTAAGATGTTATAGTTCTCACAACATATTTTTATTGGGGAAAAGTAGCACATAAATTAAAAAAAACTTATCTGACCTGTACTAACCCATAGAATTTAGCCAATACATTATTCATGCCGCATGGTAAATTACACGAAATGTAAAAATACTATGTGAGAATGACTATATTTTCCATTACCCCAGAGTAGATACAATTTAATCTATTAGTTTTATGTACCCTAAAATAAAGCAATTGGAAAACACAACTCATCCTTTAAAAAGCCCAAGACTTCATATGACTATGCTGAAAGAATAAAAAAAAAATTATAATAATAATAATAATAATTGTCTTATCATAAAAGTTAAAACTGGCTGCAGAAATAAGGGCTTAAAGTAACAACTCTCATCAAGCCTACATACGGTACTTAGCAGCATATTACACAAGTAATGCACATACAGACAAAAGGCAACTTTCGAAGTCTTCTTTACCTTATCTGTTGCTCATCTACTTCCATGTAGCAAGAAAAGCGGAATTCTGCACATTGCGTTCAATTGCATTTTCATGGGAATCCAATTAATGTATAGAATGACTTAGCAGCATGCGATCAACATTATGGGGACAGAGCTGAATCAATATTCTTAGGGGTGGCAGGCAGCATTTCTTATAGTTTTAATAGTTTGCGTAGGTTTATAAACCTTTTCATATAATGAACTAGCTGCAAGCTTAAAGGGTTATTTCAGAGAATAAAAACCGTTTCTATATCAACTAGCGATTACTTTGTAAATTACTTTTATTAAAACATGAAGCCTTTCAGTATATATTAGCTGCTGTACTGTATGTTAGTGTCAGGAACTGGAGAGGTTTGCTCATGTTCTGGACAGTTCCTGACATGGACAGAGATGCCAGCAGGGAGCACAGTTTATGACTGGAAAGACTACACCATTCCTCCAGGACATACAGCAGCAAATAAGTACTGGAAGGCTTGAGATTTTTAAACAGAAGTCATTCACAAATCTGTATATATGTTTCTGTCACCAGTTGATTTGAAAACAAAAAATTTGGCACCAGAATACCGCTTTAACCCAATAACGACTATGGATGTCTATGCTTGTCCAATGGCCATTAGCGGGGTATGACGCAGGCTCCAAACTCGAGCCCGCTTCATTTTGGCCGGCCCCCAGCTGATTCCTGTAGCTGGGGGCCGGCGTTAATAGCCAACATGCGGCGATCGCCGCGGCCGGCTATTAACCCTTTAGATCGCCGCTGTCAAAGTTGACAGCGGCGTCTAAAGGTGCCTGTATCCTGTCCCTGGTGGTCCAGTGGGGTGAATCGTTCCCCAGCAGCGCGATCACAGGGGGGGGGGGGGGGGCGATCCACTACTGAGGTAGCCAGAGAGCTTACCTCTCCTGCTGTGGCTGCTCCCGTGCTCAGAATGATAGAGCCTGCCAGGCTTTATCAATCGAGCGCAGAGCACACAGATCAATGGGATTGTATGTAATCCCATTGATCTGTATGAGGAATCAAAAGATTCCTCCTAAAAGTCCACTAAGGGGACTAAAAGTGTAAAAAGAAAAGTTTAAAAAAAAGTTTAAAAACACACACATTAACCCCTTCCTTATTAAAAGTTTAAATCACCCCCCTTTTCCCAAATTCCATATAAAAGATATATAAACATGATAAAAATAAACATATATGGTATCGCCGTGTGCGTAAATGTCCGAACTATAAAAATAGATAGAAAATTAAACCACACTGTCAATAGCGTAGGCGCAATAAAATTCCCAAATTCTCAAAAATAGAGTATTTTTGGTGATTTTTCATGCCATAAAAAAAGTTATAAAAAGCGATCAAAAAGTCTGATCAAAACAAAAATAGTAGCGATTAAAAGTTCAGATCATGGCACCAAAAATTGGCCCCGTACCCCGTACATGGAAAAATTAAAAAGTTATAGGGGTTAGAAGAGGACAATTTTAAATGTATTAGTTTTCGTGCATGTAGTTATGATTTTTTTCAAAAGTATGACAAAATCAAACCTATATAAGTAGGGTATCATTTTAATCGTATGGACCTACAGAATAAAGATAAAGTGTCATTTCTACCAAAAAATGTACGGCGTAGAAACAGAAGCCCCCAAAATTTACAAAATGGTGTTTTTTCTTCAATTTTCTCGCACAATGATTTTTTTCCTGTTTCAATGTAGATTTTTGGGTAAAATGACTGATGTCATACAAAGTAGAATTGGTGGTGAAAAAAATAAGCCATCAAATGGATTTCTAGGTGATAAATTGATGGGGTTATAATTTTTAAAAGCTAAGGAGGAAAAAACGAAAGTGCAAAAACAGAAAAACGCTTGGTCCTTAAGGAGTTAAATAAATTCTGGCAGTATATGTTGTGCAGGTGAAAACTGCTGTTTCCCTAAGGCAGGTGGAGGAAATGATTGTTCTGTCATGTTATGTTTAGAGATGAGCGAACTTACAGTAAATTCGATTCATCACGAACTTCTCGGCTCGGCAGTTGATGACTTATCCTGCATAAATTAGTTCAGCTTTCAGGTGCTCCCGTGAGCTGGAAAAGGTGGATACAGTCCTAGGAGACTCTTTCCTAGGACTGTATCCACCTTTTCCAGCCCACCGGAGCACCTGAAAGCTGAACTAATTTAGGCAGGATAACGCATCAACTGCCGAGCCGAGAAGTTCGTGACGAATCGAATTTACTGTAAGTTCGCTCATCTCTAGTTATGTTAGGTGATAAAACAGATATGAAAGTTGAATTTACACTCTCTATTACATAAAGCATGAGACAGCAGAATCTGGCAGAGCGTATATAGTTGTTAGTGGGAGCAATTAATAGTAAAGTGGAGGTGTTACAGTATATTTACACCTCTGAAGAGTGTTGGGAAGTCCCTTCACATTGAGTCAACTTCCTAAATAAGCGCAACCACTAATACATGGCATGCTCGGACATGCAGGAAATTAGACAATTACATTTGCCGTAGCCGTACCAGTTCTAACATTATCTTCTGGATATGTGCCACGCTGTCCTATGTTTGAAGCCCACTAGGATCACATCATCAGATGGCATCCATGATCACCCTTTATGCATTCTTCATGCATGCCAGGTTTATTCCACAAATACGCACTGTTAACCAGACTACTGAATCTGACTACTTTAGCTTGACTTTGTATATACAGTGGTCCCTCAACATATGATGGGAATCCTGTTCCAAATGGACCATCGTTTGTTGAAACCATCGCATGTTGAGGGATCCGTGCAATGGAAAGAATAGGACAGTGGTCTACAACCTGCGGACCTCCAGATGTTGCAAAACTACAACACCCAGTATGCCCGGACAGCCGTTGGCTGTCCGGGCATGCTGGGTGTTGTAGTTTTGCAACATCTGGAGGTCCGCAGGTTGTAGACCACTGTTAGAGGAAGTTGTACTCACCTGTCCCCGCCGCTCAGGCCTGTCACCGCTCGTCACCGCTGCCCTGGATGTCGCCCTCCATCGCTGTCGCCGCGTCCCCCTGGTGTCCCCGATGCTCAGGCAAGGCCTCTGCTTCCCCGGCATCCTCGCTCACCGTTGCCGCCATCACGTCGCTACGCACGCCGCTCCTATTGGATGACGGGACGGCGTGCGCAGCAACGTGATGGCGATAATGGAGAGCGCCGACGATGCAGGGGATCCTGAGGAGGACGCGCCAAGGACAGGTAAGTGATCGTCAGCGGACCACACGGGGCACCGTAAACGGCTATCCAGTGGCAGCTGAAGCAGTCTGCACTGTCGGATATCCGTTTATGCGATGGCCCCGACATACAAAAGCATCGTATGTTGACGCTGCCTTCAACATGCGATGGCCTCTGAGAGGCCATCGTATGTTGAAATTATCGTATGTCGGGGCCATCGTAGGTCGGGGGTCACTGTACTTTAGCTTGACTTTGTATATACTATATGGGAGATTTATAAAAACCTGTGTAGAGGAATAGTGCTGCAGTTGCCCATAGCAACCAATCAGATCACTTCTTTCATTTTTCACATGCCTCTTTAAAAATGAAAGAAGTGATCTGATTGGTTGTTATGGGAAACAGCACCACTCCTAGTCCACACAGGTTTTGATAAATCTCCCCCCTATATGTTTAACCCCTTAACGACGCAGGACGTATATTTACGTCCTGCGCCGACTCCCGCGATCTGAAGCGGGATCGCGCCGCGATCCTGCATCATATCGCTTCGGTCCCGGTGCTCATCAACGGCCGGGACCCGCGGCTAATACCACACATCGCCGATCGCGGCGATGTGCGGTATTAACCCTTTAGAAGCGGCGGTCAAAGCTGACCGCCGCTTCTAAAGTGAAACTGAAAGTATCCCGGCTGCTCAGTCGGGCTGTTCGGGACCGCCGTGGTGAAATCGCGGCGTCCCGAACAGCTGATCGGACACCGGGAGGGCCCTTACCTGCCTCCTCGGTATCCGATCGACGAATGACTGCTCCGTGCCTGAGATCCAGGCAGGAGCAGTCAAGAGCCGATAATGCTAATCACAGGCGTGTTAATACACGCCAGTGATCAGCATAGGAGATCAGTGTGTGCAGTGTTATAGGTCCCTATGGGACCTATAACACTGCAAAAAAAATGTAAAAAAAAAGTGTTAATAAAGGTCATTTAACCCCTTCCCTAATAAAAGTTTGAATCACCCCCCTTTTCCCATAAAAAAATAAAACAGTGTAAAAAAAATAAAATAAACATATGTGGTATCGCCGCGTGTGTAAATGTCCGAACTATAAAAATATATCATTAATTAAACCGTACGGTCAATGGCGTACGCGCAAAAAAATTCCAAAGTCCAAAAAAGCGTATTTTGGTCACTTTTTATACCATTAAAAAAATGAATAAAAAGTGATCAAAAAGTCCGATCAAAATAAAAATCATACCGATAAAAACTTCAGATCACGGCGCAAAAAAGGAGTCCTCATACCGCCCTGTACATGGAAAAATAAAAAAGTTATAGGGGTCAGAAGATGACATTTTTAAACGTATACATTTTCCTGCATGTAGTTATGATTTTTTCCAGAAGTGCGACAAAATCAAACCTATATAAGTAGGGTATCATTTTAACCGTATGGACCTACAGAATAATGATAAGGTGTAATTTTTAACGAAATATGCACTGCGTAGAAACGGAAGCCCCCAAAAGTTACAAAATGGCATTTTTTTTTCCATTTTGTCACACAATGATTTTTTTTCCGTTTCGCCCTGGATTTTTGGGTAAAATGACTAATGTCACTGCAAAGTAGAATTAGGGATGCAAAAAATAAGCCATAATATGGATTTTTAGGTGGAAAATTGAAAGGGTTATGATTTTTAAAAGGTAAGGAGGAAAAAACGAAAGTGCAAAAACGGAAAAACCCTGAGTCCTTAAGGGGTTAAAAAAGAATATGACATTTGAGTGATATGGTTGTACATATTGGCTCAGATTTATTAATCTGCCTAAAACCCTAATTGTCTGTTTTTTCTCACAGCAACCAATCACAGCTCAACTTTCACTTTACCAGAGTTCGTTAAGATATGAAAGTTGAGCTGTGATTGGCTGCTGTGAGAAAAAAACAGACAATTTCTGGCAGATTGATAAATCTCCCCAATTATGTTAAATCAGGTCATATATTATATAATGGTTAATTTTTACACACAACGGGAACTGGCTCTGGCTAGAGGCTTTTAAAGGGGTAGCCCGCTGTTCTGTTCCGAACGCTTAGAGTGGCAACCCCCCTCCCATAGACTTGCATTGAAGGGGCGTGGTGTGACGTCACGAAGCGGTGTGGTCATGACATCCCAACCACCACCAGCGGCACCCAGCGTTCTAAACGAATGCTGGGTGCTGCACAGAGATTGTGAGGGTCCCAGCTGTGAGACCCCCACGATCAGACACGTTATCCCCTATACAAAGGAGATGTCTAGGGGCAGAGTACCCCTTTAAATTAACCAGAGAGAGTTACAATATCTAAGCATATCATAGGGTATGTTCACACTTTCATGATTCTAATTGTAATTATTGGATACAAAGCAAGAAATGGATATGAAAAGAGAAGACATCTTAATCTTTTCTTTATACTTATCCTCCATTTATGATCTGTTCCTGGCTTTGTATAATAATTGCAAGTTCTTGTCAGAATACAAGAGAGAACGGCAGCTGCAGAAGATCTTTCTGTGGCTGCCCCTGATGCCCATTTATGTTTCTTTATTATGTGTCTATAGAGCGTAGGCTATGGGCTGTTGAAAACAGTTTGTAGTTTGTTGCTGGGCTGCGGGGAGAATTTGATTTCCCTATAGGTGTCATGGTCTAACTGCAGATTGCTTCTGTATCTAGTGAGAGAACATTAGGGTATTGCAGATAAAGCATTTCCTACAATGCCAGCTTGTGCACAGACCAGTAGTACAAGGCAATTCTACACAAATTGGGGGAGATTTATCAAAATCTGTGCAGAGGAAGAGTGGTGCAGTTGCCCATAGCAACCAATCAGATTGCTTCTTTCATTTTCCACAGGCCTCTTTAGAGGCCTGTGGAAAATGAAAGAAGCAATCTGATTGGTTGCTATGGGCAACTGCACCACTCTTCCTCTGCACAGGTTTTGATAAATCTCCCCCATTGAATACAACTGTATTTGCTATTATAGATGCCATATACAATTTACAATTGAGTATTATTCAATTTAGTACAAAAGAAAATATGTGTGGGAGTATCATGCAGGTGCACCTTCAACTACATTGACTAAAGTGAAGTACTACGTCTAAGGCTTCTCCTGTTCTTTACCAGGTTCCCCATGGGATTTCAAATAGTCAATGATTGGGAATTGAGGCACAATAGGGTAGTCATGGGGGTTGTCATAAGTCCAGTGGGGCAGCGAAGAATAAAAAATCTAAAAGGCAAAGCAGAGGAAAAGTGTGAAGTCCAAGTCAATGGTAAATGAGAGATTAACAAATGAAAGCCTGAAGGGTAAGATAAAAAGCGGTGGCATGAAACAGGCACGCTAAATAATGGGCCAAACACAGACAGAAATAAAAATGGTTTGCAAATTGAGTGGTGCCAGAAACCTCTACAGATTTGTAAATTACTTTTTCTTTTTAAAGGGTACTTCTCATCAAAAAAACTTTTGATATATTATAAGTTAATGTATGCAGAATAACTTTACAATTGCATGTTATTAAAAAATATGCTTCTTTCTATTTAATTTTCCACTTTGAAGAAATGACCACTAGGGGTCTCCCTACCAGTCCTGGCAGCAAGCATTTCAGACTCATGCTGGAGTCCTAAACACTACGAGCTGCCAGTCTGCTTTGTTCACAAAGGAGAACACTCAGAGCTGCCAGCCTGCTTTGTTCACAGCCTGTTTGGCTGTGAACAAAGCAGGCTGGCAGCTCTGAGTGTTTAGGACTCAAGCATGAGTCAGAAATGCTTGCTGACAGGACTGATCGGGAAAAATACAATAGAAAGAAGCATATTTCTCATTAACATGCTATTGGAAAGTTATTCAACATTCATTAATCTAAAATATATCAAAAGTTTATTTGATGAGAGGTACCCTTTAAAATATCTCAAGCCTTTCAGTACTTACCAGCTGCTGTATGCCTGCAGGAAGTCCTGTAGTTCTTTACTGTCAGACATAGTGCTTTCTGATACCACTTCTGTCTGTGTTAGGAACTTTGGTGTGGTGTGCACTAGGAAGACATTGTGAGTTATAATAAGGGTAGTAGTCTTGATGATTGTGTCACTTAGCTGAGTAGTGTTATCCCAATATTCCTCTGTTAAACACTCTTTTTTTTCCAAATGGAGCTGTTCCCGCATACAAACCCAGGAATAAGACATCTGAAGTCAGGATTCGGGTAAACAACCTTTAACTTTAATGAACTCTTAAAAACAGCTTTAAAGTCAGGAGTATTTAGATTTGGTCACTGTCCCTTTTACTGAATGCTTCTTTAGCAGATATGCAGAAGGCATAAACCTTTAGTACTTTGTTAGCATGTATAAATAAAATTGCTATGTGGATGTTAAAGGTAGTGTTGCTCGCGAATATTCGCAATGCGAATTTTATTTGCGAATATCGCATATTCGCAAATTCGTGAATATAGCACTATATATTCGTAATTACGAATATTCGTTATTTTTATTTTTTTTTCACAGTACACATCACAGTGATCAACCCTCTCTGCTTCCAGCTTGTTTGGTGTAAAGAATGCTCTAATACTACTGTGCGAGACTGGCGTGCGAATTTGCGCATATGCGAAAATTTGCATGTGCTAATTTTTGCATATGCGAATTTTTGTGTTTGCTAATTTTTGTATATGCTAATTTTCGCATATGCTAATTTCCACATACGCGAATATTTCGCATATGAGAAAATAAATCGTGAATATTACTAATATGCGAATATAGCGAATATATGACGAATATTCATCCATAGATTCGCGAAATATCGTGAATTCGAATATGGCCTATGCCGCTCAACAATAGTTAAAGGGGTACTCCGGCGCTTAGACATCTTATCCCCTATTCAAAGGATCGTTGATAAGATGCCTGATCGCGGGGGTCCCACCGCTGGGGAACCCCATGATCTTGCACGCCGCACCATTCACCCCGGGGACTGATTTTAACAGGGTGCGGCACACTGCACGGCTCAGAAGGGACAGTGTGAAAAACCTTAAAGAATACCTCTCATTAAAATGATACATTTTATAATCCTTCCAGTTCACTGCCCCCAAACATGATAACCCCCCTCCCGCCTTTATCTTTATAATTTTTTAGTTTTCTACCTTGATATTGCTCTGTATTTTCTGCTCAGCCTCAGGTTTAGATTCAAAGACTGGGAAGGGGTATTACCCAGTAGGTGTGAAGCCATACAGGGGAGAACTTCCTCCCTCACTCTGCAACCAACAGCAAACGGCAGTTAAGTGTGAGAGGAGCTATGATTGGATAAGGCTGCACACCCCCTCTCCTCAACACTCCAGACTGCATTTCCTGTGTTTGGACTTCTGCCAGGCCAGCAGGAGTCCAACGTCTGTGCAAAAGGTGGGGGGAAATGTGCTCTGGACAAGTAGGGAGACACCTAGTGGCAGCTTTTTTTTTTTTTTAAACACAAATACAACATAGAAACAAATAAAACATTTTTAAAACAAAGTATATTAGAATTTTTTTAAATTTACCATAAGGAGTGCAATAGCCAAAAATAGTTTTAATGAGAGTGCCCATTTGATGGGGTACTCCGGTGGAAAACAATTCTTTTTTAAATCAACTGGTGGCAGAAAGTCAAACAGATTTGTAAATTACTTCTATTAAAAAATCTTCATCCTTCCAGTACTTATCAGATGCTATATACTACAGAGAAAGTTGTATATTTATTTTCTGTCTGACCACTGTGCTCTCTGCTGACACCTCTGCCCATGCCAGGAACTGTCCAGAGTAGGAGAGGTTTACTATGGGGATTGGCTTCTACTTTGGACAGTTCGTGACATGGACAGAGGTCTCTGTGGTCAGTACTGTGGTCAGACAGAAAAGAACACCTCAACATCCTCTGGAGAAAACAGCAGCTGATAAGTACTGGAAGGATTAAGATTTTTTGATAGAAGTAATTTACAAATCTGTATAACTTTCTGGAACCAGTTGATATGAAAAAAATTGTTTTCCACCGGAGTACCCCTTTAATACATTTCTCACACAAAGCAGGGATAACAAATATTAAAATACACTAAAGGTGATACAATACACAACATAATGTAAATCTGGGCTTATTATAGATCTTATGTTGTGATAAGGATAAGCCGTTGTTTGGGAAGGGATTTCCTTGTTTCCTGAAAACTGGCTTTGGAGATGGTAAACAATGTCAGGATGTTAAGACCAGCAGAGTTCCCTTCATCAACAGATATCACCACTTAAACCAGTTATGTTATGTAAAACTTGGGTTTTTGCATATAAAAGACCCCATAGCGGAACAAGTACAATTAATAAAAAAAATTCTGCTGCTCTATATTCTGATGTACTAATATCTATCTACATATCTATGTTCTGTAATGCTTACTGTGGGAAACACTACCTTTTTTATCATTAAAGGGGCACTATGGTGGAATTTTTTTTTTAATCAACTGGTGCCAGAAAGTTAAACAGATTCGTAAATCTACTGAGGAAAGGGTCGTATTTGAGAACCCTGAAACGCGTCTAGTCCTGTACATTAGTCTTGCTCACTGGCATTTATGCTCTTCATGAACTCTAGCTATTGCTCACGGAGCAAGTTTATCACATTGTGGATCTCCTACGCATTAGTCGATCCAGACTAGTGTCCGGTCCTGATCTTATCTGGCCAGCTCCGGCTCAGCTGACGTCACACGCCATCCACACGAGGCAAGTTCCATCTACCCAGCGTGTGGTCTCCGGCTTCTTCCAAGTCCAGCGGTGAGGAGATCGATATCATCAGGGCCTGCCAGCGCTTGGTCTCCTGACAAGCATACCATCGGCGCTTGCCAGCGCACGGTCTCCCGGCGACTCTACCATCGGCGCCTGCCAGCGCCACTAGCCTGGGACGATCATCACCGCGTAACACCTGGACCCTGAGAGTTAAAGCCACAGCACCATTTAAGACCGCTGACTGTGATATCTAGGCACAGGAACAACTATATTGCCTCAGCGGGAGCTGACAGAGTCACACCATCCAGGACCGGTAACAAAGTATCCAATTTGATATACAATTGTCATACAAAAGGACATTTATACTGCATCTTTATAATACCGTAAAGACATCATATGAATTTGTCCATATAGAGCTATCTCATATGCCAGTGTCACTTTTTAATATTTGCATATTTTTACATTTTAAGATTGTTTAATCTTGTACATTCACTATATGTGTTTTTTCTCACAAGGGCCCTGTGAGGAGTAATGCACTATACATTTTAAATAAATAATTATTGAATTATTATTGGAGTACGACCCAGTTATCCATTGTTTATTTAATCAATTACACTACCTTGGAAGGTCCGGGCAATATTTTTCTATACAGATTCGTAAATTACTTCTATTAAAAAATCTTAATCCTTCCAGTACTTATTAGATGCTGAATACTGAAGAGGAAATTATTTTCTTTTTGGAACACAGAGCTCTCTGCTGACATCATGACCACAGTGCTCTCTGCCTACAACTCTGTCCATTTTAAGAACTGTCCAAAGTAGGTGAAAATCCCCATAGAAAACATATGCTGCTCTGGACAGTTCCTAAAATGGACAGAGATGTCAGCAGAGAGCACTGTGGTCATGATGTCAGCAGAGAGCACTGTGTTCCAAAAAGAAAATAATTTCCTTTGTAGTTTTCAGCAGCTAATAAGTATTGGAAGGATTAAGATTTTTTAATAGAAGTCATTTACAAATCTGTTGAACTTTCTGGTACCAGTTGATTTAAAAAATAAAAAGTAAAATAAGGTCTTCCACCGGAGTACCCCTTTAACCCCTTAAGGACTCAGCCCATTTTGGCCTTAAGGACTCAGACAATAAAATTTTTACATTTTCATTTTTTCCTCCTCGCCTTCTAAAAATCATAACTCTTTTATATTTTCATCCACAGACTAGTATGAGGGCTTGTTTTTTGCGCGACCAGTTGTCCTTTGTAATGACATAACTCATTATATCATAAAATGTATGGCGCAACCCAAAAACACTATTTTTGTGGGGAAATTAAAACGAAAAACGCAATTTTGCTAATTTTGGAAGGTTTCGTTTTCACGCCGTACTATTTATGGTAAAAATGACGTGTGTTCTTTATTCTGAGGGTCAATACGATTAAAATGATACCCATTATTACATACTTTTCTATTATTGTTGCGCTTAAAAAAAATCACAAACTTTTTAACCAAATTAGTAAATTTGATGACCTATAACTTTTTTATTTTTCCGTATAAGCGGCGGTATGGGGGCTCATTTTTTGCGCCATGATCTGTACTTTTTTTTTATACCACATTTGCATATAAAAAACTTTTAATAAATTTTTTATAATTTTCTTTTTAATAAAATGTATTAAAAAAGTAGGAATTTTGGACTTTTTTTTTTTCGTTCACGCCGTTCACCGTACGGGATCATTAACATTTTATTTTAATAGTTCGGACATTTATGCACGCGGCGATACCAAACACGTCTATAAAAAAAAATTACGCTTTTTGGGGGTAAAATAGGAAAAAACGGACGTTTTACTTTTTAATTGGGGGAGGGGATTTTTCACTTTTTTTTTACTTTTACTTTAAAAATTTTTTACATTTTTTTTTACACTTGAATAGTCCCCATAGGGGACTATTCATAGCAATACCATGATTGCTAATACTGATCTGTTCTATATATAGGACATAGAACAGATCAGTGTTTTCGGTCATCTTCTGCTCTGGTCTGCTCGATCACAGACCAGAGCAGGAGACGCCGGGAGCCGGACGGAGGCAGGAGAGGGGACCTCCGTGCGGCGTTATGAATGATCGGATCCCCGCAGCAGCGCTGCGGGCGATCCGATCATTCATTCAAATCGCGCACTGCCGCAGATGCCGGGATCTGTATTGATCCCGGCACCTGAGGGGTTAATGGCGGACGCCCGCGAGATCGTGGGCGTCGGCCATTGCCGGCGGGTCCCTGGCTGCGATCAGCAGCCAGGATCAGCCGCGCATGACACGGGCATCGCTCCGTGCGTTAAGTACCACCGCACCAGGACGTACATTTACGTCCTGCGTCCTTAAGGGGTTAATGATAAAAAGGTAGTGTTTCCCACAGTAAGCATTACAGAACATAGATATGTAGATAGATATTAGTACATCAGAATATAGAGCAGCAAAAAATATGTATTCATTGTATTTGTTCCGCTATGGGGTCTTTTATATACAAAACCCATGCCCGGCATGGAGCCAATCTAACAGATTTGCATTTGTTTTATGAGCCTCTGACACAGCTCAATGATTGTGCAGCCAGGGCTGCAAGAATGATCGCTGGAACATTTGGGGTAGAAGTACTACATGTCTCCAATCCCCAACAAATGCCATTTCGATGGTGTCCATTCCTCAATGCACTGTGTTTCCCAGTTGGCGCTTGACACAAGGACATGCCCGCTCAGCGAATCAGTTTTTTTCCCCCTTACATTTATCTCTATCATGAACACTGTAAAAAAATAAATAAGTTTATTGGACAACCCCTTTAACCCCTTAAGGACCAAGCCCATTTTGGCCTTAAAGGGGTACTCCGCTCCTAGACATCTTATACCCTATCCAAAGGACAGGAGATAAGATGTCTGATCACGGGGGTCTGATCACGGGGGTCCCACTGCTGGGGACCCCCGTGATCTCCCTGTTGCACCCAACGTTCGTTTAGAGCATTGGGTGCAGCCCCCGAGGCTCGCAATGTCATGGCCACGCCCCCTCAATAGGCTTGCATTGAGGGGGCGTAGTCATGACATCATGAGCAGGCGTGGCCGTGACAGCACGAGCCTCCGCCCCACATCGCCAGTCACCCAGCATGGAGCGAAGTTCGTTACGTGCACTGGATGTCTGGGGTGCCGCATCCAAGATCGCGGGGGTCCTGAGCCAGCTGTCAGATTTACTTTAAAGAGTTCACGTGATACTGCTATATGGTTACCAAGTAATATGACAGATGAATTCCCAAATAATACAAGCACAGAAAGCTAAATAAGGGTGCATTCACACCAAGTTTTGAGACTACAGGAACCGGATCCGGCTGGGGGGGAATGAAAACTGGGTGCTCCCATATCTCATTAATTTCAATGAGCTGACCGGAGTCATATAGTGACTCCGGTCGGCTCATTTTTGCCCCATATCCGGTTTTTGACTGGACCTCAAACCGGGGCATACCACGGTTTTAGGTCCGGTCAGAAAACCGGATACAGAGCTATGTGGCACCCCAGACATCCGGTGCAGATCCATGCCAGATGACTGGTGATGCGGGGTGGAGGCTCGTGACATCACAGTCACGCCCCACTCATGACATCACGGCAATGCCCCCTCAATGCAAGTCTATGGGAGCGGGCGTGATTGCAATCACGCCCCCTCCAATAGAATTACATTGAGGGGGCGTGGGCATGACGTCACGAGCATCTGTAACTCCACCCGACACTCTAAACGAATGCCAGGTGCAGCAGGGAGATCGCGGGAGTCCCCAGCAGCGGGACCCCTGCGATCAGACAACTTATCCCCTATCCTTTTGGGGCGGAGTACCCCTTTAACACGCTTGTCTATAATTATCTTTCTAATCTAAGAGACAACTCTCTCATTGGCTTTCTTTGTTCCATCTTTAATGTGGTCTACACCCTGATACCAAACAGCACAGTGACTGCTTTTCTAATTACAGGACACACCTTAGTATAACATGTCATTATTGTCAAATTATTTCCTATCTTCTCTAGGGGTTCCATTTTTTTTTTTCAGCCCAGTTTCATTACTTTGTTTTTCAAATGATTCTGTTTAACCACAATTCAAAAGCAATGTCTGATTCTCTTCCATGTAATCCAGGTTCTATCATAAATATAGGCTGGTTGCTATTGGATGTCAACTGGGACAAAGATGATGCTGCAGCCAGACAGGATTATGCTCTGGATGGTATCGGGACCCATATTGGTGTTTTGTATAAGCCATGATTTCTATAAAAAGGAGAGAAAATATTTTTAAAGAAGTATATTAGAAAGGTTAATGTTTTGTCAAGATATAAAATGGTTTTAAATCAAGATATAAAATGGTTTTAAATCTGACAGTACCCATTTAACCCCTTAACGACGCAGGACGTATATTTACGTCCTGCACCGGCTCCCGCGATATGAAGCGGGATCGCGCCGCGATCCCGCATCATATCGCGTCGGTCCCGGCACTCATCAACGGCCGGGACCCGCGGCTAATACCACACATCGCCGATCGCGGCGATGTGCGGTATTAACCGTTTAGAAGCGGCGGTCAAAGCGAAAGAGAAAGTGAAAGTGACCCGGCTGCTCAGTCGGGCTGTTCAGGACCGCCGCGGTGAAATCGCGGCGTCCCGAACAGCTTACAGGACACCGGGATGGCCCTTACCCGCCTCCTCGGTGTCCGATCGGCGAATGACTGCGCCATGCCTGAGATCCAGGCAGGAGCAGTCAAGCGCCGATAACACTGATCACAGGCGTGTTAATACACGCCAGTGATCAGCATGAGAGATCAGTGTGTGCAGTGTTATAGGTCCCTATGGGACCTATAACACTGCAAAAAAAAAGTAAAAAAAAGTGTTAATAAAGGTCATTTAACCCCTTCCCTAATAAAAGTTTGAAGTTTTCCCATAAAAAAAATAAAACAGTGTAAAAAAAAATAAAAATAAACATATGTGGTATCGCCGTGTGCGTAAATGTCCGAACTATAAAAATATATCATTAATTAAACCGCACGGTCAATGGCGTACGCGCAAAAAAATTCCAAAGTCAAAAAAAGCGCATTTTTGGTCACTTTTTATACCATTAAAAAATGAATAAAAAGTGATCAAAAAGTCCGATCAAAACAAAAATCATACCGATAAAAACTTCAGATCACGGCGCAAAAAAATAGTCCTCATACCGCCCTGTACGTGGAAAAATAAAAAAGTTATAGGGGTCAGAAGAGGACATTTTTAAACGTATAAATTTTCCTGCATGTAGTTATGATTTTTTCCAGAAGTGCGACAAAATCAAACCTATATAAGTAGGGTATCGTTTTAACCGTATGGACCTAAAGAATAATGATAAGGTATAATTTTTACCGAAATATGCACTGCGTAGAAACGGAAGCCCCCAAAAGTTACAAAATGGCGTTTTTTCTTCGATTTTGTCGCACAATGATTTTTTTTTCCGTTTCGCCGTGCATTTTAGGGTAAAATGACTAATGTCACTGCAAAGTAGAATTGGCAACGCAAAAAATAAGCCATAATATGGATTTTTAGGTGGAAAATTGAAAGGGTTATGATTTTTAAAAGGTAAGGAGGAAAAAAGGAAAGTGCAAAAACTGAAAAACCGTGAGTCCTTAAGGGGTTAAACGCAGAATTACAGAATTACTTCCAGCTTGGTGGTGCCACCCTGCTTTGGGGTGTCACCTGGTGTGGTTCAAATCCCCACACCAATGCCACTTTTGGTGTATTGCCCATTAAAAGCAGAGCTTCTATATTTCAGACTTTTTAACCTTTTTCTTAGTGTGCAGTGCAATGGATCTAGTGACAGGAAATAATGAGACCTGATCTCATGCATTTTATTACCGAAAACAATGATCACACTGAAGTAAGGCTACAATACACTTCTGGGTTTAGTAATAAAATACAGGCAATAGAGGTCAAATAAGTAATTGTGAATGTATTTGAAGGAGGAAGAAGGGATAATGACATTATAAATAGACAGGCACAGAGCAAAAGGTACATTGTAGTCATGCACATTGCTTTCTGTTCCTAGGAGAGTAAAATACCTATGCTAATATTTTTTGGGCCGTATGACTGTATTATTTGTGCCCTGTGTTTAGGAACATGCAACGTTTTTAGACTACAGCAAACTGCTTGTTATTATACTCTGCCTATTGATTCTTTTCCACTGTTATATATTGTCCTAGAAAGATATGAAATAAAAATCTGTAGATGTTCTTTTAATCTTTCCCTCAAGTCTTACTATGCAATTTCTACCGTAACAGTACATTGCTGTTGGGTCTTATTGAGCATTATTTACAAGATTATTTATTTTGCATGGCCAGAGTGAATCTAGACTTTTATCTCCTCTGGAAAAGGTTCAGTTTGTTGCTTTGGCAATGTGGATATTGCGTGCCAGCAATAAAAAATAGGGACTTTATCCAGGCGCTTCCCCTCAAATTGGAAATCGTAGGAACAACCCTACGGGTTGTTCCTACGATTTCCAATTTGAGGGGAAGCGCCTGGATAAAGTCCCTATTTTTTATTGCTGGCACGCAATATCCACATTGCCTACATAAGTTTGGTTTGACAACTGTCGCCCAAAAGGGACTCTGGAGCAGCTGACCTCGACATCAGAACGAGTTTACATGCCTGCAGAGATGTTGTGCTCTTAGCGCAACCTTTTCTGGTAAGCCTGAATTTACCTTTTTGGGCCAAAGTTTAGCTAACAATATTGCACTAGGAGCGCACCTGTTTTTCTTTTTTCTCCTCAGTTTGTTGCTTTAGCCCTGTATATAGAGTGCACTCACTGGCCACTTTATGAGGTACACCTTGCTATACTGGGTTTGGACCCCATTTTGCATTCAGTTTTCGCGACATACTTTCTACAATGTGCTGGAAATATTCCTCAGAGATTTTGGTCCATATGGACATGATGGCATCACGCAGTTGCTGCAGATTTGTCAGCTGCACACCCATGATGTAAATCCCCACCCCATCCCAAAGGTTCTCTATTGGATAGAGGGCTTGTGACTGTGGAGGCCATTGGAGTACAGTGAACTCATCGTCATGAAACCAGATTAAGATGATGTGAACTTTGTGACATGGTGCATTATCCTGGTGGTCATAAAGGGATGGACATGGTGAGCAACAATACTCGGGCATGCTGTCACGTTTAAACAATGCTCAGCTGGTACTAACGAGTCTAAAGTATGCCAAGAAAATGTCTTCAACACCATTACACCACTACCACCTTTCTGAACCGTTCATACAAGGCAGGATGGATCCATTCTCTCATGTTATTTATGCCAAATTCTGACCCTGCCATTTAAATGTTGCAGCTAGAATCGTTCTTCCAGTCTTTCATCATTCAATTCTGGGAGCCTGAGCGAAGTGTGGCCTCAGTTTCCTGTTCTTAGTTGACAGGAGTGTCACCCAGTGATGTTTTCTACTGCTGTTGCCCTTCTGCTTCAAGGTTTGATGTATTGTGCATTGAGAGATGGGATTCTGCATACCTTAGATGTAACCAGGGCGCCCCAAGACATTGTGCCGCCTGGGCCCAAGAGTGAAATGCTAACTCCCCCGAAAAAACTAATTTTTCGTTGGTACCATTTTTCTTTAGATGAGACTTTTTGATCACTTTTTTTAATAAATGTTTTATGATATATGAAGTAACCAAAAATCTGCAATTCTAGACTTTGGTATTTTTTTTACGTTTACGCTATTCACTGTTGCCCCCTGACTTTACTTTTCTCACTGACTTCTCTCTTGACATCACTCCTAGTATATTTAATATTAGCAACTAACAGGCAGCCGGCATGAAGGACCAGAAATTGAGTCTGTTGTGTTCACTGCAGAGGATGAAAGAGGCAGAGAAGTGTTCTCCTCCACGCTACTCGGCACTGCTTGTGGTGCCGCACGATTTTGCTGTGATTTTTTTCTCTAAATGTCCCGTCCCGACCTGACGGCGCAGGGGGGGAAGGGAAGTCTGCGTGCGCACTGTGCACACAGTGACCCTCTGCGTCCCCATCCGTCCCCCTCTCCCTTGCGGCGCAGTGAGCCGAAAAGGGTGCCCTGGGACTCCCGTGCCTGCCGTGCCAGGTTATAACAGTTATAATATTGAGTTGTATTTCTATAGTCAATGACCGAACATGTTTAAAGGGAACTTGTTACATCAAAAATGCAACCCAATCTGCAGGCATTGTGCTACAGAGCAGGAGGAGCTGAGCAGATAGGATTATGGGAATTATTCATGTAAATCTCTGCTCATTCTGGGCATGTCATGTAGGTGGTGTTACTAAGTGATTGACAGCTATCGGTGTGTATTTACATGATTAAATGGGCAATTATCTTGGAACTTTTTCCATAAAACTATATATCAATCTGCTCAGCTCCTTATTCTCTAAAACAGAATGGGAGAGATTTATCAAAACCTGTACAGAGGAAAATATGCTGAGTTGCCCATAGCAACCAATCAGATTGCTTCTTTCAATTTTGAAAAGGCCTCTGAGAAATGAAAGAAGAGATCTGATTGGTTGCTATGGGCAGCTCAATAACTTTTCCTCTGGACAGGTTTTGGTAAATCTCCCCCAATGCGTGCAGATTGGACAGTAGTTTCCGTGTGACAGATTCCCTTTAACCTGTTCAGGACCCAGGGCGTAATTTTACGCCCCGGCACCCTGGTACTTAAGGACCCAGGGCGTAAACTTACGCCCTGGCGGTTTCCGGTCCCTGCCGCGCGCCGGGCAGAGATCGGAACCGGATGCCTGCTGAAATCCTTCAGCAGGCATCCAGGGCAAACGCCGAGGGGGGCCATGTAGGCCCCCCATGTCGGCGATCGCCGCAAATCGCAAGGGAAATCGCCCTTGCGATCTGCGGCGATACCGGGCTGATCGGGTCTCTGGGACTCGACCACCCGGTAATTTTGCATGATCCCGGCTGTCACAGACAGCCAGGACCATGCTGGAGCCTAGGAGCGAGGTGGCAAGCCTTTCACCTTCTCCGATCCCCTGCGATCTGTCGGTTAGTTAACCGACCAATCGAAGGGGGAGGGGGCGGTTACTTCCTCCCGTCCTGCCCGGCCCCTGAAAGTCCGGAGAGGACGGGAGGAAGACCGGAGGACGCGGCAGGGGACGGGGGAGTGCTGGGGACCGGCCCCGGTACTTACCTCGTCCCTGAAGACCCGGATCCCGGCGATGAAGATGGCGGCGGCGACGACAGGTGAGTAGATCTTCAGCCGCGGTCGGGCCCTTTACAGCAATGCACGTCGCCGTAAAGCGACATGCATTGCTGTAATGGAACCCTGTATACTACAACTCCCAGCATGCCCAGACAGCCCTTGGCGTCTGGGCATGCTGGGAGTTGCAGTTTTGCAACATCTGGAGGTCCACAGTTTGGAGACCACTGTGCCCTTCCAGATGTTGCAAAACTACACATCCTCAGCATGCCCTTACTGTCCAGGCATGCTGGGAGTTGTAGTTCTGTAACATCTGACCCTTCAGATGTTGCAGAACTACAACTCCAAGCATGCCTTGACAGTTTTGGCATACTGGGAGTTGTAGTTTTGCAACATCTGGAAGGGCACAGATTGGGAACCAGTGTATTAGTGGTCTGCAAACTGTAGTCCTCCAGATGTTGCAAAACTACAACTACAAGCATGCTGGGAGTTGTAGTTCGGCAACATCTGGCTCTAAAGATGTTGCCGAACTACTACTCCCAGCATGCCTGAGAATGTTTGGGAGTTGTGGTTTTGCAACAACAGGAGGCACACTGGTTGGGAAACATTGTCTGTTTCCTAACTCAGTGTTTCCCAACCCCTGTGCCTCCAGCTGTTGCAAAACTATAACTACCAGCATGCACTGATAGACTGTGCATGCTGGGAGTTGTAGTTTTGCAACAGCTGGAGGTCCCCCCCTGTGAATGTACAGGATACATTCACATGGGCAGGGGGCTTACAGTGAGTATCAGGCTGCAAGTTTGCGATGCAGCAAATTTTGCGCGGCAGCGGAAACTCGCTATTATCCCCCGCCCGTGTGACTGTGCCCTAAAAACACTACACTACACTAACACAAAATAAAATAAAAAGTAAAAAAACACTACATATACACATACCCCTACACAGCCCCCCTCCCCTCCCAATAAAAATGAAAAACGTCTGGTACGCCACTGTTTCCAAAATGGAGCCTCCAGCTGTTGCAAAACAACAACTCCCAGTATTGCCGGACAGCCGTTGACTGTCCAAGCATGCTGGGAGTTTTGTAACAGCTGGAGGCACCCTGTTTGGGAATCACTGGCATAGAATACCCCTATGTCCACCCCTATGCAAATCCCTAATTCAGGCCTCAAATGCGCATGGCGCTCTAACTTCGGAGCCCTGTCGTATTTCAAGGCAACAGTTTAGGGCCACATATGGGGTATCGCTGTACTCAGAAGAAATTGCCTAACAAATTTTGGGGGCTTTTTCTCCTTTCACCCCTTATGAAAATGTGAAGTTGGGGTCTACACCAGCATGTTAGTGTAAAAAAATTAATTTTTTACACTAACATGCTGGTGTTGCCCTATACTTTTTATTTTGACAAGAGGTAAAAGGGAAAAAAGCCCCCCAAAATTTGTAACGCAATTTCTCCCGACTACGGAGATACCCCATATGTGGGCGTAAAGTGCTCTGAGGGCGCACAACAAGGCCCAGAAGGGAGAGTGCACCATGTACATTTGAGGGGATTTGCACAGGGGTGGCTGATTGTTACAGCGGTTTTGACAAACGCAAAAAAAAAAAAAAAAAAAACACATGTGACCCCATTTCGGAAACTACATCCCTCTCGGAATGTAATGAGGAGTGCAGTGAGAATTTACACCCCACTGGTGTCTGACAGATTTTTGGAACAGTGGGCTGTGCAAATAAAACATTTTGTACAGCCCACTGTTTCAAAGATCTGACAGACACCAGTGGGTTGTAAATGCTCACTGTACCCCTTGTTACGTTCCTCAAGGGGTCTAGTTTCCAAAATGGTATGCCATGTGGGGGTTATTTTGCTGTCCTGGCACCATAGGGGCTTCCTAAATGCGACATGCCCCCGAGCAAAATTTGCTCTCAAAAAGCCAAATATGACTCCTTCTCTTCTGAGCATTGTAGTTCGCCCGTAGTGCACTTCAGGTCAACTTATGGGGTACCTCCATATTCAGAAGAGATGGGGTTACAAATTTTCAGGGGGATTTTCTGCTATTAACCCTTGCAAAAATGTGAAATTTGGGGGGAAACAAACATTTTAGTGAAAAAAATTATATATTTTTTTACATATGCAAAAGTCGTGAAACACCTGTGGGGTATTAAGGCTCACTTTATTCCTTGTTACGTTCCTCAAGGGGTCTAGTTTCCAAAATGGTATGCCATGTGGAGGGGTTTTGCTGTTCTGGCACCATAGGGGCTTCCTAAATGCAACATGCCCCCCAAAAACCATTTCAGGAAAACGTACTCTCCAAAATCCCCTTGTCGCTCCTTTGCTTCTGAGCCCTCTACTGCGCCCGCCGAACAATTTACATAGACATATGAGGTATGTGCTTACTCGAGAGAAATTGGGCTACAAAAATAACAATCCATTTTCTCCTTTTACCCCTTGTAAAAATTCAAAAATTTGGTCTACAAGAACATGCGAGTGTAAAAAATGAAGATTGGGAATTTCCTCCTTCACTTTGCTGCTATTCCTGTGAAACACCTAAAGGGTTAAAATGCTGACTGAATGTAATTTTGAATACTTTGGGTGGTGCAGTTTTTATAATGGGGTAATTTGTGGGGTATTTCTAAGATGAAGACCCTTCAAATCCACTTCAAACCTGAACTGGTCCCTGAAAAATTGTGATTTTGGAAATTTTGCGAAAAATTGGAAAACTGCTGCTGAACTTTGAAGCCCTCTGGTGTCTTCCAAAAGTAAAAACATGTCAATTTTATGATGCAAAGATAAAGTAGACATATTGTATATGTGAATAAAAAAATATAATTATTTGGAATATCCATTTTCCTTACAAGCAGAGAGCTTCAAAGTTAGAAAAATGCAACATTTTCAAATTTTTCATCAAATTTTGGGATTTTTCACCAAGAAAGGATGCAAGTTACCACAACATTTTACCACTATGTTAAAGTAGAATATGTCACGAAAAAAAAGTCTCGGAATCAGAATTATAACTAAAAGCATTCCAGAGTTATTAATGTTTAAAGTGACAGTGGTCAGATGTGCAAAAAATGGCCGGGTCCTAAGGTGTAAAATGGCTGGGTCCTTAAGGGGTTAAAGAGAGAAATGTACTTATCCTGATACTTTCTGTATCACAAACCATTTTGGAACAAAAATGTATTGCCCACTGTAAGTAAGCTTTTTCCTGGTCACATGCTATTTCTCCTCCAGCAAGTTAATACATGGATTTTTCCTGTACTTAGTTATCTACAGTAAAAATAAATAAAGAAATAAATAGATAAATAAAATGAGCTTATGCTCATAAGACTTATGAACAATGTGGGGGCTACAATCTGAAAACATTTTAACAGTTGTGTGTACTCAAAAATTGTAGCAGTTTGGCAGATGATACCAACCACTATGAATAATTTATAATATATTATGCAAATGAAGTCATAAGAACAATAAATACAGCGGATAACTTTTCATAAATGAACATTATGCTGCCTACATCTTATTTGTGCCTTACTTACATGACCATATACAGATATCTGCACTATACAATTAACAGTATGCAAACTGCATGCAAAGTCCTTTGTGATGCTGTGGTGTTCCGTATGGGTACCGTAGGATCTCTGTGATAAGCTCCATGTGGTGTTCCATATGGTTAGCATATGAATTTCAGTGTATTTTCTGCTTCAAAACCAGTCATCCTTGCCAAAAATTTAGAGGAGTAGATTAATACTTTCATGGTATGTGTTTAGATTTTTGTATACACCTATATAACATTTCAATAAGAGGAGAATCAGTACCCCTCAGTAGGCATCTTTCTTATATGACCCTACACAAAGTACAAGCATGACGCGCACACAGATGTACATTAATTTCCACGGGAAAACATAACTGCTGTCTCTGTACTACACTGAAATTATATGGACCAATGATACTGGTTTAATGACCAAAAGACATTTATTGACCATAAGTATTATAGATAAGCTTGACGTTTTTTCATTGTTTTACCCATAGCAACATAATAAATAGTAATGGTTAACTAACAATTTAAATAATTAGAAAATATTAGTTTATTTTATTTTATTTATTTTTTATTGTTACTTGATCCTCTCAAGTGTTAAATGAAAAGTGAATGATAATTTATTGTAATGGAGCATTAAACTTCTGTGTCCTGGTCACTTATCACTATATAGTTATTTTGTATGAAATGAAATAAGGAAGTGGCACTCCAATTGGTATGAATATAAAATCGTACAAAAAAAAAATGCAATGCTTCGATCCTACAATTTGGAGAAAGATCCAAATTGTATGGTCGAAACGTTGCATTTTTTAAGATGGGTGAATAAATTCACGATTTTAGATTCACTACTATTAAAGGGGTACTCCGGCACTAAGACATCTTATCCCTTATCCAAAGAATAGGGGATAAGATGCCTGATCGCGGGGGTCCCGCTGCTGTGGACCCCCGTGATCTTCCACTCCTCACACCCCCGTTAGAATCATCCCCCGGAGCGTGACAGCTGTCATGCCCCCTCCCATAGGCTTGCATTGAGGGGGCAGAGCGTGACGTCACATGGGGGCAGAGCCGTGACATCACTATGCTCCGTCCCCATGATCGCCAGTGATCAGACATGGAACGAGCACGCTCCGGGGGCTGATTCTAAGGGGGTGTGGCGTGGAAGATCACGGGGGTCCCCAGCGGCGGGACCCCGGTGATCAGTCATCTTATCCCCTATCCTTTGGATAGGGGATAAGATGTCTTAGCGCCGGAGTACCCATTTAAAGTGCTGCTTTCTTACATTTCATATTGGATTACTTGGAACCCTGAGCCAGGAGCACTGGAGATTGTGCCCCCTCCTGGACTAGAAGCCATTCACTCTGCCTATCCGCTGTATATATTTGGTGAATTAGATATTTGTGGAATAATCTACCACCTTCTGTAACAAGAATAGATAGAGAGAATTAGATGTCACCAATGCATTTTGTGACCCTTTACAACCAAGAGGCTTATATTCTTTATAATTTATAGATAGAAGTCCATTATTCCTTACAATGCACAGGCGTAACTGAAAATCTTTTTACAGAGTTTGCGGGTAGAGAACTCACCACCCTCTTGTTTTTCATGCAGAAATTCTCCAGAATTTGTATTTTATGTTCTGCAGTAGCTGGCCCACAGTACTGTGTAATGCTCACCTCTGCTGCAGAAGCACTACGGGGAATATTTACCAAAACCTGTGTAGAGGAAGACTGGTGAAGTTGCCCATAGCAACCAATCAGATTGCTTCTTTTATTTTTAAAGAGGCCTGTGAAAAATGAAAAAAGCAATCTGATTGGTTGCTATGGGCAACTGTACCACTCTTTTTCTACACAGGTTTTGATAAATCTCCCCCTACATGTCCATAGTAAGTTGTTGGCACAAGAGAAGGAACTTCCAAAAAAAGTAGTCTATACTGATCTCTGTATAACAAGGGCTCAAGTCCTGCGGGAACTCATGGGAACGGAGTTCCTGCACTTTTTCCACAGCAGGAACGCAGTTCCTATTAGTAGGAGTCCTGCAGGACCAGACCTTAAAGGGTACTCTGCCCCTAGACATCTTATCCCCTAAGTGGTGGGACCCCTGCAATCTTGGCTGCGGCACCCCAGACATTCGGTGCAGAGAGCGAACTTCGCTCAGTGCCGAATGACTGACGAAGGGGGGCAGAGGCGCCTGACGTTCATTGCTCCCGATCCCATAGACTTGCATTGAGGGGCCGTGGCCGCGATGTCACGAGCCTTCGGCGCGTCACCCAACACTCTAAACGAACACCGGGTGCAGCAGGGAGAATGCGGGGGTCACCAGCGGAGGGACCCCCACGATCAGACATCTAATCCCCTATCCTTTGGATAAGGGATAAGATGTCTAGGGGCGGAGTACCCCTTTAAGTGAAAATCTTGGGTGAGTTCCCACACTTTTTTTTCCCAGGACTGGACCCCTGTGTATAACTAACAGGTTTCGGCTCAGAGAATATGATATTTATATAAATATTTACAGACATTTTAATAGAGAATGTCATCTTCATTGATTTATTCATTTAAATAATCTATATCTCAACACAATGGTGAATATGGAGTCACACTAGTAGGGCTGCACCATTATATTTCTTCTACATGCGAACCAGAACAACCCATTCAGCGGAACGTTCCATTACATCAATGTTGCTTTGAAACAGTGCACATCCCTTGGGAACGTTACATGTAAGTATAATCTTGTTCTGGGAATTGTGTGGGATCAGGTGTACTGTATGCACTAAATTCATAAATGTACTACTATGAATACACACAGAACACGGCAATGCTAGATACAATCTTAAATGCTGTGTTATGTTCCCTTACATTCTAATAATAGCTTTCCAGTTTATTGTTTATTGTATGCACACTAGGCATTGCTTCTCCTACAAAACAGCTTTATTTCCTATCCACATTTGGAATTTGGTAAATGGGCAAATGAATACATTTAGATTTATAAGACCCTAAATACATATTGACAGCACGAGGAGTCACATGAGACACCCATTATAGGTAACTGGTGAGATCATAGACCTTTCCTGAAGTACAGCATCCAAATATAAGTACTGATAGACTTTGTGTCTAAGCAATGCTGGAGGAATGTTCGCCTGGCATAGCTGCTGTCCTCAACAAGGCGAGAGAGAACTCTGCTTTTCTCCTCTTATATTCAGGGTCAGGGTATGCTTGATCTGCTGATTCTGCTAAATCTTCTATTGATAACCATTTGTTGGCTCAGTTTCAGTAACAGTAAAGTGGATTATATTACCTGTATTAAAGGGGTACTCTACTCCCCAGGGTTCGGAACATTTAGTTCCGAATGCTGGGTGCAGGCTTCGGGGGTCGCCACACCCCCCTCGTGACATCACGTCATGCCCCCTCAATGCAAGTCTATGGGAGGGGGCGTGACACCGTTACGCCCCCTCCCATAGACTTGCATTGAGGGGGCGGGCGTGAAATCACAAAGGGGGCGTAGCGACCCCCAGAGCCCGCACCCAGTATTCGGAACTAAATGTTCTGAATGTTGGGGAGTGGAGTACCCCTTTAAAGGGGTTATCTAGGAAAAAAAAATGTTTTTATATATCAACTGGCTCCAGAAAGTTAAACAGATTTGTAAATTACTTCTATTAAAAAAATCTTAATCCTTTCAGTACTTATGAGCTTGAGTTGTTCTTTTCTGTCTAAGTGCTCTCTGATGACATGTGTCTCGGGAACTGCCCAGTTTAGAAGCAAATCCCCATAGCAAACCTTTTCTACTCTATGCAGTTCCCGAGACAAGCAGAGATGTCAGCAGAGAGCACTGTTGCCAGACAGAAAACAACTCAACTTCAGCAGCTGATAATTATTGAAAGGATTAAGATTTTTTAATAGAAGTAATTTACAAATCTGTTTAACTTTCTGGAGCCAGTTGATATATATATATATATATATATATATATATATATATATATATATATATTTATTTATTTACGTTTTTTCCTGGAATACCCCTTTTAGAGCTTATCCTGTATAAATGAACACATATAATGGCAGATATATCAATAATGTTGTAGGGATGGGTTTGCCGCTCTGCCATTAGTTTGAATGATATCCATCGTGTGTCTTAGACAACTGAAGATGAATGTCTATAATCCAACACGCAGATTTAACAGGGTTAACTGTTCTAACTGTAATTTGTTATTGTTCTAATTGCCATTTTTGGGGGGCAAATGTTGCATTGATGCAAATAATGTTATACCTCTTCTCTATCCAATGCCATACCACTTTGGAAAAAAATAGAATCGTGTCTTGGGTATCTCAGGCAGCTTCAAAAAAGTAGTGCTATAATGTTGTTTAATACAGCAATAATTTTTCTACAAAAAATGCCAATGATCAGATAATTGAACTGAATTTAATACAGATGCAAAAAAATTATGTAGTTCTAAAAACTGGTGTAATTATTTTATATTATTATATATTTTTTAAAACACTTATTTTATAGTTTGATTTATTCAATGTAAAACTCCGTAAAGCTCAATGAATGTATGGCGCTAGCTGCAAAATAAATTCTCTATGTGATTACTAGATAACACATTATCACCACTTCATAGGAAGTGCAGTTCTTATTTTTGGAAACCAACATATGGTGGATTTATTATTAACCCATGCATCATTTTATAGTTCTGTATGAAATTGCTTGGAATGAATGTAGTTGTTTTTGTACATGTCGTGATTAGAGGCCCACCGAACTTTGGGAAAGTGTTTGCTGTGCAACTTAACTCTTTAGTCACATTAAACCAGCAAATCCGCTGGAGTGTATACATTACGCAGCCATCTATATGGCTGTATATTGTATACAGTAAAGAGAGTGATATTTACTATCTTGTTGCTGGTTCTGGCCTCTCCTTGAGTAGCCTATCCTCTAGTGATGACATCAAAAGGGACGGAGCTACACAAGAAGAGGCCCAGACCAGCAATGATATACATTATACAGCCATATAGGTGACTGTATTATGTATACACCCTTGCCCCAACGAGTTAACTGGCGCTGTGCAGCGCTAATTAACTCCTTCCTTGCTGGGCTGAGCTGTACTCGCACCTGTCACCTGCAAGCACAGCCCAGCCCCAACACAACCAGGTTTGCATAAGCTGAATCTGCCAATGTTTGAAAGTTCAGGAAGCTATGAACCACCAAAAGTTAGGATCAAATCCAGGTACGGGGGGAATTGGTTTGCTTAACTCTAATAGTGATTCTCTGTAAATATTCTTAGACAGATATAGTAAACCAGATAGACTTAACTCATAATTGATGTTTGGAAGCATTCACCTGTCATAGATGTTGGGGAGTACTCACCAGTTATAGATGTTGGGGAGCATTCAGTTGTTATACATGTTGGGAGCATTCACCTGTTATAGATGTCGGGGAGCATTCACCAGTTACAGATGTTGGGGAGCATTCACCTGTTATAGATGTTGGGGAGCATTCACCTGTTATAGATATTGGGGAGCATTCACCTGTTATAGATGTTGGGGAGCATTCACTTGTTATAGATGTTGGGAGCATTCACCTGTTATAGATGTTGGGGAGCATTCACAATGTTATAGATGTTGGGGAGCATTCACCTGTTATAGATGTTGGGGAGCATTCATCTGTTATAGATGTTGGGGAGCATTCACTTGTTATATATGTTGGGGAGAATTCACCTGTTATAGATGTTGGGAGCATTCGCCTGTTATAGATGTTGGGGAGCATTCATCTGTTATAGATGTTGGGGAGCATTCACCTGTTATAGATGTTGGGGAGCATTCACTTGTTATATATGTTGGGGAGCATTCACCTGTAATAGATGTTGGGGAGCATTCACCTGTTATAGATGTTGGGAGCATTCACCTTTTATAGATGTTGGGGAGCATTCACCTGTTATAGATGTTGGGGAGCAGTCACTTGTTAGAGATGTTGGGAAGCATTCACTTGTTATATATGTTGGGGAGCATTCACCTGTAATAGATGTTGGGGAGCATTCACCTGTTATAGATGTTGGGAAGAATTCACCTTTTATAGATGTTGGGGAGCATTCACCTGTTATAGATGTTGGGGAGCAGTCACTTGTTAGAGATGTTGGGAAGCATTCACCAGTTATAGATGTTGGGAAGCATTCACCAGTTATAGATGTTGGGGAGCAGTCACTTGTTAGAGATGTTGGGAAGCATTCACCTGTCATAGATGTTGGGGAGTATTCACCAGTTAGAGATGTTGGGAAGCATTCACCTGTCATAGATGTTGGGGAGTATTCACCAGTTATAGATGTTGGGGAGCATTCAGTTGTTATAGATGTTGGGAAGCATTCACCTGTTATAGATGTTGGGAAGCATTCACCAGTTATAGATGTTTGGGAGCATTCACTCGTTATAGATGTTGGGAAGCATTCACCTGTTATAGATGTTGGGAGCAATCACCTGTTATAAATGTGGGCGAAGCATTCACCAGTTATAGATGTTGGGAAGCATTCACCTGTTATAGATGTTGGGAGTAGAGATGAGCGAATCGAAGCTGACGAACCCGAATTCATTACGAATTTCATTAAATATTCGATTCAAATCGAATCGCCGTGAATATCGCCGCGATTCAATTGCGCGAATCGCTTCATTAAATTTCATTTTACAGCGTTCCAGGCTATTGGAGACCTAAAATGGCGGATCTACATGTGAGTACATGGGGCACGGGATTATGGGAAGGCGGGAAACAGCGGCGGGGTTGAAGGTAGGCGGGATGACCCTGAATCACATGTGAGATGCAGCCTATCAGTATTCATTGACCCCTGTGATGTCACAGCCCTAAATAATCGGCAGCCATCTTGCCTCTCTTCATTTCGTCTATGCACGAACGGGAGAACGGGACTGCGTGTGTGTGTGACTAGCTTATACCACAGCGTACCAATGCAACTGCTAGTCACATCAGCATTGGGGAAAGAGAGGAGTGCAGAGTGCTTTGCTGTTCTCACTGAGAAGGATCATTGATAGCTAAACCTCCTATTCACGTTATTGAGCATTGCAGCAGTAAGGGGCAGATAGCTGTTAGCTGCCTCATACAGATCAACAAGCTGCCTGAACTTTATCAACTTTTTTGCTCCACAAATCATCTGCTGCTCAGAATTGTGTGACAGAGTGCAATTTAGGGTTTAATCCCTGTATATTTTTTTTTTGTGGTGCTGCACTGCTGGGTCCTGCTGCTGTTCACAAATACATTACTTTTCAGCGGACTGTAGTGCATTTGTCTGCCATCATACGTGCATAACACATGCCTACATCAAAGCAGTCTATTATTCTGTATCAAGTCTAGATACAGAGAAAGTCCTGACTCCTGGCAAAAGTAATCACCAGCTGATGTTTTTAAAAAATACGTATTTTTTCTGAGTATTGTTGCAAATATTATTGCCCTCATCAGTGCATACCGCATATTTACATCCAAGTATTGTACCATTTTGTACCTGTTAATCTGTCAAGGGGCTACATACCGTCAAAGTCCAAACAATAGTAATCACCGGCTGGTGTTTTACAAAAAAACTGAGTTTTTTTTGCGTATAGTTGCGCATATTACTGCCCTCATCAGTGCATACCGCATAGGTACATCCAAGTATTGTACCACTTTGTACCTGTTAATATGTCAAGGGCCTACATACTGTCAATGTCCAAACAATAGTACTCACTGGCTGGTGTTTTTCAAAAATACTGAGTTTTTTTTGTGTATTGTTGCGCATATTATTGCCCTCATCAGTGCATACTGCATACGTACATCCAAGTATAGTACCATTTTGTACCTGTTAATCTATCAAGGGGCTACATACTGTCAAAGTCCAAACAATAGTATTCACCGGCTGGTGTTTTACAAAAATACTGATATTTTTTCTGCCTATAGTTACGCATTTTACTACCCTCATCAGTGCATACCACATACGCACATCGAAGTATTGTACCATTTTGTACCTGTTAATCTGTCAAGGGGCTACATACTGTCAAAGTCCAAACAATAGTACTCACCGGCTGGTGTTTTTCAAAAATACTGAATTTTTTCTGCGTATTGTTGTGCATATTATTGCCCTTATCAGGGCATACCACATACGTACATCCAAGTATTGTACCATTTTATACCTGTTAATCTGTCAAGGGGCTACATACAGTCAAAGTCCAAACAATAGTACTCACCGGCTGGTGTTTTTAAAAAATACTGAGTTTTTTCTGTGTATTGTTGTGCATATTATTGCCCTCATCAGTGCATACCGCATACGTACATCCAAGTATTGTACCATTTTGTACCTGTTAATCTGTCAAGGGGCTACATACTGTCAAAGTCCAAACAATAGTACTCACCGGCTGGTGTTTTACAAAAATACAGAGTTTTTTCTGCGTATTGTTGCACATATTTCTGCCCTCATCAGTGCATACCGCATACGTACATCCAAGTAGTGTACCATCTTGTACTTGTTAATCTGTAAAGGGCCTACATACTGTGAAAGGGCAGCCATGAGTAATCACCTGCTGCTGTTCTAGACAAATACTGTTTAAAGAGTAGTGTAGCGTATTGTAATACCCTCATATACGCTAAGTATGTCAGGCAGAGAAGTGCCAGGACGTGCACAGAGGAGTGGCAGAGGCCTAAATACTTCAGGCAGAGTTGGCAGCAGACTAGGGGCTAGTGGCAGCAGGAGTTGCAGCGAGAGGTCTGAGCTCCCGTAATCAGCCAGCGGTCGTGTCTCGACCAGCATCCCATCTGCCGTTGTCGATTGGTTAACACGCTCATCCACATCATCACAAGTGACATCTGACACCCCCAATCAATAGTCGGTGGGTTCCTCAGACACAACCCTCAGTTGGCATGGCCCGGGAGCAGTCCCTGTCCTCCCATTGCCCTTGTCCTATGCTGTTCCCTCTCCTAGAGAAGTGTCTTATGCTGTGGGTTCAGCTCCACTATTCACTGAGGACGATCTAATAGAGGACAGCCAGCAGCTACTGCCCAGCCAAGAAGGGGAGGAAACATGCACCGCTTGTTCCGCTAGGCGGCCAAGTAGTGATGCGGAGAGTGACGTGGGAGGCGGTGTTGCAAGGGAACCAGACACTGTTGGGGAACCTGAGGAGGACATCAGTGACGTGTACACACTTGTTGTTGATGATGAAGCCGATCACAATTGGGAGTCGGGTGCAGAAGGGGCTTCATCATCATCATCATCATCAGGATAAGAGAGTTGCAGGTTGCCCTTGAGGCTGCAAGGCGGTAGCACGGTTGGCAGTCAGCGTGGTGGCAGGAGTGGAAATTCAGGAGCCAAACGTGCCCGGGGGAGACCACCTGCTTCGTGGCAGCCTACCTTTCCAGGAGGTAGTGGAACAGGAGTTCCTGGAGATGGCATCAGTAGCAGTCAATTAGTGCGGACTGTAGGTGGGAAAATCAGCTACTTGGCGGTGTGGAAGTTTTTCATCAGACATCCGGAGGAGGTTCACGTAGCCACATGCATCTGTCGGCATAAGGTGAAGCGTGGCCAGGGTCCCAATGTCGGCACCACGGCCCTGCGTCAACACATGCTTCGCCACCATAAAGCAGCCTGGGAGAACCGTGGCTCTGATGTAGTGGTCCAGCCTGCTGCATCACCCAGTGGCCATCCACTCCCTCCTTCATCCAGCCAAGGCTCCAGCACCTCAGCCGAAGGGAGCTGTGTGTCAAACCCTCCTTCTGTCGCTCTAGATGCTCCTGCTTCTCCTGCTTTTAGTCAGCCATTCCGCCAACAATCCATCGGCGAAGCCATGTCCAAGAGACAACAGTATGCGCCCACTCATCCAACGGCGCAGAAGTTGAATGTGCTTCTGTCCAAGTTGCTGGTGCTGCAGTCCCTCCCTTCTCAAGTGGTGGACTCTGCACCTTTCAGAGAATTGTTGGCTTGTGCCGATCCGAGGTGGAGAGTCCCAAGCCATCATTTCTTTGCGAAGAAGGCAGTACCAGCCCTGCTTAAGTTTGTACAAGAGAAGGTGGGCTAGTCCTTGAGCCTGTCGGTGTGTTCAAAAGTGCACGGCAGCGCCGACATGGGGAGCTGTAACTACGGGCAGGGACAATACTTGTCTTTTACGGCCCACTGGGTAAATGTGGTTCCTGCACAGCCACAACAGCAACTTGGACAGGTCACACCTCTTCCTCCTCCATGCTCTCGCTCTCAGGTAGTTGGTCCTGTTACAGTGTGCAACGCCGCCTTCTCATTCTCCACCATGTCCTCTGCCTCCACTGCACGTCCAAATCTCGGTGGCCCTTCATCGTACCATGTGTGTAGGGCACAGTGGTATCAAGCTGTTCTTCACATGGTTTGCCTTGGCGAATGGAGTCACACAGGGGAGGAACTGCTAAAATTCATTCGCAAAGAAATCCTAGTATGGCTTACTCCACCCCATTTGCAAAACATCCTGAAAATGGCAAGGAAACTGTGCATGCACTTCAGCAACTCGTACACCGCCAAGCACACTTTCCTTGAGCTGCAGCGTCAGAACGGTATCCCACAACATTGTCTTATTTGTGACGTTGCCACACGTTGGAATTCCACCCTCCATATGTTGGACAGACTATACGAACAAAGAAAAGCCATCACCGATTTCTTGATGATCCAAGCAGATAGGACTACTCCCCTGTGTAATTTCAATGTGAACCAGTGGCAGCTCATAAGTGACACCTGCCGTTTGCTGAGGCCCTTTGAGGAAGCCACATTATTTGTAAGTCGCCTGGGTTACGCCATGAATGACGTAATTCCACTCCTACATTTCCTACAATAAATGATTGAAACAATTGCTGGTCACGGCAATGGAGACGTTGCGCCTACATCTCAAGGCTACATGAGCCCTGTGGGGGCTGAACTGGAGGAGGAGGATGAGGGGCAGAGCAGAGCACAGTTTAGGTTGGATGAGATGGCCGGTGTTTCTAGTCATCGGACAGGAGAGGAGGAGCTGGAGCAGCCAGAGGAGCTGGAGGATTATGAGGAAGGCGAGACAGAGGACCCAGACACACCGTGGCAGTATGCAGTGGAGATGGAGGCAGGTAGTCCCTCCGAGTCACTGGCGCAAATGGCACGATGCATGCTCAGTTGCTTGCGTTGTGACCCCCGAATTTTCAAAATTTGTCAGCAGGATGACTTCTGGATCTCCACCTTATTGGACCCTCGCTAACGTCCCAGAATGGGGGCCTTTTTTACACCCACTGAGAGGGAGGACAAACTGACCTACTACAGAGAGATCCTACGTAGTCAGTTGGCCGGCCACATGGTCCATCCACTCGTAGGTCTGACTCGGGGGGGCCCTCTGTGCTCACCTTCCACTGCCATGACTGCTGGGGAGGGGAGTGGTGGCAGAAGCAGTACAAGCTCAATCAGCAGCAGCCTGAGTCTACAGTCGCTGATGAGTAGCTTTCTTCACCCGCATAGTGAAGCAACTCATCAGCAGCAGGTAGACATGGAGCAGGACCTGAACCAGTAGGTGGTGGCATACCTTGACATGGCCATGCCAACAACCATTGAAGATCCACTGGACTTCTGGGCAGCCAAACTTGGTTTATGGCCGCAACTAGCAGAGTTTGCCCTGGAAAAGCTGTCCTACCCGGCCACTAGAGTGCCATCAGAGCAGGTGTTTAGTGTGGCCGGAGCCATAGTCACCCCACGGCGAACTCGTCTGTCCACTAAAAATGTGGAGAGACTGACGTTTGTCAAGATGAATCAGGGATGGATCAGCCAGGATTTCCAGCCACCAATGCCAGATGCCTCAGAGTAGATTGACCATGCTGCTACACCAACACTTCCCAATTATGGTTATGAAACCCTCTTGGGTTATCAATTAGGGTTATGAAACCCTCTTTGGTACTGCGAATGCCTGCTCCTGACTCATCCTGTGTCTTTCAGGAACTACTTGCCCCACAGATGCTTCGGGCCTTGGCCCTTTAATTTTTGGATGTTTATCAGTAGCTAAATACATGCTTAATGCAAATTTCAACATTGATCTTTACATTTAAGAGGTTATGAAACCCTCTTGGGTACTGCGAATGCCTGCTCCTGGCTCATCCTGTGTCTTTCAGGAACTTCTTGCCTTACTGATGCTTCTGGCCTTGGGCCTTTAATTTTTGGATGCTTAGCAGTAGCTAATACATGCTTAATGCTAATTTCAACAATGATCTTTAAATTCTCGGCGCTCTGCCAGGGCCATCGCCTACCCGCCGGGGCCGAACAGAGCACCTCACTAAACCATCCAATCGGCAGTAGAGACAGGCGGTGTGTACATAGGCCAGGGACTTAATGAACCCTAGCTTATGACCCACACTTATTTGGAATTCTTCTTTCATGGCAAATAATTGCAATCCTCGATCCCTATCACAAACTGGGTTGAGCGGGATACCCGCACTTGACAGTGAAGGATAGACACACGCTGGTCCATTCAGTGTAGCGCGCATGCAGCCCCGGACATCTGAGGGCATCACACACCTGTCATTGCTCGATCTCGTGATTGATCGTGCTGTGTAAGGGGTTATGAAAGCTTCTTGGATACTGCTGATGCCTACTCCTGACTGCTCCTATGTCTTTCAGGAACAACTTGCCTTCATGATGCTTCTAGGCTTGGGCCTTTAATTTTACGATTTGGGAAATAGATACATACATACTTAATTAAAATTTCAACATTTATGGTGCAATGTATGGGGTTATTAAACCCTCTTGGGTACTGTTTTATTCAAATTTTATGACAATTTTCTCAGAATTAAACTTGAATTTTCCAGAATAATGACCATTACAATACCATTGAACGCTTGTGTGTGATTTTTTAATTAAAATTGTCAAAAATAATACGGAGATGGATGAACTCTGCTTCTTTATTTCAGAAAATATTACTTTAGAGAAGAATGTCTTTTTGTGGTTCACCGTCCTGCATTATAGAATGTTCTGGACTCTCGGATATGCGCTTGTTCTTAAACAAAGGTACAAAAAAAAAAAAAAAGGGCCAGTCAGGGCAATGGAGACGTTGCGCCTACATCTCACAGCCACGTGAGCCCTGTTGTGGCTTGTTGGATTTGGTCCTTCGAACCCACGCGCTGGGGTCCAGGACACATTTTCTCATAGGTACCACCTGCTATCCAAAATATTTTTCCAAAATTTCAAAAATTATTGTGTTTTTTGGGGGGGATTGTGACTCCCTGCTGTGAACTCGTGCATCAGCCAACTCCAGGCTGTGTCATTCAGGCAATATATGGTTTACTGATGCCGCTCTGGGGCCTGGGTCTGGGAATTTAAAATTTTTTCATAGGTAGCACCCTCTATCCAAAAGTCTTCTTCATAAATTTCTACAATTGTTGTGTTTTTTGGGGGGGATTGTGAAGCCCTGGTGTGTACTCATGGATCAGCCAACTCCAGGCTGTTTCAGGCAATATATGGTTTAATGACGGCACTGCTGGTGCTGGGTCTGGGAATTTCACATTTTTTCATAGGTAGCACCCGCTATCCAAAATCTTCTTCAAATATTTCAAAAATGGTTGTTTTTTCTTAGGGATTTTGAAGCCCTGGTGTGTACTCATGCTGCTTCCGGCTACACTTTATCAGCCCGTTGGTCCTGTGACAGTGTACAACTACGCCTCCACATCCTCCACTGTGTCCTAAGCCTCCACTGCCCAGACAAGTCTCAGTGGCCCTTCAGCATATCATGTGTGCAGGGCACGGCGGTGTCACGCTATTCTTCACATGGTTTGCCTTGGCAAAAAGTCTTGGAAACAATGGCCGGTCAGGGCAATGGAGACGTTACGCCTACATCTCATGGCCACATGAGCCCTGTGGGGGCTTGTTGGATTTGGTCCTTCTTACCCACACGCTGGGGTCCGGGGCACTCAAAGTTTGATTTAAATTTCAAATAAAAAAATCAGACATTTCAATGGTCTCCTCATGCATCAGCCAACTCCAGGCTGTGTCATTCAGGCAATATATGGTTTAATGATGCCGCTGCTGGGCCTGGGTCTGGGAAATTCAAATTTTTTCATAGGTAGCACCCGCTATCCAAAATCTTCAGTTTCAATTTCTAAATTCATCTTTTAATCTTAGGGATTGTGAAGGCCTAGTGCCTACTCATGCTGCCAACACCTCCACACTGTGCCATTCATCCACTATATGGTCTCCTCATGCTGCCAACAGCTCCACGTTGTTTCATTCAGCCACTATAATGTGTCCTCATGCATCAGCCTCATCCAAGATGTGTCATTCAGCCACTATATGGTGGCCTCATGCTGCCAACACCTCCACGCTTTGTTATTCAGTCACTATATGGTCTCCTGACACTGATGCCACCACCAGGCTCTGTCATTGGGCTGCTGTGCGGCAGTGATTTTAAAAGCGATGCCGGTAATCTGCATGTTATTCTGAATAGCAGTATTATTTCACTACCCCAGTTCGCTCATCTCTAGTTGGGAGCATTCACCAGTTATAGATGTTGGGGAGCATTCACCTGTTATAGATGTTGTGGAGCATTCACCTGTTATAGATGTTGGGGAGCATTCACCAGTTATAGATGTTGGGGAGCATTCACCTGTTATTCATGTTGGGGAGTATTTATCTGTTTGTTATAGATGTTGGGGAGCATTCACCTGTTATAGATTTTGGGGAGCATTCACCTGTTATAGAAGTTGGGGAGCATTCACCTGTTATAGATGTTGGGGAGCATTCACCTGTTATAGATGTTGGGGAGCATTCACCTGTTATAGATGTTGAGGAGCATTCACCTGTTATAGATGTTGGGGAGCATTCACCTGTTATAGATGTTGGGGAGCATTCACCAGTTATAGATGTTGGGGAGCATTCACCTGTTATTCATGTTGGGGAGTATTTATCTGTTTGTTATAGATGTTGGGGAGCATTCACCTGTTATAGATGTTGGGGAGCATTCACTTGTTATAGATGTTGGGGAGCATTCACCTGTTATAGATGTTGGGGAGCATTCACCTGTTATTCATGTTGGGGAGTATTTATCTGTTTGTTATAGATGTTGGGGAGCATTCACCTGTTATAGATGTTGGGGAGCATTCACCTGTTATAGATGTTGGGGAGCATTCACTTGTTATAGATGTTGGGGAGCATTCACCTGTTATAGATGTTGGGGAGCATTCACCAGTTATAGATGTTGGGGAGCATTTACACTGTCCTTGCAGTGTCTGGTTCCTGTGGGCTTCTGCAAAGCTCCTGGAGCATACTGTACTTTGGATGTATCCACAGAGAAAAGCCTAAAGTTGACTGGTAGAGACATTATTAAAACAAAACAAACAAACAAACAATGGGAGCGTATGGCCAATCTATCCCAAACTGTTTGTAATTAGGCCGGGTTAACATCAGAATATTCTATTTCTGTTACTCATTTCTAGAGATGAGCGAACTTACAGTAAATTCGATTTGTCACGAACTTCTCAGCTCGGCAGTTGATAACTTTTCCTGCATAAATTAGTTCAGCTTTCAGGTGCTCTGATGGGCTGGAAAAGGTGCATTCAGTCCTAGGAGACTCTTTCCTAGGAATGTATCCACCTTTTCCAGCCCACCGGAGCACCTGAAGGCTGAACTACTTTGCGCAGGATAAGTCATCAACTGCTGAGCCGAGAAGTTCGTGACGAATCGAATTTACTGTAAGTTCGCTCATCTCTACTCATTTCCTTTATTGAATTTGAGAAACGGAAATAAAAATGAATGTAATGGATTCCATTCATTTCAATGGGCTTTTTTTATTTATTTTTTTAGAAATCTCCACTGTACTCAGTTTTCATCAGTTATGCCTAATTTCCATAATTTTTAATGGACAAATTACTGTGCACACATCATTTTCTTTTCTTACATAAATAATGTATATGTTCTAACATGTTAGTAATTTAACATTGAAGTCTATGGTGATGGAATTAATCTCTGTTAACTTCTGTTTCTTTTACATCTGTCATTTCTACTGAGCATGCTCAGAAAAAAATTGCAATTGTTAAAAAATAACTGACATTAACGTCGAGAAACGGATGTTTTAACGGATAATAAGGGATCTTAATACTCCATTATTTTATATTTAATTTTAACAAAAATCTTTTAATATAACGGACCGTTGACTTTTCCTCAGTTTCAGATCCGTTAATAATGACCTTCATTAGATAAAGCTTATGTGAAAATTCGGCTGTATCAAAAACCTTACTATAATGAAAAAACTAAATATTCTAAATAACTAGTTTTCTAAAAAAAATTCACACATGGCTATATGTGACCCAAATTGGCTTGTAAATACCATATGCCACATCATTCTTTTGTGGTTGCTCATATCCTCCGCATGTATACTGAAACTATATCCAAAATGCCTAACTATTATACTATTTTGTTAAATGATGTTTAATACCTAGTTTATTGTAAGGTTCATATGAAGTTTATAAGATGAGCACAAATTATACACCAGTAAAACTTGTGCATCTCTCTTCCAATAAGAATGTGCCCTGATATTGCTGAGGAGAAACCCAAGATAAAGAAATCCTAGTATTGTTATAGGGGTACTCCGATGGAAAAACTATTTTTTTGGTTCCAGAAAGTTAAAGGGTATCTCTCATCAAAAAAACTTTTGATATATTATAGATTAATGTATGCAGAATAACTTTACAATTGCATGTTATTAAAAAATATGCTTCTTTCTATTTAATTTTCCACTTTGAAGAAATGACCACTAGGGGTCTCCCTACCAGTCCTGGCAGCAAGCATTTCAGACTCATGCTGGAGTCCTAAACACTACGAGCTGCCAGTCTGCTTTGTTCACAAAGGAGAACACTCAGAGCTGCCAGCCTGCTTTGTTCACAGCCTGTTTGGCTGTGAACAAAGCAGGCTGGCAGCTCTGAGTGTTTAGGACTCCAGCATGAGTCAGAAATGCTTGCTGACAGGACTGATCGGGAAAAATACAATAGAAAGAAGCATATTTTTCATTAACATGCTATTGGAAAGTTATTCAACATTCATTAATCTAAAATATATCAAAAGTTTGTTTGATGAGAGGTACCCTTTAAACAGATTTGTAAATGACTTCTTGTAATCCTTCTAGTACTTATCAACTCTGTATGCTACAGAGGAAGCTGAGTTGTTCTTTTCTGTCTGACCACAGTTCTCTCTACTGACACCTCTGTCCATATCAGGAACTGTCCAGAGTAGGAGCAAACCTCATAGCAAACCTCTCCTGCTCTGGACAGTTCCTGACATGGACAGAGGTGTCAGCAGAGAGCACTGTGGTCAGGCTGAAAAGAACAACTCAACTTGACATGGAGCATACAGCAGCTGATAAATACTGGAAGGATTAAGATTTTTTAATATAAGTAATTTACAAATCTGTTTAACTTTCTGGCACCAGTTGATTAAAAAAAAAACCCTGGAGTATCCCTTTAAGTAAAAATTATTTCATTAAAATTGCTGTAACATTTCTGTTCTCTTTTTTTTCCATCAACCTTTTTAGGCAGATAGGCAGCTGATAAGTTTCTGTGGTAGAAATAATACATCAGAGAGTGGTCCATTGGTCTGCAGAATGTAACCCACACTCCAAAGAATTGAATCAAGAGCATACTATGCTTTATTTTACAGCAGAGGAGCATATTGATCTTATGGAGCAGGCTGAGAAGCTGAGTCTTTTCCATATGTGGCAGATGCTGTATTATGAAGCTGACACCCGCCTGCAGTGGCTAGGATTAGCGATAAATCTGATCCAGGCCACTTAACACCCTCAGATATTGCAGATAATAGCAGCCATGGCGTCTAAAGTTTTAGGCATATGGGGGGGGGGGGAGAGATTTATCAGTATTGGCATGAGTGAAGTGATTTTCTATGTGGTTTTAAGCTGTGTTTTTTGGTGTTGCACATGCTATATGATAAATTAGGTACAAGGCCTTCATACCTAATTCATGCAAAAATGTTGTTGAAAGCACTTTTTCTAAGTCGGGAATAAGATGGTGCAGACTTGTGCCAAAATGTCATGCATAATATGCAAAATACCGCTGAGAATTTAGGGCTAAAGGCTCACAACCCTCTGGCCTCAGCCTGGGGCAAAAAACGCCTCTCCACAAGTTTCCTCCCCTAAAACATCACTTTTATTGCGTATGTTAAAACACTCTGTGACATATATTAAAGGGGTTATCCACCAGACAGTAATGGACAAGCTTAGGAAGGATCTGCTCTTGTCTTGGGGCTAAATGGCTATGTTGTGAGATTACCATAATACTGTGGCTAGCTTATGGTGAACTTGTATTTCCTGTTTGACTGTTCTTTTTTTGACTACAAATCCCACAATTCTATTTTCCTCCTTCCCACAAATCAGCCACCCCACCCATTAAAAACATAAATGAGCTGCAGACCTGAGGTTTTCAATCAGGGTGCCTACAGCTGTTGCATTAGTTGCAGATTGATCCCTCCACCCATTGAAGCAGAAAGGCTCCCTGTCATCAGCTGACTAGTGAGTCAGGTCTTGGCCGCATTGCAAGTTGGAAAAAATCTGAGACAACAGTCATTTTGTATGCTGGTAAAAATAAATAGTGAGGTACAGATACTATATCATGAACTACACTAACTTTACAGCCCCTGTAGGATAGTCAACTAAAAAAAATCCTGGAATACCCCTTTAAGAGCAACGCTGCTGGTATTGGCTCCTATGTTATTTAGCTGGGAGAACTCTCCCTAGTATTATGAGCCTGCAGTGCTCATTTCTAAGGGCCAGTAAACCAGCTTGTTAAAATCACAAACACCATGCCCCCTTTACATGTTTCGTTGCTGCTATAATGTCATCAGGAGGATGTTGGGCAATTACATCGTCATTGTCATCGTCATCACAATAAAAGTGATGTTTTAGGGGAGGGAACTTATAACGTGTTTTTTTTTTTTGCCCCGGGCTGAGGCCCGAGGGTTGTTGTTGAAAATGTCATGGATTGCGCAAACACTTGCGCCTAAATGTAAAACGGCTCAGTTCTTGAATACATTATCATTACAAATCACAGCTGAAAATTTTTTCTACAACACCTTTTATACCAGCACTTACAGCTACACCATGTGAAAATGTGCACATTTTTGGGCCATTAAGCCATTACATTGAAAATTGCACCTACTATACTAAAGAAAACTGCTTATCTTTCCATTGGCGCAACCAAAAAAATACTATTTGTGTGGGGAAATTGATAAGAAAAATGCAAATTAGCGAATTTTTGAAGGTTTCGTTTTCATGCTGTACCCTTTACGCTAAAATAGGCCTGTTTTCTTTATTCTGGGGGTAAATACGATTAAAATGATACCCATGATTACATACTTTTCTATTATTATACCGCTTAGAAAAATTGCAAACTTTTTTTTAACCAAATTAGTGCGTTTAAAATCCCTCTATTTTGCTGACCTATAACTTTTTCATTTTTCTGTATAAGCTGCGGTATGGGTTCTAATTTTTTGCACCGTGATCTGTAATTTTTTTATACCACATTTGCTTGTATAAAACTTTTAATAAATTTTTTAATCAATTTTATTTGGAATAAAATGTTATAAAAAAGCAGCAATTTTGGAATTTTTTTTATGTTCACGCCGTTTACTGTATGGGATAATTAACATGATATTTTAATAGTTCGGCGATACCAAAGATGTTTCTAAAAAAAAAAAATTACACTTTTTGGGGGGAAAATGGGAACAAACGGACATTTACATTTTTATTGGGGGAGGGGATTTTTCACATTTTTTTCCTTTTATTTTTTCACTTTAATAGTCCCCACAGGGGACTATTTATAGCAATCATTCGATTGCTAATACTGTTCAGTGCTATGCATAGGACATATCACTGATCAGTGTTATCGGTTATCTTGTGCTCTGGTCTGCTTGATCTCAGACTAGAGCAGAAGACCCATGGAAGGCATTGGAGGCAGATGAAGGGACGTCCGTCTGCCGTTCTGGATGATCGGATCCCCGCGGCAGCGCTGCGGGCGATCCGATCATCCATTTTAGTGACCACACTGCTGCAGATGCAGTGATTGATTACGGCATCTGAGGGGTTAATGGCAGACATCTGCATGATCACGGATGTCGGCCATCACCGGCGGGTCCCTGGCTGCTATCAGCAGCAGGGACCTGCCGCGCATGACCCGAGCATCGCTCCGATGCTCGCGGTTATGCATAGTACGTAAATGTACATCCTGGTGTGTCAAGTACCACCTCACCAGGACGAACATTTACGTCCTGCGTCGATAAGGGGTTAAAGTAGTGTCAAGGAAGGACACAAATTATGTATTATACCGACAGTGTAGACATCCTTGTAGAATTTAGTGGATATGTTAGAAAATGTTCCAAGTTAGCTACTGAAGATACAGTAATCCCCCTTCTCTTGCTATATACACCAGGGTAATTCCTTAACATTTTCTACAAAATAGCTGGAGAACGCATTTAATTATACATTTTAATTCCTTTAGAGCCCGATAAATACCATCCCTAAATGATTATGAAAGCATGTAGAACCGAGTAAATAAATACACACGTTTATCCTGGTGCTCTCCTTATTGATGCTAATGTCTGGGCAGGAAGAATAGACTTGGTCAGCCTTCACAAAGCTCACAGTTCACTTTGGCTTTTAATGTGCTTCACAACAAAAACGAATAAGCACAGGCAGGAGCGACCATTGTGAGCATGGATGGGAAAAGTTGTCTAGTTATTTCTGGACGATTAACAATGAAAGACAATTTGTGAGGCTCAAGCAAATTTGTATGAGAAGTATGCCCAGGCTTACGCACACATTCTTTTTACTGTACACGTACTGTAGGCCTACAGTGCTTGCATTCTTCACCACATAAAGTATGTGTGCTATTTATTTGCTGTTAATCTTAAATAAATTAGGCGCAATTAAAATGTAGGACACGTTACTTGTTTTGTTCCAGACTTCCTATAAACCATCCATGACGCACTTATCTATTTATTAATACAAGGTATTGTCTAATGTGAAAAAAAGTTGTTTATCATAGTTGGTATGGTCGACATAACATCCCATCCTATGATTTATGTTTTATTGCAGTGCTGCCTGTAGATTTGCTTGTTTTCACTGTGGCTTACATTTAGTATAGATGTGGGGCCAATAGGGTTGTACAAAAACTGCTTTGCTAAAATTAGATTTAAAGGGGTTTTCCCCAGAAGATCTTTTTAAAGGGATCATTATGACATGCCAACATGCTGGAAATGCCTGCTCCATCAATTACTGGATAGAGTGGATCGCCACTGTGGCCATTGATTTCGGCACATCAATAGGAAATGGTGGGCAGAAGGAACCGAGCTTAGGCACCATCGGTACTGACCCCTATTAAAAAAAAATTTCTCCTGGAAAAACTCCTGTAAGCAAAACTTGTTGATCTTTTAGGGAACATGGTTATAGACGCATGTGTATTTGTAGTGTCCCAGTACAGTAGTTTTTGTGTTTCGCTGGAAAAGGAACAGACTGTCAGAGTTGAATATGAATAGTTATCTAATCTGATGTGCAGATAATCCTTTTTCTATTCTAATTGTGTTTGACACTGTATTCTTTCATGCTGCTAGTGGATGGTGCAGAGATAACATTAATTTTTGACACGCACACCCATTGTATAGTTTCTTCCTAAAACTAGCCCAAACAGGATAGCCAATTAATATTCATGATACCCGAGCTAAGGAGTGCAGTTCTTGCAAGGAACTACTACTAGCCTTGGCCTGGCCTGTGGTAGGATTCTTCTGTGGTCAAAGTCCACCTTTACATTTCAGGAACCTCTTAGTAATCAAAAAACTTGGTGGACCTCCGTTTAGGTTTTGACCTATCTTACCACTGAGAGCCAACCAGTGTGATCCTTGTCACCACAAGTGTCCTCAACACCTCAAGAACTAATTTAAAACACTTACTGACTGGAACCTGTTGAAGAACTGTGCCTCTGCATATTTACTGGTGAATTTACCCATTGAACTTCTCTGCTCATTGGCCGTGTTCTTCCATCGCCCTGTCTCTTGGCTACATCTGCACTTCCATACCACCAAGGGCAGGACCAGGTAAAATCGTCCAGGAACTGTATCAAGTTTTACCCTGGCAGAATGTCTACATGAGGGGCTTACATCTTCCAGAACACTTTTTTCATCCCCCTACAAGATAGCCAAGTAAGTTTGCCATAGGGACATCTCCAGGGTCAGCTTCCACTCTAATCATCATTGACACCAATATTGCTTTTTGAGAAACTGCAGGTCTCTGCTTCCCTAGGAACAACATTTGCAGTCTCCTGTTGCCTTTATGTCATTCTCAGAACAAGTCTGCCCATTCTCCTTGGACAGCAACAAGGCATTTTCATCCACCCAACTGTCGCCCTCTGGATATTTTCTCCTTTTCTGACCATTTGCCAATAAACCCTAGTCAAATACTTAGTCCATCCGGCACCAACAACCATGCCACATTCAAAGTCACTTAAATCCCCTTTCTTCCCCATTCTGTTACTCGATTTAAACTTCAGAAAGTGGTCTTGACCATGTCTACATGCCTAAATGCTGCCATGTTATTGGCTAATTAGTTATTTGTGTTAACAAGCAATTACGCAGGTGTACCCAATAAAGTGACCAGTGAGTGTAAATTAAATGTTCTTTTTTAATTGTATTTGCGATGGCTGAAGTCACTTGGATTTTTATGTATTAGCTTTGGCTGACCTCAGGGCCCTGATATTTTGTCTCCCTTTTTTCCCATGTAAGAACACCTGTCCTTTCATATTGCTGTTGGCAAAGATTTTTTAAGTAAGCAATTGGTCTGCAATGTTCAGTAAGCCCACATTTCAGCAAAGTAGCAATTACGAACTGCTTATTTGTAATGGGAGGACATCCAGAAAAGAGCTTTCAAAATAAGTGACCTGCTGTCAGAACAGAGAATTGGTGGATGTGTTATTTATGCAGGTAGGCTGACAGGAAATGTTTTCTTAACGTATTAAACAGCTTTAGCAATTCTTCGCCCCCCCCCCCCCCATGCTAAATACAGGGTCGCTTACTGCACTGAACAGATACATCATTAGCTCCTAAAAACTACATATATACAGTTGGCAGAAGATAACAATGATGGAGAAGCTAACGTTTTTCTAAGCTTATGGAAAAGTTAAATGGTCACCGCGCTTTCATTAAACTTTCAATGTAGATATAACAAACTTAATATAACTAATATATCTATTGGAGAAAATGGCATTTTGCTCCACATATCAAGCTTTGCCCCCCCTTTCCTCTATGCACAGCATTCATTGTAAAGAACTGCTAAAAGTCAATCATGAGAAAGGAGATCAGGTCACTGAGGGATTAGTTTACATGCTGCTGTGGTGACCCACGGTGTAAGGCTGGACCACGGGGTGTAGCGGTGTAGGTGGAGGGGCAAGATGGTATTAACCCCCAGGGCAAGGTGTTGTTAACCCCTAATGTTCGTGATGCGAGAGTGGTTTTCGGGTACCGGAACCACACGAACTGTATCTCCGCTATTCCAATGGCTAGGCAGTCCCCAACCAAGTTATGGTTTAATGGAGGCTTTACTGAGTTAAGACAGATGTTATTATCTTCACAGCTAGGCCAGAATCCCAGATAGTCTACCAGTAACACAGAAAGGGCCCTGCAACTTGCTGGGACTTGTAGTTATTGTAATAGACTTTAGTTCAGCCCCGCAGACTAGAGTAGACTTTGTCAGTGTCCTGACTTTAGTAGAGACAGCAGACATAGATGAGAGGACTTACTGACAATGTGGCTGGTGTGCTGGCTTTGTGGCCTCCAGGTGTACTAGACACAGGATCTGTGATGTCTGTGCTTTGCTGTCCTCAGCAGAAAGAGAAGAGCAAAAGAGGCAGAATTGTAATGCCCCCCCTTATATAAGGGGGGCTGGACTAAAGCCCATTGGTCAAGCTGCAGGTCATAGGTTAAGCTGGTGCTCTCTGGGTAACATCATGTGACAACAGAACATGTAACATTTCCTTTAGGTGACATTACTGGAGTCCTCCAAAGTTCTTTTATACTGACTATACATAGGTATACTGACTATACATACAGTATAACAAATAACACTATAATAATAGCAGGGGAGATGTAACACTCACGTTTCAGAAGACAGGAACTCCGGTGGATGTGGATCCGCTGGACCTGTGTGGCAAATGACTCGGAACGTACCTGGGAGCAGAGTCTAAGGTGCCGCTGGTTTTCACCAGAGCCCGCCACAAAGCAGGATGTACTTGCTGCGGCAGGCGGCCCGCAGGTCTCTACCTCTGGCACAGCTCGACCACACAGGCGGCTAAGGAGATGTGAGGCACAGGAGGGATAAGGCAGCTCGTAGTCAGGATAGCGGAAGGTCAAGGCAGGCAGCAAAGTAGCGTAGTCAGGACGTAGCAGGAGGTCAGTAGGCAGGTGGCAGAGGAGCAAGGTCAAGTCACAGAGTAAAGGATCAGATACATGGTAAGGCAACTCTCAGGAATGCTTTCTCTCAGGCACAAGGCAACAAAGATCCAGCAGGAAAGTGAGGAGTATGGAGGAATTTATGAATGAGCCACAGGTGAATTACACTAATGAGCGCACTGGCCCTTTAAATCTTAAAGCTCCGTCACGTGCCCTAGGGGACGGGGACACGCGTACCGGAGCAGAGAGGTAGAGGCTGGGACAGGAGAAGTACCAGGTGAGTGACGGAAGGGGCTCGCATGCGGGCACGTCCCGTGATGCGAGTCCCAGCCCCGCCGGCAGCAGCAGGTAACAGGACCATGCGCTCATAACTAGTGTTGAGCGGCATAGGCCATATTCGAATTCGCGAATATTCGCGAATATATGGACGAATATTCGTCATATATTCGCGAATATTCGCATATTCGTTATATTCTCATTTTAATTTCGCATATGCGAAAATACGCGTATGCGAAAATTAACATATGTGAAAATTCGTATATGCGAAAATCCGCATAGGCTAATTTTCGCATATGCGAATTTTCGCGTTCCAGTCTCACACAGTAGTATTAGAGCCTTCTTTATACCACACAAGCTGGAAGCAGAGAGGGATGATCACTGTGATGTGTACTGTGAAGAAAAAAAAAAAAAAAAAAACGAATATTCATAATTACGAATATATAGCGCTATATTCGCGAAATTCGCGAATTCGCGAATATGCGATATTCGCGAATAATATTCGAATTGCGAATATTCGCGAGCAACACTACTCATAACCAGCGTGTGTGGCCGGAGCGCATAACGTAACAGGAGACACTGCAGGAGAGCCCCCAGGTTGATTGAAGCAGACAGGCTCCCTGTCGTCAGATGACTAGTGAGGTCAGATCTTGTCGCATTGCAACCTGGGAAAAATATGAGACAACAGTCATTTTGCATGCTGGTAAAAATAAATGTTGGAGTGAAAATCACAGAAGAATTGTGAGAAAACCGTCACACACAGGTACAGACACTATATAATGAACTACACTAACTTTACAGCCCCTGTAGCATAGCCAAATAAAAAAAAATCCTGGAATACCCCTTTAACCTCCCAGTCACTTTATTCAGCATTTTATCAAAGAGGGGCAGATAGCTTTTCGATGCCTCTTACATTTCAGCAAGCTGCTTAAACTTCATCAACCTTAGCAGAGGAGGCATGAATGATTTTTCAGCGCAATTCTGTGTATTTTTTCCACAAGAAATCATTTACTGCTTATACTACAGTATAATAACCAGCAGTTCACACCATTCTTAATACTCTTTGACAGAGTGCAATTTTGGGTTTACTACACTTTTTTTTTTTTTTTTTTTTTTTTGTGGTGCTGCACTGTTGTGTACTGCTGCTGTTGTGCAAAAATATATTTTTTCAGCGGACTGTAGTGTATTTTGCTGCCCTCATACGTGCATACCACATACCTACATCAAAGCAGTCTACTATATTGTAGCTGTAAATCTGTAACAAGTCTAAATACTGACACCAAGAAGAAGACCATATAACAATAATGTTATCAGAAATAGAATCAAATTTTATTGAGATATCACAAATGTTAAAAACACTTAAAAGACATATACCATGTAAAAGCAGGTATTGTAGAAAAATTGGACTAATCTTGGCGCTGGAACTCTGGATTAAAGGAAGATCAGGAACACATCTGCATTCCTTTAAAAGGCTTTATTGTGGAAACATAAGCTATGCGTTTCTGGTCCGGCTATCACATCCCTCATGCACATAATCACACATCACATTCACACTTATTTGCACTTTATATCCATTGTGTATATCTTTGAATATAATATAATTAATCATGTTTTTTGTATTTTTATTTTTTTTGCCCATTTCTTAGTGGTGGTAAGTGTTCACTACTTGTATGTGTGATAATTATCTTCTCACCCTTGTGTTTTTTCACTTACACTTTCCCACACAGTGGCGTCTATGTTCGTCCGTGTGTTGTGGTTTCTATGTATATTGCTACTTCCCATGCGTTAGCATTATTGTTCCTATGACTCCCGTTCGGTGTAATTTCCCTCTATGAGGCGGCGATGAGCCCATCAGCTCGCTCTCACTACAGGACCTCCATCCGGCTGCAGCAGGATGTTGGAGATCCGGGACCTCCACTTCCGGTCCCATGACCCTCCCTTTCCGGTTTGTGAATGTGCGCGTGAACGCCCGATATTACAGCACGTTTGCACGCCGTCATGGGAAGTAGAAACACCAGCCCGTAATACAATTGGCCCTCCTGATCTCGCCCCACACCACACATGCAGGTAATCTGCATTGCGCTGTCTGTGATTGGATACTACTCACCATATATACTGCTCCATACACCTTGGTAGACACGCCCCCTGACGAAGCCATCTGTGCGAAAACGCATTTGGGGTAGGAGGTGAGAGGTGCTTCAGGAGTGCACTGGTCATATACCATATATACTCGAGTATAAGCCGACTCGAATATAAGCCGAGGCCCTTAATTTTACCCCAAAAACACAGGAAAAGTTATTGACTCGACTATAAGCCTAGGGTGGGAAATACATCATCCCCCCATGTAATCATCCAGACCCCCGTCATCATCCCCCCCCCCCTTCATCATCACCGCCTGTCAATCCCTTCATCAGTGGTCTTCAACCTGCGGACCTCCAGATGTTGCAAAACTACAACTCCCAGCATGCCCGGACAGCCATAGGCTGTCCAGGCATGCTGGGAGTTGTAGTTTTGAAACCTCTGGAGGTCCGCAGGTTGAAGACCACTGCGGCCTTTGTCTTCATCCCCCCTTCATCATCACCACCTGTCAATCCCTTCATCAGTGGTCTTTAGCCTGCGGACCTCCAGATGTTGCAAAACTACAACTCCCAGCATGCCCGGACAGCCATCTGCTGTCCAGGCATGCTGGGAGTTGTAGTTTTGAAACCTCTGGCGGTCCGCAGGTTGAAGACCACTGCAGCCTTTGTCATCATCCAGCCCCCCCCCCCCCCCCTTTTGTTTTGTACTCAACTCCCCTCGGCGGGAAGTTAGGGTGAGCTGGTCCGGGCCATCTATGCTGCAGGAACCGTCCAGTGGGGGGGGGATTAGTCATTGCGGGCTGTCCATTTTCACCAGGGGGGGGGCTTCTTCTCCGCGCTTCTGGTCCGGCCCAGGACTAGTGATGTTGCCTTGATGACGATGCACAGGGACGTTCATGCGCACCGTCCCTGTGCGTCGGGGGGGCGTTTTCTGCACGTGCTGAAAAACTCGGCTTATACTCGAGTATATAGAGAATTGTATACTGTTTGCATGAGCCTTGAGCATGTTATTTACTGTGTGTGTTCCAGCATCCTATTACTTTCGTTAGTACTGCTAAGATAGTCTTTTTGCTGTTAGAGATAGCAGTCTCTTAATTAGATATGTCTTTTAATTTATATTCAGCATGATATTCACTTCTTGCGATTATCTAATCCAGCCCTTAACATAGAGCATGGTTTATGCCTTCCTAGGCATCCTTTGTGTTTTACTAAGTCCCCATCAATCAGGACTTTTTACGGTGCCCTCATCCTTCTCTCTTCTACCTGAGTTTTTGTGGTACCTTTACATGATAAATGTCTTTTAAGTGTTTTTAACATTTGTGATATCTCAATAAAATTTGATTCTATTTCTGATAACAGTATTATTATATGGTCTTCTTCTTGGTGTTAGTATTTCATACTGAGCATATGATGTTGGTTATTTTATAGCCACATTTTCTTCTTTGGTAACAGCAAGTCTAGATACTGGGAAAGTCCAGTAATCACCGGCTGGTGTTTTACGAAAATACGTTTTCCAAGTGTAATGTAGCAAATTTTTCTGCCCTCATACGTGCACACCACATACCTACATCTAAGTAGTGCACTGTTTTGTACCTGTTAATCTGTAACAAGTCTACATACAGTGAAAGGCCAGGGCTGGTGTTTTACAAAAATACAGACTTTTTCGGCACATTTTAGTGCCTTTTTCTGCACTCATAAGTGCATACCGCATACGTACATCTAAGTAGTGTAGTATTTTGTACCTGTTAATTTTTCAAGTTCCTACATACTGTGAAAGTCCAGCCAAAAGTACTCATCGGCTGGTGTTGTACTCAGATACTTTTTTAAGTGTACTGTAGAGCATTTTTCTGGCCTCATCGGTGCATACCACATACCTACATCTAAGTAGTGTACTATTTTGTACCTGTTAATCTGTCAAGGGCCTACATACTGTGAAAGGACAGACAAAAGTAATCACTGGCTGGTGTTTTAAAGAAAATGCAGAGTTTTTAGGCGCATTGTAGTGCATTTTTCTGCCCTCATAAGTGCATAATGCATACGTACATCTAAGTAGTGTACTATTTTGTACCTGTTAGTCTGTCAAGGGCCTACATACTGTGAAAGGACAGCCAAAAGTAATCACCGGCTGTTGTTTTAAAAAAAACTACAGATTTTTTGGCTCATTGTAGTGCATTTTTCTGCCCTCATAAGTGCATACCGCATACGTACATCTAAGTAGTGTAGTATTTAGTACCTGTTAAACTGTCAAGGTCCTACATACTGTGAAAGTCCAGCCAAAAGTACTCATCGGCTGGTGTTGTACTCAGATACTTTTTTAAGTGTACTGTAGAGCATTTTTCTGCCCTCATCAGTGCATACCACATACCTACATCTAAGTAGTGTACTATTTTCTTCCTGTTAATCTGTCAGGGGCCTACATACTGTGAAAGGCCAGCCAAAAGTGCACACCTGCTGCTGTTCTAGACAAATACTGTTTTAAGCGTAGTGAAGCGTATTGTACTGCCCTCATATATGCAAGTATGTCAGGCAGAGAAGGGCCAGGATATGCACAGAGGAGTGGCAGAGGCCTAAATCCTTCAGGCAGAGGTTGCAGCAGACTAGGGGCGAGTGGCAGCAGGAGTCTCAGCAAGAGGCCTGAGCTCCCGTTATCAGCTAGCAGTCGTGTCTCGACCAGCAACCCATCTGCCCTCGTCGATTGGTTAACACGGTCATCCACTTCATCACAAGTGACATCTGACACCCCAGTCAACATTTGCTGGGTTCGTCAGACACAACCCTCAGTTGGCATGGCCCGGGAGCAGTATCTGTCCTCCTATTGCCTCTGTCTTATGCTGTTCCCTCTCCTACAGAAGTATCTTATGCTGTGGGTTCAGATCCACTATTCACTGATGAGGAGAGTGACGTGAGAGGCGGTGTTGCCAGGGTTCAGGGTCCTGAAGCAGACACTGTTGAGGAACCTGAAGAGGACATCAGTGATGCGCAGACACAACTCGATGATGATGAAGCCGATTGCAAATGGGAGCCAGGTGCAGAAGGGGCTTCATCATCATCAGGAGAAGAGAGTAGCAGGTTACCCTTGAGGCAGCAGCTGAGCAAGCAAGGCTGTAGCATGGTTGGCAGTCAGCGTGGTGGCAGAAGTGGAAAATCTGGAGCCAAACGTGTCTGGGGGAGACCACCTGCTTCGTGGCAACCTATAGTGTTGAGCGGCATAGGCCATATTCGAATTCGCGAATATTCGCGAATATATGGACGAATATTCGCCATATTCACGAATATTCGCATATTCGTAATATTCTCGTTTTATTTTCGCATACGCGAATATTCGCGTGTGCGAAAATTTGCATATACGAAAATTTGCATATACTAAAATTAGTATAAATGAAAATTCGCATATGCGAAAATTAGCATACCAGTCTCACACAGTAGTATTAGAGCCTTCTTACACCACATAAGCTGGAAGCAGAGAGGGATGATCACTGTGATGTGTACTGTGAAAAAAAAAAAAAAACGAATATTCGTAATTACGAATATAAAGCGCTATATTCGCGAATTCGCGAATATGCAATATTCGCGAATAAAATTCGAATTGCGAATATTCGCGAGCAACACTAGCAGCCTACCTTCCCAAGAGGTAGTGGAACAGGGGTTCCTGTAGACGGCGGCAGTAGCAGTCAATTAGCGCGGACTGTTGGTGGGAAAATCAGCTACTCGGCGGTGTGGCAGTTTTTCATCAAGCATCCGGAGGAGGTTCACCTAGCCACACACAAGATATGTCGGGAGAAGGTGAAGTGTGGCCAGGGTCCCTATGTTGCCACCACGACCCTGCTTCAACACATGCTTCGCCACCATAAAGCAGCCTGGGAGAACTGTGGCTCCGATGTAGTGGTCCAGCCTGCTGCATTACACAGTGGCACGCCGCTCCCTCTTTCAGCCAGCCAAGCCTCCACCACCTCAGCCGAAGGGAGCTGTGTGTCATACCCTCCTTCTCTCGCTCCAGATGCTATTGCTTCTCCCACTTTTACTCAGCGATTCCGCCAACGATCCATCCGCAAAGCCATGTCCAAGAGAAAACAGTATGCGCCCAGTCATCCAACAGCGCAGAAGCTGAATGTGCTCCTGTCTAAGTTGCTGGTGCTGCAATCCCTCCCTTTTCAAGTTGTGGACTCTGCACCTTTCAGAGAACTGATGGCTTGTGCCGAGCCGAGGTGGAGAGTGCCAAGCCATCATTTGTTTGTGAAGAAGGCAGTACCAGCCCTGCACAATTTTGTGGAAGAGAAGGTGGGCCAGTCTTTGAGCCTGTCGGTGTGTACCAAAGTGCATGGCAGCTGTAACTACAGTCAGGGACAATACATTTCCTTTACGGCTCACTGGGTGAATGTGGTTCCTGCACAGCCACAACCCCAACTTGGACAGGTCACGCCGCTTCCTCTTCCACACTGTCAGCCCGTTGGTCCTGTGACAGTGTGCGACTCCGCCTCCTCATCCTCCACCGTATCCTCAGCCACCACTGCCCGGACAATTCTCAGTGGCCCTTCAGCATACCATGTGTGCAGGGCACGGCATTGTCATGCTGTTCTACACATGGTTTGCCTTGGCGAAAAGACTCACACCGGGGAGGAACTGCTAAAAGTCATTCGTAAAGAAATCAGAGCGTGGCTTACTCCACGAAATCTGGAAATGGGAACCATGGTGACCGACAACGGGAAGAACATCTTGGCCTCGCTGCGACAAGGAATGGTGAAACATGCGCCCTGCATGGCACATGTGTTAAATCTGTTTGTCAAGCAGTTCCTGAAGTGTTCCCCCCATTTGCAAGACATCCTAAGAATGAGAAGGAAATTCTGCATGCAGTTCAGCCACTCGCACACCACAAAGCACACCCTCCTTGAGCTGCAGCGTTAGAATGGTATCCCCCAACATAGTCTGATTTGTGATGTTGCCACACGTTGGAATTTCACCCTCCATATGTTGGACCGACTGTACGAACAGAGAAAAGCCATCACCGATTTCTTGATGATCCAAGCGGATAGGGGTACTCTCCTGTGTAACTTCAATGTGAACCAATGGCAGCTCATACATGACAGCTGCCATTTGCTGAGGCCCTTTGAGGAAGCCACATTATACGTAAGTCGCCAGGATTGCGGGATGAACAACGTCATTCCACTGCTTCATATCCTACAAGTTTTGGAAATGATGGCTGGTCAGGGAAATGGAGACGTTGCGCCTACATCTCACGGCCACATGAGCCCTGTGGGGGCTGAACTGGATGAGGAGGAGGAGGGGCACAGTGGAGAACCGTTTAGGTTTGATGAGATGGGCGGTGTTTCTAGTCATCTGACAAGAGAGGAGGAGCATGATCAACTAGAGGAGATAGAGGGTTATGAGGAAGGCGAGACAGAGGACCCAGAAACACTGTGGCAGTATGCAGTGGAGATGGAGGCAGGGAGTCCCTTCGAGTCACTTGCACAAATGGCACAATGCATGCTCACTTGCTTGCGTACTGACAGCCGAATTGTCACCATTCGTCAGCGGGATGATTTCTGGCTCTCCACCTAATTGGACCCTCTCTACCGGCACAAAATGGGGGTCTTTTTTTACACCCACTGAGAGGGAGGACAAACTGACCTACTACAGAGAGATCCTACGTAGTCAGTTGGCTGACGCCTATCGGCGCCATCGTCCATCCTCTAGCAGGTCTTGTTCGGGGTGCCCTTTGCCCTCACCTTCCACTGCCATGGCTTCTGGGGAGGGGTGGGGTGGCAGGAGCAGTCCCAGCTCCATCAGCAGCAGCTTGAGTCTACAGTCGCTGATTAGTACCTTTCTTCACCCGCATATTGAAGCAACTCATCAGCAGCAGGTACACATGAAGCAGGACCTGAACCAGCAGGTGGTGGCATACCTTGACATGGCCATGCCAACAAACATTTAAAATCCGCTTGACTTCTGAGCAGCCAAACTTGATTTATGGCCGTACCTAACAGAGTTTGGCCTGGAAAAGCTGTCCTGCCCGGCCAGTAGGGTCTCATCAGAGCGGGTGTTTAGAGCGGCGGGGGCCATACTCACCCCAAGGAGAACTCGTCTGTCCATGAAAAATGGGGAGAGACTGACCTTTGTGAAGATGAATCAGGAATGGATCAAATAGGATTTCCACCCACCAATGCCAGATGCATCAGAGTAGATTGACCATGGTGCTACACCAACACTTCAGTTCCTGTGTTTTGGGAACTTCTTGGCTTACTGATGCTGCTGGGCCTCTCCCTAAAAATGTTTGATGTTAGCACTAGCTAACATACATCTTGTATACAGATTTCGACATTAACATTTTAATGTTAGGGGTTGTGAAGCCCTCTTGTAAACTCATGCTGATGCCTTCTCCAGGCTGTGTGTTTCAGCAACTATATGGTTTAGTGATGCTTCTGGGCTTGGGCCTTAAATTCTTTGATGATAGCACGAGGTAACATACCTCTTCAATAGAGATTTCAACATTTATCTTTCAATCTTAGGGGTTATGAAACCCTCTTGAGTACTGCTGCTGCTGCCTGCTCCTGTTTGTTTCAGGAACTACTTGGCTTACTGATGCTGCTGGGCTCGGGCCTTAAATTGTGGGATGGTAGCACTAGCTAACTTGCATCTTCAATAGAGATTTCAACATTCTCCTTTTAATGTTAGGGGTTGTGAACCCTTCTTGTGTACTCATTTTGCTGCCTGCTTCTGTCTGTGTCATTAAACAACTACACTGTTTAGTGATAGTGCTGGGCCATGGACCAGGATATTATATCTGTTTATGGTAGCACTAGGTACCATACATCTTCAATGGAAATTTCAAAATTCATCTTTTATTCTTAGAGATTGTGAGGCCCTATTGTCTCCTCATCTGCTGCCACTTCCAGGCTGTGCCATTCAGCCACTGTATGGTCTCTTTTCATGCTTCAGCCAACTCCAGGCTGTGCCATTCTGCCACTATATGGTCTCCTCCTACTGATGCCACCTCCAGGTTCTTTCATTGTGCTTCCATGTGACTCCTTGTTAGATTTGGCCCTTTTTACCCACACACCGGGGCCCGAAACACTAAAACTTGGGAGTTAAAAGTTCAATTTCAAAATCCTTAATTTAAATTTCAAAATCTTTAATTTAAATTTCAAAATCATACATTTCAATGGTCCCCTCATGCTTCTGTCAATTCCAGGCTGTGTGATTAAGCCAATATATGGCTTACTGATGGCTGCTGGGCCTGGGTCTGGGAATAAAAACTTTTGTTATGGTAGCACTAGCTACCCAAAATCTTTGGTTTAAATTTCAGAATTCATCTTATAGTCTTAGGGACTGTGAAGGCCTAGTGTCTACTCCTGGTTGCTGCTAACTCCTGACTGTGCCATTCAGCCACTATATGGTCTCCTCATGCTGCCAACACCTCCACGCTGTATCATTCAGCCACTATATGGTCTCCTCATGCTTCAGCCTCATCCAAGCTGTGTCATCCAGCCACTATATGGTCTCCTCATGCTCCCAACACCTCCACGCTGTGTCATTCAGCCCCTATATGGTCTCCTCATGCTGCCAACACCTTCATCCTGTGTCATTAAGCCCCTTTATGGTCTCCTCATGCTGCCAACAACTCTAAACTGTCATTCATTGATTATATGGTCTCCTCATGCTGCCAACACCGCCACACTGTGTCAAGCAGCCACTATATGTCTCCTCATGCTTCAGCCTCATCCAAGCTGTGTCATTCAGCCACTATATGGTCTCCTTATGCTGCCAACACCTTCACACTGTGTCATTCAGCCACTATATGGTCTCCTCATGCTTCAGCCTCATCCAAGCTGTGTCATCCAGCCACCATATGGTCTCCACATGCTGCCGCCACCTCCACGCTATGTCATTCAGCCACTATATGGTATCCTCATGCTGCCAACACCTCCATGCTGTGTCAATCAGCCACTATATGGTCTCCTCATGGTGCCAAAACCTTCACGCTGTGTCATTCAGCCACTCTATGGTCTCCTCATGCTGCCAACACCTCCATGCTGTGTCATTCAGCCGCTATATGGTCTCCTCATGCTGCCAACACCGCCATTCTGTGTGAAGCAGCCACTATATGGTCTACTCATGCTTCAGCCTCATTCAAGCTGTTTCATTCAGCCACTATATGGTCTCCTCATGCTGCCAAAACCTCCACACTGTGTCATTCAGCCACTATAACGTCTCCTCATGCTTCAGCCTCATCCAAGCTGTGTCATTCAGCCACTATATGGTCTCCTCATGCTGCCAACTGTCACGATGCCGGCTGGCAGGAGGTGGATCCTCTGTGCCAGAGAGGGATTGGCGTGGACCGTGCTAGTGGACCGGTTCTAAGTCACTACTGGTATTCACCAGAGCCCGCCGCAAAGCGGGATGGTCTTGCTGCGGCGGTAGTAACCAGGTCGTATCCACTAGCAACGGCTCAACCTCTCTGACTGCTGAAGATAGGCGCGGTACAAGGGAGTAGACAAAAGCAAGGTCGGACGTAGCAGAAGGTCGGGGCAGGCAGCAAGGATCGTAGTCAGGGGCAACGGCAGGAGGTCTGGAACACAGGCTAGGAACACACAAGGGAACGCTTTCACTAGGCACGATGGCAACAAGATCCGGCGAGGGAGTGCAGGGGAAGTGAGGTATACATAGGGAGTGCACAGGTGAACACACTAATTAGAACCACTGCACCAATCAGTGGCGCAGTGGCCCTTTAAATCGCAGAGACCCGGCGCGCGCGCACCCTAGGGAGCGGGGCCGCGCGCGCCGGGACAGGACCGACGGAGAGCGAGTCAGGTACGGGAGCCGGGGTGCGCATCGCGAGCGGGCGCCACCCGCATCGCGAATCGCATCCTGGCTGGAGGCGATATCGCAGCGCACCCGGTCAGTGGATCTGACCGAGGCTGCAGTAGCGAGGGTGTAGCGAGCGCTCCGGGGAGGAGCGGGGACCCGGAGCGCTCGGCGTAACAGTACCCCCCCCCCCCCTTGGGTCTCCCCCTCTTCTTAGAGCCTGAGAACCTGAGGACCAGACTTTTGTCTAGGATATTGTCCTCAGGTTCCCAGGATCTCTCTTCGGGACCACAGCCCTCCCAATTGACCAAAAAAAAGGTTTTCCCTCTGACCTTCTTGGAGGCCAGTATCTCCTTTACTGAGAAGATGTCCGAAGAGCCGGAAACAGGAGTGGGAGAAACAAGTTTGGGAGAGAAACGGTTGATGATGAGTGGTTTAAGAAGAGAGACATGAAAGGCATTAGGAATACGAAGAGAAGGAGGAAGAAGAAGTTTGTAAGAGACAGGATTAATCTGGGACAAAATTTTGAAAGGACCAAGATAGCGTGGTCCCAATTTGTAACTGGGGACACGGAAGCGGACATATTTAGCGGAGAGCCATACCTTGTCTCCAGGAGAAAAAATGGGGGGAGCTCTTCTTTTCTTATCGGCAAATTTTTTCATGCGAGATGAAGCCTGTAAGAGAGAATTTTGGGTCTCTTTCCATATGGTGGAAAGATCACGAGTTATTTCATCCACAGCGGGCAAACCAGAGGGCAAGGGAGTAGGGAGGGGGGGAAGAGGGTGACGGCCGTACACCACGAAAAATGGGGATTTGGAAGAGGATTCAGAGACTCTGAAGTTGTACGAGAATTCGGCCCATGGTAGAAGATCTGCCCAGTCATCCTGGCGGGAGGAAACAAAATGCCGTAAATAGTCACCCAGGACCTGGTTAATTCTTTCTACTTGCCCATTGGATTGAGGATGATAAGCAGAAGAGAAGTTTAATTTAATCTTGAGTTGTTTACAGAGAGCCCTCCAGAATTTTGACACGAATTGGACGCCTCTATCCGAGACGATCTGCGTGGGCAAACCGTGAAGACGAAAAATGTGTACAAAAAATTGTTTTGCCAACTGAGGCGCTGAAGGAAGACCAGGAAGAGGAATAAAATGTGCCATCTTGGAAAATCGATCAACGACCACCCAAACAACGGTGTTACCACGGGATGGGGGTAAGTCTGTAATAAAGTCCATACCAATCAGAGACCAAGGCTGTTCGGGGACAGGCAGAGGATGAAGTAGACCGGCAGGTTTCTGGCGAGGAGTCTTATCCCGGGCACAGACAGTACAGGCCCGCACAAAATCAACAACATCCATCTCCAGAGTCGGCCACCAATAGAAACGAGAGATGAGTTGCAAGGATTTTTTTATGCCCGCATGGCCTGCGAGGTGGGAGGAGTGACCCCATTTGAGGATTCCGAGGCGTTGGCGTGGAGAAACGAAGGTCTTCCCTGGAGGAGTTTGCCTGATGGAGGCTGGAGAAGTGGAGATCAGGCAGTCAGGAGGAATGATGTGTTGCGGAGAGAGCTCTACTTCCGAGGCATCCGAGGAACGAGAGAGAGCATCGGCCCTAATGTTCTTGTCGGCAGGGCGAAAGTGAATTTCAAAATTAAAACGGGCAAAGAACAGAGACCACCTGGCCTGGCGAGGATTCAGCCGTTGGGCAGACTGGAGATAGGAGAGATTCTTGTGATCGGTGTAAATGATAACTGGAAATTTTGATCCCTCCAGCAGATGCCTCCATTCCTCAAGTGCTAATTTAATGGCCAGTAGCTCTCGATCCCCGATGGAGTAGTTCCTCTCCGCCGGAGAGAAGGTCCTAGAAAAGAAACCACAAGTAACAGCATGCCCGGAAGAGTTTTTTTTGTAGAAGGACCGCTCCAGCTCCCACTGAGGAGGCATCAACCTCCAATAGGAAGGGTTTAGATGGGTCAGGTCTGGAGAGGACGGGAGCAGAAGAAAAGGCAGACTTGAGCCGTTTAAAAGCGTCTTCCGCTTGAGGAGACCAGGACTTAGGATTGGCATTCTTCTTGGTTAAAGCCACGATAGGAGCCACAATGGTGGAAAAATGCGGAATAAATTGTCTGTAATAATTGGCGAACCCCAAAAAACGTTGGATAGCACGGAGTCCGGAGGGGCGTGGCCAATCTAAGACGGCAGAGAGTTTATCTGGGTCCATTTGTAGTCCCTGGCCAGAGACCAAGTGTCCTAGGAAAGGAAGAGATTGACATTCAAATAGACATTTCTCCATCTTGGCATAAAGTTGATTGTCTCGAAGTCTCTGAAGAACCATGCGGACATGCTGGCGGTGTTCTTCTAAGTTGGCAGAAAAAATCAGAATATCGTCCAGATACACAACAACACAGGAATATAAGAGGTCACGAAAAATTTCATTAACAAAGTCTTGGAAGACGGCAGGGGCGTTGCACAGGCCAAAGGGCATGACCAAATACTCAAAGTGTCCATCTCTAGTGTTAAATGCAGTTTTCCATTCGTCCCCCTCCCTGATGCGGATGAGATTATAAGCACCTCTTAAGTCCAGTTTGGTAAAGATGTGGGCACCTTGGAGGCGATCAAAGAGTTCAGAGATAAGAGGTAGGGGGTAGCGGTTCTTTACCGTGATTTTATTAAGTCCGCGGTAGTCAATACAAGGACGTAGGGAGCCATCTTTCTTGGACACAAAGAAAAATCCAGCTCCGGCAGGAGAGGAGGATTTGCGGATAAACCCCTTTTTTAAATTTTCCTGGATGTATTCAGACATAGCAAGAGTCTCAGGGGCGGACAGAGGATAAATTCTGCCCCGGGGTGGAGTAGTGCCCGGGAGGAGGTCAATAGGACAGTCATAAGGCCTGTGAGGAGGTAAAGTCTCAGCTTGTTTTTTGCAAAATACGTCAGCATAGTCCATATAGGCCTTAGGGAGACCGGTTATAGGAGGAACCACAGGGTCACGGCAGGGAGTACTGGGAACCGGTTTAAGGCAGTCATTGAAACAAGAGGTACCCTAGCTCTTGATTTCCCCTGTGGACCAATCAAGGGTTGGGGAATGGCGTTGAAGCCACGGTAGTCCAAGGAGAATTTCGGAAGTGCAATTGGGGAGGACCAAAAACTCAATTTTTTCATGATGAGGTCCGATGCACATTAGGAGGGGCTCCGTGCGATAACGTATGGTACAGTCCAATCTTTCATTATTAACACAATTGATGTAGAGGGGTCTGGCGAGACTGGTCACCGGGATGTTGAACCTGTTGGTGAGAGAGGCCAAAATAAAATTTCCTGCAGATCCGGAATCCAAGAAGGCCATAGTAGAGAAGGAGAAGGTAGAGGCAGATATCCGCACAGGCACAGTAAAACGTGGAGAAGCAGAGTTGACATCAAGGACTGTCTCCCCTTTGTGCGGAGTCTGCGTACGTCTTTCCAGGCGAGGAGGACGGATAGGACAATCCTTCAGGAAGTGTTCGGTACCGGCACAGTACAGGCAAAGATTCTCCATGCGGCGTCGTGTCCTCTCTTGAGGTGTCAAGCGAGACCGGTCAACTTGCATAGCCTCCACGGCGGAAGGCACAGGAACGGATTGCAGAGGATCAGAGGAGAGAGGAGCCGGGGAGAAAAAACGCCTAGTGCGAACAAAGTCCATATCCTGGCGGAGCTCCTGACGCCTTTCGGAAAAACGCATGTCAATGCGAGTGGCTAGATGAATGAGATCATGCAGGTTAGCAGGAATTTCTTGTGGGGCCAGAACATTTTTAATGTTGCTGGATAGGCCTTTTTTAAAGGTCGCGCAGAGGGCCTCATTATTCCAGGATAGTTCAGAAGCAAGAGTACGGAATTGTATGGCGTACTCGCCAACGGAAGAATTACCCTGGACCAGGTTCAGCAGGGCAGTCTCAGCAGAAGAGGCTCGGGCAGGTTCCTCAAAGACACTTCGGATTTCCGAGAAGAAGGAGTGTACAGAGGCAGTGACGGGGTCATTGCGGTCCCAGAGCGGTGTGGCCCATGACAGAGTTTTCCCAGAGAGCAGGCTGACTACGAAAGCCACCTTAGACCTTTCAGTAGGAAACTGGTCCGACATCATCTCCAAGTGCAGGGAACATTGTGAAAGAAAGCCACGGCAAAACTTAGAGTCCCCATCAAATTTATCCGGCAAGGATAGTCGTAGGCCGGAAGCGGCCACTCGCTGCGGAGGAGGTGCAGGAGCTGGCGGAGGAGATGATTGCTGAAGCTGTGGTAGTAGCTGCTGTAGCATCACGGTCAGTTTTGGATCAAAACAAATGTTTTCGAAAAATTTGGCGAATCGGCTGAATCGAATTTTTCAAAAGTTTGCTAATCTCTAATTATAGTAATCACTAGGTTCATTATGCAACTTCTGGTACAGGCAAACTGCGCCAATGAAGGCAGGGATAGTTTATCTTGTGTTATTCCATATGCGTAAAGAAGCAAGTTGTTTTTTCCCTGACTTCATTGGTGCAAAGCACCTGTGCCGGAATCTGAGAATGTGAGCTCACCAACATAATATTAATGGGTTAAATGGATCGGTCATGTAGGATTTTAACTGCCTGATCCTTTTGTTCTTAGGGAAATAATAAGGGCAGAATGAGGGCAGAATAATGGGAAAAAAAACATAAAGGTTAGTGTGAAAAAAAACTCTAAAACAGATTATAAACAAAAATGTATTTTGTACAGTACACTTTAATGGTGGGAAGTTGTTTTCAGCTAGCTAGTAAATATAGGGTTAAATGGTGACCTTGAGCCTGCTCCATTTGTCCTAATACAGAGCAAGGCTAGAAAAACTTCAGAAAGAGACAAAATAACATCTCATGTGTGTGCTGTGTATATATATATATATATATATATATATATATATTTCTTATATAACAGTTTCTCACAGATAGGAGCAAATGTACTTCTAATCTACCATCCATACATTATGTTCATGCCAATGAAGGAAACACGTTGTTGTATGTATAGAATTATGTCTTATAAACGTATCCTTCAGGTGAACAGCCAATGAACAGTATGTTCAAGGGGAAAAGTACTTTTTATTATACATTTTCTTTTGAGTATATAATAGATCACAGTCAGAGTACAGCGCGCATATGTGGAAAACAGGGAGTTCATTTACGATCTCGTCACACACAATGACAGAAGGCTATAAGAACAGTAATGTGTAGGATGTGCGGGGGAGAAAATGCATGTTAACTAGAGAGGAGAGAGGTGAACAACACATATTGGAGAATAGGAAGGAAAGAAAAACACATTCATTGCAATTGCTGAGCACATCTGTAGCATGCTGTTTTATGACCTATGCCGATTGTGCCTAAAATATTGATAACATGTACTATGAGGCATATAGAGAAATTACAACAGGGCATCCAGACTATGTCTAGGTTGTTCATGTAGCTAAATTTGTATGAACTATTATGGATTATAAGGAACATTTACTAAGATGTGGCAAGCTGTGGCAGTGTCATACATGCTGAGAAGTCACAAAATTTGCACAAAAATTACAAAAACAATGGCCCCGATGTACCACTGTAAACCCAGCCTGTTTTGTTACGTTGTGTGCCAGAATTTCTGTGGGAGCTTGTGAGAACTTGCACCAAAAAATAAAAAAAAATACTAACTCTCCATTTTACTGGGAAAACCAGAAAAAGGGGGCGTGGTCACCAAAAAGAGGGCATGTCCCTGATATTTTCAAAACATCCCAACATATTTACTAAGGTTTCCACAGAAAATGTGGTGGAATTGAGCTGAGGAAAACCCCACAACTCAGAACATGTGTAAAAAAAAAAAAAAAGCAAAGCGTAGGGAAAAGTGCAAAATGTAAGGAAACTTTATGGAAAAATATCTGTGGCAAAAAAAAAACACAAAGAAAACTACACTGCAATGGCCCTGATTTATTTTTAAGTGGCATTTTTGTATCATAACCTGTAATGGCAGATGATAGCAAGGGGTAAAAAGGAACCCGCCACCAGTACTATGCTGCTCAAATTGTGGGCAGCATAAAACAGAGTGAGTCAACATGATTGATCCCGACACACTATGATGTATTCTCAAATTCCTAAAGTAAAATCAAATGTAAAAAAATGCAGCGGGGCTCGGATAACTAGTCATTGTGATGAGTCCTGGCGGCTGCTCTCCACTCTGCATGCGCTAAGTGACACAACTCTTCCTATAGACAGATAGGGAAAGACGCATCACTCAGGGCCAGTATGGCATGGAGCAGCCACCGGGACCACCCCCTGTGACTACTTAATGGGGCCTGTTGGATTTTTAAAGTATGATTTCTCTCAAATGCTCATGAGTAACCTCCCTGCTCCTGAATAAGTGAGAGTACAAGTGCTACAGACGCTGCCCTATTACTGTGTCTGCCACATCAAAATGTAATAATTAAGCATAGAAGAGTGCATGCAGCATCCAAGTATAGCCAATGGATAATGTATCAGTTAGCATATCCTGGTGGTGCTGACACACTATACAGGTACAAGAAACTTCATATAAAAGGAAAAAGAAGAGTAGCACTCACCTGTAGATTTTCATTTCTTCAATTTGTTTATTGCAGCTTATACAATAAAACGGCAAACAAACCTAGCTGACACACTGAAAGAGGTGATCCAGGAGCATGATGGAGACAATAGCCCAGGTTATTATGACACTTACTCTGGCCTAGAAGCATCATAATGAGGTAAAATGGGCAGTTGCCTTCATCACGCACCTGCACAACCCAACCTGGCGTGTCAGCTAAGTTTGTTTGCTGTTTTCTATCTAAGCTGCAATAAACAAATGGGTGAGTTCCACATTTCTTTTTCTTTCTTACATGAAGTTTCAGTTTGAATGTACTTTATTGTCATAGCATTGCCTAAAGTATTTATAAGCAAGCCAGTTATAGACTCAGGGCATTTGGTGACTGCAGAATTATCTTGCCAATGTCACAACATCCATAAAACCATCTGCTACATTTAGGACAACATTTTATTCACACTTTTACTTCGTTACCACAACTATTGGTGCAGTCAGTGAGTCACCAGAACATTGCCACAATGGAAAAACAATGGGCAATTGTAATCTGTCAATGCTGGCTTACTATTGTTGATGTCATGATAGCCCATCATGTTTGGTATTCGCGGGGAAGGGAAGAGTGAGCCATAAGCTGACCTTGAACCTTTTCCCCTGCCTATTGTGTAATGGCCCTAAATGATGATTCTGCAACCTGGAGACAGTCCATACTCTAACTAAAGCACAGGGAGCTTACGGTCAAAACAATAAACAACAACTGTACGAGGTCGGGGACACACAAGTCAGTAAACTGGAATACTGAATAACTGCAGGATTGCAAAGGAGTAAACAGATATCAGGAAAACATGGCAGCAGGTATATAGGGTATATAAAACAGCTTAAGATTCAAAGCAAGATAAACAACAGATTTGATAATATAAACAAGACAGTAGAACTAGAAATATGTAATGGTGACACAAAAAACAGGAATGCAGGGAATGAACAAGGTAAATCTGAAGTAAGACACTATATACTGTAGATCAAGGATGCACAAGAACCAGTTCACACTAGACAAAATACAAAAACACACTAAGAACCACAGGTGCAAACATGGACAAATAAACTAAACAGATGAAAAATATAATCTCAATACTTTGTTGTATACCCTTTGTTGGAAATGACAGAGGTCAAACGTTTTCTGTAAGTCTTCACAAGGTTTTCACACACTGTTGTTGGTATTTTTGCCCATTCTTTCATGCAGATCTCCTCGAGAGCAGTGATGTTTTGGGGCTGTCGTTGAGCAACATGGACTTTCATCTCCCTCCAAAGGTTTTCTATGGGGTTGAGATCTGGAGACTGGCTAGGCCACTCCAGGACCTTGAAATGCTTCTTACGAAGCCATTCCTTTGTTGCCCAGGCGGTGTGTTTGGGATTATTGTCATGCTGAAAGACCCAGCCACGCTTCATCTTCAATGTCCTTGCTGATTGAAGGAGGTTTTCACTCAAAATCTCACAATACATGGCCCCATTCTTTCCTTTACATGGATCAGTCTTCCTGGTCCCTTAGCAGAAAAACAGCCCCAAACCATGATATTTCCACCCATGTATGGTGTTCTTTGGATGCAATTCAGCATTCTTTCTCTTCCAAACACGACGAGTTGAGTTTTTACCAAAAAGTTCCACTTTGGTTTTATCTGACCATATGACATTCTCCCAATACTCTTCTGGATCATCCAAATGCTCTCTAGCAAACTTCAGATGGGCCTGGACATGTACTGGCTTAAGCAGGTGGACATGTCTGCATGATTTGAGTCCCTGGCAGCGTAGTGTGTTACTGATGGTAGTCTTTGTTACTTTGGTTTCAGCTCTCTGCATGTCATTCACTAGGTTCCCCCGTGTGGTTCTGTGATTTTTGCTCTCCATTCTTGTTGATTTCGAAACACCAAGCTTCTTGCCTATTGCAGATTCAGTCTTCCCAGCCTGGTGCACGTCTACAATTTTGTTCCTGGTGTCCTTCGACGGCTCTTTGGACTTGGAGTTGGGAGTGTGACTGTTTGATGTTGTGGACAGGTGTCTTTTATACTGATAACAAGTTCAAACAGGTGCCATTAATACAGGTAACGAGTGGAGGACAGAGGAGACTCTTAAAGAAGAAGTTACAGGTCTGTGAGAGCCAGAAATCTTGCTTGTTTGGAGGTGAACAAATAGTTTTTTCCCACCATAATTTGCAAATAAATTCTTTAAAAATCAGACAATGTTATTATGTGATTTTTTTTCCTCATTATGTCTCTCATAGTTGAGGTATACCTATGATGAAAATTACAGGCCTCTCTCATCTTTTTAAGTGGGAGAACTTGCACAATTGGTGGTTGACTAAATACTTTTTAGCCCCACTAGACCTCAACTATGAGAGACATAATGAGAAAAAAAATCCATACAATCACATTGTCTGATTTTTAAAGAATTTATTTGCAAAATTTTTTTTTTTTATTTTATCATGTCTTTCATAGTTGAGGTAAACCTATGAAAATAACAGGCCTCTCTCATGTTTTTAAGTGGGAGAACTTGCACAATTGGTGGCTGACTAAATACTTTTTTGTCCCACTGTGTAGGCCCCTAGTAGGTTTCCCCATCGCCAAAATTAAAACAATTAAAACAAAAAATAACACCTTGGCTCCTAACTACCCCATCGCCAAAATTAAAACAATTAAAACAAAAAATAACGCCTTGGCTCCTAACTACCCCGTACTGCTCACCAGCAATCTTTTTGTTTTTTAAACTGTACATTTTTATTGAGGTTTTACAAAGATAAAAAGAAAACATAATCCAACCGCTGACAAGGGAGAAAGGATCCCCTATGTTAGTAAATAACAAATAGTCTTCCAAAGGTGAAACAAAACAGCAAAACAATTCTCAGTCATATAAATACAGCCGAAAACAATCAGGAGGAGCATGTCCAAGGGAAGTACAATCAGGGAGGGGGGGGAGACAAAAGAGCAGACCAACAACGGGGGGCTGTCTGTCCGTGAATCTATCCCACGAGTCCCATACAGATAAAAATAGTGGGATGTTGTTGTTCAAAGAGGCAGTGAGGGACTCAAGAGATCGGATCTCGCGTATCCTAGCTAGAAGCTCTTCCTCTGACAGGGATAGGGTCTGCTTCCAATGCTTGGCAATGAGGGTTTTAGCCCAAATTACAATATGCAAAAAGAGCTTGAACTGTTTTTTGGTCAAACCCTGAGCAGAAAGTGCGACCTTAGGATGTGTTTATTGTTAAAAGAGGCACTCATGCAAGTAATCCGTCACAGTATTCAACTGTATTCTGAAGACGCTAATACAGTTGAAAAGGGCCAAATGGGGCAGTTAAAAGCATGAAACCTTTTCGTTGTGTATGCCCCTGGTAATTAGAGCCTAACTGTTACAAAATGTTTACATTTCTAATAATAATAATTATTATTATAAAGATAATAATAATATTGCTAATCTTGAAGCTACATCTTAAAGCTTTGTTTTTGTAAAGTAAAATTTTTAAAAGTTTTTAAAAATGAAAAACAAAAAGACAATGAGACAGTGAAAACAGTATCACATTACTAATCCAAATGTACTCAACATACTAGGTAGTTACAACAAAATATTGACGGAAAAGGTAAAAGAAGAACATGAAAGTGTTTAGCAGACAGTTCCCTTCTGCCTAATCACAGCACCTGTGCATCGGACTGGGTGACACATTGCAATTTGCAATAATGAACACTTTTTCTTTTTGTCTATGGTCAGTTCAGTTATTTGACCTTAAGGTCAGCATATGGTTTAACAATATTGCGACAGTAATGACTCACCTGTTTTCTTCACTGACACAACAGACGATTGCCTATTGTATCAACATAATTGTATCTTGTAGAGAGACCTTGATAAAATGTAGGAAAAACACCTTTTTTTTTTTGCATTTTTGCTTTTCCCTCCTTGCTTTTTAACCTCTTCAGGACACAGGGCGTATGGATACGCCCTGCATTCCGAGTCCTTAAGGACCGAGGGCGTATCCATACGCCCGTGGGAAATCCGGTCCCCACCGCTAGCTGGTTGGGGACCGGAGCCGGATGCCTGTTGAAATCATTCAGCAGGTACCCTGGCACATCGCCCAGGGGGGTCCTGAGACCCCCCCATGTCGGAGATCGGAGAAAATCGCATGTCAATTCAGACATGCGATTTTCTCCAATTCTGGGCTGATCGGGTCTCTGGTGACCCGATCACCCGGAAAATAGGGCTGCTCGGAGTTGTCAGCAACAGCCCCGATCAGCCTAAAGGATAGGAGTGAGGTCGCAAAGCTGCGATCTACTCCTATCCCCTGCCATTACTCAGAACGGAGTTCTGACCAATGGCAGCGCAGGACAGGGGGTTGCCATGGCAACCCCCTGTTCTGCCCATCCCTGGATGTCGAGGGGCTCTGGGAAGAAGATGGAGGCCGTATCTGCAGGAGAAGATGCCTGGGGACCTGGGATCTTCGCTGGAGCCTGCAGGATCCTGATCAGGTAGGGAATCGACAGTGGGGGGGGGGGGGGGGGATTGAAAGTGAAAGTAAATCGATCTTTACTGTGGCAACCACTAGGGGGGGCCAAACTGCAACTCCCAGCATGCCCAGACAGCCAAAGGCTGTCTGGGCTTGCTGGGAGTTGTAGTTTTGCAACATCTGGAGGGTCACAGTTTGGAGTTTATACAACTAAAAAGATACCCATGTTTATTTGCTTTTCTGCTTTTCAACTCAAACTTTTAACTTTTAAAATTGTTTTTAAAAGATTTTATCATTGCCACTTTTGTGTATAAGCGACTTTTTGATTACTATTTATTCAATTTTTTTCAGATGTCATGTGACCAAAAATCAACAATTTTTTTCCCCTTTACGTTGTTCACCATGTGGGATCATTAACAATATATTTAAATAGTTCGGACATTTACGCATGTGGTGGTACCTAATATGTTTATTAATTTATTTTTACACTTTTTTTTGCTAAATATAAAAAACATTCTTTAAGTCCCAATAGAACTATTCAAGGGCTGGTGGGTTAGGGGGGCTGATCAGAACCTCCACAGGATAATCACGGGGTTCCAGTAAGCTAAGATGACAACTGGAGGTCACTTACCCTCCACTGTGCTGTCCGATTGGCGCTTCAGGAATACAGAAAGCAATGGCAGCTTGTATAAGTGGAGTGTCACTAACACTGATCAATACTATGCCTATAGCATAGCATTGAACAGTGTATGCTATAAAAAGATTGCATGTAATTGTCCCCTGGGAGAATTAACAAAATGCTTTTATTAAAGTTATTAAATGTGAATTATCCCCCCATTAAAAGTTTAAATCACCCCCTTTTCCCATCATTTATACAAAAAAAAGAGTTAATATAATCATTTGTGGTATTCTTGAAGAAGAACACATAACGTTAATGAAACCGCACAACGAATATATCAAAGTCCAGAATTTCTGATATTTGGTCACTTCATATACCAGAAAAAAAATTATAAAAAGCGATAATACGCCTCCTTCCATAGACATAAATGGTGGGGGCATGGCGTGAGGTCACGAGGGGGCGTGGCATAACATCACGACCATGACTTTCAGAATGCTGGGTGATGCACAGAGATTAAGGGGGGTCCCAGGGGCAGGACCCCTGCAATCAGACATCTTATCTCCTATGCTTTGGATAGGGGATAAGATGTCTAAGGCAGAGTACCCCTTTAAAGGGTTAACATGTTATCCTACACAGGAAATCCATCTCTCATTACATTACAAGAGGGAGTTCATGTTTTATAGTCTGGTAAAGCAGATGTACAGCTTCTCTGATTGAAAAACTGATAATCTATATATATAAAACTCAATGGCGCTCATTTACTAAGAGTGGAGTGTAGGTTTCTTTGTGGGTTTTAATTCCCTACAATTTATTTTCCACAGTATTTACTAAGGTTTACCTACATTTTCCACTTTTCCTACACTTTGCTTTTTTTTTTACACATGCTCTGATCTGTCTGGTTTTCTTCAGCTGAAATCCACCACATTTTCTGTGGAAACCTTAGTAAATATGTTGGGTTTTTGTTAAAATGTCGGGAACACGACCCTTTTAGAAGACCACGCCCCCTTTTTCAGGTTTTCTTAGCAAAATGGAGAGTTACTTGTTATTTTTAAAATTCTGGTGCAAATTCTAACCCAAAATCTGGCACAGGCAGAATTTCTGGTGCAATGCGACAGAATCTGGCGCACAACCCGACAAAACATGCCGGGTTTGCAATACCAAATGAGGGCCAATGTGTGTGAGTGTGTGTGTGTGTGTGTGTGCAGGGACGTGCACAGACATTTTGAAGGGCAGGGGCTCAAGTAAAAAAGAGGGCACTTCTCATAATTTAAAAAACGTCTGCCAGACTTAATGGGCAGATGTGCTGCGGCCCAGGGATACAGTGGACTCCCGCCAGGCCCCCTCAACATTCCTAGCCCCCATAAAAGTTGGTGTTTTTGTAAAATCGAGTCAAGAACAGTTTCTATGAAGGTCTGCCATGTGTATATACACTTTGGCTGTACTGTCAGTCTTATTTACAGAAAACATGTGACAGCTGCACTATTATATACTGTATTATAAAGGAGATTTATACAAAACCTGTGCAGAGAAAGAGCGGTGCAGTTGTCCATAGCAACCAATCAGATCGTTTTGCTGAGGGCTTTTCCTCTGCAAAGGTTTTAACCCCTTAAGGACGCAGGACGTAAATGTACGTCCTGGTGAGGTGGTACTTAACGCACCAGGACGTACATTTACGTCCTAAGCATAACCGCGGGCATCGGAGCGATGCCCGTGTCATGCGCGGCTGATCCCGGCTGCTGATCGCAGCCAGGGACCCGCCGGCAATGGCCGACGCCCGCGATCTCGTGGGCGTCCGCCATTAACCCCTCAGGTGCCGGGATCAATACAGATCCCGGCATCTGCGGCAGTTCGCGATTTAAATGAACGATCGGATCGCCCGCAGCGCTGCTGCGGGGATCCGATCATTCATAACGCCGCACGGAGGTCCCCTCTCCTTCCTCCATGTGGCTCCCGGCGTCTCCTGCTCTGGTCTGTGATCGAGCAGACCAGAGCAGGAGATGACCGATAATACTGATCTGTTCTATGTCCTATACATAGAACAGATCAGTATTAGCAATCATGGTATTGCTATGAATAGTCCCCTATGGGGACTATTCAAGTGTAAAAAAAAATGTAAAAAAAATGTAAAAGTAAAAGTAAAAAAAAAGTGAAAAATCCCCTCCCCAATAAAAAAGTAAAACGTCCGTTTTTTCCTATTTTACCCCCAAAAAGCGTAAAAAACATTTTTTATAGACATATTTGGTATCGCCGCGTGCGTAAATGTCCGAACTATTAAAATAAAATGTTAATGATCCCGTACGGTGAACGGCGTGAACGAAAAAAAATTTAAAATGTCCAAAACTCCTACTTTTTTAATACATTTTATTTTAAAAAAAATTATAAAAAATATATTTAAAGTTTTTTATATGCAAATGTGGTATCAAAAAAAAGTACAGATCATGGCGCAAAAAATGAGCCCCCATACCGCCACTTATACGGAAAAATAAAAAAGTTAGAGGTCATCAAAATAAAGGGATTATAAACGTACTAATTTGGTTAAAAAGTTTGTGATTTTTTTTAAGCGCAACAATAATATAAAAGTATATAATAATGGATATCATTTTAATCGTATTGACCCTCAGAATAAAGAACACATGTCATTTTACCATAAATTGTACGGCGTGAAAACAAAACCTTCCAAAATTAGCAAAATTGCGTTTTTCGTTTTAATTTCCCCACAAAAATAGTGTTTTTTGGTTGCGCCATACATTTTATGATATAATGAGTTATGTCATTACAAAGGACAACTGGTCGCGCAAAAAACAAGCCCTCATACTAGTCTGTGGATGAAAATATAAAAGAGTTATGATTTTTAGAAGGCGAGGAGGAAAAAATGAAAACGTAAAAATTAAATTGTCTGAGTCCTTAAGGCCAAAATGGGCTGAGTCCTTAAGGGGTTAATAAATCTCCCCCTATATGCCCCACCTGAGCTCTATATGACAGAACCCATCACCAATCACCCAGCACCCATCCCCAATCACCCAGCACCCATCCCCAATCACCCAGCACCAATCACCTAGCACCCATCACCCATCCCCAATCACCCAGGAATCTCCACACAGCCCTGGTTCTTACACTGAAGAGAGGGACACCACACTAATATATGCTTACATGCTACAATATACTAGAGTTGGCAAAAAAAAAAAGAATTATAAATATACAAACAGTACATAGGTAATATACACACATTACAATGCCCCTCAATGCAAGCCTATCACGCCCTCTCCCGTAGGCTTGCATTGAGGGGCGGAGCATGACGTCACACGGGGCAGAGGCGTGACATCACACGGCGCCGGCCCTGCGGTCACCGGTAATCAGTCCCGGAGCGAACACGCTCCGGGCACTGATTACAAACGGGATGCCGCGGGCATGATCCCGGGGGTCCCCAGCGGCGGGACTCCCGCTATCAGGCATCTTATTCCCTATCCTTTGGACAGGGGATAAGATGTTTAAGCACCGGAGTACCCTTTAAGAAACATAAATACACAGACAGACATATAACATGGAATATATAGTAAAATATATAGCCAATAAGCACATCATACATACAGGTTCACACATACAATCACTCACAGATATATACACACACATTCATAGATTCACTTGCTCATATATATATATATATATACACACACAAACACACACATGCATACATACACACATACATAGATTCACTTGCTCATATATATATATACACACACATACATACATACATATACAAAGATTCACTTGCTCACATATATAGGCACATACATAGAGATAGACACACACACACACACACACACACACACATACATACATACATATATATACACCTCACACTGACATACAGTTACTCAATATATATACAGTCACTTACACTAAGGCCCCAGCCATCCCTCTCTGCACAGGCACATACATAGAGATACACACACACACACACACACATATATGTATACACACACACACTGACATACAATCACTCACATATATTTACAGTTACTTACAGTAAGGGCTGCATAGACTGAAGTTTCTGGCCGGGACAGACAGTGGGCGGGGCTTCTATCTGCCTCCTCTGCTGCTGTCTCCTCCGTGTGGAGAGAAGCAGAGAAATGGCAGATGATGACAGGGTAAGTGTCGCCCCGTTGCTGCAGGGAGGGCACAGCACCCTCCATTAAACCCCATACAAATCTCCCCAGCAATGGATCCTTTTTACTTCACCTGTCACCCTGAGTCTGCAGCTCCTTTTGTGAGGGCACTAGAGGGGCAGGTGAGGAAAAGGGCAGGGGCTCCAGCCCCCTTTTTTCCCCTATGTGTGCACGTCCCTGTGTGTGTGCATGTTCCAGCATCACGTCCAAATGGCTAAAGATATTAACATGAAACTTTGCACACATGTTACTTAAATGTCAACAACAAACATAGGATAGGTAATTTAACACTTACTCACCCTCATTTGCCAGGGTCAGGGTTTATGCTTACAGTCCCATACAAGTCTATGGGAAATATATGTTACTGCATAACTTCCAAATGGCTGGAGATATTTCGATAATACTTGGTCACATGTTAATTATATGTCCACTTAAAATATAGGATAGTTAATTTAACCCTTAACTACCCCCATTTGTGAGGGTTGGGGGTTTTCATTTAAAGTCCCATGCAAATCAATGGGAAATGTATGTTCTCACATAACTTCTGTAAGGCTGGAGATATTTCAATACCTGGTACACATATTATAGGTTGGGATATGAGGACAGGATATGAAGTTGGGATAGGAGGTCGAGATAGGAGGACAGGATAGGAGGAGGGGATATGAGGATGGGGTAGGAGGTTGGGATAGGAGGTCGAGATAGGAGGTCGAGATATGAGGAAGGGAAAGGAGGACCGGATAGGAGGTCAAAATAGGAGGTCGGGATAGGAGGACGGGATAGGAGGATGGGATAGGAGGTCGGGATAGGAGGACAGGATAGGAGGTCGCGATATGAGGTTGAAATAGGAGGTCAAGATAGGAGGACGGGATAGGAGGACGGGATAGGAGGATGGGATACGAAGATGGGATACGAGGACGGGATACGAGGACGGGATAGGAGGACGGGATAGGAGGTCGGGATAGGAGGTCGGGATAGGAGGTCAAGATAGGAGGTCGGGATAGGAGGCCGGGATTGGAGGTCAGGATAGGAGGTCGTGATAGGAGGTCAAGATAGGAGGTCGAGATAGGAGGACGGGATAGGAGGATGGAATAGGAGGATGGGATATGAGAACCGGATACGAGGACGGGATAGAAGGTCAAGATAGGAAGTCGGAATAGGAGGACGGGATAGGAGGACAGGATACGAGGATGGGATGAGGACGGGATACGAGGACAGGATAGGAGGTCGGGATAGGAGGTTAAGATAGGAGGTCGGGATAGGAGGACGGGATACGAGGATGGGATACGAGGACGGGATACGAGGACAGGATAGGAGGTCGGGATAGGAGGTCAAGATAGGAGGTCGAGATAGGAGGACGGGATAGGAGGATGGAATAGGAGGATGGGATATGAGAACCGGATACGAGGACGGGATAGGAGGTCAAGATAGGAAGTCGGGATAGGAGGATGGGATAGGAGGACGGGATACGAGGATGGGATGAGGACGGGATACGAGGACAGGATAGGAGGTCGGGATAGGAGGTCAAGATAGGAGGTCGGGTTAGGAAGACGGGATAGGAGGACGGGATACGAGGATGGGATACGAGGACGGGATACGAGGACGGGATAGGAGGTCGGGATAGGAGGACAGGATAGGAGGTCGCAATAGGAGGTCGCGATAGGAGGACGGGATAGGAGGATGGAATAGGAGGACTGGATAGGAGGATGGGATAGGAGGACGGGATAGTAGGTCGGAATAGGAGGACGGGATAGGAGGTCGGAATAGGAGGACGGGATAGGAGGTCGGGATAGGAGGTCAAGATAGGAGGTCGGGTTAGGAAGACGGGTTAGGAGGACGGGATACGAGGACGGGATACGAGGACGGGATAGGAGGACGGGATAGGAGGTCGGGATAGGAGGTCGGGATAGGAGGTCAAGATAGGAGGTCGGGATAGGAGGCCGGGATTGGAGGTCAGGATAGGAGGTCGCGATAGGAGGTCAAGATAGGAGGTCGAGATAGGAGGACAGGATAGGAGCATGGAATAGGAGGATGGGATACAAGAATCGGATACGAGGATGGGATAGGAGGTCAAGATAGGAAGTCGGGATAGGAGGACGGGATACGAGGACAGGATACGAGGATGGGATGAGGACGGGATACGAGGACAGGATAGGAGGTCGGGATAGGAGGTTAAGATAGGAGGTCGGGATAGGAGGACGGGATAGGAGGACGGGATACGAGGATGGGATACGAGGACGGGATACGAGGACAGGATAGGAGGTTGGGATAGGAGGTCAAGATAGGAGGTCGAGATAGGAGGACGGGATAGGAGGATGGAATAGGAGGATGGGATATGAGAACCGGATACGAGGACGGGATAGGAGGTCAAGATAGGAAGTCGGGATAGGAGGATGGGAAAGGAGGACGGGATACGAGGATGGGATGAGGACGGGATACGAGGACAGGATAGGAGGTCGGGATAGGAGGTCAAGATAGGAGGTCGGGTTAGGAAGACGGGATAGGAGGACGGGATACGAGGATGGGATACGAGGACGGGATACAAGGACGGGATAGGAGGTCGGGATAGGAGGTCAAGATAGGAGGTCGAGATAGGAGGACGGGATAGGAGGTCAGGATAGGAGGACAGGATAGGAGGTCGCAATAGGAGGTCGCGATAGGAGGACGGGATAGGAGGATGGAATAGGAGGACTGGATAGGAGGTCGGGATAGGAGGTCGAGATAGGAGGTCGAGATAGGAGAACGGGATATGAGGACGGGATAGGAGGACGGGATAGGAAGTCGGGACAGGAGGTCGAGATAGAAGTACGGGATAGGAGGACGGGATAGGAAGTCGGAATAGGAGAACAGGATAGGAGAATGGGATAGGAGGACGGGATAGAAGAACAGGATAGGAGGTCGGGATGGGAGGTCGGGATATGGGGTTGGGATATGATGGACGAGATATGAGGTTGGGATATGACAACAATATATGAGGACAGGATATGAAGTCAAAAGCTTCCTCTGTTGATTTTCCTCCACAACAAGGATTAGGATGGAAAAAACGGGCAACGCCGGGTACTTAGCTAGTCTATATATATATATATAAGACTCAATGTTTATGTGTGTGTGTGTGTGTGTATGTTACATAGTTACATAGTTAGTATGGTTGAAAAAAGACATACGTCCATCAAGTCCAACCAGGGAATTGAAGGGAAGGGTGTAAGGGGATAAGGGGAAGGGATGTAGTTTTATAATTCTGCATAAGCATTAATGTTATTTTGTTTCAGGAATATATCTAACCCTGTTTTAAAGCTGTTAATTGTTCCTGCTGTGACCAGTTCCTGAGGTAGACTGTTCCATAAATTCAAAGTCCTCACGGTAAAGAAGGCGTGTCGCCCCTTTAGACTAAACCTTTTCTTCTCCAGATGGAGGGAGTGCCCACTCGTCCTTTGGGGGGGTTTAACCTGGAACAGTTTTTCTCCATATTTTTTGTATGGGCCATTTATATACTTATATACGTTTATCATATCCCCCTTAAACGACTCTTCTCAAGACTAAACAATTGTGACTCCTTTAATCGCTCCTCATAGCTAAGATGTTCCATGCCCCATATTAGTTTAGTCCTCTATAGACTGTACTGTGCTACAAAGCTTGGTGTCATCTGCAAAGATAGAAACAGAGCTGTTAATACCATCCTCTATATCATTGATAAATAAATTAAACAACAGCAGGCCCAGTACTGAACCTTGGGGTACACCACTAATTACCGGGGACCAATCAGAGTACGAATCATTGACCACCACTCTCTGGGTACGATCCATGAGCCAGTGTTCAATCCAGTTACAAACTAAAGTTTCAAAGCCCAAAGACCTTAACTTACCTGTCAGATGTCTGTGAGGGACAGTATCAAACGCTTTGGCAAAATCCAGGAACACTATATCCACAGCCATTCCTCTGTCAAGGGTTCTACTCACCTCTTCATAAAAGCAAATTAGATTGGTTTGACAACTTCTATCCTTAGTAAACCCATGCTGGTTATCACTTATAATACTATTATCCCCTATGTATTCCTGTATGTAATCCCTTATAAGTCCTTCAAACAATTTACCCACAATGCACGTTAGACTTACCGGTCTATAATTGCCCGGCGAAGCCCTAGAGCCCTTCTTGAAGATTGGTACCACATTAGCCTTGCGCCAGTCCCTTGGCACAATACCAGACACCAGAGAATCTCTAAATATCATGAACAAGGGTACAGATATTACTGAACTTACCTCTCTAAGAACTCTTGGGTGTAGTCCATCCGGCCCTGGAGATTTGCTTACATTTACTTTACTTTACTTAACTTACCTTGTACCATCTCTACATTAAGCCAGTTCAGTATATTACATGATGTGTTACCAGCACTGACCTGGCCAATGTCAGCTCCTTCTTCCATAGTATATACAGAACTTTAGAACCCATTCAGTAGCTCCGCCTTCTCTTGATCGCCCGTGACAACCTCCCCATTATCATTATTAAGGGGTCCTACATGCTCTGTCCTTGAATTTTTTTGTATTTATATATCTAAAAAAATATTTAGGATTAGTGTTACGCCGAGCGCTCCGGGTCCCCGCTCCTCCCCGGAGCGCTCGCTTCACTCCCTCCGCTGCAGCGCTCCGGTCACGTCCTCTGACCCGGGGCGCTGCGATCCCGCTGCCAGCCGGGATGCGATTCGCGATGCGGGTAGCGCCCGCTCGCGATGCGCACCCCGGCTCCCCTACCTGACTCGCTCCCCGTCTGTTCTGTCCCGGCGCGCGCGGCCCCGCTCCCTAGGGCGCGCGCGCGCCGGGTCTCTGCGATTTAAAGGGCCACTGCGCCGCTGATTGGCGCAGTGGTTCCAATTAGGGTTTTCACCTGTGCACTTCCCTATATTACCTCACTTCCCTTGCACTCCCTTGCCGGATCTTGTTGCCTTAGTGCCAGTGAAAGCGTTCCTTGTGTGTTCCTTGCCTGTGTTTCCAGATCTTCTGCCGTTGCCCCTGACTACGATCCTTGCTGCCTGCCCCGACCTTCTGCTACGTCCGACCTTGCTTCTGCCTACTCCCTTGTACCGCGCCTATCTTCAGCAGCCAGAGAGGTGAGCCGTTGCTAGTGGATACGACCTGGTCACTACCGCCGCAGCAAGACCATCCCGCTTTGCGGCGGGCTCTGGTGAAAACCAGTAGTGGCTTAGAACCGGTCCACTAGCACGGTCCACGCCAATCCCTCTCTGGCACAGAGGGTCCACTACCTGCCAGCTGGCATCGTGACAGTAGATCCGGCCATGGATCCCGCTGAAGTTCCTCTGCCAGTTGTCGCTGACCTCACCACGGTGGTCGCCCAGCAGTCACAACAGATAGCGCAACAAGGCCAACAGCTGTCTCAACTGACCGTTTTGCTACAACAGTTGCTACCACAGCTTCAGCAGTCATCTCCTCCGCCAGCTCCTGCACCTCCTCCGCAGCGAGTGGCCGCTCCTGGGATACGCTTATCCTTGCCGGATAAATTTGATGGGGACTCTAAGTTTTGCCGTGGCTTTCTTTCCCAATGTTCCCTGCATCTGGAGATGATGTCGGACCTGTTTCCCACTGAAAGGTCTAAGGTGGCTTTCGTAGTCAGTCTTCTGTCCGGAAAAGCCCTGTCATGGGCCACACCGCTCTGGGACCGCAATGACCCCGTCACTGCCTCTGTACACTCCTTCTTCTCGGAAATCCGAAGTGTCTTTGAGGAACCTGCCCGAGCCTCTTCTGCTGAGACTGCCCTGTTGAACCTGGTCCAGGGTAATTCTTCCGTTGGCGAGTATGCCGTACAATTCCGTACACTTGCTTCAGAATTGTCCTGGAATAATGAGGCCCTCTGCGCGACCTTCAAAAAAGGCCTATCCAGCAACATTAAAGATGTTCTGGCCGCACGAGAAATTCCTGCTAATCTACATGAACTTATTCACCTAGCCACTCGCATTGACATGCGTTTTTCTGAAAGGCGTCAGGAACTCCGCCAAGATATGGACTCTGTTCGCACGAGGCGTTTCGTCTCCTCGGCTCCTCTCTCCTCTGGTCCCCTGCAATCTGTTCCTGTGCCTCCCGCCGTGGAGGCTATGCAGGTCGACCGGTCTCGCCTGACACCTCAAGAGAGGACACGACGCCGTATGGAGAACCTCTGCCTGTACTGTGCTAGTACCGAACACTTCCTGAGGGATTGTCCTATCCGTCCTCCCCGCCTGGAAAGACGTACGCTGACTCCGCACAAAGGTGAGACAGTCCTTGATGTCTACTCTGCTTCTCCACGTCTTACTGTGCCAGTGCGGATGTCTGCCTCTGCCTTCTCCTTCTCTACAGTGGCCTTCTTGGACTCTGGATCTGCAGGAAATTTTATTTTGGCCTCTCTCGTCAACAGGTTCAACATCCCGGTGACCAGTCTCGCCAGACCCCTCTACATCAATTGTGTAAATAATGAAAGATTGGACTGTACCATACGTTTCCGCACGGAGCCCCTTCTTATGAGCATCGGATCTCATCATGAGAGGATTGAACTTTTGGTCCTCCCCAATTGCACCTCGGAGATTCTCCTTGGACTTCCCTGGCTTCAACTTCATTCCCCAACCCTGGATTGGTCCACTGGGGAGATCAAGAGTTGGGGGTCCTCTTGTTCCAAGAACTGTCTAAAACCGGTTCCCAGTAACCCTTGCCGTAACTCTGTGGTTCCTCCAGTAACCGGTCTCCCTAAGGCCTATATGGACTTCGCGGATGTTTTCTGCAAAAAACAAGCTGAGACTCTACCTCCTCACAGGCCTTATGATTGCCCTATCGACCTCCTCCCGGGTACTACTCCACCCCGGGGCAGAATTTATCCTCTCTCTGCCCCAGAGACTCTTGCCATGTCCGAATACGTCCAGGAGAATCTAAAAAAGGGCTTTATCCGTAAATCCTCCTCTCCTGCCGGAGCCGGATTTTTCTTTGTGTCCAAAAAAGATGGCTCCCTACGTCCTTGCATTGACTACCGCGGTCTTAATAAAATCACGGTTAAGAACCGCTACCCCTTACCCCTCATCTCTGAACTCTTTGATCGCCTCCAAGGTGCCCACATCTTCACTAAATTGGACTTAAGAGGCGCCTATAACCTCATCCGCATCAGAGAGGGGGACGAGTGGAAAACGGCATTTAACACCAGAGATGGACACTTTGAGTATCTGGTCATGCCCTTTGGACTGTGCAATGCCCCTGCCGTCTTCCAAGACTTTGTCAATGAAATTTTTCGTGATCTGTTATACTCCTGTGTTGTTGTATATCTGGACGATATCCTAATTTTTTCTGCCAATCTAGAAGAACACCGCCAGCATGTCCGTATGGTTCTTCAGAGACTTCGTGACAACCAACTCTATGCCAAAATTGAGAAATGTCTGTTTGAATGCCAATCTCTTCCTTTTCTAGGATATTTGGTCTCTGGCCAGGGACTACAGATGGATCCAGACAAACTCTCTGCCGTCTTAGATTGGCCACGCCCCTCCGGACTCCGTGCTATCCAACGCTTTTTGGGGTTCGCCAATTATTACAGGCAATTTATTCCACATTTTTCTACCATTGTGGCTCCTATCGTGGCTTTAACCAAAAAAAATGCTGATCCCAAGTCCTGGCCTCCTCAAGCAGAAGACTCCTTTAAACGACTCAAGTCTGCCTTTTCTTCGGCTCCCGTGCTCTCCAGACCTGACCCTTCCAAACCCTTCCTATTGGAGGTTGATGCCTCCTCAGTGGGAGCTGGAGCTGTTCTTCTACAAAAAAATTCTTCCGGGCATGCTGTCACTTGTGGTTTTTTCTCTAGGACCTTCTCTCCAGCGGAGAGGAACTACTCCATCGGGGATCGAGAGCTTCTAGCCATTAAATTAGCACTTGAGGAATGGAGGCATCTGCTGGAGGGATCAAGATTTCCTGTTATTATCTACACCGACCACAAGAACCTCTCCTACCTCCAGTCTGCCCAACGGCTGAATCCTCGCCAGGCCCGGTGGTCTCTGTTCTTTGCCCGATTTAATTTTGAGATTCACTTTCGTCCTGCCGATAAGAACATTAGGGCCGATGCTCTCTCTCGTTCCTCGGATGCCTCAGAAGTTGATCTCCCTCCGCAACACATCATTCCACCTGACTGCCTGATCTCCACTTCTCCTGCCTCCATCAGGCAGACTCCTCCAGGAAAGACCTTTGTTTCTCCACGCCAACGCCTCGGAATCCTCAAATGGGGTCACTCCTCCCATCTCGCAGGTCATGCGGGCATCAAGAAATCTGTGCAACTCATCTCCCGCTTCTATTGGTGGCCGACTCTGGAGACGGATGTTGGGGACTTTGTGCGAGCCTGCACTATCTGTGCCCGGGATAAGACTCCTCGCCAGAAGCCCGCTGGTTTTCTTCATCCTCTGCCTGTCCCCGAACAGCCTTGGTCTCTGATTGGTATGGATTTTATTACTGATTTACCCCCTTCCCGTGGCAACACCGTTATTTGGGTGGTCGTTGATCGATTCTCCAAAATGGCACATTTCATCCCTCTTCCTGGTCTTCCTTCTGCGCCTCAGTTGGCTAAACAATTTTTTGTACACATTTTTCGTCTTCACGGGTTGCCTACGCAGATTGTCTCGGATAGAGGGGTCCAATTCGTGTCTAAATTCTGGAGGGCTCTCTGTAAACAACTCAAGATTAAATTAAATTTTTCCTCTGCATATCATCCCCAGTCCAATGGACAAGTAGAAAGAATTAACCAGATCCTGGGTGATTATTTGCGACATTTTGTTTCCTCCCGCCAGGATGACTGGGCAGATCTCCTTCCATGGGCCGAATTCTCGTATAACTTCAGGGTCTCTGAATCTTCCTCCAAATCCCCATTTTTCGTGGTGTACGGCCGTCACCCTCTTCCCCCCCTCCCTACCCCCTTGCCCTCTGGTCTGCCCGCTGTGGATGAAATTTCTCGTGACCTTTCCTTTATATGGAGAGAGACCCAAAATTCTCTCTTACAGGCTTCTTCACGCATGAAGAAGTTCGCGGATAAGAAAAGAAGAGCTCCCCCCGTTTTTTCCCCTGGAGACAAGGTATGGCTCTCCGCTAAATATGTCCGCTTCCGTGTCCCTAGCTACAAGTTGGGACCACGCTATCTTGGTCCTTTCAAAATTTTGTGTCAAATTAATCCTGTCTCTTATAAACTTCTTCTTCCTCCTTCTCTTCGTATCCCTAATGCCTTTCACGTCTCTCTTCTCAAACCACTCATCCTCAACCGTTTTTCTCCCAAATCTGTTCCTCCCACTCCTGTTTCCGGCTCCTCGGACGTCTTCTCGGTCAAGGAAATTTTGGCTGCCAAAAAGGTCAGAGGGAAAAATTTTTTTTTAGTAGACTGGGAGGGTTGTGGTCCTGAAGAGAGATCCTGGGAACCTGAGGACAACATCCTTGACAAAAGTCTGCTCCTCAGGTTCTCAGGCTCCAAGAAGAGGGGGAGACCCAAGGGGGGGGGTACTGTTACGCCGAGCGCTCCGGGTCCCCGCTCCTCCCCGGAGCGCTCGCTTCACTCCCTCCGCTGCAGCGCTCCGGTCACGTCCTCTGACCCGGGGCGCTGCGATCCCGCTGCCAGCCGGGATGCGATTCGCGATGCGGGTAGCGCCCGCTCGCGATGCGCACCCCGGCTCCCCTACCTGACTCGCTCCCCGTCTGTTCTGTCCCGGCGCGCGCGGCCCCGCTCCCTAGGGCGCGCGCGCGCCGGGTCTCTGCGATTTAAAGGGCCACTGCGCCGCTGATTGGCGCAGTGGTTCCAATTAGGGTTTTCACCTGTGCACTTCCCTATATTACCTCACTTCCCTTGCACTCCCTTGCCGGATCTTGTTGCCTTAGTGCCAGTGAAAGCGTTCCTTGTGTGTTCCTTGCCTGTGTTTCCAGATCTTCTGCCGTTGCCCCTGACTACGATCCTTGCTGCCTGCCCCGACCTTCTGCTACGTCCGACCTTGCTTCTGCCTACTCCCTTGTACCGCGCCTATCTTCAGCAGCCAGAGAGGTGAGCCGTTGCTAGTGGATACGACCTGGTCACTACCGCCGCAGCAAGACCATCCCGCTTTGCGGCGGGCTCTGGTGAAAACCAGTAGTGGCTTAGAACCGGTCCACTAGCACGGTCCACGCCAATCCCTCTCTGGCACAGAGGGTCCACTACCTGCCAGCCGGCATCGTGACAATTAGTTTTGCTTTCTTTGGCCACCTGTCTCTTATTTTGAATTTTTGCTGTTTTTATTACATTTTTACAGATTTTATTAAGCTCCTTGTACTGTTTAAATGTTATAGCTGACCCATCAGATTTGAATTTTTTGAAGGCTATTTTTTTGTTGTTTATTGCTCTTTTAACATAATTTGTCAGCCATGTAGGATTTAGTTTTAATCGTTTATAATTGTTCCCCTTTGGTATATATTTAGCTGTATAGTTATTTAGAGTTGATTTAAAGATGTCCCATTTACCTTCTGTATCAGTATTTGAGAACACCCCCCCCCCCCCCAGTCTATGTCCTGTAGTGCAGCTCTCAGCCCAGGGAAGTTTGCCTTTTTAAAGTTACATGTTTTTGCCTTCCCCGTCTGTCTTTGTTTTCTACATTTTAAGTCAAAAGTAACTATATTGTGGTCGCTATTACCAAGGTTTTCCCGCACAGTTACATTACCAACCAGCTCTGCGTTGTTGGAAATGATCAGATCCAACAAGGCATCACTTCTTGTTGGGTCCTCCACAAACTGGCCCATAAAATTATCCTGCAATAAATTTAGGAATTTTCTCCCCTTTGTAGTTTTAGCCAGCCCCTGGCCCCAATCTATATCTGGATAGTTAAAATCTCCCATTATTACCACTGTACCTGCCCGGGCGGCCCTCTCTATTTGTTTATACAGCCGACCTTCTATCTCTTCAGTGATATTAGGGGGTCTGTAGATTACACCAAATACTATTTTTTCAATATTTCCCTCCTTTTGTAATTCTAACCACAGTGATTACACATCCTCAGAATCATCACACACTATGGCATCGTTCACACTGACTTTCATACCACTTCTAACATACAGACAGACTCCACCACCTTTTCTGTTCATTCTATCCTTGCGAAACAATGTAAACCCCTGCAGATTAACAGCCCAGTCATGCGAGGAGTCCAGCCATGTCTCAGTGACCCCAACTATATCAATATGTTCCTCCAGTATCAAGGCCTCAAGCTCCCCCATTTTATTTGCTAGGCTTCTGACATTTGTGAACATACACTTTACATTTCCATTAATTTTTACACATATAGTCTCATTAATGGGATTTTCAGAGTTGTTGGGATTAATGTTATTTTTTGAGTTATGAGGGCTAATTGTACTATTTAAGTTATTGGGGCTAATGGGATTTTTTGAGTTATTGGGTCTAACGTTATTATTTAAGTTATTGGGGCTAATGGGATTTTTTGCGTTATTGGGTCTAACGTTGTTATTTAATTTATTGGGGCTAATGGGATTTTTTGAGTTAATGGGGCTTATTGAAGTTATTGAGTTATTGGGGCTAATGGAATTTTTTGAATTATTGGGATTACAATTTTTCGGGCTACATTTATTTTTACGGCTGGTTTGTAACCCATTGATCTCCTTATCCACTGCTCTTAACCTCCCCCACAGGACTCCTCTCCACCCACCATTATGTCCTGACCCCTCTCTAACCTATCCATCCCACTGTCTGGTTTCTTTGCTTTATTATCCTCCCCCCCCCACTCACCTAGTTTAAATACTCAGCCACCCCTTCCAGGATTCTCTCCCCCAGCACAGCGGACCCCCTTCCATTCAGGTGCAAATTATCCGTAGAATAGAGTTTGTACCCCAATGAAAAGTCATGTCAGTGCTCTAAAAACCCAAACCTTTCCCCCCTTACACCACGACTTAAGCCATGCATTTAACTCCCTAAGCTCCCGCTGTCTTCCCTGTGATGTGCCTGGCACAGGAAGTATTCCAGAGAACACAACCTTAGAGGTCCTTCCCTTCAGCTTGGCACCTAGTTCCTTGTAATTATTCTTCAAGGACCTCCACCTACCATGTATTCTGTCGTTGGTTCCAACATGGACCACGACAGCTGGGTCATCCCCAGCCCCCCCTAGTAATTTGTCCACCCTTTCCACCACATGCAGAACCCTGGCACCAGGGAAACAGCAAACCATTCGGTTGAGGTGTTCCAGCATCAGGTGTTCCAGCATGTTAAGATATTAACATGAAACTTGGCACACATGTTACTTATATGTCAACAACAAACATAGGATAGGTAATTTAACTGTTACCCCTATTTTCCACAGTCAGGGTTTTTGTTTAAAGTCCCATACAAGTCTATGGGAAATATATTTTACTGCATAACCTCCAAATGGCTGGAAATATTTCGATAATACTTGGTCACATGTTACTTATATGTCCACTTAAAATATAGGTTAGTTAATTTAACCCTTAACTACACCCATTTGTGAGGGTCAGGGTTTTTGTTTAAAATGCAAATCTATGGCAAATGTATGTTCCCACATAACTTCCGTACGGCTGGAGATATTTCAATAATACCTGGTACACATATTACTTATAGGTCAAATAAAAAAAAAATATGATAGTTAAATTAACCCTTACATACACCCTTATATAAAAGATGGGTTTTTGTTTCAAGTCCCATTCAAGTATATGGGACTTCCAGTACCTTAGTCTACAAGCTCCGCTCGGCATCTCCTGGTGAATGTGTCAGTCCGGTTTGCAAGCCGCACCCCATCTCACAAAGACACGCCCACTGTTTTTAGCCCAACCCCTTTTATTCTCTACCCTTTCTGTGCATCAGTCTGGCTTGCAAATCACGCCCAGTCCCACAAAGCCACGTCCCCTTCTATTTTCAGCTTTCAATATCTTCATCACAAATCAGTCCCACCTGAAGACAGGATATGAGGATGGGATATGAGGATGGGATATGAGGTCCGGATATGAGGTCGGGATATGAGGACGGCATATGAGGACTGGATATGAGGTTGGTATATGAGGTCGGGATATGAGGATGGGATATGAGGTCGGGATATGAGGACGGGACATGAGGTCAGGATATGAGGTTGGCATATGAGGACGGGATATGAGGATGAGATATGAGGTCGGGATATGAGGACGGGATATGAGGTCGAGATAGGAGGACGGGATATGAGGACGGGATATGAGGTTGCGATATGAGGTTGAGATATGAGGACAGGATATGAGGTCGGGATAGGAGGACTGGACATGAGGACGGGATATGGGGTTGGGATATGACAACAATATATGAGGACGGGATATGAAGTCAAAAGCTTCCTCCTTTGTTGATTTTACTCCCCAACAAGGATTAGGAAGGAAAAACTGGGCAACTTCGTGTACTCAGCTAGTAATAATAATAATAATAATAATAACAAAACAGCAGCAGCAATAATAATAATAATAACAATAATAATATACTGCCCAAAAGCAACATATTTTATTCTATCAGAAGTCTGGTCTTGGTTTTGACCCTTTTTTAATTTTTCATTTATATATTTATAGGTGTAATATTTTTATGTTAAAGGGTATCTGTTAAAACATTCATGCTACCTGAACCATAATTCATGGGGAAGTCTCTGGCAGCTTCTCCCTGACCCACTACTCTTGAAAGCGTACCCGTCAGATCACAAAAAAAAAAAAAAAAAAATGTTATATGTTGCTCAGTATCTCATCCTGATCATGTACATGATTGTAGTCCCCCTTTATTACACACACACACACACTGGCTTCATATATTCTTACACATACACATTAGATAGACACACTGATATACACACATACACATATATCCACACACACACATACATGCAGGGACCTTACTTTTTCATCTGCAATGCAATGTGTTTCTGCCTCTCTCACACAGCAGACATCAGTGAGAGCCCCCTCCTCTTCTCTTCACATGAGTCTGCAGTGTGTACAGCCCCTCCCCCCCCCTCAAACGTCCAGGACAAAGCAGCGTACACAGAAGGACTGAATGCATTCCAGAAGGCAGGGGAGGGCAGTTCTTTGACTGGCTTTTTCAGTATGAAATACTGAAAAATTTCTAATGAAAGCAATTGCAAAACCTATTGGTTTTGCATGCTTTACAACATATCAAATGTTTTTATATCTGACAGTGAATGATATATCTCTCCTTTTTTTTTGTATAGGCAGAGATCTATCAATAAAGGCAGCCAGAAGCCTCTGTGGACCGCTCTGATGACTCATACACAATTAATATTTTTATATTTAATGTGCAATGTAAAAAAAAGGATAAAATATAAGATTCAAATGTTCAGTTATCTGATGCTGACTTCCCCAGTAAGTATAACAACTACAATTTTAAACTTTTCAGTACATGAAAATAGTACAGGCAACATTTTACACCTCTAAACAAGTACACAGTATATTCACCTATAAAAAACCTAGACTAGCATATATCACTATTATTTGACCCTAACTGCATCTGAAGAGAATGTACTCCACCAAGTATCTTTTTTAATATTCTCAAGAAAACGTAATGAGCTATAAATAAATTAACAGGGAGTCTTTGTCATTCCGAGCATAGTTTCCATCCTATTATATTTATTTGGCACCCTGAGATAAGGAAAGGAATGTGCTCTACAGCTCTTGTGTTGAAGTTAATTTTACCTCCTATATCAATAAACATTTGCTTTGTAAGACATTACACTACAGATATCAGCCTGGTAGGTATTAGATCATTATTCCGTCTAGGCTATAAAAAGATGTCATATCATCCTAGGATGTTGACGCTAACCTTAGTAAAAAAAAAAAGTCAGATACTTCACAAAGGTGTATTATAGAGAGTGTAAATGTATCTCTTTATGCAGGAATAGCAGGTGTCATTCAAGCTCCCATTATACAGTGTTACTGGATGGGAGATATATGTGGCCACCATACAACTGTATGAAGCATAAAACAGTATACAGCTTGCAATTGGCATGCAGAATCTTTGCTTACTATTCCTATTTAAAGATGAATGTAAATGCCAGAAGAATGGCCTACGACATCCAGTGCATTGCCATCATCCAAGTTAGCTCATCTAACCAGCCTCAAACCAGAAAATATAGGCATCACATTGTTAACAAATCTATATTTATAGGTCACTTAGATGTCAACCAAGAAAGCAAATCATCTGGTTGGTGGTGACATCAGGTCATATACATGTTAGTTGCCTTATTGCTTTAATTTTTCCTTATGGGAATTAGCAGATCAGAGCACTGACCATTTATCTGTGACTTCAAATCTGTTCATGCCATCTGTCCAGTTATCCAGGGTATTAGCTTGTCAAACATATAAGTGAGAATAAAAGAACATTGATATGTAAAATTATTAAGAAATTTAGATATCATTTCCCCCTTTATTTAATCCTTTTTAAATATTACTTTTATACGTTTCATTGTATTTATACAAGCACCAAGGCTTGACATGTACAGCTGGCTACATTTTTCTTCCAACAATATTATTGAAGATTGAATTCAAGTAGAGAAAACAGACATGGTTGCACATCCACAAATTGTATATTGATCTAATTGCTTCTCAGCATAAATTAAAAAATTAACAGGTTGTTAGTATACATTTTGATTAAAAAGTACAAGCCCACTCGCCACGTCAAGGCTCCCTATTTAGATTGGGTCCCTAACGTCCCTAGCATAAAATGGCGTAGCACTGGGCGGCGACCACCACCGCCGCAACACCAGTGCCCACAGGGGGAATGACCCACTGACTGAGCAGCTCCGATGCCACTCACACCTGTCCCAGGGCCACGCCTCCCCACAGACACGGTGCCATGGCAGCAATGGACGCCGCGCAGCACCACACCAGTGTGAACAAGGTGTAAAAGCTCACTTACCAAGTGCAGTCAGACTGGGAGGCTACCAGAAAAGAAAGGGCCCTGAGCAGCTTCCTGCTCATTTATATAGGGTTGGGCTGAGGGGGTGGGGCAGAGTGCAGACCAAGTGAAAACAACAAAAAAAAGAGGGAGATAGAAGACACAATGTGAATTCAAGAAGAGAAAACAGACATGATCGCACATCCACAAATTGTATATTGATCTAACTGCTTCTCAGCATAAATTCAAAAAGTACAAGCCCACTTGCAGCGTCAAGGCCACCTATTTAGAGTGGGTCCCTAACGTCTCTAGCATAAAATGGTGTAGCACTGGGTGGCGACCACCACCGCCACAACACCAGTGCCCACAGGGGGAACGACCCACTGGCAGAATAGCCCCAATGCCACTCAATCCAGTCCCAGGGCCGCGCCTCCCCACAGACATGGCGCCATGGCAGCAATGGATGCTGCACAGCACCACACCAGTAAATACACATTGTGTTTTCTATCCCCTTGTTTTTTTGTTGTTTTTACTTGGTCTGCCGCCCAGTGCTGCACCATTTTATGCAATGGACGTTAGGAACCCACTCTAAATAGGTGGCCTTGATGTGACGAGTGGGCTTGTACCTTTTGATCAAAATGTATACTAACAACCTGTTTTTGAATTTATGCTGAAAAGCAAGTAGATCAAAATACAAATTGTGAATATGTGACCATGTCTGTTTTCTCTACTTGAATACACATTATTGAAGATTGAGTATTAGCTATTACATTGTGACTATTTTCGCATGCATGTATTTATTTGTGTATGTTAAATGAACTCTTATTTGGGTTATCTGAAAACCTCCTATATCTTGTTTGGAGATATGCAATTCATAGAGAAAGGCCCCTTATACTCTTTATGTGCCAGGATGCCCTTCCAGAGTTTCTTGTGTACTGGTGAACATGAACTACTCTCCCAACATCTGAATGGTGACTAATACTGTGGTGTCAGGTGAGGGTAATGTGCAATTGACCTTTTTGTGATGCCAGGGTGTGGTTAACCTAGAAACCACCGAGGCTGTGTCAGCTTCTCCTGGGCCAGGCATGGGGCAATAAGCAAGGTTTAGGAAAAACTGACTTTACTGAGGCAAGATAGATGATAAAATCCGGTACAGCTCAGATTGGTATAAAGAGAGGTGCAGGGTGAACCTTGGAAGCTTATTGGCTTGCTGGGGCTTGTAGTTTATTGTGCTGTGTATGACTGACTTTCTGTATGGTAACCCATGCTTGACTTTAGTGACTTGTATGACTGACTTGGCTTTAATTGAATCCCCAGGACTTTAGTGCTTACCACCAGGCTTAACTTTTAGCTGGGTACTGGGATTATGCTTTAGCAGATGCATGGTTGCAGGATTAGACTTGAGGCCTCTTCAGAACACCTCACAGATGTTTTCCAAACTGTATCTCAGTTCAACTCTGAACTCCTACCACACTATATAAGGGGCAGATTTGGAGCATTCCCATTGGGCAGACAAGTCACATGGTTCACCTCATGCACACTCCTCTAACAACAGGGTCTCTAAGAACAGGGATTAAAGCAACAGGTATACAATAAATGACAATACATTAATCATAGTATAACATTAGTAGAGATCTAGTCCAGAGTATTGGGGGCCCAAGACAGACACTGAAGGCAACATCTGACACACAGGATGGGCAGAATGCTATATTCTGTACTGGGTTACCACAATACTGCATGTGTTTTTAATTGCCATCTCCTAAATGGAGATGCTAAATTTTATGCAAAAATCTTGGCGCACAGGTTAAAGGGCTTTACCCAACATAGACATGCCCCAGATAATGTGATTCATTTTTATCACTAATTCAACAATGTTTATACTCTAAAGTTCCTGCTGTTTTCCTAGCCATAGGTTCGGCAAAGGCATTTATGTCAGAAGCTGTAGAGCAGAGCAATTTGTCCATATTGGGGGAGATATATTAAATCATGTCTAGAGGAAGAGTGGTGCAGTTGCCAATAGCAACCAATCAGATTGCTTATTTCATTTTTCCCAGGCCTCTTTAAAAGTGAAATAAGCAATCTGATTGGTTGCTATGAACAACTGCATCACTCTTCCTCTACACAGGTTTTGATAAATCTCCCCCATTATCCTTGCATCCTTGCTTAAATTGTACATGTATTCTGCAAAAAAATCTATATTTTAAATTAGATCATAAGGATTGGGACCTTTCCTTATACTAATCTGTGTTTAGGTATTGACACACACATATATTGTACTATTGCTGTTGACCATTCATAGTATTAAATTATAGATGAAAAGAGGCAGGTTTTGTTGCAGAAATTGCTGCTGTTGTCTGACTCACCTAAATGTGGTTTAAAAGGAATATGTCATCAGGGAATCTATCACCAGCACTATCCTTTAATATAGGCTTGTAGTGTGGGTGACGCTGGTGAAAAGCCCTTCTTCTCTCTGTGGCTCAATTGCTCTGTTATGCCCATTTTTCAGCTAATGAAATGGCTTAGTGCACATGACCGTTCCCAAGCCCAAAGTGCACCCTGATGTCCAGGCCACTGCCCCTTCCTTCTGGCCCACCTAATAAATATGTATAAAGCTTCCCCTGTGAAATAACTCTTGCAGGAGGAGGAATTTCACTCCGTGCTGTTGGCAAGTACTGAGCATGTGCTGCTTTCAGGTGTACAGGGCAACATAGTTAGTACGGTCGAAAAAAGACATATGTCCATCAAGTTCAACCAGGGAATTAAGGGGTAGGGGTGTGGCGCGATATTGGGGAAGGGATGAGATTTTATATTTCTTCATAAGCATTAATCTTATTTTGTTCCAGGAATGTATCTAATCCTGTTTTAAAGCTGTTAATTGTTCCTGCTGTGACCAGTTCCTGAGGTAGACCGTTCCATAAATTCACAGTCCTCACGGTAAAGAAGGTGTGTCGCCCCTTGAGACTAAACTTTTTTTTCTCCAGACGGAGGGAGTGCCCCCTCGTCCTTTGGGGGGGTTTAACCTGGAACAGTTTTTCTCCATATTTTTTGTATGGGCCATTAATATACTTATATACGTTTATCATATCCCCCCTTAAACGTCTCTTCTCAAGACTAAACAATTGTAACTCCTTTAATCGCTCCTCATAGCTAAGATGTTCCATGCCCCATATTAGTTTAGTCGCGCGTCTCTGCACCCTTTCCAACTCCGCAGTGTCCCTTTTATGGACAGGTGACCAAAACTGAACAGCATATTCCAGGTGAGGCCGTACCAATGCTTTATAAAGGGGGAGTATTATGTCCCTGTCCTTTGAGTCCATGCCTCTTTTGATACATGACAATATCCTGCCGGCTTTGGAAGCAGCAGCCTGACATTGCATGCTATTCTGTAGTCTGTGATCTACAAGTACACCCAGATCCTTCTCTACCAGTGACTCTGCCAGTTTAATCCCCCCTAAGACATACGATGCATGCAGGTTATTAGTACCCAGATGCATAACTTTACATTTATCCACATTGAACCTCATTTGCCAAGTGGATGCCCAGACACTTAGTCTATCCAAGTCATCTTGTAACTTATGCACATCCTCTATAGACTGTACTGTGCTACAAAGCTTGGTGTCATCTGCAAAGATAGAAACAGAGCTGTTAATACCATCCTCTATATCATTGATAAATAAATTAAACAACAGCGGGCCCAGTACTGAACCTTGGGGTACACCACTAATAACCGGGGACCAATCAGAGTACGAATCATTGACCACCACTCTCTGGGTACGATCCATGAGCCAGTGTTCAATCCAGTTACAAACTAAAATTTCCAAACCCAAAGACCTTAACTTACCTGTCAGACGTCTATGAGGGACAGTATCAAATGCTTTAGCAAAATCCAGAAACACTATATCCACAGCCATTCCTCTGTCAAGGCTTCTACTCACCTCTTCATAAAAGCAAATTAGATTGGTTTGACAACTTCTATCCTTAGTAAACCCATGCTGGCTATCACTTATAATACAATTATCCCCTATGTATTCCTGTATGTAATCCCTTATAGTAACATAGTTCTAAAGGTTGATAAAAGACCAGAGTCCATCAAGTTCAACCTATAACCCTAATAAGTCCCTACTGAGTTGATCCAGAGGAAGGCAAAAACCCTCCTACTCGAGGTAAAAATTCCTTCCCGACTCCAAATATGGCAATTAGAGATGAACAAACGCTTGAAAAATTCGATTCGCTGAATTTTTCAATAAAATTAGGTTCGCGTCGAATATTTTCGCAGTGAATCGTTGGCCTACTGAGAGCCTCAATAGGGGTGTAGAGCACTATGCCTTGTTCTAACATGCATAGGGAGTGTGCTGTGTTAGTGAAATAATACAGTGGTCCCTCAACATACGATGGTAATTCGTCCCAAACGAGCCATCGTTTGTCGAATCCATCATATGTTGAGGGATTCGTGCAATGTAAAGTATAGGAAGCTGTACTCACCTGTCCCCGCCGCTCGAGATGGTGTCCTCGGGCCTCCCCTGGGCTCTCCGCTGTCTTCTTTGGTCCTCCACTGTCTTCTCCGGTCTTCTGCTGTCTTCTCCGGTCCTCTGCTTTCTTCCGCAAGGCCTTACTGGGCCTGCGTAGCAACGTCATTACGCTGCTGCGTACTCCATTCCTATTGGATGACATGCGCAGCAGCGTATTGACGTCATTGGATAGGGCCGAGAAGACACTGGAAGACCAACGCTGGACCCGGAGGGCACCCCGGAGCATCGTGGAGGGGTAAGTAATACGGCCATCGTATGTCGATTTCATCATATATCGGGGCCATCGTAGGTCGGGGGGTCACTGTAGTGTTATTCAGTATGACATGCAGATTACAGGCATTGCTATTTGAATCACTGCTGCAGAGTGTCGATGTGGCAGCAGGGAGACCATATGGTGTCAAAATTTAAGAGAATGATTTTTTATGTCATTTTTATTTAATTTATATGAGTACCCATTCTGGTGAGCATCGAGCTGGTTTTCCTCCGCCAGGCAAGATACCACCTGTTCCAATACCTGCCTCTCAGCGTCCCCCTGACTATGAATGTGCGAATGTTTCATTTAATCAGTTATGGTTCGTTGTTATTGTCCCAAACTGTTTCATTGGATTCATTTGATAATTCCACAGGTAATATGACTTCGACGACCATAGGGCCTCAGTCTTGAAAAGATTACATTGATTTTTTTAAATTTAAATTTAAGATTTATTTAAGATTAGATTCCCAAGTTCAATGTCCCGGTGTTTACTTTGAACTAATACTGTATGACCACAAAACTCAATCTAACAAGGAGTCACATGGTGGCACATTGACAGAGTCTAGAGGAGGCAGCAGCATGAGGAGACCATAATCTGGCTGAATGACACAGCCTGGAATTGGCGGCAGCACCAGGAGACCATATAGTGGCAGAACGACCCAGTCTGGAGGTGGCAAAAGCCTGACAAGACCATAGGGCCTCACAATAGAGAAGATTAAAGATATTTTTGAAAATTTAAATTGAAGATTTATGGTCACTAGTGCACCCATTCAATATTTTTAGGTCATGTCCCAGGCCCAGCAGCATCAGTAAACCATATAGTGGCTGAATGGCAAGGCCTGGAGCTGGCAGCAGCATGAGTAGACAATAGGGCTTCACAATCACTAAGATTAAAAAAATTAATTTTAAAATTTAAATTGAAGATTTTTCATAGCTAGTGCTACCATAACATATTTTTAGGTAATGTACCAGGCCCTGCTGCATCAATATACCATATAGTGGCTGAATGGCATAGCCTGGAGAGGGCGGCAGCATGAGTAGACAATAGGGCTTCACAATCCCTAAGATTAAAAGATGAATTTCTAAATTTAAATCGAAGATTTATGGTAGCTAGTGCTACCATAAAATATTTTTTGGTAATGACCAAGGCCTGGAGGTGGCTGAAGCATGAGGAGACCATAAAATGGCTGAATGGCACACCCTGGAGGTGGCTGAAGCATGAGGAGACCATATAGTGGCTGAATGGCACAGCCCGGAGTTGGCTGAAGCATGAGGAGACCATGTAGTGGCTGAATGGCACAGCCTGGAAATGGCTGAAGCATGAGGAGACCATATAGTGGCTGAATGGCATAGCCTGGAATTGGCTGAAGCATGAGGAGACCATATAGTGGCTGAATGGCACAGTCTGGAATTGGCTGAAGCATGAGGAGACCCTATAGTGGCTAAATGGCACAGTCTGGAGGTGGCTGAAGCATGAGGAGACCATATAGTGGCTTAATGGCACAGCCTGGAATTGGCTGAAGCATGAGGAGACCACATAGTTGCTGAATAACACAGCATGGAGGTGACTGAAGCATGAGGAGACCATATAGTGGCTGAATGGCACAACCTGGAATTGGCTGAAGCATGAGGAGGCCATATAGTGGCTGAATGGCACAGCCTGGAATTGGCTGAAGCATGGGGAGACCACATAGTAGCTGAATGGCACAGCCTGGAGGTGGGTGAAGCATGAGGAGACCATATAGTGGCTTAATGGCACAGCCTTGTATTGTCTGAAGCATGAAGAGGTATGTGGTATGCACTTATGAGGGCAGAAAAATGCGCTACAGTGCGCTCTAAAAAAACAAACGTATTGGTGTAAAACACCAGTCTGTGATTACTTTTGCCTGGACTTTTACAGTATGTAGGCCCTTAACAGATTAACAGGTACTAAATTGTACACTACTTAGATGTAGGTATGTGGTATGCACTTATGAGGATAGAAAAATGCACTATAGTACACTTTAAAAAAACATATTGGAGTAAAACACAAGCCGGTGATTACTTTTGCCTGGACTTTTACAGTATGTAGGCCCTTGACAGATTGACAGGTACAAAATTGTACACTACTTAGATGTAGGTATGTGGTATGCACTTATGAGGGCAGAAAAATGCGCTACAGTATGCTTTAAAAAAACAAACATATTTTTCCACAACACCTGCAGTACACAGTCGCTGTGTACTTAACCCAAAATTGCACTCTCTCGAAGACTATTAGGAAAGTACTGCTGGGTATTATACTGTCTACAAACTAGTATAACCAGCAGACCATTTGTTGTGGAAAAAAGACACAGAATTGCACTGAAAAATTGTTCCTCCATCCTCTTAAGGTTCATCAAGATGAGCCAGCTTGTTGAAATGTATGAGGCAACACACAAAACTCTGCCACTTTCTGTAATACACTGCTGTAGAAAGTGACTGGGAGGTTAATGGCTGCAGTAAAAAAAATATTTTCTGTGCAAAAAAGCACTGCTCTCTGTCCACCAGAACATTGATGTGACTAGGGGGTGAAATGCTGCTGGAAAAAGCTTTTCTGTGTGACTCACACACACAGGATGTCCGTCCCATCTCTCTGCTGTGAAAGGATGAAGTGATGATCCGGAATATGGCAGCTGATTATATAGGGCTGTAACATTACAGGGGTGACTGGCTTCTGATAGGCTGCATCCAGCATGTGATTCAGGGTCATCCCACCTACTTGCCTTACCCGCCTTGCCTTCCCGCCTTCCCAGAGTTCCTTGTCCCATGTACTGACATGTGGATCTTCCATTTTAGATGACCTGGAGCCTGGACCGCACTAAATGGAGTTCATTGAAGCGATTTGCGTGATAGAATCGTGGCGATATTCGCATTCGTTGCGAATCAAATTTTTCATGAAATTCGTAATGAATTCAGATTCATCAGCTTCAATTCGCTCATCTCTAATGGCAATCAAAATAGATCCCTGGATCAACCTTCTGTCCCTATAGATCTAGAATCCATAACCTGCAATGTTATTATTCTCCAAAAATGCATCCTGACCCCTTTTAAATTCCTTTACAGAGTTAACTGTGACCACCTCCTCAGGCAGGGAATTTCACAGTCTCACTGCTCTTACAGTAAAGAATCCCCATCTGTGCTGGTGTAGAAACCTTCCTTCCTCTAAACGTAGTGGATGCCCCCTTGTTATATACAGTCCTGGGTATAAATAGATCATGGGAGAGATCTCTGTACTGCCCCCTGAAATATTTATACATAGTTATTAGGTCGCCCCTAAATCTTTTTTTTTTCTAAACAAAATAACCTTAATTTTGATAATCTTTCTGGGTACTGTAGTCCTCCCATTCCCCGTATTACTCTGGTTGCCGTCTTTGAACCTTTTCCAGCTACACTATATATTTCTTGTACGCTGGTGCCCAGTACTGTACACAGTATTCTAAGTCCATATAAGAGAAAATAGAGAGTACGGCACTGCCGCGTACCTTACCGTATATACTCGAGTATAAGCCGACCCGAGTATAAGCCGAGACCCCTAATTTCAACCCAAAATCCCAGGAAAAGTTATTGACTCGAGTATAAGCCTAGGGTGGGAAATACATCATCCCCCCCTGTCATCATCCAGACCCGTCATTAACATCCTCATCATCATCACCGCCTGTCATCATCCAGACCCTCATCATCATCACCTGTCATCATCCCCTTGTCATCATCCCACACATCCCCCCTTCATCATCCCCTTGTCATCATCCCCACCCCCCTTCATCATCCCCTTGTCATCATCCCCACCCCCCTTCATCATCCCCTTGTAATCATCCCACACCCCCCCCTTCATCATCCCCTTGTCATCATCCCCACCCCCCTTCATCATCCCACACCCCCCCTTCATCATCCTCTTGTCATCATCCCACACCCCCCCTTCATCATCCTCTTGTCATCATCCGCCCTCAGTAGTCTTCAACCTGCGGACCTCCAGAGGTTTCAAAACTACAACTCCCAGCAAGCCCGGGCAGCCATCGGCTGTCCGGGCTTGCTGGGAGTTGTAGTTTTGAAACCTCCGGAGGTCCGCAGGTTGAAGATCACTGCGGCCTTCGACATCATCCAGCCCCCTCTCACCCCCCTTTAGTTCTGTACAGTACTCACCTCCGCTCGGCGCTGGTCCGGTGCTGCAGGACTGTCCGGTGCTGCAGGACTGTCCGGAGAGGAGGTGGTCCGGTGGGATAGTGGTTCTGGGCTGCTATCTTCACTGGGGGCGCCTCTTCTCCGCGCTTCGGGCCCAGAATAGAGGCGTTGCCTTGACAATGACGCAGAAGTACGTTGGCAATGAATGTAACCTCTGCGTCGTTGTCAAGGCAACGTGACTATTCTGGGGCCGGGCCCGAAGCACTTAGAAGAGGCCTCCCCGGTGAAGATAGCAGCCCGGAACCACTATCCCACCGGACCACCTCCTCTCCGGACAGTCCTGCAGCACCGGACAGTCCTGCAGCACCGGACCAGCGCCGAGCGGAGGTGAGTACTGTACAGAACTAAAGGGGCTAAGAGGGGGCTGGATGATGTCGAAGGCCGCAGTGGTCTTCAACCTGCGGACCTCCGGAGGTTTCAAAACTACAACTCCCAGCAAGCCCGGACAGCCGATGGCTGCCCGGGCTTGCTGGGAGTTGTAGTTTTGAAACCTCTGGAGGTCCGCAGGTTGAAGACCACTGCGGGTGGAGAGTTCACTCGAGTATAAGCCGAGGGGGGTGTTTTCAGCACGAAAAATCGTGCTGAAAAACTCGGCTTATACTCGAGTATATACGGTAATCTTACAGCTGGCTATTGTAGTGCAAATTGGGTTTACACCTGGTTACTGTAGATGGTAACGATTATCTGTGCTCTATCCTCGGAACATAAAGATATAGTAATCCAATGGTAAGAAGAAATTTGAGGAGGCACTGGAATTGGAGTTACTCGAAGTTTATTTAATCAGGTCATGGATACAACAATGTCCGATGGGCCGTTTCTCGCTCACATGCGCTCTGGGCTGGATCATCATTGGCGCTCCTGGAGCACCTGCTCTGGGCCCTGTGCCCGCAGGGGGCCCCGTCTCATTCGGGACATCCCTGCGGGCTGCTCAGTAGCGGATGGGGGACTGTTTTAAAGTGGCCGCATCACTGGCTGCTTGTTAAAGATCAGTAGCCCGGTCGCGGCCACTTTAAAACAGTGACCAGTGGCGGCTCCTGTGGGCCCGGACTCCTCCTGCTTTTTCTATATTTCATATTTACTTATCTGGCCACGCTCGGCAGGCTCAGGTAATGCGTCGGGTCTTGTGGGTTGTGACGAGTGACTTCTCCTGCGGCTCCTCTGCGCGGCGTCAGGGACGTCACTAATCATTTCCAGCTGCCGCGGCCGCTACAGGGCACAGTTTTATTCATTACACCAGACTGCTAGGGAATGACGCCGGCGCTGCAGGGAATGAGGAGTGAAGTCCCTGACGCCGCGCAGAGGAGCCGCAGGAGACTTCTGCGGCGCCGAGTTAACTGTAAAAACGCAGGGGCCGCCGGGAGGTAGCGCACGCAGGGACATCACTGACGTCCCGTGCGTGCGCCCATAGGAGCGGAGCAGTGAGGATGCACGCATGGTAAGTTACCAGCACATCATCTTCGGTGCTCCGACCACCGCTCCTCCGGTCCCAGGACCTACTGCTATGGCCTATAGGCCATAGCAGTAGATCATGACCCCGGACCAGAGGAGCGGTGGACGGAGCACTGAAGTGGGGCAGTACACAGACATACAGTCTCCAGCCATACGCTGTATATGGCTGGAGGCTGTATGTCTGTGGGGGAACTATACTGCCAACCTAATGTGGGGGGACTCCAACCTAATGTGGGGGAACTACAACCTAATGTGGGGGAACTGTACTGCCAACCTAATGTGGGGGGACTCCAACCTAATGTGGGGGAACTACAACCTAATGTGGGGGAACTGTACTGCCAACCTAATGTGGGGGAGCTGTACTGCACCTAATGTGTGGGAACTGTACTGCACCTAATGCGGGGGAACTGTACTGCACCTAATGTTGGGGAAATGTACTGCTCCTAATGTAGGGGAACTATACTGCATCTAATGTGGGGGAACTGTACTGCACCTAATGTGGGGAACTATACTGCACCTAATGTGGGGTAACTGTACTGCACATAATGTGGGGAACTATACTGCACCTAATGTGGGGGAACTGTACTGCACCTAATGTGGGGGAACTGTACTGCCAACCTAATGTGGGGGAACTGTGGGTGGGGTTGGTGAAGAAAAGTGTAGTGGAGAAGGACCAGGAGGGCATGGGGGGCTGAAGTGAGGTTGTTTGGGGGTGGTGGGGTGGGGGATGAGGTAAGGTTAGTGTGGGTTTGGTAAAGGGGGCAGAGGAGTGTGAAGGAGACTGAGGTGGGGGGGGGGGTGGTAGGGGGTGCAGACAAGTGGAATAGTGGAGAAGGACCAGGAGTGTTGAAGGGGGGGACTTAAAGGGGTACTCCGCACCCCTAGACATCTTATCCCCTATCCAGAGAAGGCAAAAGCACAAGAAAAAAATGCCCAAAAATTACCATAACACAGGAAAAAGTAGTAGCAGTTTTTTTTGTGTTTTTGAAGGTAAAAAAAGGGGGAAATCTAGCCATAAGGGTATCTGGGAGCAGGAGTCTGGAGGAGGACTTAGGGGTCTGGGGGGGCAGAGGGGTCTAGGGGAATTTGGGCTCGTCCACACTACGAACTTCCATCAGCAGAATTTTGCTTGTTTTCAATGGGATGCTGCTGCTCTGTGCACACTACAGAAGACACAGTGTGTGGTAGTATTATTTTTAGAGGGCATGATGTTTGCCAGGATAATATACAGGGTACACAGGGTTTGGCAGTATTATATTTAAAAAGCACAGTCTCTTGAAAGGTTATAATGATTGTTGTCTTTATACAGAGGATGGCCCATCATAAAGAAGTGCTCCGTCTTCCAGGCAGCCTTAATCTGGCCCTGCATGCACTTAATCATGGCCAATCCATTGGCCAAGATTAAGCGCATGTGAGCGAGAAACGACCCGTCGGCCATTGTTGTATCCATGACCTGATGGAATAAACTTCGAGTAACTGCAATTCCAGTGCCTCCTCAAATTTCTTCTTACCATTGGACACAGTATTCTATGTGTGGTCTGACTAGTGATTTGTAAGCGTCATGCATATTCATAAGATGGGCTAGACGGAGGAGAAATGGGGCTGAACAACAGGGCGCACTTCCTGGCTTAGGAAAGCTCCATGTGCACCAAGCCTAGTCACTAGCATATTCTAAAAAAAAATGAGCATAATGGAGCAATAAAGCCACGGAGCACAGAAAGATATACACCCTTGTCATCAGTGTCACCCGCACAACAAGCATATACCAGTAGGTTAATGTGGGTTATACTGATGACGGATTACCTTTCAAGAGATTATCTAGGATTAGAAAAACAGCTGATTTCTTCCAAAAACAGCACCACTCCTGTCCCCAGGTTGTGTATAGTATAGCAACTCAGTACAACTCCAAGTGAATACAGTGAAGTTGTAATACCACACAGAACCTGAGGACAGATGTGGTGCTGTTTTTTTTAGAAGTAATTAGCTCTGGTTTTTCTAATCCTGGATAATTTCTTTAAATCTGTGTGCTTGTCACCTAAACAACCCATATCAGATTTGACTAATTATAAATCACAGAATGTTTCTTAGGGAACTTTATCCATAAAGTGCATAAAAAATGTAATCCAACTCCCAGATAAATGAAATCTTCAATGTGTTATTACTTCATTTTAAAAACCCAGTATGTCACTGACACATTTCAAACACATGCAAGAACCCTTAGTCAGAACTAAGGGCACATGCATGATTCCTAAATTATTCCTTTCTTTTAAATGGATTAATATTACATTCAAGATTTTATTTTTTGGGGAGCTAGATTATCTTTTTTTATGTATCCATCCTATTGCTTCATTGGTCCAGAGTCTTTCCGTCATCTTTTGCATACCAAACCCTACTGAGCACTAGACAGTAGATTGTGAACGTTATCTATACCTTGCATTGTGATTTCCCCTCGATACACTCCATATGGCTAACCCTTGATAATTGACCGCCACAAAATGAGATTTTGGGTGCATTCACTAGTGGTAGAGGTATTTATTAGATGGTTAATTTTTTTCTGGGAAATATTATCCAGTTACTGAGTCATCTGTTTATGTTAGTGTTCAACGTCCTATACCTACCAGAGAGCAACACTGCATAATGAGATCAAGCACATTTCCATGGCAATAGATGGCTTGTTATCATAAGATTTTTTACATAAAATGTAAAAAAAAAAAGGTAAAACACCTACGCTAAAACCAAAAGTAACAATACAGATACAGGTTTTTTATAACTCTAATTTGGATTGTTTACCGCTTCTTAAGAAGAATCACATTTATAAACCACATGTGGATTATTAGTCACACAATAGAGAACTAAATACTTCCAGTGCTACCAATGACTAGTCAATGCTGAAGTGTTTTATGGGATTATGTTATTAAATTCTCATGTTTGAAGTTGGGATGGTAAAATAAAATTAGTTGTTTGTTATAAAAATAAAGCTTTAAACTCCTGAACTCCTGTTGAAATAAAGACTTTGAGGGGAATTAATCATTAGTGGTAGAAGCTTTTTCTTTTCTATTCAAATTCAAATTTTTGCGCAGTGAGTTATTTAGCATCTTTTTTATGCATCTTTTTTGACGCAGAGTCTGTCCCATGATGGGAGTAGTTGTAGTACCGCAGCACTGAGGGACGGCACTTGCACATCCCCCAGCTGCAGGACTTTTTTGGGGCAGTTAGGACTACTACTCCCATCATGGACAGACTCGGCCCATGATGGAAGTTATAGTCCAGGGGCTGAGGGGCAGATCGCAGCAGGTCATTCTCCAGAGACCCGCTGCGATCCGCATTTATTAACTGTACATGCCAACAACACATATGGCTCCACTACGCTCCCTACCTGCTCTAGGCTTCTGTATACAGCTGTCATCATTCATAGTCCCCGCCATCAGGGGAGAGGAGCTCTAATTGGTGAATAGCTATTCACCAATCAGAGCTCCAGAACTTTGCACAAAATTATCATCTGCTTTGCACAAGTATGATAAATTTCGGTGCAATTGCGCCAAATTTAGACCAACCAAAACGATCTACAAAAAACTTCTACCAACACCAACATTGATAAATTTCCCCCTATGTCCGGCTTGCAGCCATTCTTTAACCCCTTAAGCACCAAGCCCATTTTCCCCTTAAGGACCCGGGCATTTTTTGCACATCTGACCACTGTCACTTTAAGCATTAATAACTTTGGGATGCTTTTACTTTTCATTCTGATTCTGTGATAGTTTTTTCATGACATATTCTAGTTTATGTTAGTGGAAAAATTTTGTCGATACTTGCATAATTTTAAAATGTAGCATTTTTTTTTACTTTGAAACTCTCTGCTTATAAACATATACAATATGTCTACTTTATGTTTGCATCATAAAGTTGGCATGTTTTTACTTTTGGAAGACATCAGAGGGCTTCAAATAATAGCAGCAATTTTCCAATTTTTCACAAAAGTTTCAAAATCTGAATTTTTCCGGGACCAGTTCAGTTTTGAAGTGGATTTGAAGGGCCTTCATATTAGAAATACCCCATAAATGACCCCATTATAAAAACTGCACCCCTCAAAGTATTCAAAATGACATTCAGAAAGTGTGATAACTTAGTAAGCAGCTAAGTGAAGGAGAAAATTCAAAATCTTCATTTTTCACACTTGCATTATCTTGTAGACCCAGTTTTTGAATTTTTACAAGGGATAAAAGAAGAAAAATCTCCCTAAAATTTGTAATCCAATTTCTCTTAAGTAAGGAAATACCTCATATGTGTATGTCAAGTGCTCTGTGGATGCACTACAAGGCTCAGAAGGGAAGGAGCAACAGTGGGATTTTGGAGAGTGAGTTTTTCTGAAATGGTTTTTGGGGGGCACAGGGGTAATAGGAGAAAATGCCCCCCAAAATTTGTAACCACATCTCTTCTGAGTATGGAAATACCCCATGTGTGGATGTCAAGTTGTTACGCCGAGCGCTCCGGGTCCCTGCTCCTCCCCAGAGCGCTCGCGGCATTCCTCTCTCTGCAGCGCCCCGGTCAGACCCGCTGACCGGGAGCGCTGCACTGACACTGCCGGCGGGGATGCGATTAGCATAGCAGGACGCGCCCGCTCGCGAATCGCATCCCAAGGCACTCACCTGTCCCAGCCTCCGGCTGTCATGTCCTGGCGCGCACGGCTCCGCTCCTTAGGGCGAGTGCGCGCCAGCGCGCTAAGATTTAAAGGGCCAGTGCACCAATGATTGGTGCCTGGCCCAATCAGCCTAATTAGCTTCCACCTGCTCCCTGGCTATATTACCTCACTTCCCCTGCACTTTCCTGCCGGATCTTGTTGCCTTGTGCCAGTGAAAGCGTTTAGTGTTGTCCAAAGCCTGTGTTCCAGATCTTCTGCTATCCACATTGACTACGTACCTTGCCGCCTGCCCCGACCTTCTGCTACGTCTGACCTTGCCTCTGTCTAGTCCTTCTGTCCCACGCCTTCTCAGCAGTCAGCGAGGTTGAGCCGTTGCCGGTGGATACGACCTGGTTGCTACCGCCGCAGCAAGACCATCCCGCTTTGCGGCGGGCTCTGGTGAAAATCAGTAGCAACTTAGAACCGGTCCACCGACACGGTCCACGCCAATCCCTCGCTGACACAGAGGATCCACATCCAGCCTGCCGAATTGTGACACAAGTGCTCTGCTGGTGCACTACAATGCTCAGAAGACAAAGAGTAAAATTTGGCTTTTGGAAAGCAGATTTTGCTGATATGGTTTTTGGGGGGCATGTCACATTTAGGAAGCCGCTATGGTGCCAGAACAGCAAAAAACACCCCACTTGGCATACTACTTTGGAAACTACACCCCTCAAGGAACGTAACAAGGGGTACAGTGAGCCTTAACACCCCACAGGTGTTTGATGACTTTCTGTTAAAGTCGGATGTGTCAATGAAAATATTTTATTTTCACAAAAATGCAGTTTTTTTCCCTCAAATTTACCATTTTTACAAGAGGTATTGGGAGAAAAAGCCTCCCAAAATTTGTAACCCCACGAGTATGGAATTAGCCCATATGTGGATGTAAAGTGCTCTGGGCTAAAAAGAGAAGGAGCGCCATTGGGCTTTTGGAGAGAAAATTTGGCTGGAATTCAAGTCGGGGCCATGTACCAGAACAGTGGACCCCCCCCACATGTGACCCTATTTCGGAAACTACAACCCTCACAGAATGTAACAATGGGTGCATTCTGTAATAAGGGGTGCAGTGAGCATTTACGCCCCACTTATTTTTACCTATTACCCCTTGTGAAAATGAAAAATTTGGGATAACACTAGCATTTTAGTGAAAAAAAAAAATTTCATTTTCATATCCAACTTTAATGAAAATTCTTCAAACACATGTGGGGTATTAAGGCACACTATATCCCTTGTTACGTTCCTTGAGGGGTGTAGTTTCCAAAATGTGGTCACATGTGTTTTTTTTTTAAATTTATGTCAGAACCGCTGTAACGATCAGCCACCCCTGTGCAAATCACCTCAAATGTACGTGGCGCTCTCACACCTGAGCTTTGTTGTATGCCCGCAGAGAATTTTACGCCCACATATGGGGTATTTCCATACTCAGGAGAAATTGCGTTACAAATTTTGGGGGTATTTTTTTCCTTTTACCTCTTGTGAAAATTAAAAGTATGTAATTTTTTTACAATAACATGCTGGAGTAGACCCCAACATTAACTCTTCATAAGTGGTGAAAGGAGAAAAACACCTCCAAAATTTGTTAGGCAATTTCTCCCGAGTGCAGAAATACCCCATATGTGGCCCTAAACTGTTGCCTTGAAATAAGACAGGGCTCCGAAGTGAGAGAGCGCCATGCGCATTTGAGGCCTTAATTAGGGATTTGCATAGGGGTGGACATTCTACACCAGTGATTCCCATACAGGGTGCCTCCGGCTGTTGCAAAACTCTCAGCATTCCTGGACAGTCAATGGCTGTCCAGCAATACTGGGAGTTGCTTTTTTTACAAAGGCCTGAGGCTCTGTTTTGGAAACATTGCCGTACCAGACGTTTTCATTTTTATTGGCCAGGGAAGGGGGGGGGGGGGAAGGGGACTGTGTAGGGGGTATGTGTATATGTAGTGTTTTTTACTTTTTATTATGTGTTAGTGTAGTGAAGTGTAGTGTTTTTAGGGTACACAGGTGGGGGTTCACAGCTAGTTTTCTGCTGGGAGTTTGAGCTGCAGCGGAAAATTTGCTGCATCTAAAACTTGCAGGGAGAAACTCACTGTAAACCCCCGCCCATGTGTATGTACCTGGGGGGTGGCAAACCTCCAGCTGTTGCAAAACTACAACTCCCAGCATGCACAGTCTGTCAATGCATGCTGGGAGTTGTAGTTTGCAACAGCTGGAGGCACACTGGTTGCGAAACGCTTAGTTAGATAACAAACTCTCAGTGTTTTGCAACCAGTGTGCCTTCAGCTGTTGCAAAAACTACAACTCTTAGCATGCAGTGACAGCAGAAGGGCCCTTTGGCTGTCCGTGCATGCTGGGGGTTGTTGTTATGCAACAGCTTGTGGCCCACTGGTTGCAAAACACTCAGAGCTTGTTACGTAACTCAGTGTTTCACAACCAGTGTGCCTCCAGCTGTTCAAAACTACAAGTCCTAGCATGTATGGTCTGTCAATGCATGTTGGTAGTTGTAGTTTTGCAACAGCTGGAGGCACACTGGTTGCAAAACACTGAGTTAGGTAACAAATCCAGTGTTTCACAATCAGTGTGCCTTCAGCTGTTGCAAAACTACCACTCTCTGGATGCACTGACAGCCAAAGGGCATGCTGAGCGTTGTAGTTTTGCAACAGCTGGAGGCACACTACTACAGCTCCCAGCATGCCTTTGGCTGTCCATGCATGGTGGGAGTTGTAGTTATGCAACAGCTGGAGGCACAATTTTTCATAACTACATAACTACAACTCCCAGTATGCCCAGACAGCCAAAGGGCCTGCTGGGAGTTGCAATTGGGCCTTCAGCTGTTGCAAAACTACAACTCCCAGCATGCCCTTTGGCTGTGCATACTGGGAGTTGTAGCTAGGCAACAGCAGGAGGAAAACAGTGCTTACCTCTTGCTGTTAGATCCCTCCACCGAAGACAGCCGGGACCGCCGCCGCTGGGGACCACGCCGCCACTGGGGACCACCGCCGCTTGGGACCGCCCTCACACCGGACCCCAGGTAAGCCTCCCACACCCGCCATCGCTGATCACCCCCTCCCTCCACTGCCGATGCCCCGCCGATGTCGCCCTGCAGGACGGGTGATTGGTTGGCCAGTACGGTTGAGTAATCACGCGGATCGTGAGGTGGCACTCCTGCTAGGCAAGGGTGATTGGTGCCGACCTTCAACAATCACCCTTTTTTTCAGGGTCACTAGTGACCCGATTGACCCGGAATTGCTGCAAATCGCCGATTTGAATTGATCATCGATTTGTGGCAATCGCTGACATGGGGGGGGGGGGGACCCCAGGCATTTGCACGGGATTCCTACTGAATGAGTTCAGCAGGCAACCCATTCCGGCCCCCGCCCAGTGGGGACCGAAATTCCCACGGGCGTTCAGGTACGCCCTGGGTCGTCAAGTACCAGGGAGACAGGACGTACCCGTATTCCCTAGGTCCTTAAGGGGTTAATTGATCCAATGTATCTAGAGAAGTGTTTCCCAACCAGTGGGCCCCCCAGCTAATGCAAATTTACAAAATGCTGTTTGGTCATGGTGGGATTTGTAGTTTTGCAACAGCTAGAGGCACACTGGGTGCGAAACATTGAGCTAAAAGAAAACAACTGAGGCATTTTGCATCTAAATAAATTATTTTAGAATAGATTGGGGCAGACTACTCTGATCAGTTTTTATGAAGAGGTAGGTTCTTGATTGGATGTTGTATTTCTTCATTTTTCCTAAGAGTTTGATACTGTGCCACATAAAGTTTAGTGCATAAAAATAGAATACTTGAGCTAGGGGAAAACATGTGTAACTGGCTACGTAGTAGAAAAGAGAGAGTGATTATTAAATGTCCTTGTCATTCACCAAACCTTTTTATATGTCATAGACACAATTCAAAGCTTTTGATCATTTGGGGCCAAAGTGTTCAGAGGGTTAGAAAAAGCCAGAAAAAGTGAGAGTCTATGCACTCCCCTCCATGGATGGCAGCAATCTCCATCTAGTTGCACTAGACAGGCTCCACAGACTTATAATGGGGCCATGTAATGTGTCTAGACCAGTATTTCCCAAGTGCAGTTCTCAAGTAACCCCAACAGGTCATGATTTGAGGATATCCCATACAGAGAACACTTGTGGTGATGCCTGATGCCCTGACCATAATTATATCACCTGTGAAAGACTAAGGATATCCTGAAAACATGATCAGTTGGTGGTACTTGAGGATTGCGCTTGAAAACACTGCTCTAGACACCCACTCCTGGGAAAGTTTTCTTCCTGCTAACCTGTGTTAACTCATTCTTTGGGATGTACAGAGTGACTGGGCCTTTTGTAATGATAGATATGCTTTAAAGTGGTCCCATTGTCATTGGTGCAGAGACGACTGTATAGTCCTGTGGTAAAGGGTGTGTGATGTAGGGTAGATTGAATTACCCTAGGGGCAGATGGCATTAACCCCTTGTATTCGTGATGCTAGGGCGTGGTTTATCCTCAATACCACCTAAAGGTATACCGATGGATCCTGGGCTAGGCACGGGGGCAATAATGACTCCAACGTCAAGTTACGGACAATGGTAGCTTTACTAAGTGACAGATGGAACAGTCTATACAGCTCATTCAGGCCCACGGAGGTTACCAGTGACTTCAGAGACCTTAGGGCTTACTGGGACTTGTAGTGGACTGGGACAATATTGATGCTGGCCACGTTGACTTAAGACAGATGACTTTAGCTGACTTGACTTGAGACTGACAATACTGTGGTTGTAGCTTACTTGTAGAATTGTGGCTGCTGGACTGACTTGAGGCCTCCTATGGACTCCAGGCACACTCTTGGACTTGACCTTGCTGCAACTCAGCATAAGCAGGAAGAGAAAGAGCAGAGGCTCCGCCCAGGGCTTATATGGAAGAGACTGTGAGGGTTCCCATAGGTCACCCTAAGGTCACATGGTCAGTGATACCTCACTGGGTTACACTCACATGACAACTGGTAATCACATGTTAACAATTCTTAAAGCTATAACGTCCTTATATACATTATACAATATAATACAGGCAGAACAACATATTCACTAGGGGACAGGTGCAAGGGAAGCCCAGGGGACTCTGGAAGGAGGCTGCCTGATAGGGCAGCTAGGGTACGGGGTGCACAACTCTTGTACTGGGCCACCACAGTTCCTTAAATTGTCCCTTTTAGGATCAGTAAATCAGCCTCCAGTCTTCTTGGGTATGATGCTACAAAGTTTACACACCTGGATTTAAGGATTGACTGCCATCCTTATTTTCAGATCCTTTCAATCTCTGTCAGATTGGATGTGGACCATCAGTGGAAGCCATTTTCAGGTCTCTGCAGAGATATTCAATTGGGTTTAAGTCAGGGCTCTGGCTGGTCCGCTCAAGAACATTCACACAGTTGTCTCTAAACCACTCCTGTGTTGTCTTGGCTTTGTCCTTGTTGAAAGGTGAACCGTTGGGCCAGTCTGAGGTCCAGAACACTTTGGATGAGGTTTTCATTAAGAATATATCTGTATTGTGTTCCATTCAGCTTTCCCTCAACCAGGGCCAGTCTCTGAACAACTCATAGCATGATGCTGCTACCACCACATTTCACTGTATGAATTGTATTGGACCGGTGGTAAGCAGTGCCTGTTTTTTTGCCAGACAAGATGTCTAGATTTGAGGCCAAAAACCTAAACCTTGGTTTTATCAGACCTTCTTTTTCTGCATCGGAGGCTCCTTTCTGGCCATAAAGCCCAGGTGGAGAGCTGCTGTGATGGTTGACCTTCTGTTCGTTTCTCTCATCTGCACAAAGGTTCTTTGTAGCTCAGCCAGAGTGTTCATTGGGTTCTTGATAACCTCTTTTACTAAATGTCAAACATTTGATTTATCATTATGAGGTATTAAGTGCAGAATAATGGGAGAAACTTGATTTTTATTTTATTTTAGCACAAAGCCGCAATATAACATAATGTGAAAAGAGTCTAAAAACGTTGCAAATGCATTGCAGTTGTTTTCATGTGTGTACAGTATATGCTACTGTGTAAGCCCATGTAAAAACATTTCTCTGTGAGGGATGTTATATTAAGTGTGTGATGACAAGGTCAACGTTTCAGGGCAAGTATTAATCAATTTCACCTTTGCAGTCGTGACAAGTAATGATATACATTATGTCTGATATTCAGTGCAGAGCCTGTATAATGCATAGCAAAGTTAACCTAGCATGTACTGCTGTAGACATTTAGCATAAAATAAATATAAAGAAAAAAGTTAATGGCTATTTGTGTAATATCTCTAATGCTTTTTCTCCTTTACATTGTTGTATACAGTGAATTTCTTCTTGTTTGCATGCTGATTTCACATACAAAATCTCAAAATATGTATCAATATTGGCTACTTTTTGTTCTTACAATTTACATATCTGATTTAGTAAATATTATCATTCCCCATGACATCATTTCCAGGGTTTTAGAAAAAAAGACAACAACCTACATGAGTATGACCACCAATACAGGGAATGTATTATTTCCCAACGTAGGGGGCACAAAAAGATATGCAAAAACCTACAACACTAAGAACCCCCCTTCCTAAATATACCAATATTACAAAAATAAATACATTTCCCAGTGGTATGAAAAAATATAGAAATGTTATTATTTAATTCATAGTACAGAACAGCCAATTAGTTCCCAACCTATAAAAAAACAAATAATACACAAGACAGGTTAAGAACAAGCGGTCGGGGAACACCAATCAATCATGATCTAAATGGATACAGCAGTCTCAGTAACAAGAAATTAATTAAATAGCTGTCATACCTATATATGTATGTATATATTTATCCCACTGGGGTAACACTATGTAACTATGCACATATAGAAAGGTGTAATAAGCCCAATATATCAAAGCCCAATAGCTATGCGTCACTATGAGTACAGCCCTCCACAGTACACATATGTTATTGCTGCCGTAGTTCCACAAGAATAGTGGTCATATAAAGGAATAATACCAACCTAAGATATCACGAGTATATGCTCCGGTGTTCCCCCACCTCACACTCCAACGCGTTTCGCTTTGCTTCGTCCGGGACTCCAAAGAAGATACATGTACTAAGGAATGGCAATATAAGAAGCTGAAACCCAGCATAAAGAAATAATTTTATTTGATTGAAGCTAAGCTAACTAAAAGTTTGGTGGTAAATAAAAATTGCTATGAATATATATATATATATATATATATATATATATATATATATATATATATATTATTTTTTTTCCCTTTATTTATTCTTTTTTTTGCATCATGATTACAGGAAAAGAGTGTTTAAAACATTTTTATTTTTATTTATTTTTTTATCCAAAGACCAATCACCGGCTGAGACAGTGATTTTTTTTACTTGAAAATATATGATTACATTATTATCTAAAGCTGAACCTACCAAGTTTGGTGGGATAGGTCTTTGCCTCCTGACTTCCTTGATATTTGGTGGATAGCAACATGCCCAAATCTTTGTTCTCGTTTTTGTTCATGGACTGACTGTAGTCAGCTAGTGACTACGTTTAATCCATGTCCTATAGGTGTACATATAGGACTAAAATTGTATGGCGTGTTGCACTTTGCGTAGACCATTGTCACCAGTTGACCTTGCTTGGTCCTTTTAACGGAATGAGTCTGCTGATACACATTGGCATACCCTTTTCCTTTTGACAAATAGGAAATGTATTTCTCCTGCAAAATGTAGAAATGAGATGTAAACAGAGACCAACAATGTCAGCACATATTGGACACCCAATACAATAAAATAATTCATGTTTTCGTTAGAAATATAACATGAATGGCAATTTTAAAGAAAATATAAGTACAGTGAAACCTCTTTGAGGAAACGACCCACAATTATTATTATTTTATGGGGGTGGTCTTCTTAAAGAAAATGCAACTATGCATTAACTATACTGGGCTGAAAATATGTAACACAAATCTGGTCTGGATGAGGGGGGGGGGGGGGGCACAGTTAAACATCCTAGATTTTATATTTTTATAACGGAGTTAAAGGAAAATAACTTATTGCAATAAAAGCACATGGCTTACAACTTAATATGAATAGGGCCAAAATAGTATTTTCCATAGTATAATAGTAAGGCCATTTCCTTCCATTGTAAATTTTGCTGGCATCAGGCTTCAAACACAAAGTTCATATCTCATTTAATATTCTGAGAAGCGATCTTGTGCCAAGTGGTTGGTTTGACAGCTCTAAGAGAAGTGACAGTATTTTTCTAGGAACTTTCACCCCCTATAAGCCTTCACAGAATTTGTAAATGTGGTGAGGCACAGATGAAAATTATTAAAATGAAACATGACTGAATTATAGATGGTAATTGAAATTATAGGAGTCTGTGCTTGGTTCAAGGACACTTCAAGTGTGAAAAGAGTAAGATTAAAAAAATAATTTGCTTAATGGAAGCATAACTGATCAGACAAGATGTCTCCAAACAAGATTAGCTAAACCTTATCAATAGGGAATGGAAATAAGAAGCCAGAGTGAAATTACAGTGTAATCTCTTTGAGAAGACCACCCAAAATTGCACTAAAAAGTAGTCTTTTATGGGGGTGGACGTCTCAAAGAAAATGGTTACTATGTATAAAGATTGTATAATGATTGTCAATGAGGTGATCTTTTGAAGAGTTTTTGCTGTATTTACTAACACTATTGATATTTAGTATGAGTTTTTGTAGTTTCCATCCAAAAATACATGGAAATTCATGAATAATGTTGAACTGTGGCTAACAAAGAAGAAATGGTGCACCATAGCAAATATAGAAATGGGCCTCTTTTTATGGCGTGTTTATTTTTATTTGCTTTTCATGACGTTTGTCAAACCTCCCTCCCTTATGCAAGCCCTGTTAAAGAATATGGCACAGGCTTAAAATAGGTCACAATAAAAAAATGAAAGAAAAATTAATAGATGAGTTAGATGGAGTGTGACAATGAAGTTCTCAACTCTAATTCCGACACATTAGGATATGTACATCCAATGGCATCATAAATATTTTAAATGTACATCAGACCCAAACACCTCTTCTTTGATGTCAACAGAAACGGTGTAGTTTACAATAATGCAGCAATGTCTCTATACTGTAGGGGTAACAATATGGAAGCCATGACTTGTGGCGTTTCTCTTACTATTCCAATATTCATGGAAATTTTTGGGTTGAATTATTTCTTTATGATCCTGCCATAGGATCATATTAATCCTATGTTGGACCCAACACTTTTTTCCATCAGGAAAGTCTTGGAAGTCTTGGGACATGCTTATTGGTTCACTGTTGTAGCACCATCTTCTTTTTCAGACACATTTGTGTTTACTGATAAAAACCGGTAACAAGGATTTATAACTATAGAATTTATTTTTAATACACTTATGTCAGAAAACTCCCCTAAATACATTGAAAAACATGCTCCATATACAGTTGTCACAAGTAAACTTAGATCTACCACTTTTCCTCTTTATAAATATCCTTGGTTCTTAAAATTATCCTCTTCTATGATCTATGCATATTCATAGCTATACCTAATAAAAGGTATATTTTAGGCCCACCCGGAGCAAGTCATTTGATTGTTCTATATGATTTAAAAAGTATATATTATAATTTTTTTTTTTTTTTTACAATATAAGCCAATGGAAAATGGATTCTGCTGTATGACATTCAGAAGCATCAGTCTTTAGCATCTGTTAACGTATCTGTTTAACCTTTTTATGTGTATAAAGCGTATACGTCAAATGGAGACAAAAGGCGGTCTGAACCCATGCAAAACCTTTTTAATTAGATTTACTCAGAATGTATTTTTTTTTTTTACTAAGAAGACTAGTGCTTAAATATTAAAATGTCCCGATGACTCAGAAAATTGCAGTGTGAGTCCATGGTGTGCTGTTATGCTGGTATAATAGACATTGCTGCTGTGCTACTTCCCAAGTGAAGCACTTCAGTAAATATCTCAAAATTGCAACTCCAATCTTTCTCATGTTAAGTAAGTACTTTGTAAGAATGCTTTGAACATACAGTATGACTGCAAACTCCCCCGGACCTGGGATAAGCAGTTTCTCTTGTTAGACCTATTTATTTCCGGAAATGACTATATATGTGTAACTCAAGCAAATATTTCATCCTGTTAACTGATGTAAATGTAATGGTCCTATGCTAAAAAATAAAAATAAAATAATGACTTTATTTATATATCTAACATGTTCTGTGAACCATTAGATATTAAGACTATAAGGATATCTGTAGTAGGAGAGTCAATTTATAAGAATACCTGCAGAGAACAGCTTTTCTGACATGGATAGACCCTATTACCCATATGTCTATGTTAGACTGTTGCTATACATGGTATAATATATCACTGAGAAACATCTTTACTTAGAGCAGTGCATATCAAAGTGTGAAGCGCCCCCTAGTTGTTGGTGAGGCAACACCTAGTTAGCGAGGTGCCACCTAGTTGTTCGTAAGGTGCCGTCTGGTTGTTGGTGAGGCGCTGCCTAATTGTTTGGTGAGGTGCCCTCTCGTTGGTGAATGATTAAAACAGATGCTGCAGAAACCCATACAATATAATACGTTTTTCATTGACTTAAAAGGCCATTCTTTCAGTGGAATTCCACTTTCACTGCATTGTCATCAACAGGGATAACACAGAGGTCCATGTGGTAATAGTGCCTATTGATATCGGTGTTGCCTGCTGCACTCAAAATGATCGAAATTTCTCAGTGAGAAATAGCCCTAACTGATTCATCTTGGAGGAGATTTATCAAGTTGTCTTAAAATAAGATTCTCTTTGTTGCCTTTAGCAACCAATAACTTCTACTGCTCTGGTAAAATGAAAGCTGAGCTGTGATTGGTTGCTATGAGAAACAAAGCAACTGGCAGGGTTTCTCAGATTACAAGCAGCATGCAGCATGGAACTATAAAGTAAATAGACTAAAGGGAGGGAGTGATGTTATTTACATGGGACTGTATGTTGGAGCTGTTGGCTGCCCGGGCATGCTGTCAGTTGTAGTTTTGCAACATCTGGACGTCCACAGGTTGGGAATCACCTTATATAGTCAATATACAGCTGTACAATTGCCCCATGGGGCCCCAATATGATATTTGCAACAGGACCCTCAGCTTAAATGCTTAATTTTTGGTTTCCTCATATAGAAAAGAGAGGCCAAATGGGCCCCGTTGGTTCTTGGGCTTCCTCTCTATACGGCCCTGACAGGCATGGCAGAGAATTATGATTGGAGTCTCAATAAAGTGGTGTATGTACGGAGCTCACAATAACATCACACATTACAATAAAGTCCTTTTATTACATGTTGAAGCCATAATTCATAAGGTCTGTATTATAAGACTATGCAAATCCTAACAAAGCCAAAGCTTTTTTTCCTGCGCACATCAATATGGACACCCACTGACCTAGTCACTACTACTTAACTATTTTACTTTATGTAGAACATACACTTCAACTATATACTAGTACTTAAAATGTAAAGTATCTCCTTGAGGATACTGCCAAGAGAAATGTGAAGCCTTATCGGCCATACAAGCTTGAGTAATAACCAAGCCAAAATCTCTTCCAGAAGAAAGAGTTGGGCCAGATTCTTACTGTGGAATTGTCATGGTCCGGTCGAGATGGCAGGAGGTGGATCCACTGGACCAGAGGAGAGATGGCGTGGGCCGTACCAGGGGAAGGGAGTCTAAGGGATTTTCACCAGAGCCCGCCGCAAAGCGGGATGGTCTTGCTGCGGCGGTAATCCCCAGGTCGTTCCACCAGGTAGCGACTCAACTCCTCTGGTTGCTGAGATAGACGCGGTACAGGAGGGATAGGCAGAAGCGTAGTCAGACGTAGCAATGGTCAGGGCAGACAGCACAGGTTCTAAGGCGGTAGTCACGGGCAACGGGTCAGCAACAGGCAGGGTAACACAGGAACAATAGGGTACGCTTACTCTAGGCACAAGGCACAAAGATCCGGCAGGAGGCTGTGGGAGGAGAATGTATTTATAGGCAGTGCACAGGTGAATGCCTAATTAAGTCCAAACAGCACTGCCTCTCACAAACCTTAACCCTTAATAACCACTTTGGGCCAGGCACTGGAGCACTGGCCCTTTAAATCTAAGAGTCCCGGCGCGCGCGACCTAGAGAGCGGGGACGCACACGCCGAGATGCCGGAGCCCTGCCTGGGGACACACGCTGTGAGCGCTCCGAGGCCATCAGGGGGCCCGGAGCGCTCAGCGCAACAGTACCCCCCCTTTGGTCTCCCCCTCTTTTTGGTACCGAAGAACTTGAGGATGAGGGTGCGGTCCAGGATGTTCTCCTCTGGCTCCCAAGATCTCTCTTCAGGACCGCAGCCCTCCCAGTCGACCAGAAAGAATTTTTTTCCTCTAACCACTTTGGATGCCAAAATCTCCTTGACGGAGAAGACATAAGATGTGCCAGCCACAGGAGTGGGAGTGGTGATTTTAGGGGAGAAGCGGTTAAAGATGGCAGGCTTAAGGAGGGAGACGTGGAACAAATTAGGGATCCTAAGGGAGGAAGGGAGATGGAGCTGATAAGCCACAGGATTTATCCCCTTCTTAATCTTGTAGGGTCCCAAGTAGCGAGGACCCAGTTTGTAGCTTGGGACCCTAAAACGAACGTACTTGGCTGAGAGCCACACTCTGTCTCCAGGAGAAAAAAACGGAGGAGTTCTGCGTTTTTGATCCGCTTGGGACTTCATGCGGGCAGAGGCTTGTAGAAGGGCAGTACGAGTCTCACACCAAACGGTGTAGAAGTCCTGGATGAGCTCATCAACTGCGGGAACTGCTGAGGGGGTAGACAAGGGCAGAGGAGGTAGAGGATGAAGTCCCTAGACCACAAAGAATGGAGATTTATTGGAAGCGGTGGAATTCTTGTAATTGTAAGAGAACTCTGCCCACGGGAGGAGATCTGCCCAGTTGTCTTGGCGAGAAGAAACAAAGTGTCGGAGATAATCTCCCAGGACTTGATTCACTCGTTCTACTTGACCGTTTGTTTGGGGGTGGTGAGAGGAAGATAAATCTAATTTCACTTTGAGCTGATCGCAAAGAGCCCTCCAGAATTTGGATACAAACTGCACACCTCGATCAGAAACAAAATGCGTGGGTAAACCATGCAGACGGAAAATGTGCTTGAAGAATTGCTTAGCCAGTAGTGGTGCAGAGGGCAGCCCAGGTAATGGTACAAAGTGCGCCATCTTGGAAAAACGGTCCACTACCACCCAAATGACAGTCATGCCATGGGAAGGAGGAAGGTCCGTCATGAAATCCATGGCAATGTGGGACCATGGGGTCTCAGGAACAGGAAGAGGTAAGAGCAATCCAGCTGGCTTCTGGTGAGGTGACTTGTCCCGTACGCAGGCCGCATAAGCTTGAACGTAGTCCGAGACATCCCTCTCCACGGTGTCTTCAGGACTCCTGGGTGACCTGCAAACAAGAAAGCGTGACCCCACTTGAGGATTTGATGGTGCTGACGAGGAAGCACATAGGACTTCCCAGGAGGAAGAGAGCGCAGGTCCACAGGAGCAACGGCAATCAGGCGCTCGGGCGGAATAATATGCTGGGGAGTAGTCTCGTCACCCACCACATCTGAAGAGCGGGAGAGGGCATCTGCTCTGATGTTCTTGCTTGCCGGATGGACATGGATCACAAAATTGAAGCGAGGAAAGAACAGGGACCAACGAGCCTGGTGTGGATTGAGTCTCTGTGCGGACTGAAGATAGGCAAGATTTTGGTGGTCCGTGTAAATGGACACCGGATGGCTCCCTCGAGAAGATGTCTCCACTCCTCAAGAGACAATTTGATGGCCAGCAACTCCCTGTCACCAATCGAGTAGTTTCTCTCGGCTGGGGTGAAGGTCTTGGTGAAAAAGCCGCAAGTTAGGGTCCTGCCTCTGGGTGACTTCTGGGTGAGCACGGCTCCGGCACCCACAGAGGAGGCATCCACTTCCAGAGAAAAAGGCTTAGTGGTGTCCGGTCTGAAAAGTACAGGTGTGGTGGCAAAGGCAGGATTTCAAGGACTGGAAGGCTTCTTCTGCTTGAGGAGGCCACGATTTGGGATTAGCACCTTTCTTGGTCAAGGCCACTATGGGAGAGACCAGGTTGGAGAAATGAGGGATGAATTGCCTATAATAGTTGGCGAAACCCAAAAACTTTTGTACTGCACGAAGTCCAGAGGGGCGTGGCCAGTACAGAACAGCAGAGAGCTTAGCCGGGTCCATCTGTAAACCTTGGGTGAAAATTATGTACCCCAGGAAGGGCAGACTGGACCGCTCGAATAGGCACTTCTCGATTTTTGCGTTGAGGCGGTTTCTTCGAAGGCATGAAAGGACTTGGCGTACATGTTCCCGGTGTTGCTCAAGGTTTGAGGAGAAAATGAGAATGTCATCAAGGTATACGACCACGCAGGTGTAAAGCAGATCTCTGAAAATGTCATTGACAAATTCTTAAAACACAGCAGGCGCTTTGCAGAGGCCTAAGGGCACCACCAGGTATTCAAAATGGCCATCCCGAGTGTTAAAGGCGGTCTTCCACTCGTCACCCTCTCTAATTCGGATCAAGTTGTAAGCTCCACGGAGATCCAGCTTGGTAAAGATTCTGGCCCCACGCAGTCGGTCAAAGAGCTCAGAGATCAAGGGGAGAGGTAACGGTTCTTAACTGTGATCTTGTTAAGTCCTCTGTAATCTATGCATGGGCGGAGGGAGCCATCCTTTTTAGTCACAAAGAAAAAAACGGCTCCAGCTGGAGAAGAGGACTTCCTTATGAAACCCCTCTGCAGGTTTTCTCAGATGTACTCCAACATGGCAAGAGTCTCTGGTGGAGAGAGTGGATACATACGACCCTGAGGAGGAGTAGTCCCTGTCATCAGATCGATCAGACAATCATAGGGTCAATGAGGTGGAAGAACTTCAGCTTGCTTCTTACAAAAGACGTCAGCAAAACTGTGGTAGGGTTCTGGAAGGCCTGGTGGCGAAGAAGCAACAGGGTCTTGCTTGACGGGTACAGTCTTGAGGCAATGGCCGAAGCAAGAGGATCCCCAACTCTGGATTTCTCCAGTGGTCCAATCCAGGACGGGACAATGGCGCTGAAGCCAGGGCAAACCAAGGAGAAGTTCAGACGAGCAATGGGTAGGACAAAGAACTCCAAACTTTCAGTATGCAGAAAGCCAATGTCCATCTGTAGAGGTGGAGTGCGGTACTGGACAGTAGTAGTAAGTCTCTCTCCATTGACTGTAGAGATGAAAAAAGGCTTGGACAAACGGATCACAGGAATTTGATGCTTGTCTATCAAGGAGGCATGGATGAAATTGCCGATAGAACCAGAATCCAAGAAGGCTGTGGCAGTGAAGGAAGACTTGGCAGGCACGGAAAGCTGCACAGATACCGTCAGGCGTGGAGAGGAAGAATCCACACCTAGCAACGTCTCTCCTACGTTTACTAGGTGAGTGCGTTTCCCAGAACGCGAAGGACGAAGAGGACAGTCTCTGAGGAAATGCTCGGTACTAGCGCAGTACAGACACAAATTTTCGTGTCTGCGATGACTCCATTCTTGTGAGGTTAGGCGAGATTGGTCCACTTGCATGGCTTCCACGGCGAGAGGCGCAGAGAAGAGGTGCAGTGGACGCTGAAAAACCGGAGACAAGCGAGTATAGTGTCTTGTATGAGCCTTCTCTCTTTCTTGGAGGAGTTCCTCTTGTCTCTCTGAGAAATGCTTGTCAATCCTTGTGGCCAGGAGAATGAGGTCACCAAGGTTAGCAGGTATCTCACGTGCAGCTAGAACGTCCTTAATCTCACTGCTTAGTCCCTTCTTGAATGTAGCACATAGGGCTTCATTGTTCCAATTCAACTCTGAGGCGAGAATACGGAATTGCATGGCGTGATCACCCACAGAAGCGCCTCCTTGGGTCAAATTTAGCAAAGCTGTCTCTGCAGAGGATACCCGGGCGGGTTCCTCGAATACACTCCGAAACTCCCGACAGAAGCGATGGACGGAGGTTGTGGCAGGATCAGAGCGGTCCCACAATGGTGTAGCCCAGGCCAGGGCCGTCCCGGTGAGCAGACAGAGTATGAATGCCACCTTAGCACGCTCAGAAGGAAATAGGTCGGCCGACATCTCAAGGTGCAGAGAACACTGGGTAAGGAAACCACGGCACTGTTTCGGATCTCCAGCATACTTCTCGGGCAGGGACAGGAGTACTCTGGAAACAGTTGCTGGCAAAGGAGCAGGAACAGGCGGTGAAGTAGGCTGCTGTTGGGTAGAGATGATCTGCTGCAACATGGCGGACATCTGCTGGAGCTGACGGGCCCGCATTGCAACGACCATAGGCAGATCCTTAGGATCAGGTACCTCAGCGGAATCCATGGCCGGATCTTACTGTCACGGTCCGGTCAGATGGCAGGAGGAAGAGTCCCGGCGCGCGCGCGCCCTAGAGAGCGGGGACGAACACGCCGAGACGCCGGAGCGCTGCCTGGGGACACACAATGTGAACCCGGCCTTACCCATCTGAACCATGTTCCACGGTTCTTATTGCCCTATCAGTGAAGAGCACAGACGGGTATAGATGAATTTCAAGTATTTTGAGATTTTAAAACCAAAACTTAACCAAAGAATTTCTATTTTTTTCTATATATAGATTAGTTAGGAGTAGCCGTATTAGTCCAGTGATGCAAAAAGCAAAATCATCGGTAGTTGCAGTATCTTGTAATACATTTTTTATTGGACTAACAAGATTATGTACAGACTATTTTATACAAAAAAATAGGATTGCAGCAGCACACATTGGTAAAGAAATTGAGACTCTTAGCGCACTTTTTGATCAAAACGTGTCCCCCCATCCACCACGGGGAGGTGGCCTCATTTAGGATGGGACCCTAACACAAATTCAGAGCCTAACACTCATATCCACTCACCTCTGGTGGGCATATAGCCTCTGACTGGGTGACATGTTGGATCCATTAACAATTTAATACACCACCTGTGAAAAAGGGGGAGGCGTGCACCCGTGTATTAGGTTGTACAACTCAGGGGGAATGGCACCCTCTTTAGCTGTGCACCCCTCCCCCTTTTTCACAGGTGGTGTTTTAAATTGTTAATGGATCCAACATGTCACCCAGTCAGAGGCTATATGCCCAGCAGAGGTGAGTGGATATGAGCGTTAGGCACAGAATTTGTGTTAGGGTCCCATCCTAAATGAGGCCACCTCCCCATGGTGGATGGGGGGACACGTTTTGATCAAAAAGTGCACTAAGAGCCTCAATTTTTTGACCAATGTGTGCTGCTGCAATCCTCTTTTTTTGTATACTCTGTATTTGCCACAGCAGTGTGCACCCGTGTATTAGGTTGTGCTGGCTATTTTTCTTTTTGCTTGTTTATATATATATATATATATATATATATATATATATATATAATTAAAAAACTGATTTCAAAAAGACTAAATGAAAACTAAAGGGTATTTACCATTTTATAAAGTGATGGCCATAAGTTTAAAGGATAAGAACAACTTTTTAAGATTACCATTACAAATATGTTAAGGTTTCCTTTTACAAGATTATGCACACTGATGGAAATAAGTGAAATGTTTTTCAATGGAAGTGCATAAAGGCCAAAGCAATTATTCAAACAGCGACACAGTGTTACATTATAGATACTGTTATTCTTGTCCTGTCACTGTGTGCCCCTTCCTCATTTTACATGAATCTATTTAAATGACAACATCCCTTTACGGCCATATAAGATTATCTTTCAGTTACAAACAGAATGGGACTTTTATTCTTAAAATTCCTTCCTGAAAGACCTTAGTAAAATCTTGGACATGCATGATAACATCTGAGTTCAGGCCAATTCCCACCATTTCTTAAATCAGTGAAGGTCGATGTGCCAAATTCTCCTGCCACCCCGAGCAGATTATTTTACTCAGCACAGAACACCTTCTGTCCCCAGCTCTGTTTATTCTCATAGGTAATGTGGCTTTTTGCTGTAAACTGCTAGTTAGTCTGTGTGTAACTGGAAGCCCACAGCCCACAATGGTGATGAAAGGCACAGACAATGTCCAAGACTCTACTATTGTTGCAAATGGAGGCTGATTCCTTTTCTTAAAATGAGCCTACACCTGGCTACAACAGCCCACGTCTGTTTCAAACAATACCATTAAAAGATAAGATACTTATTAGGCTAAAATTCAGATCTTAAACTAAATCTAATATCTAGGAGAAGGAAAATGGTATGTGTAGCTCACTGAGGTATACTATTCTGAGGTTAACTGGAATGGTCTAAATCCCAAAAAGACCTAGTAAAGTGAATAGGTATATATAATAAATTATATAAAACCGGTCCTCAAGGATAGTGAAATAAAGAGATAAAAAGAGATGTAATGAACGAGAAAAAGGTGATGTGGAACCAAATAAATGTAAAATCAATAAGTTAAATGTCATAAAATAGATACTGAATAAATAATGATAGAAAATGAATAATATAATGATAATAAAAGACCTGAATCAAGGATAATGCAGTAAAGTAATACAATATAACATTTATTCACAAGATAACTTACATCTGGGCAGGGTCCTTGCACCAGATGTTAATAGGATATTGGTATTAAAATAGATGTAATATTAAAAAGTCATTTATAAAGCAACCACCTAAAATAGGACTAAAAAATGTGGAAATGTCCAAAAATAAAATGGTGCGGTAATATAGTTCAGAAATAAAGTGGTCCGGTAATGCAGTTCATGAAATGATATACTGGAGCAGTTCAGGGAGCGATATGCAGATAATGTAGGTTTGATAATATTAGGTAATATCTGTATGCCGATTTGAGTGGTATCACTTACTGGCGAAGTGCAGCCGGCATCCTCAAGAGTAGCAGTCTCGCAATGAGGGTTTCTGTCGGTGCTGGCATGGCTTGGTGGCCGGCCTCTGTGATCGTTGGTGATCCCAGTAAAGTGGATTGGTTGGGTCCAGCAGAGACAGGCTGGCACGGGATAACGTCCGGCCACAAGTGGAGTATCGTGGATGAAGAGGTGATTGCTGACCCTGGCGTCCTCAGGTCCTCGAGAGAGGATCGTGCGTGCGATCCACAGAGGTCCCAGAATAATGGGTCTGCAGCGCTGCCAAAGCCGAGGTGGGCTTTAAAAGTAGTATAAGGTGGTTGCCGTAGGTAATGGGTATAAGAGCAAGGCTATACGCGTTTCAAGATGACTGCCTTATTCTTCAGTAGCCATAGATAATGAATAACTATTCATTATTTATGGCTACTGAAGAATAAGACAATCTATTCAATTTGAACACAAAATTTTATTCAGTACTTGCTGAGAAATATATATAGAGGTCATAATACTGCTGTTCTTGACTGACAATAAAATGCTGTTGCTAAGTAGTGAAACAGGGTCCATAGGTGTTTGGTAGGAATGAGTGAATCGAATCTGATGAATCTGAATTCATTACGAATTTCAGGAAAAATTTGCTTCACAACGGATCCGAATATCGCAGCGATTCGATTGCAGAAATCGCTTAATTAAGCTCCATTTAGTACGGTCCAGGCTCCAGGGCATCTAAGATGGCAGCTCCACATGTCAGGACATGGGGCAAGGAACGCTGGGAAGGTGGTAACATGGGTAGGCAGGATGACCCTGAATCACATGCAGCATGCAGCCTATCAGCAGCCAGCCACCCCTGTGATGTCACAGCCCTATATAATTGGCAGCCATCTTGCGGCCAGTCACATCAGCATTCTATTGCAGAGAGAGGGACAGAGAGCAGTGCGTGTTGCACAGAAAAGCATTTTTACAGCAGCGATTCACCTCAACCCAAATCCAGCCTAGAAGCACTGATAGGGAAGGAAGAGAGACTGAGAGAGAAAGTGCAATTTTGGGTCTAGTACACAGCGACTGTGTGCTGCAGCACTGGTGTGTACAACAACTGAAAAGCTAACAGTAGCTAGTCAGTTAGGGTGAGCAGAGCACTAAAAGCCATAATCACTGTTACGCCGAGCGCTCCGGGTCCCTGCTCCTCCCCGGAGCGTTCGCGGCGTTCCTCTCTCTGCAGCGCCCCGGTCAGACCCGCTGACCGGGAGTGCTGCACTGACACTGCCGGCTGGGATGAGATTCGCATAGCGGGACGCGCTCGCTCGCGAATCGCATCCCAAGTCACTCACCTGTCCCGGTCCCCGGCTGTCACGTCCTGGCGCACGTGGCTCCGCTCCTTAGGGCGCGCGCGCGCGCCAGCTCTCTGAGATTTAAAGGGCCAGTGCACCAATGAGTGGTGCCTGACCCAATCAGTCTGATTAGCTTCCACCTGAGCACCTGTCTATATAACCTCACTTCCCCTTCCCTTCCTTGCCGGATCTTGTTGCCCTTGTGCCTAGTGAAAGCGTTTACAGTGTTTGCCTTACCAGTGTTCCTGACCTCTTGCTATCTCCATTGACTACGAACCTTGCCGCCTGCCCCGACCTTCTGCTACGTCTGACCTTGCCTCTGTCTAGTCCTTCTGTCCCACACCAGCAGTCAGCGAGGTTGAGCCGTTGCCGGTGGATACGACCTGGTTGCTACCGCCGCAGCAAGACCATCCCGCTTTGCGGCGGGCTCTGGTGAATACCAGTAGCAACCTAGAACCGGTCCACCGACACGGTCCACGCCAATCCCTCGCTGACACAGAGGATCCACATCCAGCCTGCTGAATCGTAACAGTAGATCCGGCCATGGATCCCGCTGAGGTGCCGCTGCCAAGTCTCGCTGATATATCCACGGTGGTCGACCAGCAATCCCGACTGATCGCCCAACAAGGTCACCAGCTGTCGCAGTTGACCGCCATGCTACAGCAACTTCAGCCACTGCCACAGCAGCAACCATCTCCTCCGCCAGCTCCTGCACCTCCTCCGCAGCAAGTGACCGCTCCTAACCTCCGCTTGTCCCTGCCGGAAAAATATGATGGGGACTCTAAACTCTGCCGTGGTTTCCTGTCTCAATGTTCCCTACATTTGGAGATGTTGTCGGACCAATTTCCCACAGAACGGCCTTCCTGTCTGGGAAGGCCTTGTCATGGGCCACACCGCTTTGGGACCGCAACGATCCTGTCACTGACACTGTTCAGTCCTTCTTCGCTGAGGTTCGTAGTGTCTTCGAGGAACCAGCCCGAGCCTCTTCTGCCGAAACTGCCTTGCTGAACCTGGTCCAAGGAAATTCTTCTGTTGGCGAATACGCCATCCAATTTCGTACCCTCGCCTCTGAATTATCTTGGAACAACGAGGCCCTCTGCGCGACCTTTAAAAAAGGCCTATCCAGTAACATCAAGGATGTGCTGGCCGCACGAGAAATTCCTGCCAACCTGCATGAACTTATCCATTTGGCCACCCGCATTGACATGCATTTTTCTGAAAGACGCCAGGAGCTCCGCCAGGAAAAAGACCTTGATCTCTGGGCACCTCTCTCCCAATATCCTTTGCAAACTACCTCTGTGCCTCCCGCCGAGGAGCCTATGCAAGTGGATCGGTCTCGCCTGACCCATGAAGAGAGGACTCGCCGCAGGGATAAAAATGTATGTCTGTACTGTGCTAGTACCGAACATTTCTTAGTGGATTGCCCTATTCGTCCTCCAAGTCTGGGAAACGCACGCACCCAGCTCACGTGGGAGTGGCGTCTCTTGGTCTGAAGTCTGCTTCTCCATGTCTCACTGTGCCCGTACGGATTTCTCCTTCTGCCAACTCCTCCTTCTCAGTTGAGGCTTTCTTGGACTCTGGTTCTGCGGGAAATTTTATTTTGGCCTCCTTTGTTAATAAGTTCAACATCCCTGTGACCCATCTCGTCAAGCCGCTCTACATTTCCTTGGTCGACGGAGTAAAATTGGACTGCGCTGTGCGTTACCGCACAGAACCCCTGCTCATGAGCATTGGACTGCATCACGAAAAAATTGAAGTTTTTGTTTTGCCCAACTGCACCTCTGAAGTCCTCCTCGGTCTGCCATGGCTCCAACGCCATTCTCCTACCCTTGACTGGACCACCGGGGAGATCAAGAGCTGGGGTGCTTCTTGCCACAAAAAATGCCTCACGTCTGTTCCCAGTTCTGTCAGTCAAACCTCAGTGTCTCCTCCTATACCAGGTCTCCCCAAGGCCTATCAGGACTATGCCGAGGTTTTTTTGCAAAAAACTAGCAGAGATTTTGCCTCCTCATAACCCCTGTCCTGGTAACACTCTCCCCCGTGCCAAGCTTCACCCTCTGCCCCCCCTCCCCATTCCCACTCGTTCTGAACTGCCTGCCCTTGACGAGTATACCCAGGACTTCTCTGTCTTCCAGAAGGAAACTCTACAATCGCTCCCAATGTCTTCGTCCCATGTGAAGCGACAACCGGACAAAAAGAGGGGGAGACCTAAGGGGGGGGGGGGTACTGTTATGCCGAGCGCTCCGGGTCCCTGCTCCTCCCCGGAGCGCTCGCGGCGTTCCTCTCTGCAGCGCCCCGGTCAGACCCGCTGACCGGGAGCGCTGCACTGACACTGCCGGCGGGGATGCGATTCGCATAGCGGGACGCGCCCACTCGCGAATCGCATCCCAAGTCACTCACCTGTCCCAGTCCCCGGCTGTCACGTCCTGGCACGCGCGGCTCAGCTCCTTAGGGCGCGCGCGCGCCAGCTCTCTAAGATTTAAAGGGCCAGTGCACCAATGAGTGGTGCCAGGCCCAATCAGTCTGATTAGCTTCCACCTGTGCACCTGTCTATATAACCTCACTTCCCCTTCCCTTCCTTGCCGGATCTTGTTGCCCTTGTGCCTAGTGAAAGCGTTTGCCTTACCAGTGTTCCTGACCTCTTGCTATCTCCATTGACTACGAACCTTGCCGCCTGCCCCGACCTTCTGCTACGTCTGACCTTGCCTCTGTCTAGTCCTTCTGTTCCACGCCTTCTCAGCAGTCAGCGAGGTTGAGCCGTTGCCGGTGGATACGACCTGGTTGCTACTGCCGCAGCAAGACCATCCCGCTTTGCGGCGGGCTCTGGTGAATACCAGTAGCAACCTAGAACCGGTGCACCGACACGGTCCACGCCAATCCCTCGCTGACACAGAGGATCCACATCCAGCCTGCCGAATCGTAACAATCACCTGCTATTAGTGCCTGCCAAATACAGGTTGCATAGTGGAGCGCATTGTCCCCTATTAAGTGTAACCTGTGCGTACATAGGTGGTGTACCATTTTGTTCCTGTTAAAGTCTTAAGGAACTCGTTACTGTGAAAGGCCAGCCAAAAGTACACACCTGCTGCTGTTCTAGACAAATACTGTTTTAAGCATAGTGCAGTGTATTGTACTCCCCTCATAAGTGCATAACACGTATGTACATCTACGTGGTGTGCCATTTTGATCCTGTTATAGTCCTAAGGGCCAAGTTACTGTGAATGGCCAGCCAAAAGTACACACTTGCTGCTTTTATAGACAAAAACTGTTTTAAGTATAGTTGAACATATTATATTCCCCTCATAGGTGCAAACCACGTACGTACATCTACGTGGTGTACCATTTTGTTCCTGTTATAGTCCTAGAGGCATAGTTACTGTGAAAGGCCAGCCAAAAGTACGCACCTGCTGCTGTTCTAGACAAATACTGTTTTAAGCGTAGTGGAGGGAATTGTACTCCCCTCATAAGTGCATACCACGTATGCACATCTACGTGGTGTACCATTTTGTTCCTGTTAAAGCCTTAAGGGCCTGCTTACTATGAAAGGCCAGCCAAAAGTACACACCTGCTGCTGTTCTAGAGAAATACTGTTTTAAGCATAGTGGAGCGTATTGTACACCCCTCATAAGTGCATACCACGTTCACACATCTACGTGGTGTACCATTTTGTTCATGTTATAGTCCTCCTAAGGGCCTAGATACTGTGAAAGGCCAGCTAAAAGTACACACCTTCTGGTGTTGTAGACAAATACTGTTTTAAGCTTAGTGGGGTGTATTGTCCTCCCCTCATATACGCACTAAGTATGTCAGACAGAGAAGCGCCAGGGCATGCACAGAGGAGTGGCAGAGGCCTAAATTCATCAGAGGTCGCAGCAGACTAGGGGCAAATGCCAGCAGGAGTCGCAGCAAGAGGCCAGAGCTCCCGGTATCAGCTAGCGGCTGTGTCTCGACCAGCAACACATTTGCAGTCATCCATTGATTAACACGGTCATCCACATCCTCACAAGTGACATCTGACACCCCCAGTTAACAGTCAGTGGGTTCCTCAGACACAACCCTCAGTTGGCATGGCCCGGGAGCAGTCCATGTCCTCCCATTGCCTCTGTCCTATGCTGTTCCCTTCCCCACAGAAGTACCTTATGCTGTGGGTTCAGCTCCACTATTTAGTGAGGACAATCCATTAAAAGAAAGTCAGCAGCTACTGCCCAGCCAAGAAGTGGAGGAGACATGCACCGCTTCCTCCGCTAGGCAAGCAAGTAGTGATGAGTAGAGTGGAATGGGAGGTGGTATTGCGAGTGTTCAGGCTCCTGAATTAGAAACTGTTGAGGAACCTGAGGAGGACAACAATAAATGTGCAGACATAACTCGATGATGATGAAGCCGATCGCATTTGGGAGCCGGGTGCAGAAGGGGCTTCATCATCATCAGGAGAAGAGGGTTGCAGGTTGCCCGTGAGGATGTTAATCTGGCCACATACAAGATATGTTGGCAGAATTTGAAACGTGGCCAGGGTCCCAATGTTGGCACCACGGCCCAACGTCAACATATCAAGCGTCACCAAAAAGGAGAACTGTGGCTCTGATGCAGTGGTTCAGCCTGCTGCATTACCCAGTGGCACGCTGCTCCCTGTTTCAGCCAGCCAAGGCTTCACCACCTCAGCCGAAAGGAGCTGTCTGTCATACCCATCTTCTGTCGCTCCAGATGCTCCTGCTCCTCCTACTTCGAGTCAGTCATTCTGCCAGCAATCCATCGGCGAAGCCATGTCCAAGAGACAACAGTGTGCCGAGCCGAGGTGGAGAGTCCCAAGCCGCTATTTCTTTGCGAAAAAGGCTGCGCCGACGTGTGGAACTGTAACTATGGTCAGGGACAATACATGCCCTTTACGGCCCAGTGGGTAAATGTGGTTCCTGCACAGCCACAACAGCAACTTGGACAGGTCACGCCGCTTCAGCCTCCACGCTCTAAGGCTGTTGGTCCTGTGACAGTGTGCAATTCCGCCTCCTCATCCTCCACCACGTCCTCAGCATCTACTGCATGGACAAGTCTCAGTGCCCCTCCAGCTTACCATGTGTGCAGGGCACGGCAGTGTCATGCTGTTCTTCACATGGTTTGCCTTGGCGAACAGAGTCACACAGGAGAGGAACTGCTAAAAGTAATTAATCAAGAAATCGAATCATGGCTTACTTCACGAAAACTGGAAATGGGAACCATGGTGACCGATAACAGGAAGAACATATTGTCTGTGCTGCGACAAGGAAGCCGTAGCCATGCGCCCTGCATGTCACACATTTTCAATCTGGTTGTTAAGTGGCTCCTGAAGTGTTCCCCCCATCTGCAAGACATCCTAACGATGGGAAAGAAACTTTGCATGCACTTCAGCCACTCGTACACTGCAAAGCTTACCCTCCTTAAGCTGCAGCGTCAGAACGGTATCCCTCAACATAGTCTGATTTGTGATGTTTCCACATGTTGGAATTCCACCCTCCATATGTTGGACTGACTTTATGAACAGAGCGGAGAGGGGGACGCCCCTGTGTAACTTCAATGTCAACCAGTGGCAGCTCATACGTGACACCTGACGTTTGCTCAGTCCCTTTGAGGAAGCCACATTATTAGTCAGTCGCCAGGATTACGGGATGAACAACGTCATTCCATTGTTTCATTCCCCACAACACGTGCCCTGATGGCTGGTCAGGGCACTGGAGACGTGGCGCCTACATCTCACGGCCACATGAGCCCTGTGGGGGCTGAACTGGAAGAGGAGGAGGAGGGGCACAGTGGAGCACAGTTTAGGTTTTGCAAAATGGGTGGTTTTTCTAGTCATCTAACTGGAGAAGAGGAGCAGCTAGAGGGTTATGAGGAAGGCGAGACAGAGGACCCAGACAAACCGTGGCAGTATGCAGTGGAGATGGAAGCAGGGAGTTCCTCCGAGTCACTTGCACAAATGGCATGATGAATGCTCACTTGCTTGTGTAGTGACCTCCAAATTGTCACCATTCAGCGACAGAACGACTTCTGGCTCTCCACCTTATTGGACCCTCGCTATCGACACAAACTTTACACCCACTGAAAGGGAGGACAAACTGACCTACTACAGAGACATCCTACATAGTCAGTTGGCCGATGCCTGTCTGCGCCATACACCATCCTCTCGCAGGTCTGCCTCGGGGGCCCACTGTGCTCACCTTCCACTGCCATGGCTGCTGGGGAGGGGTGGGGTGGCTGGAGCAGTACCAGCTCCATCAGCAGCCTGATTCTAGAGTCTCTGATGAGTAGCTTTCTTCACCCACATAGTGAAGCAACCCATCAGTGAAGCAACCCATGGGCCATAGTCACCCCAAGGATGTGGAGAGACTGACCTTTGTGAAGATGAATCAGGCATGGATCAGCCAGGATTTCCACTCACCAATGCCCGATGCATCAGAGTGGATTGACCATGGTGCCACACCAACACTTCACAAATATGGATAGTGCAAAACATATTTAAGGTGTTGCTCCCCAGTTACAGAAATTCCTCCACATCAGACCACAAGTAAGTATTGAGGATATGCATTAGCTAAAACTTAACTTTTCTTAGGAGAAAATATATGGACCCTAATTTTTTTTATATCTAAGAAACAGAAATGTGTGCAAAAAACACCATGTGCCACCTATACCACCAAGTATTGATGTGATTCAAAAAATGTATGGTCTATTGTAACTGGCGGGGGTAAAACTTCCCCTGTAAGGCCCTACTCTCGCATTATTAATTCCCTTCTTGGCAAGTTACTCGCCCTAAAAAGGGCGCCCGCACACAGGAACATTTCCTTATTTCCACCCACAAACACTGCCATTTCCCAGGGTTTTCAAGTGGAAATAGGGTGAGTAACACTTGACAAGAAGGGAATAAATAGGGTGAGAGTAGGGCCTTACAGGGGATGTTTTTACCCCCACCTGCTACTATGGACAATACATTGTTAAAAAAACAACAACTCCCAGTATTGCTGGACAGCCACTGACTGTCAAGGCATGCTGGGAGTTTTAAACAGCTGGAGGAACCCTGTTTGGGAAACACTGCCATAGGGTATTTTTGTGGCGGATGCAAACCCCAAATTTAGGCTTCAAATGCGCATGGCACTCTCTCGCTTTGGAGCCCTGTCGTATTTCAAGGCAACAGTTTAGGGCCACATATGGGCTATTTCCGCACTCAGGAGAAATTGCGTTACAAATTTTGGGGGATTTTCTCCTTTTACCCCAAAGTTGGGGTCTACACCAGCATGTTAGTGTAAAAAAATTGGTGTTGCCCCATACTTTTAATTTTCACAAGCGGTAAAAGGAAAAAAGACCCCCAACATTTGTAATGCAATTTCTTCTGAGTATGGAAATACCCTATATGTGGACGTAAAATGCTCTGCGGGCGCACAACATGGCTCAGGAGTGAGAGCGCACTATGTACATTTGAGGTATCAAAAAAAATGTTTCACTAAAATGCTGGTGTTACCCTACAAATTTTATTTTCACAAAAAAATGTGTAGCCCCATCTCTTCTGAGTAAGAACATACCCTATATGTGGATGTAAAGTGCTCTGCTGGCGCACTACAATGCTCAGAAGAGAAAGAACGCCATTGGGCTCTCAGAGAAAGAATGTGTCCGAAATTGAAGGCCCTGTGTGTTTACAAAGCCCCCATAGTGCCAGAACAGGGGTGTAGTTTCCAAAATGGGGTCACATGGGGGGTCCACTGTTCTGGCACCACAGGGGGCTTTGTAAACGCACATGGCCCCCGACTTCTATTCCAACCAAATTCTCTCTTCAAAAGCTCAATGGCTTTCCTTCTCTTCTGAGCATTGTAGTTCGCCCGCAGAGCACTTTACATCCACATATGGGGTATTTTCAGAAATGGGGTTACTCAAAAGAAATTTTTAAACGCTTTTTCGCCTATTACTCCTTGTGAAAATGTAAAATTTGGGGTAACACCAGCATTTTTGTGAAAAAAAATTTATTTTTCATTTTCACGTTCAGATCTAGCAGAAATTTGTCAAACACCTGTGGAGTATTAAGTCTCACTGTACCCCTTGTTACGTTCCTTGAGGGGTGTAGTTTCCAAAATAGTATGCCATTTGTTCTTTTTTTCTGTTCTTGCACCATAGGGGCTTCCTAAATGCGACATGCCCCCCGAAAACCCTTTCAGCAAAATTTGCTTTTCAAAAGCCACTACAATGAGCATTAGAAAGCCACTATCCACTATCTTATGAGCATTGTAGTGCGCCCAGAGTGCACTTGACGTCCACACATGGGGTTACAAATTTTGGGGTGCATTTTCTCCTATTACCTCTTGTAAAAATGAAAAAATTTTGGGGAAAACCAGCATTTTAGTGAAAAAAAAAAAGTAATGTACACATCCGACTTTAACGAAAAGTCGTCAAACACCTGTGGGGTGTTAAGGCTCACTGGACCCCTTGTTACGTTCCTTGAGGGGTGTAGTTTCCAAAATAGTATGCCATATTGTTTTTTGTTTTTTTTGCTGTTCTGGCACCATAGGGGCTTCCTAAATGTGACATGCCCCGCAAAAACCATTTCAGAAAAACTCACTCTCCAAAATCCCATTGTCTCTCCTTCCCTTCTGAGCCTTGTAGTGCACATACCGAGCACTTAACATTCACTTATGAGGTATTTCCTTACTCGAGAGAAATTGGGTTACAAATTTTGGGGGGGCCTTTTCTCCTTTTACCCCTTGTAAAGTTTCAAAACTGGGTCTACAAGAACATGAGTGTAAAAAATGAAGATTTAGAATTTTCTCCTTCGCTATTCCTGTGTAACACCCAAACGGTTAACACACTTTCTGAATGTAATTTTGAATACTTTGGGGTGGGGGGGTGAAGTTTTTAGCAGCTGTATGCTCTGGACAGTTCCTGATACGGATACCAGGTGTCAGCAGAGAGCACTGTGGACAAGACAAAAAAGAAATTCAAAAAGAACAGAATTTCCTATGTAGCTTACAGCTGCTAAAAAGTACAGAAAGGGTAAATATATTTTAATGGAAGAAATTTACAAATCTGTTTAACTTTCTGGCGCCAGTTCATAAAAAAAGAGTACCCCTTTAACCCCTTAACGAAGCAGGTCGTAAATGTACGTCCTGGTGAGGTGGTACTTAATGCACCAGGATGTACATTTACGTCCTATACATAACCGCTAGCATCTGAGCGATGCTCGGGTCATGCACGGCAGGTTCCGGCTGCTGCTGCATCCAGGGACCCGCCAGTAGTGGCGGACATCCGCGATTGTGCGGATGTCCGCCATTAACCCCTCAGATGCCATGATCAATACAGATCACGCCATCTGCAGAAGTGCAACACTTAATGTGGACGATCGGATCGCCCGCAGCGCTGCCACGGCGATCCGATCATCTGTAATGGTGGACAGAGGTCCCCTCACCTGCCTCCATTCGTCTCCCGAAGTCTTCTGCTCTGGTCTGAGATCGAGCAGACCAGAACAAAAGATAGCCGATAACACTGATCAGTGCTATGTCCTATCAAATGATTGCTATAAATAGTCCCCTATGGGGACTATTAAAGTGTAATAATAAAAGTAAAAAATAAAAGTAAAAAATTTTTAAAAATCCCCTCCCCCAATAAAAATTGTAATTGTCAGTTTTTCCCCATTTTACCCCCAAAAAGTGTAAACATTTTTTTTAAATAAACATATTTGGTATTGCCGCATGCGTAAATATCCGATCAATTAAAATATAATGTTAATTATCCCATACGGTGAACGGGGTGGATGGAGAAAAAAAAGTCCAAAATTGCTGCTTTTTTTTATAACATTTTATTTTTAAAAAATTGATAAAAAATGTATTAAAAGTTTTATATATGCAAATGTAGTATCAAAAAATATTACAGATCACGGTGCAAAAAATTTGCCCTCATACCGCCGCTTATACGGAAATATGAAAACGTTATAGGTCAGCAAAATAGAGGGGTTTTAAATGCACTAATTTGGTTAAAAAGTGCAGAAGACAAGACCCTGGACAAGGTTTCTATAGCCAGATTAAAAAGCAACTGTGATAAGGGACAGCCCTGTCTGGTACCTTTTTGGGGAGTGAACGGGGTAGAGAGGGGTAGAGGTGTAGAGATACGGGCTAGGGGTGTTGATGATGCCGTGATAATGCCGTGATATAGGCCCATAGTCTGGAGCATCTTCCACAACCATCCCCAGAGCACATTGTCGATGGCTTTTTCAGCATCCACCGACAATATGGCCGGGGACGGGTGCAGAGATGGACGGAGCTTGATCTCATCCAGCACTGTTATGACTCTTCTTATATTTGCCACTCCTGAACGCCCCTTCACAAAGCCCACCTGCAGGGGAGAGACCAGACTAGGCAGTAGATTCGCTAAGCGATCTGCTAAAATCTTGGAAGCAAGTTTTAGCAAGTTTTAGGACTCTGATGAAAGCTGTATTCATGGTAGGAGGTAGGTGGGAGGAATGGTGGTGCCCTGCAGGTAGGAATTGAGTAAGCTCAGTAAAATCGGGGAGATGTGATCCCTTAAGATTTTAACTCCCCCCCCCCCCACAAAAACCCATCCGGCTCCGGCACCTTATTGTGCGATAACGATTTAATCACACGGTCTAGTTCCTTCCCAGTTATCGGGGCATTGAGAGTCACCCTCTCATCCTCAGCGAGGGAGGGGAGGTTAGCTGATGTCAGCCAATCTCTGGAGGAGGAAGTCGGCACTTGCATATCTGAATAAAGGTTTGGAAAATAAGATTAAAGAAGATCATTAATCTTCTTGAAGTCCCTCTGTAATATGCCAAAGCCATCTTTGAGCACGGAAATATGAGAAGGGGGAGTAGAGCCCTTAGCAAATCTAGCAAGAAGGGGGCACGCTTTTCCGCCTTGACGAAATAGGGTTGCCTCAAATTGCGTTCGTCCTGAAGTTATCCCTTCGTTCAATGCAGGTTTCATATTCTGCCTTTGCTATAGACCAGGCCTCCTTAGAAGAGTCTGATGGGGAGGTTTGAAAATGGGTATAGACCTGTCTCAAAGTCTGGCCCAAAGAGGTCAGTTGTGTGGCCAGTTTCTTTTTTAGGGCTGAAGTAAATCCTAAGATGCGTCCCCTCAGGACAGCCTTGGCGGTGTCCCAATATAGCTGGGGCGTCACAGTATGAGTCACGTTGGTCTGCACATATTCCAGCCACCAAGCTTTTAGTAGCGCATGAAATTGCTCATCTCGCCCCAGCCCTACCGGGAACTGCCAGAGGAAGTCAGTTCCTCACGGCCAGTGGCATTGCGACCCGGGTGCGGGGGGTGCGGCGGGTGACACCAACCTAATGGGGTGACACCAAGATGCTCCGCAGCACCCACCCCCCCTCCCCAGCTACACAGACACTCCCCATCTGTGCCCGACCGGCCTCCCATCCGTCAGCACCCCCCCCTGCGCTGTGTGTGCGGTGCGCCCATCCGTCAGCAACCCCCCCTCTTTCACCTGCACTGTGCGCCCGTTCGTCATCACACACCCCCTCGCCGTCACAAGCACTGTGCCCGGCCTCCGCTCCCACGTCTGCGCCGGCCTGACGTCACACTGCATGGCCGCGCAGGAGGACGTCAGTTATGTCACTCGCAGGGCGCCAGGTGAGAAGGAGCACTGCGCTGGATGGGTGAGTGTGTGTGTCTCTCTCTATCTGTGTGTGTATGTGACTCTGTGTGTGTGTGACTGTGTGTGTATGTGACTCTGTGTGTGTGTGTGTGACTGTGTGACTGTGTGACTCTGTGTGTGTGTCTGTCTGTGAGTGTGTGTCTATCTGACTGTGTGTGTGTTTGTGTGTGTGTGTCTCTCTGTGTTGTATGTGTTTTTTTTTTGTGTGTGTGGTGGTGGTGGTGGGGGTGGGGGGGTGGGGGGTGGGGGTTTGATCCAGCGATCTAATGTGGGGAGACTTTGACCCATTGTGGGGAACCTGCGGCCTAATGTGGGGAAACTACTACCAAGTGTGCGGAGTCTATGCTACCTAATGTGGGGAGTCTATGCTACCTAATGTGGGGAATCTGTGCTACCAAATGTGGGGAGTCTTTGCTGCCTTATGTGGGGAGTCTATGCTACCTTATGTGGGGAGTCTATGCTACCTTATGTGGGTAATCTGTGCTACCAAATGTGGGGAATCTATGCTACCTAATGTGGGGAATCTGTGCTACCTAATGTGGGGAAATTGCTACCTAATGTGGGGTAACTGGTACCTACCTAATGTGGGGGAACTGCTGCCTACCTAATGTGGGGGAACTGCTGCCTACCTAATGTGGGGGAACTGCTGCCTACCTAATGCTCCCCCCCTGGCAGTAGCACCCTCATCATCCACCAGCAACACCCACCCCCCAGCAGCAGCACCTCCATCAGCAGATCCTGGTGGTGGATAATGGCGGTGCTCCTGCCAGGAGGATGATCCTGCCGATGGATGATGGGGGTGGTACTGCCAGGGGGGATGGCCAGTAGCACCCTCATCATCCTCCAGCAACACCCCCCCAGTAGTAGCACCCCCATCATCCACTAGCAACACCACCAATACCCCCCTCCCGTGGTAATAGCATCAGCTAACGGATGTTGAGGGGTGTTACTGCGGTTGTGGTATTATATTCAGAGGGTGCACTGTATGGCAATGTTTTTCAGAGGGCGCAGTTTGTGGTAGTATTATATTCAGAGGGCTCAGTGTGTGGTAGTATTATATTCAGAGGGCGCAGTTTGTGGTAGTATTATATTCATAGGGCGCAGTTTGTGATAGTATTATATTCAGAGGGCGCAGTTTGTGGTAGTATTATTAGAGATGAGCGAACTTACAGTAAATTCGATTTGTCACGAACTTCTCGGCTCGGCAGTTGATGACTTATCCTGCGTAAATTAGTTCAGCTTTCCGGTGCTCCAGTGGGCTGGAAAAGGTGGATACAGTCCTAGGAAAGAGTCTCCTAGGACTGTATCCACCTTTTCCAGCCTGCGGGAGCACCTGAAAGCTGAACTAATTTATGCAGGAAAAGTCATCAACTGCCGAGCCGAGAAGTTCGTGACGAATCGAAGTTACTGTAGTTCGCTCATCTCTAAGTATTATATTCAGAGGGTGCAGTGGGTGGTAGTATTATATTCAGAGGGTACAGTGGGTGGTAGTATTATATTCAGGGGTACAGTATGTGGCAGATTTATATTCAGGGGTACAGTATGTGGCAGATTTATATTCAGAGGGTACAGTATGTAGCAGATTTATATTCAGGGGGCGCAGTTTGTGGTAGTATTATATTCAGAGGGCGCAGTGGATGGTAGTATTATATTCAGAGGGTACAATATGTGGTAGTATTATATTCAGTGGGTACAGTGTGTGGCGGTATTATATTCAGGGGTACAGTATGTGGCAGATTTATATTCAGGGGTGCAGTATGTGGCAGATTTATATTCAGGGGTACAGTATGTGGCAGATTTATATTCAGGGGTGCAGTATGTGGCAGATTTATATTCAGAGGGCACAGTGTGTGGTAGTATTATATTCAGAGGGCGCAGTGGGTGGTAGTATTATATTCAGAAGGCGCAGTGGGTGGTAGTATTATATTCAGAGGGTACAGTATGTGGTAGTATATTCAGTGGGTACAGTGTGTGGCGGTATTATATTCAGGGTTACAGTATGTGGCAGATTTATATTCAGAGTGTACAGTATGTGTTGGTATTATATTCAGAATGTACAGTTTGTGGTAGTATTATATTCAGTGGGTATGGTATATGGAAGGTTTATAACCAAAGAGTATAGTGTATAGTAGTATTATATTTAGAGGATACAGTGTCTGGCAGGTTTATAATAATAATTGTTTTCATATAGAGGATGAGAATGCGCTGACATAGTGAGGAGACGTCTGAGCGTCACATTCTGCAGAGAGAAGTTTTAGCTGGACCAGGCGGTATGTACCATCTGAATTAGATAAGTGAAGACTATAGAGAAGACGTCACCTGTAGTCACTGATATCATTGTACATTCTCCTCTCTGTGTCCTATCAGAGCTGGAGTCACTTGTCAGTTCTACAGTTAGGTCAGTGAAACTACAACTCCCAGCATAACCTCACCACTGCTCAAAGGGGTACTCTATTGGAAACCATTTTTTTTAATCAACTGGTGCTGCAAAGTTAAACAGATTTGTAAATTACTTCTATTTAAAAATCTTATTCCTTCCAGTACTTATTAGCTGCTGTATAAGCGATTCACAGGAAGTTATTTTCTTTTTTAATTTCTTTTCTGTCTGACCACAGTGCTCTATGCTGACACCTCTGTCCATGTCAGGAACTGTCCATAGTAGGAGCAAATCCCCATAGCAAACCTGTCCTGCTCTGGCCAGTTCCTGACATGGACAGAGGTGTCAGCAAATAGCACTGTGGTCAGACTGGAAAGAACTACACAACATCCTGTGGAGCATACACCAGCTTATAAGTACTGTAAGTATTAAGATTATAAATAGAAGTAATTTAAAAATCTGTTTAACTTTCTGGCACCAGTTGATATAAAAGTAAATGTTTTCCAGTGGAGTACCCCTTTAAGTAATTCTGGGAGCTGTATATTTAAATGGTGAAAACTTCTTTAACACTTTCCCATTCTGTGGCAACTGGTATATCTGATTATTATACTGGAATTTCTCACAATGCGCTACAACAGTGGTGTCTGTCACAACAGGCTAAAAACTTACTGGGGGAGGGGGGAGGTATGGGGGTGACACCATTTTCTTCCGCACCGGGTGACACCAACCCTAGGAACGCCACTGCTCACGGCATAATATCTGCTATATAGAGTAAAATGGGAGAATGGTCAGATATGACCAAATCCTCCAGATGCACACGCTGCACTCTAGGGTGCAGGGACGGAGGAGAGAAGTAATGATCTAGTCTTGACCATGAATCATGCACATGGGAGTTATGGCTATATTCCTTCGCCTCGGGGTGCAGCGTGCTCCAGACATCAATCAGTCCGGTTTGTGATGCCCGTCGTAGTAAAAAGAGGTAATAAGATCTAGGGGGTAAGTGTCTCCATCTATTGCTCCTCCTATCCTCAGCCGAGCACATTACAGCATTAAAGTTCCCACCTACGTATCCCCTGTGGTTATCCATTACTTGTTGGGCTAAGCCCTCAAAGAAGGATCTGTCATCACCGGGAGGGCCATTTGTGTTGAATATAGTGAAATCTCCTGAAACTGTAGTAATGCATACCTGATATAGTCTCTCCTCCGAATCTTTTTGGACCTGTAACAAATCATATGTAAAAGACTTGTGGAATAGAATTAACACCCTCGCCTTGCAATTCACCGCCGGTGAGCCTTCAACTCTCTCCACCCACCACTTGCACATGTGAAAAAAATCTGACTCCTCCAGGTGAGGCTACTGAAGAAGAGCCACATCTGGAGACAGTGGTTTAAGATGGCACAGAACCAAGCTACATTTGTTAGGGGACCGCAATCCCTTAACATTCCAGGAAACGACCTTCATAATACCGCCAGTGGAACGGTAACTCTAGCCAGACGAGAACCATTACGGACCAGTAGCAGTATTTGGCATGAAGGATCACAAAATAAAGATACCCCATATAACAACATCCACCCCCACCCCCTTCCCAAACCAGTGGGTAACCAAACATATGGAAAACAGCCAGAACCCGTAAAACCTGCATCACTACCAGGGTTCTAAGAGCCTTAGTGACTTCCCTACTTCCCAAGCCAAGGACATATACCAACAAGGAGAAGGCTCCCCCCCCCCCCACCCTCCATTTCTCCAATGGAGAAAAATAAAACCCGCTAGGCAACATGTCCCCCATAGCACCATAGGATCCCCGTTAGGATTAAACATCAGACCTCTGAGCCCAAGTATGTTTGGGCACGGTAAGCAACACCAGGAAGAATTACTAAGTACAGAGAGCTAAATAAGAATTTTTTCTCTTCACCCCCATCCCCCCCTCCCGTTGCTCCCCTCTTATACGGTGTATAGCGGAAGCTTCCCCCCTTTATCCCTGTAGTGCAATCATAAACCCCCCCTCCCTTTACCCCCTTCTAACCCCATAAGGCTACCCAACAATGATCTAGTCTGACCATGAATCATGCACGTGGGAGTTATGGCTATAGTCCTTCGCCTCGGGGTGCAGCGTGCTCAAAAAAAGGCTCCCCCCTCAAAAAAAAACCTGGCAAAACGCAGGAGACTCTGAACTTAGAATCGTCAGGAAAGATGGAGAAGGCGAGGGGACGACATCTTGAGGTGTCCACTTCTATATGTTTATAGCTGTCCAGGTCAGCAGAGGCAGACTCTGTGGAGGTGTACAGAACAGAGGCCCCTAAAAGGAAATCAATATGTTGTCTGTCCTTTGGAGGAGAATGCCATGGATCTTCTGGCAATAGTCTTTGTGAGGTTACGGGTGAAAGCTGTCCTCTGGAAGGGTTGGAAGACTGCAGAAGGTCATCCTCAAGTTCCCTCAGCGGTGTTAGCGGAGATCTCAGGGGGTGGCAGCAAGAAGGAACGAAAAGTTTTCTTTTACGGGTGACTTCCGCAGAGAAGTCACCAAACAGCAGTAGCCTGTTGCCCTCGAAGAGGTGGTGGTCTCGTCCCTGGCGGAAGGCTCTGAGTAGGTCCACCTTGTTAGTAAAGTCCAGGTATTTAACAATAACTTTGCATGGCCGGTTACGGTGTTCCAGACCCAGGGGCACAGACTTTTCCACTGCTGCTCTCATGTCTGGGCCGAGCCTGTGTGCCCGTTCTACCTTACAGGGGTGGGGGAGTCCCAATGCCTTTGGGAGCAGGACCTCACAGATATGATGAAGGTCTTTACCTGGGACAGATTCCGGTAAGCCCACGATTCTCAGGTTGCTTCGCCTGGACCGTTTCTCCAAGTCCTCCACTTTGTCTCATAGTCGGTGGCATTCCGATTCCAGGGATGTCACTCTCGAGTCGAGCCCTCCATCCGGTCCTCCACAGAGTTCACTCTGGTCCCCACTTCAGAGAGCCGAGAGCCATAGGCAGCTGTAGTTTGCTGGAGTTGCTGCAGTGTGTCCTGCATCGCAGTCACCACAGCCTCTTGTGCACGTGAGACTGATTTTAGCCACCTCCACCACCAGCTTAGCATAGACCAGGGATGCCAGATCAGGGGAGTAAAAGTCCGGCGTAGAGGCCCGGTCTGGCAGAGACGGGGATGCTGCCCTGCTAGAAGCTGGGAACTCCGCCATGTTGGCCATGCTGCCCCGTGACTCGGGGTACGGCCCGCATTCCTCTTATTAGCTTTTCGCCCCGTGCAAAGTAGGTAGCGGTACATGCAATGTCCTGCCTCTACGTAGATGTCTCATGGGGTTCCTGAGTCAGCTAGTGCGGGTGAATAGAGCAGGTTAATGCGAACGGATGAGGAGCTCAGCTGGTACACGTCTCTATAGCATGGCGCTGGAACCGGAAGTCCCGCAATCTTATCACTATGGGTTTTAAGAGTCACAGGTGGAGCTTTTAAAAACTCAATTTTTCCTCAAGCGTTTTTTGGGGAGTTGGATATTCTTTGATTTGTTTTGGGTGGCATGCTGGCTTAACCGCTATCTTTGTTCCCAACACTTATGAAGTGCAGTTAGTAGATCCAGAAGTGCCCCCAGACTGTCTGTATATAGGGATAAAAGAACAGAAAAGAAACCAACTTCAGGGAGTTTCATATGTTCACCAGCTGAGCGAACTCTGTCCTTCATCCCGGCATGTGAGCTGCAGCGTTCGTGCCAGAGCGCTCACGTCCTTCTCCTGCTCTCATGTAACCTATGGCTCACCTGATTGGCTCAGCCATAGAGATCTCCCGGAGTGTACCATCATCCGAGAGCTTGTTCTCATGGCATGATGTCCTTCCCAACCCAGCTATTTTTTTCCCTTTAAATGTGCTATTATTGTGCAATAATAATACATATACTTGGCTTCCCCATCTATAGGATAGCATATAATATTGATTTACTACTGCATAAACTTGATGGATAACCTGTTTTGTTCATTCTCCCCCAAAAGCTGGTAAAATTTCACCATCAGTTATATCCACCCCAACTGTGAATGGTCCCATCAAAAATTACAACTTGTCATACAAAAAAAAAAAAACACAACCCCTCATACAGCAACATCAACGTAAAAACAAAGTTATGGCTCTTTGAATGTGATAATGAAAAAAAAAATGAAATAAAGTGCTCCATTCTTAAAGCATACATCCGGAATTTCAGGCATGTGCCATCTTAATCTCCGATTTGCGGAGACACGGGTCACATTGGATGATACAGTTGCCAAGGTAACCGTACAATGCTCAGTGAGTTCTGTGCACAAGCCCTGTAAATGTTAAAAGAGCTCATGCATTGTATGGTAGCCTAGGCAACAGTACCATCCAGCATCCTGTCTCTACACGTGCTGAAGCTAAAGATTGCACAGGCCTAAAACTCTGAATGTACGCTTAGGCCCACAATTAGCCAGTCCTAAAGAGATTAGGAGTTTATTTGTTTAGAAATATTCTGTTGAAGTATAAATCACTGTTTCATTTTCCATAAACAAATGTAAAGCATAGTAGCTATGTATATCAAGTATCATACCTCATCCAAGGACAGGAGAAATTTGTATACAGTAGTTGAAAACAGCAAGCATTTTGGTATGGCCTCCAACCAGTGATCCAAAGTTACAGCAGATTCCATGCATACTTCCAACACACAGCACATTTTAAAGTTCTATTCAGGTATTCTTGCAAATGAAATGCAGCCTACCATGTGAGATTCTAAACACAGAGCTGTGGGTTTGGTACAGAATTACAGAGTGATTTGAGAACAGCTTTTGGGCCACACACAGAGGCACAGAAAGGTTATTGTACTAATTTGAAAGGAAAAAAATCTGTTTTCCTCTAGGAATAAACTATAGCCTTGGTGACTTGACTAGCTACACTTCGAAAAAATTACTAAAAAAAAGGATTTGAGTTTACAAATAAAGTCAGCAAAGGTTGAAACCATATAACTATAGTGTGTTGAACATATTGTGCTGCTCACAAAAAGCAATATTATTAAAGCAATGGGAGAGAATAAAATATGTTTAAGTTGACAATGTGTGGAATTAAGTATTTTATTTATTACTCCCCCCTTAGTTAAGCTGATAAAAGGTAGTAATGATGCTGGGAAATACCACAACTGGCCATTAGCTGTGGGGAATGCTGGGGGCTACTGGGGAGTGTTACGGAGGTTCACCAATAAATCCACAGTATTCATTGATTTTGTGAATATCCTTAGGTCCTCCAATGAAGACCCATATAAGGGCTTGTTTTTTGCGTGACCAATTGTAATTTGTAATGAAACCTCTCATTTTACCAAAAAATTTATGGGGAGCCCAAAGAATTATTTTTTAGGGAGGAAATTTAAATGAAAACCAAAATTTTCCACATTTTGGAGGGTTTCGTTTTCACACTGTACACTTTACCGTAAAAATGACATGTGTTCTTTATTCTGTGGGTCAATATTATTAAAAATGATACCCATGGCTAGATACTTTTCTATTTATGTACCACTTAAAAAAATCTCAAACTTTTCATACAAAATCAGTAATATAAAATTGCCCTGTTTTGACCACCTATAACTTTTTCATTTTTCCATCTATGAGGTGGTATGAGGGCTCCTTTTTATTGATACCACATTTGCATATATAAAACTTTTAGATCACTTTTTATAAAAAAAAATTTGGAATACAATGTGACAAAAAAGCTGCATTTTTTGACTTTTTTATTTTTTGCGTTTACGTCGTTCACCGTACGGGATCATTAACATTATATTTTGATAGTTTGGACATTTACACACGCGGCTATACTTGTTATGTTTGTAAAAAAAATTATGCTTTTTGCGGGTAAGATGGGAAAAAGGGACAATTTTTGCTTTTATTGAGGAGGGGATGTTTTTTTACTTTTTATTTTTACATTTTTCAACTATTTATTTATTTATTTTTACACTTTTTATGTCCCCATAGGGGACTATCAATAGCAATCAGTTGATTGCTAATACTGTTTAGTGCTATAGATAGGGCATAACACTGATGAGTATTATCAGCTATCTTCTGCTCTGGTCTGCTTTATCTCAGACCAGAGCAGAACACCCAAGGAGACGGCCAGAGGCAGGTGAGAGGATTTCCGGCCGCCATTACAGATGATCATCTATTTTAACATCCGCATTGCCACAGATGCCGTGATCTGTATTGATCACAGCATCTGAGGGGTTAATGGTGGACATCCGTGCAATCGTGGATGTCAGCCATTACTGGGGGGTCCCTGGCTATGAAAAGCAGTCGGGACCTGAAGTGTATGACACGGACACCGCTCTGATGCTCGTGATTATACACAGGACGTAAATGTATGTACTGGTGCACTAAGTACCTCCGCACCAGGGCGTACATTTATGTCTGTGGTCCTTAAGGGGTTAAAGAGCGTAAGCCAGTTTGTGTCTATTGAAGATAGCCCTTTTGAAATTTCTAAAAACTCCTCTGAACTTAAGTTCTCAAGACTGAAGCTGTGCACAGTGGTGGCCAAAAGTTTTGAGACTGACACAATTTTTTTACATTTTTTTTTAAATTGCTGCTTGAGTTATTTTAGATCTTTTAGTCAGACGTTTCACGGTATACTGAAATACAATTATAAGCATTTCAGAAGTTTATAATATTTTATTGACAAATACATGAAGTTTATCTCAATATTTACAGTGTTGACTCTTCTTTGTCGAAACTTTTCATCCTGGTATGCTGGATTTCAGCTTCCAGTAAAGGCACATACGTACCTAGAGCCCCTTGTGCCCCTGAAGAGGTGCTTTATCGGCACTCCCCCCTTCCTGACCTCCCCTTCCCCATGGCAATGCCCTACTCCCCACAAAAAAAGTAATATTCTCTGATCACCACCATTCTCCTTCCTTTTCTTCTCCAGCAGGTGCAGACCACCATAACAACTTCTTCCAGCCAAAACTATTCTCTTCAGCATCTGCAGGACAACCAGCACAGTAAGAGTAAGTAGCTTAGTATGTCATCTATTAAGTACTGTAGGTGTATTCCCCACAGTAGGCTAGTAATTTCCCCATTAAGTAGGTATGTCCCACAGTAGTTAGAGGTAATAGTTAGTTCTCCGCCTAGGCTGGAATAGTCTGAGGTACGTAGCCCTACCCAATAGGTAAATACATTCTCAGGTAGGTAGAGCAATCTCTACCTCCCCAATAGGTAAATAAGTTGGTTGGTAGCTAGCTCTGTAGGTAGGTAGCCAGCACGGTAGGTAGCCAGTTAGGTAGGTAGCCAGGTAGGTAGCTAGCTAACTAGCTAGGTTGGCAGCTAGACAGGTAAGTAGCCAAGTAGCTAGGTTGGTAAGCAGGTAGATGAGTAGTGCAGTCGCCTATAAGTGACATTATTGTGTCTGCACTGGATCAGGGCTTAGGTCACAGTTCCCGCTCAGGTCTTGCCATTTATACTAAAGGGTAGCCTTCAACTGTATGCATGCAAAATGGCACTCACTCATCTGGGGACCCGCAAAAGTGTCCTGGATTCCTCAATAGCAAGCGAGCACCTGTGCCGGATGGGCCACCTCTCCATCCCTGCTTCAGGGACTTTGGTACAGTTGACAGATCTGTTTGGCAATTTGTGTCCCCCTTGAGTGTGCGCCTCTGGCAAGACCAGGTTTGCCCAAGTGAAGGTACACCACGGAGTAAAGCTTTAATACAGCATGGTCGGAGCAGCAGCCTCTGTCTGCTGTTCTGACCACCCTGTAGGAAGCCTTTACTATCACTTGGCCCGAACCATACTTCATCATAAAGTGATATGCTTCTTCAGGAAAAAAAATATGTGTAATATTGGTTAGTATTAGCTTTCAAGTTTACCATGGCAAATTATGCATAATACAATGACCATGATAAGTGTTTTGTTCCTTTACATATTTGTGTATTTTTCAGATCAATATTATTTATCACAAAACAGCTGGTATAATATTGCTATTTTCAGATTTGCTGACATCTAGTGGTCAAGCAAGCTATGAACTACAATTTACCAGTATTTTATTTTACAGCCTGCAGCCATACCACATAGTAGTATTTTTATTCATTTGGTCAAACTGAAAAGTATGTAAATGAATAGAGGTTTTCGGGCTCCACAACATTTTTTCGTTTTGGGTTCAGGCAGGCATAACAAAGTAGTAACAAGGAGTAATACTCACCTACCTGATCCTAAGCCACTGCCAGCCTGTTTCAGTCTACTGAATGGCAAATCGGCCATTCTTGTGATATTTCTGCCCTTCACTGCATATCAATGTGCCTTTTTAGACTCTCTGTTGGACTATGTTTGATTAAAGAACTGGCATTTTTTATTTATTCATTTTTTTCTCCTACCTTAAGAATATGGCAGCTATTTTATGTGGTTTCTTTAGTAATGGCTTAGGAGCAGAGCCATCTCATAGACATCTTTCCATTATGACTAACACGAGCCCCGTTATTATTACCCCATTATCCATCATCACCAGGGTTTCCAGGAAGAGTTGGGAACCGTCAGGTCTAATACTTCAAAAATGATGGTCATGGGCAGCCATAGACTGATATTGATCATCTGAAACTTATACCTTATCCTTAGGATAAGGGATAAGTTTTTCAAGACTGGAGATCTCCTTTAACCCCTTAGGAACCCAGGGCATACAGGTACGCCCCTGATCCCGAGTCCTTAAAGGGGTATGCCGCCCCTAGACATCTTATCCCCTATCCAAAGGATAGGGGATAAGACGTCAGATCGCCGCGGTCCCGCTGCTGGGGATCCCCGGGATCCCCGCTGCGGCACTTCGCTATCATTACAGCACAGAGCGAGTTCGCTCTGCACGTAATGACAGGCAATACAGGGGCCGGAGCATTGTTACGTCATGGCTCCGCCCCTCGTGACATCACGTCCCGCCCCTTTCAATACAAGTCTATGGGAGGGGGCGTGGCGGTTGTCACGCCCCCTGCCATAGACTTGGATTAAGGGGACGGGCTGTGATGTCACGAGGGGCGGAGCCATGATGTCACGCTGCTCCGTCCCCTGTATCGCCCGCCATTACGCACAGAGCGAACTCGCTCTGTGCTGTAATGATAGCACGGTGCTGCAGCGGGGATCCCCGGGCTCCCCAGCAGTGGGACGGCGGCGATCTGACATCTTATCCCCTATCCTTTGGATAGGGGATAAGATGTCTAGGGGCGGCGTACCCCTTTAAGGAATCAGGGCATATCTGTATGTCCTGTGTCCTGCTAACGGGGTTTAAACCATTCTCACAAGCGGAGAATGGGTTAAACCCCGTGGGTCCTGGTTGCTACAGGCAGCGAGGACCCAATGCCAATGCCGGGCACTGCCGATGGGGCTGATGCCAGGCATTAACCCTTTAGATGCCGTGATCAAAGTTGATAGTGGTATCTAAACTGTAAGTAAAACTATCCCGACAGCTCAGCGGAGCTGATGGGGACCATGGTGACAGAAACGCTATGTCCCGATCAGCTTACTGGATGAAGGGAAGGTCCTCACCTGCCTCCTCTTCGTCCGATCAGCGATCCACTTCTCCATGTGTGCGCAGCAGGCTAGAGCAGCAGAGCGCCGGTAACACTGATCAATGCTATGCAGATGGCATAGCATTGAACAGTGTATGCAATCAGAAGATTGCATGGTATAGCCTCCTAAGGGGGCTAAAAAAAAGTACAAAGTAGTAAAAAAAAAAAAAAAAGAGAATACATGTGAATAAGCCCCCCTAATAAAAGTTTAAATCACCTTCTTTTCCTATTTTTTTAGTAAAATAATGTAATAATAAAAAATAATCATATGTGGTACCACCACGTGCGTAAATGTCCGAACTATTAAAATATATGGTTAGCTAAACGGATGGCAAACATGTAAAAAAAATACAAAATAATGAATTTTTTGTGACTTCATATACCATAAAAATATTAATAAAAAGTGTTCAAAAAGTCCCATCAAAACAAAAATTGTACCGATAAAACCTACAGACTATGGCGCAAAAATTAAGCCCTTATATAGCCCCATACGCAGAAAAAAAAAATTATAGGGGTCAGAAGATTTTAAACATACTGATTTTGGTGCATGTAGTTATAATTTTTTTTAAGTAGTAAAATAAATAAAACCTACATAAATTTGGTATCCCTGTAACCGTATGGACCTCCAGAATAAATATGTGTCATTTTTACCGAAACGTGCACTGCGTAGAAACGGAAGCCCTAAAAAGTTGCAAAATTTATTTATTTATTTTTTCATTTCACCCCACAAATATTTTTTTTGTTTCGCCGCAGATTATGTAATTAAATAAGTAATGTCATTACAAAGTACAATTGGTGACGCAAGAAACAGGCCCTTATATGATTCTGTAGGCGCAACATTTTATGCATTATGATTTTTAGAAAATGAGGAGGAAAAAACGAAAGTGCAAAAATGAAGATTGTTTTGAGTCCTTAAGGGGTTAATATAATGCCTCCTATTCCTCCTCATCCATTAATATAATGCCCCCCTGTGCACCCTTATGCAATATTAATGCCCCCTGTGTCCCCAAAATGCTTATAGTGCCCCATTGTGTCTATACAGAAAAAAATAAAATCAATAATACTTACCTAGTTCTATATCCCACAATGTACGGAGCAGCTCTTCTTTTCAGCTCTGTAGCCTATGAGCCGCAAGGTCAGGATCTTCGAGCTGGAACAATGATGTCATATCATTGCACTGGCCAGCCAGGGGAATTGATGATACCTAAAGCCTAAGAGCTCCCACAGCTCCACCATTTTACTGCTCTGCATCTGCATCAAAGAGGCAGATGTAGTGGCTGAGATGATTATTTCCTGCTTGATGGTGTCACCCTGCTTGGGCGGTGACAATGGGTGTGGTTCACACCCCCTAGCAATGCCACTGCCCCTAGCACCCTTTATCCCCACCCAAGCTTAAGGTAAGTCTCCACCTGCCATCCCCAAGCACTCGATAGCCTCACCTAAGCCCTATATCAGCTTCTGCATGCCTTTGAGGAAAATCCAGGGCTTTTCAGCATTAGGAGTAACAAGGGGGGGGGGTTTATGAGGAAGGGGCACTGAGGGGGGGCAGTCTGTTGTAAAGAGCTACAGGAGAACGTGTACCTGTGGTGAAGTTGCTCCCTCATGGCGTCCATCGAAGATCTTCTGACACGGATGCAGGAGGAGGTGCTGCGCCGGGGCCCCGGATGGCTAATGGATCAGTTGCGGGACATTGTGGCCCCCCAGTGGTGCCTGCAGTGTTGCAGAAGGAGTTGGCGCCGCTATCGTCCGCTGGCCCGCCTGAGTCCAAGTCCATTCCCGAGATCCAAGCACTACCAGCATAGCCCTAACATCTGCCCCTCGACCTCTGCTGCCGGGGGGCTGGCGTGACGGCGCGCTGGTGAGGCTGAGCAGGGGGTGGGGCAGGATGCTTCCCCTGCTCTCTGTCGCAGTGGGGAGCTTGTAGCTGATGCTGCCGGTCCCCAGGTGATGACGTCTGTCGGGGGGCAGGCCCGGCAGACCCAGACAGCGGCTGCAGCGGTTCCCGTATCCCGGCGGGGAGGACGGAGTGAGATTGGTCCAGCATGTGATACCCGGGCCGCGTCAGGTAATGGTGTCAAGGAGGGAGCGCCAGATGCAGCCTGAGGAGCGGGATGAGATGCTGCCATATGGGGAGGGATCTGTTAGCCCCGCCTCTGGCTCACAGGGCAGGGAGGATGAAGATTCTGTGGCGGGGGATGCACGGCCCCTGAGCCCTGGTACTGTGGTGTCCCAGTACTGGACTTGGTCCCGTACCTTTGTCATAAGTCCCCACAGTCAGAGTTCCTCCATGCTGGTAGGGCTTTCCTGATGGGTTAACCCCTAGTCGCCTCATAATGCCATTTAGACATGTATAAATTTAATATATTTTATGATAATGTAATTGATGTAACCATTGTTACAGTGGCCCCAGCAATGGCTTTTAACTTCATGGTTAATGTGAACCCATCCGTATCCCAGTCCAGTCTCACGAATGTTGCCTGGGATACAACCATTAACCCTGTAAAGGGGTCCTTACCTCGCTCTGAGTCCCAGAGGGGTAAAAATTCAATCAGGCGAGGGTGGGGCATCCGAAGAGATTTCAAGTAGAGCCTTATTAACTCTCTTGGTTTAGTGTGTTTTGTTTCCGCAGACTGTTATGGATACAACATGTTCAAGAAAGTGCCTGGCAGGACGGTGCCACGAAAAGTTCCTATTATGTAACGCAACCATCAAGCTTTTGCCCGGCCCATGGCCGAGAGACTCCTAGTACTGGGAGATTCGTAAGTGTGTGCCCGGCGTATATGGTAGCCGTGTCTTTTCATGGACTCTTAGCACAGTTGTGTCTGTTCTATTGTATATACATCTGGAGTATTATATTTTCATGTTGTGCAGCAAATTTTCACTAATGTCAGGTGAATGCACCTGAAAATTTCTGTGTCTAAAATAAAATTTATTGTAAAAAGTTAAGACTATGTAAATGGTTATTCTACAGGGATTCCAATTTCTGTACACAAGTACATAATTTTCTTGTGGGTGTTGTAGTAGCAGGTCTACTAAGTAAGTAAGTAAAGCAAGTAAAAGCACGTAAGCAGAAAGGTAACTCTCAGTAAGTGTTATCTAGGAAGAGTTCTAGGGATAAGAGCGTATAGCCAATAGACCCTAGTAGCTAGGTATTGGTCAGAGAGCCACAGGCAAGCCAATACAAAACCAGTGTATAAAACAGGTAATCAAAGGAGGTATAAATAAAATAAGCCTTCAATTTATTATACATTCTTTTGGTGATAGTCAATTGTCAGTAAAAAAAATAATAATAATAAATAAATAATATAGTGTTAGTCAGCACTTAAACTCATGCATAGTCATAATAAGGTAAATGTTGATAGTAAAGTAAAGGGATTTCTAAAAATATTCTAAAGTAATCCTGCTTGGAAAATCCAGGTTTTGAACTAATAATTCATCATTATCCTAGTTATCCTGTTCAAGAATTCATAGCCTCATATTATCCTGGTCGTGAATTCAAAGTCATACACTATCTTGTTTGGGTATTCATAATCCTCTACAATCCTGCTCATGGAATCCTGTTCTTGAAATCATGGGTACTACAACCCTACTCATGAGTTCACTAGTACTTCCAATCCTGTAATCAAAGTAATGTAAGGAATGTAATGTAAAGAAAATTTTGGAGCTTGCAATTTTGGTGCTTGCAAGGACATTTCATTATGCGCAGACTCTTTATCATCGTGTGTTTTCTATAGCCTGACTAAAGGACATTATAATTATGCCCAGGACTGTTCATGGACTCTCAGCATTTCGGCCCTCTGTCTTTGGGGACCATCGTCGAGGCCGACTCATCTTAAGTTAGGGGGTTTGTGGTGTCCTGGTACTGGACTTGGTCTCGTACCTTTGTCTTAAGTCCCCACAGTCAGAGTTCCTCCATGCTGGTATGGCTTTCCTGGTGGGTTAACCTCTAGTCGCCTCACAATGCCATTTAGACATGTATAAATGTAATATTTATGATAATGTAATTGATGTACAGGACCTTTGGTCACGTGATTTCTGGTGAATTGTGTTATGCTAGGTTTAAGGACCTTTGGGTCATGTGACTAGGTCATGTGATGTAACCATAATTCCTTGGTTTAGGACCGACAGGTTTGGGGACCAATAAGCTTTGATCCTGCCCATTCTGTATATAAGGGCGCTTCATACAATAATCTCTCTCTTAGTTCCGGACTACCAAACTGAGCAGATCTGTTATCACAGCTACAAGACAAGCTAGGCCTGATGCCTTCCACTTCAGCCGCTTTCTAAACCGTGAGTTAATCCGATTCCAATCTTACCAATCCTACGTGACTACTGAACCTAACCATACCCCTAAATTCAGTGGAACAGCGTACAGCATAATCAAAGCATATTTTACTACAAAGTCCCAGCCAAATTGTGAGAAGCCTAAATCCCAGTCCTCTTGTAAAAGACTGTTTGTTATCATTATCTGCATAAAATCTGCAGTAAAGTTATTTCTAGTTTACTACAACTTCTGCTGTGGACAATGCTTTATTCCTCCCTATTATTCCTGGGATGGGTGGCGGTAGGACATATACATTGAGGATGCCCGCACCCTGGCATCACGACAAAGAAGGGTTAATGCTATAGCCTGCAACATTACTCTACAACACCCCTGTTCACCCTACATCCCCCAAGCTCACCACAGTACGTCAGTCAGTGAAGAGTGAGTCGGTGGGGGTTCCAGGCCCCGAAGTGGTGGAGCTGCTGAGAACCGGCCTTCTGGGGCTCAGGAGCAAGGGGGAGCTCGTCCCTGAAGTGGAGGTGCTGCAGCGGGGGAGGGGGGGGAGGGTTCATCCGCCCTTCTGCCACAGTTACTGCAGATGCTGATGCTGATATGGGTAGGGAGGCCTCTGACCCAGTTCGGGAGATTCGGGATCCAGAGGTTTACAGTGGAGTTTCTTCAAGAGTGACGGAGTTTCTACAAGAGTGACAGAGTCAGGCAGTGCCAGAGAGGCCGGGTGAGTCTACCACCTTTTCTGGTTCCTTGGGGGGGCGGGGGTGGAATCCGGTTAGTTTAATGGGTTTACAATTGTTTTTGTAGAGGGATGCCGGCCCTATTAATGGGTGGGGGGCTGGGAGTTGGAGGGTCCCCGGTTCCTGTGTGGGGTTTGCAGGGTGCAGGGGTTGGGCCTGTAGTAGGTTCGCCTGTTGGGAGCGGGTCGCTTGCGGCTGGCGGGCTGCTTGTGGTAGGGCCTGCGGCAGGGCGGGTAGGATCTGGAGGTGGGGGGGGCGGCTGTAGCAGGGGCTGGGTCCAGTGCGGGTCCGAGTGTTCGGGGGCCATGCGGTTGGTGGATGCCACAAAAGGTGCGGTTTATGTGTGATTTGAAGGGCCTCTGGGGGGTCATTTGAAAGCAGAGGTGCGAGAAAAATTTGGAAAGGGAAATTTAATCTTGTTTGGGTTAAGCTGGAGGATACCAAACGCTTGATCCTGCAGACATTTTCAAATTGGCTCCAGGCTTTTGTGAACCTCACCAGTGTGATTGGGGAAAAGGTGTTGGAACATTGTTCCCGTCTCTTTTTGTTGTTTAGATTCAGTGGGGGAGTTGTACCGGGTGTACAGAGTGACAGCTTGGCTGCACTATGATGAGCAGTTCAGGCAGCGAATGGCGGTTCGGCCAGCCTTTCATTGCGATCACAAAGACATTAGTCTTTGGATGAGGCTCATGGCGGCACTGCAGGGTGGGCAGCAGCCCTTTCGTGAGGGCACCAGCAGTTCCCGCTCAGGAGCGGGGCGGTCGGTGGCAGCAGCAAAGGGACTGTGTTGGCAGTTTAATGATGGGGCCTGTAAGTTTGGGGTGGTGTGCTGCTTCAAACACGAGTGCATAGTTTTGCCCACTGGGTCCACTTTTGGTGGAAAGGATGGCACCTTTCCTAGACAGGTACCCAAATAGGGTGGCGGCTGCCCTCTTGCGTGATGTGTTTTCTTGTGGTTTTCGAATTCCAAGTGTTATGGTGGAGCCATCTGAAGGGGGAGTACTCAACTTGTCCTCGTTATGGCTCAGCCAGGGCTGGTGTTGGAGAAGTTGTTTAAGGAAGTGGCGTTGGGATGGATGACAGGTCCGTTTGATTCTCCTCCATTGCCTGGGTTGTGTGTTTCCCCTTTGGACCTTGTGCCAAAGAAGGAGCCAAACAAATATCACCTTATTCATCGCCTGAAGGGGGGTCGGTGAATGATGGGATTGATCCGGCGTTACGTTATGTCATATACATCGTCTGATAAAGCATTGGTATGGGTGCGGCAGTATGGGCGGGTGGTGCTGTTGGCTAAGACGGTTGTTGAAGCCGCGTTTTGGTTGTTGGTGGTGCATCCAGATAGTTTTCCGTTGTTGGGGTGTTGGTGTGAAGGTCAGTTTTTTGTTGATCTTTGTTTGCCTATGGGGTGTTCCATTTATTGCGCCTATTTTGAACACTTTAGCACGTTTCTGGAATGGGTAGTGCGGCCAGACAGACAAGACAAGACGGAGGGGCCGGTGTTGACAGTTCAGTTTTTGGGATCGTCATTGATACTTTGGCCATGGAGGATCGTCTGCCTACCGACAAGCTGGAGGCTCTTAGGGGAGAGGTAGAACGGGCATGCAAGGAGCGCAAGCTGAGGCTACAGGAGGTCCAGTCATAATTGGGCCGTCTTAACTTTGCTTGTCGCATTATGCCCATGGTGAGGGTTTTTTGCCGCTGGCTGGTGGCTGCTACTGGGAGGGAGGGGGGGGTTCGGCGGCCGCACCATTTCGTGTGCTTGTCGGTTGAGTTGTGGGAGGATTTGGAAAGAGTTTTTGGGCCGCTACAATGGGTGTTCGGTAGTGTTTGAGCATCCGGTTACTAGTGCTGATTTGGAGCTTTACACTGATGCTGCGGGAGGATGCGTGTTTGGGGTGTACTTTCGGGAACAGTGATGTGTGGGGGCTTGGCCGGAGGAGTGGAAGGTGGCTGGGCTACTCAGAAATTTGGTGCACTTAGAGTTGTTTCCAATAGTAGTTGCGGTGGAGGTTTGGGGGGGCAGTGCTTGGCAATAGGCGGGTTTGCTTCCATTGCGACAATTTGAGGGTAAACAAGAATCAGGAGGCATATCTCCGACAGTAGGAGTGAAGGAGTAGGCATTTCCATGTTATCACGCCATTTTCGAGATGTGCACGCGGGGGAGTTGGATTCCCTGCGGGTGTCTGGTATAGAAAGGGTTAAGATAGGTATTAGAGGAGGGGATGCGAGAAAACGCCTCTTCAATAGAGAGACATATTGGATATTTCTTTTGGATACTGTCACGATGCCGGCTGGCAGGTAGTGGATCCTCTGTGCCAGAGAGGGATTGGCGAGGACCGCGCTAGTGGACCGGTTCTAAGTCACTACTGGTTTTCACCAGAGCCCGCCGCAAAGCGGGATGGTCTTGCTGCGGCGGTAGTGACCAGGTCGTATCCACTAGCAACGGGTCACCTCTCTGACTGCTGATGATAGGCGAGGTACAAGGGAGTAGACAGAAGCAAGGTCGGACGTAGCAGAAGGTCGGGGGCAGGCGGCAAGGTTCGTAGTCAGGGTGGATAGCAGAAGTTCTGGTACACAGGCTTTAGACACACAATACGCTTTCACTAGGCACAAGGGCAACAAGATCCGGCAAGGGAGTGCATGGGAGGAGGTTAGATATAGTCAGGGGCCAGGTGGAAGCCAATTAAGCAAATTGGGCCAGGCACCAATCATTGGTGCACTGGCCCTTTAAGTCTCAGGGAGCTGGCGCGCGCGCGCCCTAGAGAGCGGAGCCGCGCGCGCCAGCACATGACAGCAGGGGACGGGAACGGGTAAGTGACCTGGGATGCGATTCGCGAGCGGGCGCGTCCCGCTGTGCGAATCGCATCCCCAACGGCCATGACAGTGCAGCGCTCCCGGTCAGCGGGACCGACCGGGGAGCTGCAGGGAGAAAGACGCCGTGAGCGCTCCGGGGAGGAGCGGGGACCCGGAGCGCTAGGCGTTACAGTACCCCCCCCCTTAGGTCTCCCCTTTTTTTTGTCCGGTGACTGCCTCCCCTGGGATGAGGACACCGGGAAGGAATGGATGGTTTCCTCAATGGCAGGCAGTACAGCAGGAGTAGGAATGGGGAGGGAGGGCAGAGGGTGAAGCTTGGCACGGGGCAGGGAGACACAAGGACGGGAGCCATGAGGGGACACAGAGGCTTGCCTGAAGGGACTGGGAGGGGGGGAGAGGCATTTTCTGTGGCAGGCAGAGTCCCTAACGACTTTAGGGGGACCGGATACAGGAGGAACCACAGGGTCACGGCAGGGAGTACTGGGAACTGGTTTAAGGCAGTCCTTGGAACAAGAGGGACCCCAACTCTTGATCCCCCCAGTGGACCAGTCCAGGGTTGGGGAATGGTGTAGAAGCCAGGGTAGTCCAAGGAGAACTTCGGAAGTGCAATTGGGAAGGACAAAAAATTCAATTTTCTCGTGATGAGGTCCGATGCACATTAGGAGGGGCTCCGTGCGGTAACGCACGGTGCAATCCAACCTGGCTCCGTTGACCGCGGAAATGTGGAGTGGCTTGACAAGACGGGTCACCGGAATGCGGAATTTATTCACCAAGGACTCCCGAATAAAATTCCCAGAAGCACCAGAGTCCAGGCAGGCCACGGCTGAGAGGGAAGAGCTGGCTGAAGTAGAAATCCGTACAGGCACCGTGAGACGTGGAGAAGCCGACTTAGCATCCAGAGACGCCACACCCACGAGAGCTGGGTGCGAGCGTGCGTTTCCCAGACGTGGAGGACGGATAGGGCAATCCACCAAAAAATGTTCGGTACTGGCACAGTACAGACAAAGATTCTCTTCCTTACGGCGATTCCTCTCTTCCAGGGTCAGGCGAGACCGATCCACTTGCATGGCTTCCTCGGCGGGAGGCCTAAGCGCAGATTGCAGTGGAGACTGTGGGAGAGGTGTCCAGAGATCTAAGTCTTTTTCCTGGCGGAGCTCTTGATGTCTCTCAGAAAAACGCATGTCAATGCGAGTGGCTAGATGAATGAGTTCATGTAGATTAGCAGGAGTTTCTCGTGCGGCCAGAACATCTTTAATGTTGCTGGATAGGCCTTTTTTAAAGGTCGCGCAGAGGGCCTCATTATTCCAGGAAAGTTCAGAAGCAAGAGTACGGAATTGTATGGCGTACTCGCCAACGGAAGAATTACCCTGGACCAGGTTCAGCAGGGCAGTCTCAGCAGAAGAGGCTCGGGCAGGTTCCTCAAAGACACTTCGAATTTCCGAGAAGAAGGAGTGTACAGAGGCAGTGACGGGGTCATTGCGGTCCCAGAGCGGTGTGGCCCATGACAGAGCTTTTCCAGACAGAAGGCTGACTACGAAAGCCACCTTAGACCTTTCAGTAGGAAACTGGTCCGACATCATCTCCAAGTGCAGAGAACATTGCGAAAGGAAGCCACGGCAAAACTTAGAGTCCCCATTAAATTTGTCCGGCAAGGACAGGCGGAGGCTAGGAGTGGCCACTCGCTGCGGAAGGGGTGCAGGAGCTGGCGGAGGAGATGATTGCTGCTGAAGTTGCGACTGAAGTTGCTGCACAATGGTGAATACTTCCGACAGCTGGTGGGTTAGATGGGCGATCTGTCGGGATTGCTGGGCGACCACCGTGGTGATATCAGAGATATAAGGCAGAGGGACGTCAGCGGGATCCATGGCCGGATCTACTGTCACGATGCCGGCTGGCAGGTAGTGGATCCTCTGTGCCAGAGAGGGATTGGCGAGGACCGCGCTAGTGGACCGGTTCTAAGTCACTACTGGTTTTCACCAGAGCCCGCCGCAAAGCGGGATGGTCTTGCTGCGGCGGTAGTGACCAGGTCGTATCCACTAGCAACGGGTCACCTCTCTGACTGCTGATGATAGGCGAGGTACAAGGGAGTAGACAGAAGCAAGGTCGGACGTAGCAGAAGGTCGGGGGCAGGCGGCAAGGTTCGTAGTCAGGGTGGATAGCAGAAGTTCTGGTACACAGGCTTTAGACACACAATACGCTTTCACTAGGCACAAGGGCAACAAGATCCGGCAAGGGAGTGCATGGGAGGAGGTTAGATATAGTCAGGGGCCAGGTGGAAGCCAATTAAGCAAATTGGGCCAGGCACCAATCATTGGTGCACTGGCCCTTTAAGTCTCAGGGAGCTGGCGCGTGCGCGCCCTAGAGAGCGGAGCCGCGCGCGCCAGCACATGACAGCAGGGGACGGGAACGGGTAAGTGACCTGGGATGCGATTCGCGAGCGGGCGCGTCCCGCTGTGCGAATCGCATCCCCAACGGCCATGACAGTGCAGCGCTCCCGGTCAGCGGGACCGACCGGGGAGCTGCAGGGAGAAAGACGCCGTGAGCGCTCCGGGGAGGAGCGGGGACCCGGAGCGCTAGGCGTTACAGATACCAGATACCCGCGGGGAATGAACAAACGCTTAGATTTAATCATGACTTGTACATAAGAATATAGTCTAGCGTTATATGCCTCCCCAGATGCCCTGAGCGCCGCAGCCCCTTATTATGTTTTATCAATTTATATATTTTTGGTAGACCAATAATTTCTCTTGGTGCGAGAGTTGGGAGGGTGATTCCGCCTAGTGTGTTTTGATACCTATTAGAGTGCGGTTACTGAAAATTATGGTATTAATACGTAATGGATATATATGTAAACCAAAACAGAGCAAATGGTGCAGTGTTTCAATTTATTTATGTACATCTAGTAATTCATGGCATAAATATCATCTTTTAGTATATGTATACATGCACGTAGGTTACAGAATTACACATATAAAGAGGTTGCTTATCCTTTTGCATTATTTACCCGTGCATGTGTGATATTAACATGCCGTAATCCATCTAATGCATGTAATTTTAACATATATATCCATGTATGTAGTTTTTTGAGCCATTTAGTCAATGAGATAAATTATCCCATTCTACTATTGACCTACACATGCACGATACCAACATACCGCAACCTATTTTGTGCATACTTGTCGATTTTTGCACTTAATGTTTGGAGTATATTCACACTCATAGGATATACACACAGCGAATAACTCACTAATGGTAGGATCCAACCCATTCTGTAATACTAACAGATGATATCCATGCCGGGTTTTTATAATTACTACCTATGTCAGGTATTTTATCATGTGACCATCGAGTCTCTATTTTAAATTTGCATGTTGGTCTGTTGAATTTAGTCTACGTTTAAGCTCAAGAGAGAGCGAAACGCGTCAGATTACCACAGTCCTGTGATGTCTGTTTCCTTGCTATGGCATGAATAAAAGCAATCTTTTAGAGCATACCTGGTGCCGGACAATCCTTCCTTCGACAATTTGAGGGTGGTGCAGGCCATCAATGTGCAGACGGTGAGTTCTCCTCCAGTGGTTCATTTGTTACATAGGTTAATGTTGAAGGGGTTGGAACTGATTGCCCAGTTTGAACCGCAGCATGTGCCGGGGGTCCAGAATTCCATTTCTGATGATTTTTCACATTTCCAGTTGGACAGGTTTTGAGAATTGGCTCCAGAGGCAGAGGATCGAGGTCTTCCTTGTCCGGAGTGGATGTGGCAGCTGGTGTTACCTTGGCAATGGGTTTGGTTCAGCAGTCCGTGAGTGTGGCTACTTGGGCGGCTTATAGTCGCTGGTGGGCGGATTGGGAGGCTTTGCTGGGACAGTTGACAGGAGTTCAAGAAGGGTGGGATTGGGAGATGACGTTGTATTATGTGGGGCAGGCATTTGTTGAGGGCGTGTCACCCTCGGGTATTGGCCGTCGGATGGCAGCCATCGCTTTCTGGTTTAAGTTTCGGGGGTTGGGGGACGTTATTAAATCATTTTTGGTCAGGCAAGCTTTGTGGGGATTTCGGAAAGGGGCAGTGTGTCGGGACTCACGTAGGAGAGTGTCCTTTCCCCTGTCTTTGAGCGGCTGGGAGCCATGCTTGGGACGGTGTGTTTTTGGATCTTGGTGTTTGCCGTTCAAGGGGTGTAATGAGAGATGTTAAGTTAGATATGCTTCGGTTATGGGCTACCAGGGTCCGGTGACCTACAGCCAGGGGTAAAGTAGGAGGCCCCTTACAGGTGGATTGAGGACTTGGAGAGTGTGGGAGGTGCCCTCAGGTTTTTCCCCCTGCTGTTGTTGTCTCATGATGATAGGTAATACCTGCTATGTTTCTGTATGATGTTCATACGGTTATTTATTATGTTAAATTGGTTAATTTTAGTAAAAGTTGGTCTGCTGTGGCCGTTATACACCAACATGTTTCAGTATATTATTGGGGTTGAGGGTAAGTGGGGTGGTATATGGTCAGCAGCAGCAAGACTATCTCTTAGTCAAGTAAGTCCTGGAAAGGAAAGTATTGGATGGGAGGGGCACATGACAAGGGTGTCTGTGCAGTGACTAAGAGGTTAAGGGAGGTTTGTTGACGAGGGAAAGGGGAGGAGTAACAAAGGGGGTTTATAAGGAAGGGGCACTGAGAAAGGGGGGGGCGACAAGTCTGCGGGAAAGAGCCATAGGAGGACGTGCCCGCCCGCCCTGGAGATCGTTTTTTGTTTTGTCACGGCAGTGAGAGTAGGTAGAAGGCTTGGAGGCACACCTGGATATCTATGCTGGACACAATGATTGGTTGGCTGGGTGAGGGTACCCAGCTTGGTGATTACCTTGCGGGCATGGGACCCCAGGGAGGGGTAGGGACTCGGAAAAGGGTGCCCCTGGGTCCGGTGACCTATGGCCAGGGATAAAGTAGGAGGCCCCTTATAGGTGGATTGAAGATGTGGAGAGTGTGCAAGGTGCCTTCAGGTTTTTTCCCTTACTGTTGTTGCTCATGATGATAGGTAATACCTGCTATGTTTATGTATGATCTTCATACGGTTATTTATTATGTAAAATTTGTTAATTTTTTATAAAAGTTTGTCTGCTGTGGCTGTTATTTATAAACCAACATGTTTCAGTGTATTATTGGGGTTGAGGGTAAGAGGGGTGGTGTATGGTCAGCAGCAGCTAGACTATCCCTTAGTCATGGATTCACTCACATGCTGTTTATTGGAAGCTCTTGAACTGTAAATCCTTTTTTTTTTTACAATTAAGGTGAACATGTCTTTTCCTTTCTGCAAGTAAAAATGTGTTTAATGCGAGGACCCTTTCCTACCGTCACTGACCGATGGACTCCTCCTTATGCACAATATGCAGTTAAGCACAGGCAATCGATAACATAAACTCCTCAAACACTGCGAAACCTTCAATTTAATGAAAAAAGCTTGTAAAATAAATGAAGGTCAGAGCAGCACAATAGAAAATACCCAGCCGCATGACTTTGTTATGTCTCAAAGCTTGTAAATAGGATTTCATTCCCCAAAAAACGAATGAATGCGCTATAGAACAGCATTGAGACAACAGGCACAATTATTTATTTCTCAGCTATTCTAGGAGTAAAATCTCATGATGTGGCAATAGTACAAGATTCTCATCTAGTTGTGTAGAGAAGACCATTTATAGTCCCGGTTAATAGTGTTTTTCCAGGTAACACAATAGCTTTTGTCTTAGTTCTGGCAGAATGTGAGAAGCAGGGAAACCACAATTTTAAATATACTAAGCCTCTGTGTAAATGTTGGGGAAATGAATGTCTACAGGAAAGAAACATTTCTTACCTACCACATTCCTGAGGAGAAAGCTGCATATGACTTTATTAAAGAAGCACTCTGGGAAATGTTTCTTTTACATATATAGTAATTAGAGAATAATGTAAAGGTTCTTGTGTATGCCTTGTGCTCACTTGATTTAGCTGATGTGGCATGCTTGGGTTTTCATGTGAATATAAACGTCTGCCATGCCCCCTCCCATAGACTTGCATTGAGGGGGCATGGCCTGACATCACAAGGGAGGCCGACGCCCACAGCGTGCACGCAGCGTTCGAAACTAAATGTTCTGAACACTGGCCAGTGGAGTACCCCTTTAAGTGAAAGGGATTGTGTCAACCAGACAAACCCTTCTCTATCAGTTGACTGCTGTATAGTAGGAAACATTACTTTTTTGTTTTTTCCCTGAGTGCAAAATCTGTTCCATAAAAGCACTAGTAATACATCATAAACTTTTAGGATAGTATATATAGGTCTGTATCCCCAAATATGAAATAACTTTTAAGTTTAGCAGGCACTCATTTTAATTCTAAGAAGCGTGTAACAATTTCCAACATAAAGAACATTACCTTCATAACCCCAAACCCAGAAAAAGCTTTTTCATTTTTTTAAGGTTAGGACCTAGAGGTTTCCAGACCTAGTGTTGCTCGCAAATATTCGCAATGCAAATTTTATTCGCGAAATCGCGAATAATCGCGAATTTGCGAATATTCGCGAATATAGCACTATTTATTCACAAGTACGAATATTCATATTTTTTTTTCACAGTTCACATCACAGTGATCATCCCTCTCTGCTTCCAGCTTGTGTGGTGTAAAGAAGACTCTAACACTACTGTGTGAGACTGGTGTACAAATTTTCGCATTTGCGAAAATTAGCATATGAAAATTTTGTGTATGCAAATTTCTCGCATATGCTAATTTTTTTTTAATATGCAAATTTTCCCTTATGCTAATTATGCACATGCGAATGTTCACATATGCAAAAATAAAACACGAATATTACGAATATGCGAATTTAGCGAATATATTGTGGTGTCCCGGCACCGGATTGCATCCATTGCCTTGTGGAGAGGTCCCCAAAGTCAGAGTCCCTAGGTGTAGGTGGGGTCCTCATCCTTAGCTAGCCCCTTGTTACCCCATTTTGTAATTAAAATTATTTAAATTTAATGTGTATATATTTGTATAGTAAGTGTACTTACCTAGTTAGTGTCGCAGGACCTGCGGGTCACGTGATGCGTTCCAAAGACTCTATGGTTTCTGTGTATAGGACCTTTGGAGGAAGTCAGGTGTTCACCCATCAGGCTATGTAACGGTGAGTGACAGCTGACCATGGACCAATCCAAAAGGGCCCCTGCCCATATAAGGGCGCGGTGGCCATGTCTCGCTCTCTTGTTCCTGGGCTGTTGACGGGGAAGTAAATTCTTTTACAGAGTTCACCCCAACCACCTCCTCCGGGAGAGAATTCCACAGTCTCACTGCTCTTACAGTAAAGAACCCCCGTCTGTGCTGGTATAGAAACCTACTTTCCTCTAAATGTAGAGGATGCCCCCTTGTTATAGAAACAGTCCTGGGTATAAATAGATCATGGGAGAGATCTCTGTATGGTCCCCTGATATATTTATACATAGTTATTAGGTCTCCCCTAAGCCTTCTTTTTTCTAAACTAAATAACCCTAATTCTGATAATCTTTCTGGGTACTGTAGTCCTCCCATTCCCCGTATTACTCTGGTTTCCCATCTTTGAACCCTCTCCAGCTTCACTATATCTTTCTTGTACACTGGTGCCCAGTACTGTACACAGTATTCTATGTGTGGTCTGACTAGTGATTTGTACAGCGGTAGAATTATTTCCTTGTCGTGGGCATCTATGCCCCTATTGATGCACCCCATGATTTTATTTGCCTTGGCAGCAGCTGCCCGACACTGTTCACTACAGCTAAATAAACTATTAACTAAGACTCCCAAGTCCTTTTGCACGTCAGTTGTCCCAAGTGTGGTCCCATTTAATACATAATCCCAGCCTGGATTTTTCCTCCCCATGTGCATTACCTTACATTTATCAGTGTTGAACCTCATCTGCCACTTCCCAGCCCAAACCTCCAACCTATCCAGATCCATTTGTAACAGTGTACTGTCCTCTATTGTGTTTACCGCTTTACAGAGTTTAGTATCATCTGCAAAGATTGCTACTTTACTATTGAACCCCTCTACAAGGTCATTAATGAATATATTAAATAGGACAGGACCCAAGACTGACCCCTGTGGTACCCCACTAGTAACAGTGACCCAATCAGAATAAGTACCATTAATAACCACCCTCTATTTCCTATCACTGAGCCAGTTACTTACCCACTTACACACATTGTCCCCCAGCCCAATCTTTCTCATTTTATGCACCAACCGTTTATGTGTCACCATATCAAATGCTTTGGAAAAATCCAGATATACGACATCCAGCAATTCCCCCTGGTCCAGTCTGGAGCTTACCTCCTCATAAAAGCTGATCAGGTTAGTTTGACAGGACCAATCCCTCATAAAGCCATGCTGATATGGAGTTATACATTTATTTTTATCAAGATATTCCAAAATAGCATCTCAAACAATTTACATACAACAGAGGTTAAACTAACTGGTCTATAATTCCCTGGGTCACCTTTTGTCCCCTTTTTAAATATTGGCACCACATTTGCCATGTGCCAGTCCTGGGGAACCTGTTACTATAGAGTTCCTGAATATTAAAAATAGGGGTCTGTCTATTACATTACTTAATACCTTTAGGACACAGGGGTGAATGCCATCTGGACCTGGTGATTTGTCTATTTAGATTTTTTGTAGGTGGCACTGTACTTCTTCCTGGTTTAGACAGGTGACCTGTACTGGGGAGTTTACCTTATCACACTGTATTTCACCTGGCATTTCATTTTTCAGTGAATACAGTGGAGAAGAATTTGTTTTAATATGTTTGCTTTTTCCTAATTTCTTTCTTCTTCTATCGTTTTTTAAAGGGCCTACATTTTCATTTTTGACCTTTTTGCTATTTACATAGTTAAAGAACATTTTGGGGTTAGTTTTACTCTCTTTGGCAATGAGTCTTTCTGTCTCTATTTTTGCGACTTGTATCTGTTTTTTACATATTTAACATTTTTCTCTATAGCTTTTTAACTCCTTAAGGACGTAGGGCGTACATGTACGCCCTACGCCCGGTGTTTAAAACGGGGTCACGCCGTGACCCCGCATCACGCCGGGATAGCCGGGACCCTGGGCTAACAGTGCGCTGTTAACGATTCAGAGGTGGCGATCAAAGTTGACCGCCGCATCTAAAAACGAAAGTAAACGCTTTCCGCAGTCAGTCGGGATGATCGGGACATCGCGATTCCGATTAGCTGGAATGCAGGCGGAGGTCTCCTTACCTGACTCCGCGGTGTCCGATCGTCGATTGATTGCTCCAAGCCTGAGCTACAGGCTTGAGCAATCAAGCCCCTATCTGACTGATCCGTGCAAAGCTATGGCTTTGCAGGGATCAGCATAGGAGATCAGTGTGTGCAGTGCTATAGCTCCCTATGGGAGGTATAGCACTGCAAAAATAAAAATAAGTGAAAAAAAAAAGTTAAAGGTAATTTTAACCCCTTCCCTAATAAAAGTTTGAATCACCCCCCTTTGCCCATAAAAAAAACCAAAAAAAAACTGTAAATAAAAATAAACATATGTGGTATCGCCGCGTGCGAAAATGTCCGAACTATAAAAATATATTGTTAATTAAATCGCACGGTCAATAGCGTGCGCGCAAAAAAATTCCAAAATAGTGTATTTTTGGTCACTTTTTATATCGTGAAAAAATTAATAAAAAGCGATCAAAAAGTCCGATCAATACAAAAATGGTACAGATTAAAAACTTCAGAACACGACGCAAAGAATTAGCCCTCATACCGGCCCGTACGCGGAAAAATAAAAAAAGTTATAGGGGTTAGAAGATGAGAGTTTTTAACATATAAATTTTCATGCATGAAGTTATGATTTTTTTCCGATGTACGACAATATCCAACCTATATAAGTAGGGTATCATTTTAACCGTATGGACCTACAGAATAAAGATAAGGTATTATTTTTACCGAAAAATGCACTTCGTAGAAACGGAAGCCCCCAAAATTTTCAAAATAAAAAAAAATCTTCAATTTTGTCGCACAATACATTTTTTTTCCATTTCGCCATGGATTTTTGGGTAAAATTACTAATGTAACTGCAAAGTAGAATTGGTGGCGCAAAAAATAAGCCATCATATGGAATTTTATGTGCAAAATTGAAAGAGTTATGATTTTTAGAAGGTGATGAGGAAAAAATGAAAATGCAAAAACGGTAAACCCTGCGTCCTCAAGGGGTTAATGCTTCCTCACTGCCGTCCTCTTTTAGTAGTTTAAATGCTTTATTTTTGTCATTTATTGCCCCCTTAACGGTTTTATTCATCCATATTGGTTTTCATCTTATCTTACATCTTACAGTGAGAGTTTAAGATATTTTTAAAAGTCTCCCATTTAGTGTCAGTATTCTTGTTTTTGAGGACATTATCCCATTCCATATTGTTAAGGGTTTCTCTGAGTTGGTCAAACTTTGCGTTCCTAAAGTTCATTGTTTTTGTGGCCCCTCAAGAGATTCCCTTATTGAAGAACAAGTTATAATGTATTATATTATGATCCCTATTTCCTAGGTGTCCTTCTACTTGCACATTAGTTATTCTGTCAGGTCTGTTGGTTAATATTAAGTCTAGTAGGGCGCCGCCCTGCACCATTTGGGACAGATAATTGTCTTTAGCTATAGTCAGAAACCTGTTTCCTTTTTGAGATTCACAGGTGTTGCTAGGCAACTCACCGGCTTCCATAGTCTGCAGCAGGGAGCCAGCCGCACGTCATCGCCGCTTGCCGCTTGCCACCGCTGATGGGTAAGTGGACCTTTGGCACTGGTCACCGTCAGTCCCCCCGTTCTGTCCAAAGCACAGTGGGTGGGCGGAGCTGGGGAACCGAATGTTAACCCCCCCTGCCCCCGATCTGCCATTAGTCGTCGCTTCTGAACGACCATTAGCAGGGATAGGAGGGGTGGCACCCCTGCCACCTCACTCCTATCCCTTCAAGGGGATCAGGGGTGTCTTGGACAACCCCGATCACCCTTAATTTTCGGGTCACCGGAGACCCGTATGACCCCAAATCGACGCAAATCGCCAGTGTGAAGTCACCGATGATTTGCGGTGATTGCCGACATGGGAGGTCTCAGGACCCCCCTGGGCATTTGCATGGGGTACCTGCTAATAGATATCAGCAGTCACATGGTCCAGTCCATGCACGGCGCACGGCGGGGACCGAAATTCCCACGGGCGTTCAGGTACTCCCTTGGTCCTTAAGTACCAGCGAGCAAGGGCGTACCCATACGCCCGTGGTCCTTAAAGGGGCTCTCCGGTGCTTACACATCTTATCCCCTATCCAAAGGATAGGGGATAAGATGCCTGATCGCGGGAGTACAGCAGCTGGGGATGTCCGCGATCATGCACGCGGCACTCCATTAGTAATTAGTACCCGGAGCGTGTTCGCTCCGGGTCTGATTAAGGTCGACCGCAGGGTCAGCGGCGTGTGACGTCATGCCCCGCCCCCGTGTGATGTCGCGCTCCGCCCCTCAATGCAAGCCTACGGGAGGTGGTCGTGATAGCTATCACGCCCCCTCCCGTAGGCTTGCATTGAGGGGCGGAGCATGACATCACGCGGGGGCGGGGGCGTGACATCACACGCCACCGACCCTGCGGTCGACCTTAATCAGACCTGGAGCGAACACGCTCCGGGGACTGATTACTAACGGGGTGCCGCGTGCATGATCGCGGGCGTCCCCAGCTGCGGGACTCCCGCGATCAGGCATCTTATCCCCTATCCTTTGGATAGAGGATAAGATGTGTAAGCACCGGAGTACCCCTTTAACCCCTTAACGACGCAGGACGTATATTTACGTCCTGCGCTGGCTCCCGCGATATGAAGTGGGATCGCGCCGCGATCCTGCATCATATCGCTTCGGTCCCGGTGCTTATCAACGGCCGGGACCAGCGGCTAATACCACACATCGCTGATCGCGGCGATGTGCGGTATTAACCCTTTAGAAGCGGCGGTCAAAGCTGACCGCCGCTTCTAAAGTGAAACTGAAAGTATCCCGGCTGCTCAGTCGGCCTGTTCGGGACCGCAGCAGTGAAATCGCGGCGTCCCGAACAGCTGATCGGACACCGGGAGGGCCCTTACCTGCCTCCTCGGTGTCCGATCGACGAATGACTGCTCCGTGCCTGAGATCCAGGCAGGAGCAGTCAAGCGCCGATAATGCTGATCACAGGCGTGTTAATACACGCCAGTGATCAGCATAGGAGATCAGTGTGTGCAGTGTTATAGGTCCTTATGAGACCTATAACACTGCAAAAAAAATGTAAAAAAAAAAGTGTTAATAAAGGTCATTTAACCCCTTCCCTAATAAAAGTTTGAATCACCCCCTTTTCCCATAAAAAAAAACAGTGTAAAAAAAAAAGAAAAAAAACATATGTGGTATCGCCGCGTGCATAAATTTCCGAACTATAAAAATATATCATTAATTAAACCGCACGGTCAATGGCGTACGCGCAAAAAAAATCCAAAGTCCAAAAAAGCGTATTTTGGTCACTTTTTATACCATTAAAAAAATGAATAAAAAGTGATCAAAAAGTCCGATCAAAACAAAAATCATACCGATAAAAACTTCAGATCACGGCGCAAAAAATGAGTCCTCCTACCGCCCTGTACATGGAGAAATAAAAAAGTTATAGGGGTCAGAAGATGACATTTTTAAACGTATAAATTTTCCTGCATGTAGTTAGGATTTTTTCCAGAAGTGCGACAAAATCAAACCTATATAAGTAGGATATCATTTTAACCGTATGGACCTACAGAATAATGATAAGGTGTAATTTTTACCGAAATATGCACTGCGTAGAAACAGAAGCCCCCAAAAGTTACAAAATGGCGTTTTTTATTTTTTATTTTGTCGCACAATGATTTTTTTTCCGTTTCGCCGTGCATTTTTGGGTAAAATGACTAATGTCACTGCAAAGTAGAATTGGCGACGCAAAAAATAAGCCATAATATGGATTTTTTGGTGGAAAATTGAAAGGGTTACGATTTTTAAAAGGTAAGGAGGAAAAAACGAAAGTGCAAAAACGGAAAAACCCTGAGTCCTTAAGGGGTTAAGGGGTTAATAATAAAAATATGTTTATTTGAAGCACAGTCTTAGTGTTATATAGTTCCAAAGACATTTTTGCTATTCTACTCTCCTTGAGGTTTGGGCTTCTTTTCTACGCACATTTAAAAATACTTCACTCACCTTGGGTATAGGTGATTGCCCATTTTTACCTCATTGTGAGCTGCACAAATCCTTTTTATTTCAGCTTTCACTTTACCAGAGCTCTCTAGCTGAGCTGTGATTGGTTGCGGTAGAAAAATCCCTTCACTTTTTCTCTCACACAGTTTGATAAATCTGGGCCTGTATATCTATGGTATACATTGGTATACTGGCAGAAAGGCATGCTGGTGTATACCACACCATGTCCGTCTTGATCCGAATTCACTATAATGGACCTAACAATCTACTAGTGATTACATTCAGTATTTTTCCAAACGTATAGTTTAATTTTACAGGACATGTACAGAAAAAGACTAAACAGGGTTACTAGTAACCCTGCCAAGGATACACCTAGCCAAGGTATATCTTTCTGACATATACCACAAGAGTACAGCCATTTTTTAATGTGAATCTAGACTAAGATATTTCCTTTTAATCTTTTGCTGACTTTTTTTTTTTCCCAATGTACATTATATATCCGAATTGCCTTTCCCTGGAATCTCATTACACTTCCATTGGTATATCTATCATGCATAATATGATTCAGAATAAGTGCTAGGCTTTGTAGTGTGATTTGCATTATCCATGGGACATGGATAATATTAGCTTCCCCAGGTTTCAGGCGTATTCTACTAACATTAAACAAGATAAAATAGATAGTGTAAGAATAGCAGACTGTAAACCCAATGGAGATATGACTCCATCTGTCTAACACAGTCAGTGCTGATCAGGTGACTGCCATTTCTAGACACAGCATATGGGAATAGTAGGATATAATGGGATTATTAAAAATCCTAGACTATACAGTTAAATAAGGTTGCCTTATCCATTTAAAACAGAGCCACTAAAACTAAACTCTTGATCAGATAGATAGATAGATAGATAGATAGATAGATAGATAGATAGATAAAACAAAGAAAAATTCCAGCACAACCCATATGATGCAAATAGTCACATGTGGTGCATGCAGACATATGAATCCAGGTTAGGAATTCAGACTTGAAGCAGCAAAAAGAAGATCCCCACAGCACACGATTAAAAGTGTCTCACAGCTCACCTGGTCTTTCTCAAGCATAGTACAATCAGTGAATCTCACGCATTATATAGGGGTATTCATTAAGTACCAAGGTGCATCAATTACAAATACATTTTAATATTATAAAATCATACATGTGCAAACAATATATCATGTGTACATAAAGTGTTGTATCAAGGCATTATATTCCAGTAAAGTGCATCATTGGTGTTATACAAAGTGTCTGGTGCATATTAACCCCTTAACCCCTTAAATGGGCACTGTCATGAAATAAAAAAATTGATATGTTGTAGTACTTAAGTACTACAACATATCTCTAATATAGTTTAATTAAAAAAAGTGATTTTAAACCAGTTTAAAATCACTTTTAAATTCGGCCACTAGGGGTCGCCCTCCTAGTGGCCGAATGCATTCGGCAGTGATGTCACTACAGAATTTCGTCTCATTTGAGCCTGGCAAATGAGTCGAAATTCCAGTCACTGCGGTGCTCCCTCCCGCCTGTCAATCAAACAGGCGAGAGCGAGCACAGTGAAATCCAGGGCTGCACATTGGCTCCCTGCACTCTCACACTGGCCGCCTCCCTGCTTCATATTCTCCCTGCAGCAGGGAGGCACATGGCTCTTACCTCTCCTTACAGCCCCGGCTCCAGTGGAGATACGCCGCCTCCTCACTGCTCCTTGCAGCTGTGTGCTGTCATTGCCGGGGGGAGCGCGTTATATGGAGCAACAAGTGTATGCCCGGCTTCCTGTCATGCTCCTACACTCTGGTAACTCTGTCTATGGTTCTGGAGGACTTTCAATCCTCCAGAAACATAGAGACAGTTTACAGAGTGTAGGAGCATGACAGGAAGCCGGGTACACGCTTGTTGCTTGCTATGGACCCCCGCTCATGCTCCGGCACAGGTGAGGGGGGGGGGGGGTGATATTGGTCGACGGCTGGGTGTCTTCCAACACAGAGTGCCTCCAGTTGTTTCACCACTACAACTCCCAGCATGCCCTGACATCTATTTGCTGACAGGGCATGCTGGGAGTTGTAGTGGTGAAACAGCTGGAGGCACCCTGTCAGGAGAACTAAGGGCGGAAGTCGGCCCCCAGCAGGCATCAGTAACGTGGTGCCTGCTAGGGAAGTCTGCCTGGTAGTGAGCACACTACCAGGCAGACAAAATGCCATTTTGAAGATAATAAAAAAAAAAAAAATAAAGGCAGGGAGGGGGTTAGGGATAGATGGGCAATAGGCAGGGACAGAAAAAAAAAAAGAGGATGGTGGGAGCTAACCTTTAACCCCTTAAGGACTCAGCCCATTTTGGTCTTAAGGACAATTAAATTTTTACGTTTTCATTTTTTCCTCCTCGCCTTCTAAAAATCATAACTCTTTTATATTTTCATCCACAGACTAGTATGAGGGCTTGTTTTTTGCGCGACCAGTTGTCCTTTGTAATGACATAACTCATTATATCATAAAATGTATGGCGCAACCAAAAAACACTATTTTTGTGGGGAAATTAAAACGAAAAACGCAATTTTGCTAATTTTGGAAGGTTTCGTTTTCACGCCGTACAATTTATGGTAAAAATGACGTGTGTTCTTTATTCTGAGGGTCAATACGATTAAAATGATACCCATTATTACATACTTTTATATTATTGTTGCGCTTAAAAAAAATCACAAACTTTTTAACCAAATTAGTACGTTTATAATCCCTTTATTTTGATGACCTATAACTTTTTTATTTTTCCGTATAAGCGGCGGTATGGGGGCTAATTTTTTGTGCCATGATCTGTACTTTTTTTGATACCACATTTGCATTTAAAAAACTTTTAATACATTTTTTATAATTTTTTTTTAAATAAAATGTATTAAAAAAGTAGGAATTTTGGACTTTTTTTTTTCGTTCACGCCGTTAACCGTACGGGATCATTAACATTTTATTTTAATAGTTCGGACATTTATGCACGCGGTGATACCAAATATGTCTATAAAAAAAAAAAATTACGCTTTTTGGGGGTAAAATAGGAAAAAACGGACGTTTAACTTTTTTATTGGGGGAGGGGATTTTTCACTTTTTTTTTTACTTTTACTTTTACATTTTTTTACATTTTTTTTTACACTTGAATAGTCCCCTTAGGGGACTATTCATAGCAATACCATGATTGCTAATACTGATCTGTTCTATGTATAGGACATAGAACAGATCAGTGTTTTCGGTCATCTTCTGCTCTGGTCTGCTCGATCACAGACCAGAGCAGGAGACGCCGGGAGCCGCACGGAGGAAGGAGAGGGGACCTCCGTGTGGCGTTATGAATGATTGGATCCCCGCAGCAGCGCTGCGGGCGATCCGATCATTCATCCAAATCGCGCACTGCCGCAGATGCCGGGATCTGTATTGATCCCGGCACCGGAGGGGTTAATGGCGGACGCCCGCGAGATCGCGGGCGTCGGCCATTGCCGGCGGGTCCCTGGCTGCGATCAGCAGCCGGGATCAGCCGCGCATGACACGGGCATCGCTCCGATGCCCACGGTTATGCTTAGGACGTAAATGTACGCCCTGGTGCGTTAAGTACCACCGCACCAGGACATACATTTACGTCCTGCGTCCTTAAGGGGTTAAGGACCAGGCCATTTTACACCTTAGGACCAGAGCGTTTTTTGCACATCTGACCACTGTCACTTTAAGCATTAATAACTCTGGGATGCTCTTACCGAATATTCTGATTCTGAGATAGTTTTTTGTGACATATTCTACTTTATTTTGGTGGTAAATTTTCGTCGTTACTTGCATCCTTTTTTTGTGAAAAATCCCCAAATTTCATGAAAATTTAGAAAATTTAGCATTTTTCTAACTTTGAAGCTCTCTGCTTGTAAGGAAAATGGATATTCCAAATAAATTTAATTTTTATTCACAAATAAAATATGTCCACTTTATGTTGGCATCATAAAATGGACGTATTTTTACTTTTTGAAAAAATTAGAGGGCTTCAAAGTAGAGCAACAATTTTCATAAATTTCATGAAAATTGCTAAATCTGAAGGGACAGATGTTACAGAACTACAACTCCCAGCCTGCCTGGGCAGTCTAGGCATGCTGAGAGTTGTAGTTTGGCAACATCTGGAGGGCTACAGTTTGGGCACCACTGTAACAGTGGTCCCCAAACTGTGACCCTCCAGATGTTGCAAAACTACAACTCCCAGCATGCCCAGACAGCCTATGCTGGGAGTTGCAGTTCGGCCTTCCTAGTGGTTGCCACAGTAAAAATCACTTTACTTTCAGTTTCATTTCTCCCCCCCACCGTCGATTCCCTACCTGAGCCGGGATCTCCGGTGAATATCTGCGATGATTGCCGGGCCCCACGAGTCTTCTCCTCCAGGTACTGGAGATAGATACTAGGTACAGATACTGCCTGACATCAAGGGGTGGGCAGAACGGGGGGTTTCCATGGCAACCCACCGGCATGCTCTGCCATTGGTCAGAATCAGTTCTGACCAATGGCAGGGGATGGGAGGAGATCTCAGCATTGCGACCTCACTCCTACCCTGCAGGATGCTTGGGCCTGTCACTCACAGGTCCGAGCATCCCTATTTTCCGGGTGATCGGGTCACCAGAGACCTGATCAGCCCGGAATAGGAGAAAATCGCATGTTTGAATTGACATGCGATTTTCTGCGATCGCCGACATGCGGGGGTCCCGGGACCCCCCTCGGCATTTGCACGGCATGCCTGCTGAAAGATTTCAGCAGACATGCCGTTCCGATCTCTGCCCGGCGCGCGGCAGAGACCGGAAATACAACAGGACGTTCTCTAACGTCCTTGGGCATTAAAGCCCAGGTAGCGGGGACGTTCCAGAACGTCCTATGTCCTAAAGAGGTTAAAGGGGTATTCCAGGCCAAAACTTTTTTTATATATCAACTCGCTCCGGAAAGTTAAACAGATTTGTAAATTACTTCTGTGAAAAAATCTTAATCCTTCCAATAGTTATTAGCTTCTGAAGTTGAGTTGTTGTTTTCTGTCTAACTGCTCTCTGATGACTCACGTCCCGGGAGCTGTGCAGTTCCTATGGGGATATACTCCCATCATGCACAGCTCCTGGGACGTGACATCATCATTGAGCAGTTAGACAGAAAACTTCAGAAGCTAATAACTATTGGAAGGATTAAGATTTATTTTATAGAAGTAATTTACAAATCTAAGCAGTAGAAGAAAACCGCACTCACCCGTTAGTAGTGCACCGATGATTTTTTGCAAGAGAACCGTGGACATGAACACAAGACGGCAGGATACCGGCAGGAACGCCAGGGCACACACACGTGTAGTTACAGCTGTTTCACGGGACTCAGCCCGCTTCGTCAGACTCCGCTCTCTGAAGGCGGCTTGCAGGGTAAATACTCACCTACAAGACCGTCATCAGATGGGCGGTTACACACAGATAAAAGACATCTAAAATCAGAAAATCAAGTTAAAAACAACACTCTATGCATAGAAAAATATTAATATAGAGAAAATGGAAGCACACCAGCGCTATCTTCAAGGGAAAACACTAAAGTCCAGCTTATCGTTCAGCCCAAGCTGTCCTTGGGCATCCGTCCGTAAGATAAACTCCGCCTCTGCCCGGAACAACAATTTTTTTCTATCGCAGCCTTTTCTGGGCAAAATTCTATTTATCCCAAAAAACCTAAGGGCTGCAGGGTCATTGTTGTGGGCAGTTTTTATATGGTCTAGCACTCTAGGGCAACCTTTACCAGAACGAACGGAATAAAGATGTTCTCTAAATCTAATATGCAGTGCCCTAGTCGTGCTGCCTATATAAAAACGCCCACAGTCACAGAACTTACAATAGACAACAAAACTCTTTTTGCAGTTGATAAACTCTTTAACTCTGATCTGTGCACCACCTATGCCAAAGGTTTTTCCTATTTTAATCAGGGGACATCATTTGCAATTACCGCAGCGGAAATTGCCATTGACAGTAGAATTGCTGAGCCAGATCGTATTTTCTTTAGCAGAGTATTTACTGCTGGTCAGCAAGTCTCCCAAATTCGGGACCCTTTTATAAGCAATGAGGGGTTTACTTTTAAAGTGTTTGGATAACGCCGGATCATCTTGAATTAGGTGCCAATTTTTGTAGATGCTTTGCTTGATTCTTTCTACCATTGGACTGTGGGTAAAAGTGAAACAGAATCTCTGACCTTCACATTTTCCCCTCTGTCTATTTATTTTTTAGATATACCGCTGTTTTGCAATAAGACACTTCTCTCTTGCCTGTTGGCCCTATCATAGGCAGTCTTCAAGACCGAGGGTGGGTACCCTCTCTCCAGAAGACGCAAGGTGAGTTCTTGTGCCTGTTTATCAAAACTGTCCTGTGTGTCATTAATTCTTCGCAAACGAAGGAACTGGCAGTTTTAACATGATGTGGATGGTAGCTGCTATAGTCTAACAGAAAGTTACCTGCAGTAGGTTTGCGGTAACCCTCTGTACACAATCTTCCGTTATCAATTTTTACCAAAACATCTAAGAACTCTATTTTTTCATCACTAATTTTACTGGTAAATTGTAACCCCATATTGTTGTGTGTATTCAACCAGGACATGAAATTTGTGAACTCCGTGCTAGAAACCTTCCAGGTTACCAGCACGTCGTCCACGAATCTAACATAATTGACAAGGGATTTTCTGAAAGGGTTAACTTATGAGAAGATGAATCTTTTTTCAAGGAAGGCAACGTAGATGTTAGCCAGGGTGCACGCGACCGGCGTGCCCATGGCTACACCACTCTTTTGTGTATACCAAACGTTGTTAAACTGGAACACGTTATTGGTAAGATTTAAATTTAGCGCATCACACACAAAGGAAATAAACTGTTCACTCTTGTTTGAGGACACCAACAATTCCCTGACGCACTGAACTGCAATATTCTGGTCTATGTTAGTATACAGACTTTCGATGTCAATGGCACCCAGTAAAAATTCCGGGCGCCACTGCACATCTTTAATGGTTTCCAGGAAATGGTTGGTGTCCTTGACCATATGTGGAATTTCTTTAAAAATGGGATGCAACACCCAGTCGATATATTTCGACAGGGGTTCTATTAGAGACCCCACACTGGAGACAATTGGTCTGGGGTCTCCAATGTTTTGCGGACTTTGGAAGAAAGTACCAGCAAGGTAGGGCTGGCACTAGGGGAAACAGTTTGGTGGCGGTGGTGTTCGAGATCGTCCCCACCTCCACGGACCTGCGTAAAAAGGTCTGTAGACGTGCCGACAGCCTCGGAATGGATTAGTTGGTACAATTTCGTAATTTTTGGTGTTCGACAATTGTCTGTTAGCCTCGGACAGATAATAGCGTTCTTTCATTAAAATAATATTGCCCCCTTTATCCAACTTTTTGATGATTAATCCTTTCTGCGATCTTAACCATTTTATTGCCTCCTTTTCTTTAACTGTGAGGTTTTGGCTATCCTGGGGGTATATAAGGGCTTTCACGTCCTCTAATACTTTGCGTTGAAATATATCAAGATTGCCCCCAGGGGCCAACGGGGGATTGAAAGTAGATTTAACACCGCCTGTAAAGAAACCAATTTCACCTGCATGAGTATGCTGCAAAACATTGCTATCGGGGTGGGGGGGGGGGGGGGTATGGCTCGCGGCTACACTCTCCCCCAGCAGTTCAGTCAATGCCAGCAAACGGTCATTTTCTGAAGTGCTGGGTTCAATCAATGGACTAAAGCCCAGAGGGCCAATGCATACCGGGATTTCTCCCTCTTTTTTAGATGTACTATTATCTTTATTAGCAAATATTTTTTTCAAATTTAGCTTGCGAACACACTTGAAAAGGTCTGTCTCAAATATCACAGAATAAAAATCATGGGTAGGACAATAATTTAAACCCTTCTGTAAAAGAGAAGTAACATCCTCACTTAATACCAAATCTGTAAGGTTAATGATGGTGACCAAAGCAACAGAAAGTGCATTACAATTATCATAATCTATTACAGAAGGTCCTACACCACTAGATAAGGTGGGGTCACTTAAGACTTCCATGAAACTTTTTTTCCTTTTTTCTGCTCCACCTTTTCCTATTCTTCTTTCCTCCTCTCCTAGTCCTTCCCCTAAAGGGTGCCCCCTAGAAACTGAATCTGCTGTACTACTGGGATTCTGTCCCTCCGGTTCACTAAATTCCGAGTCTGTTGTTAGAAAGTCAGTTGTAGTGCGTTCACTTTTCTTTTGTTGTTTTTTACTCTCCTTGTTGTGGTTGCCGTGTCCTTTCTTTCCTTTAAAGGTATTCCCCTTTTTAAAAAATATTTTTCCACTTTCGAAATCTTGCTTGTCTCTTAAATACTTGTCCCTTTTTTCTTCTTTAAGGGTACTCTGCAGATTAAGGAGTTTTGTATCCAGCTTTTTCAAAAAAGCTTGTCTCTGAGTTTCTGACAAGCGAGTTCTCAGCTCAACTTTTGATTTTTCCAAAGCTTCTGCCACATTCAGGTATTCCTTCTCATTACGTTCAAGTATCGTTGTTAGCATGTTCATAGAGTATTCAAGATGCACCTGCTCCCATTTATGCATGAATTCCACGTCATCTGTGTATTGGGAGGGCTCCTTGTAGTTTCTGAGACCTCTAGGGACTCTTTTACAGTCTCGATAGGATTTCAAGGAGTTAATCGTCCAGAACAATTTCATTTCTTTTTCTGCTAGTTGACTTATTTTGTATTCTAAGTTCTTAGTGCTAATGAATTGTAGTGAATCCATATCGTTGCATAGAGTGAAGTATGTGCCTGCGTCCTGCCGGCCTGCTTTTATGGCTAGGTCAGTGTTCAGACCGATCTCTGCGGTCTCTGATGCGGTATCCATATCCATTTTGCCATGGCAGATCAGCAGCAAAAGGAGTTCACCAAAACCCAAACCGGCGTGCTCAGGGCTACGTAGAAAGCAAAAGTCAAAGATTCAAAGCATATAGATGCAGAAATGAATGTCCGGCACAGCGCTGGCGAGCAAAGGGTATGCAATTGTATGATTGGATCCGTACGTACGGAGTGCAGAGAGATCACTGGTGATGCAAAACGGGGTGCTGGTAGGGAAAGGCACAAATCGCTGTGTAATCAAAGCAGTAGAAGAAAACCGCACTCACCCGTTAGTAGTGCACCGATGCTTTATTGCAAGAGAACTGTGGACATGAACACAAGACGGCAGGATACCGGCAGGAATGCCAGGACACAAACACGTGTAGTTACAGCTGTTTCACGGGACTCAGCCCGCTTCATCAGACTCCGCCCTCTGAAGGTGGCTTGCAGGTTATATACTGAGCAGTTTATTTCCTTTGTGTGTGATGCACTAAATTTAAAGGGTACCTCTCATCCAAAAAACGTTTGACATATTATAGATTAATTTATGCAGAATAACTTTACAATTGCATGTTATTAAAAAATATGCTTCTTTCTATTTAATTTTCTACTTTGAAGAAATGACCACTAGGGGTCTCCCTACCAGTCCTGGCAGCAAGCATTTCAGACTCATGCTGGAGTCCTAAACACTACGAGCTGCCAGTAAGCTTTGTTCACAAAGGAGAACACTCAGAGCTGCCAGCCTGCTTTGTTCACAGCCTGTTTGGCTGTGAACAAAGCAGGCTGGCAGCTCTGAGTGTTTAGGACTCCAGCATGAGTCAGAAATGCTTGCTGACAGGACTGATCGGGAAAAATACAATAGAAAGAAGCATATTTTTCATTAACATGCTATTGGAAAGTTATTCAACATTCATTAATCTAAAATATGTCAAAAGTTTATTTGATGAGATGTACCCTTTAATTCTTACCAATAACGTGTTCCAGTTTAACAACGTGTGGTACACACAAAAGAGTGGTGTAGCCATGGGCACACCGGTCGCGTTCACCCTGGCTAACATCTACGTTGCCTTCCTTGAAAAAAGATTCATCTTCTCAGAAGTTAACCCTTTCAGAAAGTCCCTTGTCAGTTATGTTAGATTCATGGACGACGTGCTGGTAACCTGGAAGGGTTCGAGCACGGAGTTCACGAATTTCATGTCCTGGTTGAATACACACAACAATATGGGGTTACAATTTGACTGATCAGATCAAAGCTGACCGCAGCTTCTAAAGTGAAAGTGAAAGTATCCCGGCTAGTCAGTCAGGCTGTTCGGGACCGCCGCGGTGAAATTGCGCCGTCCCGAACAGCTGACAGGACACCGGGAGGGCCCTTACCTGCCTCCTCGGTGTCCGATCGATGAATGACTGCTCCGTGCCTGAGATTCAGGCAGGAGCAGTCAAGTGCAGATAACACTGATCACAGGCGTGTTAATACATGCCAGTGATCAGCATGAGAGATCAGTGTGTGCAGTGTTATAGGTCCCTATAGGACCTATAACACTGCAAAAAAAAGTTAAAAAAAAGTGTTAATAAAGGTCATTTAACCCCTTCCCTAATAAAAGTTTCAATCGCCCCCCTTTTCCCATGAAAAAATAAAACAGTGTAAAAAATAAAAAATAAACATATGTGGTATTGCCGTGTGCGTAAATGTCCGAACTATAAAAATATATAATTAATTAAACCGCACGGTCAATGGCGTACGCGCGAAAAAAATTCCAAAGTCCAAAAAAGCGTATTCACTTTTTATACCATTAAAAAATGAATAAAAAGTGATCAAAAAGTCCGATCAAAAAAAATTTGTACCGATAAAAACTTCAGCTCACGGCGCAAAAAATAAGCCCTCATACCGCCCTGTACGTGGAAGAATAAAAAAGTTATAGGGGTCAGAAGATGACATTTTTAAACATATAAATTTTCCTGCATGTAGTCATGATTTTTTCCAGAAGTTCGACAAAATCAAACCTATATAAGTAGGGTATTATTTTAACCGTATGGACCTACAGAATAATGATAAGGTGTCATTTTTACCGAAATATGCACTGTGTAGAAACGGAAGCCCCCAAAAGTTACAAAATGGCATTTTATCTTCAATTTTGTCGCACAGTGATTTTTTTTTACGTTTCGCCGTGAATTTTTGGGTAAAATGACTGATGTCACTGCAAAGTAGAATTGGTGATGCAAAAAATAAGCCATAATATGGATTTTTAGGTGGAAAATTGAAAGGGTTATGATTTTTAAAAGGTAAGGAGGAAAAAACGAAAGTGCAAAAACTGAAAAACCCTGAGTCCTTAAGGGGTTAAGGGGCATAGTCAGGGAAAGTACCTGGGACGTGCATCTGCATCAACAAGCTAGTTTTGCCTTTTCCAGATTAAATATATGCACATATACGCAGTATATGCACGTTTACTGTATGAATAATAAAGGAAATAAATCAATGACAGAATCCCCACCTTATTTTAAGGATCAGAATTAAAAAAAAACAAAGAAACTGCCTTTTGGATATAATGATAATAATAATAACAACATCTATAAATATAAGTTGTATGTATACAGTATGTACAAACTACAACTTGCCCTGCAAAAAAGAAACCACATCACATGGCCAAATCAATAGGGAAATAAAAAGATACAACTCTTTGAATGTGGTGTCGTAAAAATATGAAATGTTTATTATTAAGAATATGTCAAAAAAACTACATATACTGGTATTCAGTATTACTACTGGTATTTGTACAGAGAGACAAAACAAAGAGAATATGTTACCACACATTGTATAGACTTATGCACTGTAGTCAGACAGAAAATAAATGAAAAAAGAAAACACTTCCTCTGGAGAACATAGCAGCTGATAAGTACTAGAAGGATTAAGGTTTTTAAATAGAAGTAATTTACAAGTCTGTTTAACTTTCCGGCACCAGTTGATTTAAAAAAATTAAATAAATCCAGCGGAGTACCCCTTTAAGGCAAAAATAGTCTGGGACCTCTTAATTTTTACATCATATTTGTACTACATAATTATGTATTTTTAGTAGTGGCTGTACTGCTTTGTTTTTCAGCTTTATTCCATTCACTTATAATTACTTAGGGGATGTCGCAGCTCTGCACTTGTTATTTTCGGGTGTAATGTTGCTGTCAGTGGCTAGGTTCAGGGTCCAGCCTCAGGATATGAAACACAAACTATAGTAGAGATTATACATGATAATACCATACTATCTCCCTGCACTAAATGTACCGTGTGCCTGTGATATTCCTTGTGGGTATAGCCTGCCATCTAGTGTTTGCATTGCAAAATGACTTGTCATATGTTATTCACACTGCTGTTAGGAGCCTTTTTGTTGGGTTTCTGTTGCTTCATTTGCAGTCAGAATAGTTTAGTGGGCCTACTCTTTACTGGAATAAAAAAAACCTGCATAAAAAAGCATACAACTCTGTGTGAGCATGTTCTTAAGCAGCGGTGTCCAAATTGTGTACCTCTGCATGCTGGGAGTTGTAGTTCTGCAACAGCTGGAGGTCCACAGTTTGGAGATCACTTTCCTAAAGAAAATCTGGAATCACTTTAATAAGGATTAAAAAACGATGGACCTCCAAATGATGCAAAACAACAACTTCCAGCATGCCTGCATGCTGAGAGTTGTAGTTTTGCAATAGCTGGAGGTTCACAGTTTGGAGACCACAGTCCTACAGGAAGTTTGAAATCACTTTGATTAGGATAAAAAAAGTTCTAATGTTCCGATCTCTTCTGACCCCAACGACCCTGAAATCCCTAGCAGATATCCTGGGTGATACAACACCCTCCCCACTCTTTCTTTTCCAATACCAACAATTGTGCCACTTTTACCAGGCGAAAAAAACTTCACTACAACTCCACAGACCTCTGACGGTATTTGAACGGTTGTGCTCCTCAGCCTCTCCGACTCCCCGGGCGGTCAGCACGCTTTATTCTCTCCTATTGGAGGCGTCGACCAATGGCTCCCTGTCCTTCTGTGAGGGATGGGAGAAGGAATTGGGCCACGCTATCCCTGCTGACAACTGGCGCCGAGCTCTTTCCCGATGTCACCACACTTCAATCTCCTGCAAAGCACAAGAGACTAATTACAAGATCCTGACCAGATGGTGTAGAGTGTCGGCACTACTTTCCAAAATGTATCCAGGGGTGACTGATACTTGCTGGAGATGTGGGAGATTCGGGGGCACAATGCTTCACATCTGGTCACAATGCCCGTCTCTCACTGGTTTCTGGCATCAGGTCCTAGATATCATAACTCACATTACTGATGTACATATCCCGAACACACCAGAGACTCTACTGCTCTCAATCCTCCCTGACAACGTCCCCAAAGGATACAGCCGCCTGATATCCTTCCTACTCCTGGCGGCTCGAACCATTATACCGCGACTATGGAAATCCCAACTCCCGCCCTCAGTCTCCTCCGGGTTACAGGAAGTGGTATTCCTATGTAGAATGGAGGAGTTGATGGCATAAAGCAAACACCAAATGGAGAAACACTGCTATATATGAAACCCCTGGACGGCCTTTTTAGCGTCCAGAGACTATGACAACATGCACTTAACCACTTAATATTTCTAAGTCCCCTGCCTGTGACATTGATCTGTCTCTTTCCCCACCCCGGTCATCCAGGCTCGCTTCCTCAGTGCCTGGGATATACTGGTGAATACCATGGGGCGCTGTGGAGTCTGGAGACGACGATGCTTGCGAGGTAGCCGATTATCCTGATTGTCTTTCTCTCTTCCCTCTACCTACCTTTCTCTCTTTCCTTTTCCTTCTTTTTTCTTCTCTCCTTCCCACCCTTCACCACTTCTCATTCCCCTCCCTCTTTCCCCCTCACCCCTCTATTCCCCCCCCCGTCCTTTAAGGTTTTATACAGTTTATGTTCTACAAGTTCAAGTAAAGTAGAGTGGCTAACCTTTGAGATATCCAGTCTACGTTACCGAGACTACCTAGATTACAGCGCGATGTTAGGGCCTGCAGTCTGTATATTGTCGCCTTAGATTCTCTTCAGAAGCTGACTGTTATCATATTTCTCTGCTCTATACACTAGCTTTACTTGTCCCGCTGATTAGACTGGAAACAATGTGCTTCCTTTTGTGCCACTCATGTATAAGTGATGAGCGCTTTCATTTCTGTACCATGTAAAATGTTCAATAAAATTTTATTTGGAAAAAAAAAAAAGTTCTAATGATCCTCAGCAGAGGACAGTGTAAGTATTTGTTGTAACCATTGTATGCATGACGAATGCATAACAGCTGCCCTTCTGGAGACATTCTTTATAGGGGAAGGTCATGCAGCTGTTAGTACATGTGTCAGAGACAATACTGCGATTTTGTGATGAATCTAATGTGCCATACCTTTAAACATTTCCCATGGGCATGAAATGCAGTCATGTATACTAGTACACTGCTCAAGAAAATAAAGGGAACAATAAGATAACACATCCAAGATCTTTCGTCGTATGAAATACTTTCGTTGTGCCGACAACAAAACAACACAAAAATGATCAATGGAAATCAAATTTATCAACCCATGGAGGTCTGGATATGGAGTCACACTCAAAATCAAAGTGGAAAACCACACTACAGACTGATCCAACTTTGATGTAATATCCTTAAAACAAGTCAAAATGAGGCTCAGTAGTGTGTGTGGCCTCCACGTGCCCAAATGACCTCCCTACAATGCCTGGGCATGCTCCTGATGAGGTGGTGGATGGTCTCCTGAGGGATGTCCTCCCAGACCTGGACTAAAGCATCCGCCAACTCTTGGACAGTCTGTGGTGCAACGTGGCATTGGTGGATGGAGCGAGACATGATGTCCAAGATGTGCTCAATCGTATTCAGGTCTGGGGAATGGGCGGGCCAGTCCATATCATCAATGCCTTTCTCTTGTAGGAACTGCTGACACACTCCAGCCACATGAGGTCTAGCCATGTCTTGCATTAGGAGGAGCCCAGGGCCAACCAGCATATGGTCTCACAAGGGGTCTGAGAATCTCATCTCGGTACTTAATTGCAGTCAGGCTACCTCTGGCAAGCACATGGAGGGCTGGGCGGCCCCCGAAAGAAATTCCACCCCACACCATTACTGATTCACGGTCAAACCGGTCATGCTGGAGGATGTTGCAGGCAGCACAACGTTCTCCATGGCGTCTCCAGACTCTGTCACGTCTGTCACATGTGCTCAGTGTGAACCTGCTTTCATCTGTGAAGAGCACAGGGCGCCAGTGGAGAATTTGCCAATCTTGGTGTTCTCTGGCAAATGCCAAACGTCCTGCACGTGTTGGGCTGTAAGCACAACCCCCACCTGTGGATGTTGGGCCCTCATACACCCTCATGGAGTCTGTTTCTGACCGTTTGAGTGGACACATGCACATTTGTGGCCTGCTGGAGGTCATTTTGCATTGCTCTGAAAGTGCACCTCCTGCTCATCCTTGCACAATGGCGGAGTAAGCAGTCCTGCTGCTGGGTTGTTGCCCTCTTGCGGCCTCCTCCATGTCTCCTGATGTACTGGCCTGTCTCCTGGTAGATCCTCCATGCTCTGGACACTACGCTGACAGACACAGCAAACCTTCTTGCCACAGCTCGCATTGATGTGCCATCCTGGATGAACTGCACTACCTAAGCCACTTGTGTGGGTCGTAGACTACGTCTCATGCTACCACTAGAGTGAAAGCACCGCCAGCATTCAAAAGTGACCAAAACATCAGTCAGGAAGCATAGGAACTGAGAAGTGGTCTGTGGTCACCACCTGCAGAACCACTCCTTTATTGGGGGTATCTTGCTAATTGCCTATAATTTCCACCTGTTGTCTGTTCCATTTGCAAAACAGCATGTGAAATTGATTGTCAATCAGTGTTGCTTCCTGAGTGGACAGTGTGATTCACAGAAGTGTGATTGACTTGGAATTACAATGTGTTGTTTAAGTGTTCCCTTTATTTTTTTTAGTAGTGTATAAGAAACAGCTGAACTTGTTTTTTGCTGTTCCCCTACGTCTGAACTTCTTATGGTGGACAGATTGTTGTATCACTGAATGAGTAAAGATTATGGGGGAGATTTATCAAAACCTGTGCAGAGGAAAACTTGCCCAGTTGCCCATAGCAAACCAATCAGATTGCTTCTTTCATTTTTCACAGGCCTTCATAAAAATGAAAGAAGCAAGCTGATTGGTTGCTATGGGCAACTGGGCAAGTTTTCCTCTGCACAGGTTTTGATAAATCTCCCCCTATATTATCATTTATTTGCATTTTGGGGGAGCTTTATCAAAACTTGTGCAAAGGAAAAGTTGCTCAGTTGCCCATAGCAACCAATTAGATTTCTTCTTTCATTTTGTAGAGGCCTTGTTAAAAATGAGAGAAGCAAGCTGATTGGTTGCTATGGGCAACTGTGCAACTGTTCCTCTGGACAGGTTTTGATAAATCTCCCCCTTTATGTTTTCTACAGGAAATGTTTTGGCGATCAGATGTTTGATTGTTGCTATTTTCCCCTGGGTTTTCCCTGGTGTATTCAGTTTTAGTGATGAGCGGCATTGCACATATTCGAATTCGCGATATTTTGCGAATATATAGATGAATAGTCGTCCTATATTCACGAATTTCGCATATTCGTTATATTCGCATATTCGAGGAAGAAAACAGTGAGAGGGTGGGTAACTTTACTATTGGTTGCTAGGGATGTTGTTGAGAACCTCTGACAAGTGTATTTGCA